>NC_072438.2:74810000-75435000 GCF_028878055.3 Symphalangus syndactylus | reverse complement strand
GGGCACTAGACCTCCAAGTTGCACATTTGGGTCGCTTCTAAGTAGGTACTTTCTTTTTTTCATTCCTGTCCTAAAGCTTTTTAATAAACGTCCATGCCTGCTCAGAAACTTGCTTTGGACTCTTTTTCTGCCTTATGCCCCTCAGTCAATTTCTTTCTTCTGAGGAGGCAAGAATTGAGGTTGCTGCAGACCCATACAGATTCGTTGCCAATAACTCAGACAGTCACCACTCTTAATACTTTTCACCTTGAAAGATATTTTTTCCTTTAGATGCCACTACATCCAAGTTTTCAGAAGACCACTTATCATTCTGTACATCCAGCTGCTTTTGGTTTGTGACATAAAATAGTCACAAACCATTTTTCATTATGAATTCTACTCTTTGTTTATGTGTGGAATGCCTCAGATGGTGGGACTGCAAGTAGCAGCACATGAAACTAAGAAAATTAAATCTACAATATATGTATTATCCAGTGATACAGATCATTTTTCACCCCCTCATTCCCTACTTCTATAATGTAATTTACCCAATGTCATCTACCTGCTGCTTTCAAGAAGGTGACTAACCCCTGTAGGTTATGGTATCTTACAATGCATTCCATAATAGGCACCTAGAATAGGAAATTCACAGGCCAAATTTTATGGAGGAAAGTACAAAACATTGAGCCCATATACAGTCCTTCAGCAAACCTGTCCACACAGTTCATCAGCCCTTTGAATAACCCCTTAGATTGTGAAAGAAAGAAGCTGACTGATATACATAAGACAAATTATAAAGAACCTCTTCCACAGTAAGGACTTTGGAAAGCATTTACATGAATGTCAGATAGGCAGTCACGCAGGCAGTGATATTCGACCCCTGCTGGGACACATGAGAATGGGCCTTGAACCTGGAACATTCTTACATAGTAAAAAAGAGCTCTCATATCTTGTGTTGAGTGTACGTGTGGGAATATCTCTTCCTGTTTCAGACTAAATGTGTATCTTTTGTTCTGCTTAAGTATGTGTGCCATATGGCTCCTGGCCAACCCCACTACTACAACAATTCTGGACCAGAGGGGATAGTGTCCTTCAACTGCAGAATGAGGCAATGCATGGAGACTATCATTCTATGTGAGCTGTGGAATGAGACCCCCTGGCCATGGGAAACCAACAGATACCATTGTAGCTAATCTTGATCTGATCATCTTTAAGTAAAATGTTGTTCCATCCAATCCCTTTCCATCCAATGCCTGTGTGAGTGGTGTCTTCCTTGGTTACTTTGAACCATAGAGTGGACTGACATCCTTGGGACTGTGGCTCCTGGAGGAGCAGGACTCCTCCCCTGAAAGTGATATGAGGTATCACTAGTTTACACTGGCATACGTTTTTAAAACTGTGGATCAATTTCAAGAGGGTCACTCTCATATCTTTTCAAAATCTACCATATTTAGTTCCAGACTATTTTCTAAATTATTACCAAGATATTACTATTTTATAGCGTATATTCAGACTGTCTTAAAAAAAAGGGGGGAGACCGGGCGCGGTGGCTCACGCTTGTAATCCCAGCACTTTGGGAGGCCAAGGTGGGCGGATCACGAGGTCAGGAGATCGAGACCACGGTGAAACCCCGTCTCTACTAAAAATACAAAAAAAATTAGCCAGGCGTGGTGGCGGGCGCCTGTAGTCCCAGCTACTCGGAGAGGCTGAGGCAGGAGAATGGCGTGAACCCGGGAGGTGGAGCTTGCAGTGAGCCGAGATCGCGCCACTGCACTCCAGCCTGGGTGACAGAGCGAGACTCCGTCTCAAAAAAAAAAAAAAAAAAAAAAAAAAAAAAGGTGGGGGGAGTGAGAGAGGGAGGCAGTGAAATGAACTGCTCAATGTTCTGCTGACTGAGAGGATATCTTTTTCTTTACTCTGTTTGGGGCCAGCTCTTAATGGATTGAGGCACCTTGGAAGTCCACTTTCAGCTCTTTCCACACCATTTAGCAAAGCTGTCTGTAACACAATAAGATCCTTATTAACCTTCCTCAAAGGAAATTTTATGATTTGCTATAATAGGAAAAACTCCATCTCTTCTACACCACCTATACATTTTTATTTCCCTGAATACATTTTTCTCATACACACCATGATGCAAATTTGCCTGTGGTTACATGGTTATTTTATGGCTTCCTAGGTTCCCATTAGTTTTACGTTCCTTAAAGCAGGTATGGGCTTGATTTATCTAACCATTGGCTTGCTTGCACAAAATGCTCAGTAAGAGTTCAACATACATTGTATACATTTATGAAAGAAAAAGATGAATACAATAAATCCTATCAGCAGCAAATGAACCACATGAATGAGGGAAAATATTCTTTTTTTTTTCTCTTAGCACTTCTTTCATCTACAGAATATTCTAACTTGAGAATTGAAAAGGTCCACATAAGTTGTTTTCAGATAATTTTCATCATGTGTTCTGATAACATCCCCAGCCTTTCCATTCCTCATATCATTGCACAACTTCAGCCATGGAGTCTTAATTTTACACAGTGACTTTTTACAAGAGATAGTCTTTGATGATACTTTTATTTTTTGTAATATATCTTTCTAAATTTAAGCACACTTTTGGACTTACATAAAAGTTGCAGAATGTCCATGAAACCTACTCCCAGAGTTCTCGACTTTAAAGTCTTACTTTACTATCATACGTGTGTTTATTTTTAATATTTTAAGACCAAATACATAGGCCTAGGACAAACAAAGCCAGGAACAGTCTGAGTCACTACTTTCCCTCCTTACCTTTGTTGTCTTTCTGTATATTTCAATGTTAATCCTAATAGACTGATTAATGAAGTACAGAGAAAGGTAATTATCTGAGCAGCATCAGTGGATATTCCACGTTTTCCAATTTAATAATTTGCTTTAAACTTAACATATAACAAAGGGTTTAATAATAGTGACTGTTGGGAAATACACTGCTTTCAGTTACCAGAAACTCACAAAGCTGAGATATGAAAATACTGGAGATTCAATTAAGAAGTGCTATTTGGTATCTCTTAATATTTATCACTCTACAAAAATGGTTCAGTCTGAGAGTATAAATGGAAAAAGATAGAAATGTATTAGCAGGACAGTGATCATAAACAGCCTCCAACAACTAACAGCATGTCCTATTTACTCAGTGCAATTTTTTACATTATTTTTATAAGAACAATTCTTCAAGGACAGTTGCTTGTAATGTATATGGCATGAATCATACACTCTCAAAATTGGAGGTTTATGGACTTTTTTGAAAAATAAATACACTCATATACATATTCATTTAAATACACAAGTTTTCATAAAAATGACTTACTCTCTAAGGTCAAGTTGCTAAAAGCACAAGCTTAAGGGGCTATATTGCATTATTGGACTACATGTATGATTTAACAAGCACATGATTTTAAGATTACCTTTTTAGATGAACATTAGAGCTACTGCAGGATATTTTTAAATTAACCACACTGGCTCCTAATTGCGTTTCTCAAAATTCAGTAAAACATCACATACTATAGAGGACATGGGAGCTTTGTGTCTACTAACCAGTCAATCTGATCAAACTTGTGTGGAGGTGAACTTAACTAGCTTAGTTCCTTTGGCTGTTGATGGGAAACCGAAAGGCAAAAACACTGAGACATTTTAAGCAGGCAACACAAAAATTACGGTGTAAAATGGAATGGAAAGTAAACATCTTACTTCAAATTTCTCTGAATGCTTTCTTCACTTTTCATTGTAATGTTACATATTAAAAAATCATTGGGGCTGGGCGCGGTGGCTCACGCCTGTAATCCCAGCACTTGGAGAGGCCAAGGCAGGCAGATTACGAGGTCAGGAGATCGAGACCATCCTGGCTAACACAGTGAAACCCAGTCTCTATTAAAAATACAAAAAATTAGCTGAGCGTGGTGGCGGGTGCCTGTAATCCCAGCTACTCGGGCAGCTGAGGCAGGAGAATGGCGTGAACCCGGGAGGTGGAGCCAAGATCGCATCACTGCACTCCAGCCTGGGTGACTGAGCCAGACTCCATCTCAAAGACAAAAAAAAAAAAAACTCAATGGTTGGCTAATTTGAAATATATACTATATCAAAGGGAAGAAATATTTTATCAAACTTTTTAAAGACAAAGTGTTGTGTTCCTATGCTTAGCTCAAAGTTTGAAGTTAGTAAGTGGTAGGAAACTAATGAATGTTGTTTTATAAATAAGCTTGATATCACTACCAAATTGCAATTTCTGCTTTAAAGTCATATAAAGCATAATAATTTTTTAAATTATATGTATCCATGAATATTGCCTTTGATGAGTTAAAGTGAAATAGATAAATACTTTTAATAGAACGCAAATAACTGTTATTTCTACAGGAAAAAATGAATAGTGAACTATATTCAGATTAAGAATTGGCTTGCCTTAAAGACACCATTCAAAGAGAGGAGATAATTGCAACATATACATTTGATAAAGCATTCACATACAATGTATACAAAAAAAAGTTTTACCAATCTAGTAGAAGAGGAAAAAAATCATATAAAATTAGTAAAAAATTTGAAATGACACTTTATACAGCAGGGTTTCAAAAGGCTCAATAGAAACATGAAAAGTTACTCCATTAGCCACCAGGAAAAAATAAATTAAACCTTATATGTGGTATCTATCATCACTCATGCTGTAAAACATCTGTAATGAAAAATAAGACAATAGAACTAAGTGCTTAAGAGAATGTCTAACAAGCATAACTATTATATTCTGCTGTTGGAAAGGTAGAATGAAGTAATCAGTGTGGAAATTTTTTTGTCAGTACCTACTATTAGGTGAACTTATATAAACACTATGAGGCAGAAATTTAACTGTTTAGTTTGTATCAAGAAAAACATCTGGTCAGGCGCGGTGGCTCACGCTTGTAATCCCAGCACTTTGGGATACTGAGGCGGGCGGATCACGAGGTCAGGAGATTGAGACCATCCTGGCTAACACGGTGAAACCCCGTCTCTACTAAAAATACAAAACAAAACAAAAACATTACCGGGGCGTGGTGGCAGGCACCTGTAGTCCCAGCTACTGGGGAGGCTGAGAAAGGTGAATGGCGTGAACCCGGGAGGCAGAGCTTGCAGTGAGCTGAGATCGCGTCACGGCAGTCCAGCCTGGGTGACAGAGCGAGACTGCGCCAAGATAGAAAGAAAGAAAGAAAGAAAGAAAG
Organism: Symphalangus syndactylus; assembly: GCF_028878055.3. Taxonomy (NCBI): domain Eukaryota; kingdom Metazoa; phylum Chordata; class Mammalia; order Primates; family Hylobatidae; genus Symphalangus; species Symphalangus syndactylus. The sequence goes on along the minus strand of NC_072438.2, from coordinate 75,429,805 downwards.
AAAGAAAGAAAGAAGGAAAGAGAGAGAGAGAGAGAGAGAGAGAGAGAAAGAAAGAAAGAAAGAAAGAAAGAAAGAAAGAAAGAAAGAAAGAAAGAAAAAAGGAAAACCAAAAGAATGTATTCACATATTCAGCAAAAGACAAATCAAAAATATTCATGGAACCATTCTTCATACTCACAATTAAGAAAAAACTCAATGCCTACAACCAACAGAATGGTTAATGATGATATATTTATTGAAATAATGTTATATAGCAACGAAAATAAGTGAATTATTACTAACTAAAACAATTTAACAACGACTTAATCTTAAAAACTTTAGCTAAAGAAACCAGACACAAAATAGTGACACCACACACACACAAACATAACAGTTCAAAAACAGGCAAAAGATAAATTTATGGTGTTAGAATTTAAAGTGTTTATGACCATGTGTGGTGGCTCACACCTATAATCCCAGTGCTTTGGGAGCCCTAAGTGGGAGAGGCTCACTTGAAACCAGGAGTTCAAGACCAACCTGGGTAACATAGGGATACTGCATCTCTCAAATTAAAAAAAAAAAAAACAAACAAACTAGCTGGGCATGGTGGCACACATCTGTAGCCCTAGCTACTCAGGAGGTTGAGGTGGGAGGATCCCTTGAGGCCAGGAGTGAGCTTTGCTTGCCCCACACCAGAGAACAGCTTGGGCAATAGAATGGGATCCTGTCTCTATTTTTTTTTTAGTGTTTACTTTTGGAATAGGCTGATGATTCACATGGTGCACAAGGGGGCTTTCTGGAAAGCTGGTAATATTTATTTCTTAATATGGAAGATTTCAATATATAATTTGATTGCATATAAAATGTAATCAAAGTTCATATCTACATAAATACAAAGTTCATATCTACATGCATGAATACACATCAGAAAGTTAATATATTTTGACAAGTGGAAGTAAATGTACACAGTCAAAATGTAGCAAAATACAAGTAAGAGTGGAATGAGGTACCCTAAACAAATTCACATTGGAAATAAAAACAACGTCCTTCTTCAAATTTCAGGAAAGGCTTATATGAAAATAGAGGACAGAACTATGATTATTGAGGTAAATTACAGAAGCCAGATTTATTTCATAATAAGCAAGTCTAGCTACCAGAGCTGTCCAGAAATTGAATAAAATATCACCTTGATACATGAGCCACCAAAATCATCAAACTTATTAAAAATAGTTAATTTTCATTTTTCTGAGTTTTTATCCAGTCATTTATTTTCTTTTGTTTTATTACATTTCCACGCAACAATTACTTACTGAGAATTCATTGGTGCTACATATTTTTCTAAGCGTATCTTGTATACTGGATTTTTTTTATTGGCACAAATGTAGACTAAATATTTTTTTCATTATTTGTTTTACTCAAGAATAGAGAGTTGTATTAAGAAAAAATATTCAATTATAGTTGAATATTTATATATTAAATATAATTAAGTATTCCATTATACTTGTAAAGGAAGGCAGATTTTCTTTGGGACCAACAAAGAACACTCCAAAGGGGTCCTGCAGAGGATAGAGATTGGGCTTAACTTTGAATACAGCTTGGGCAGGTGGGAATTTATAGCCAAGGAGTGGATTGGGATTCAGTAGATGGAAAATTGCTAAGAGGAAATATCAAGGGGAAGGGGTTTCTGGCTAAAGTGACTTACAGAATTCTTGTTGAAAACCAGCCAGGTGATTAGACATCGCCTGGAGGACAGCGGAGGATGATTAACCTGATCAGATATTCACATGATCAGTTATTAAAGGTGGGGAGTTCTTGTTAAACTGACATAGTGAGGTTCTTTGTTAAAACTAGATTTTACAAGGAAGTGCACAGATGGGTCTAGAAGACATCTTAGAAGTCTAAAATTTGGCCAACAAATGAATTTGTGTCAATAGTCAAACTAAAGTGTGACATATTAGAGTGTTAAATGTATGTGCTGTGATTTCAGACTCTCAAAATTTGAAATCTCTCTCTCCACAGTGTACTGGCCTAGTGACCTGGCAAATTTAATCCAACATTCTATCCCTCAATTTCCTCAACTGTCAAATATGGATAAAATGGTAACTACTGCATAATGTTTTTCAAAAAATTAAACATTTTATAAATAAAACCATTGAAGTATTCCTGGTTACTTCAAAAGCATCAGATATGTTAACACTGTAAATAGTATTAATGTTATTTATTTTGTTTAGGCAAGTGATTAAATACACAAGACAGGGTCACATATTTAAAAGTTTCAAGGGTAATTATTTTCATATTCATAATGCTACACAGGTAATTGTACTCTGATTCAGATGAAAGTGTGTGTAAAAATTTAAAATAAGTTTATAAAAATAAATTATTATTTTATAAGTATCTTAGTGACAACCATTTTCATTTTAATTATGTTGCCCTTATGTAAAAATTAGACCACATTTTTCGGACTGATTCATGCATCTTGGATGTCCCACCTCCTTCACTGCACTGTACTATTATGCACTTTAAAGTTGTGTGATACCGAGTCAACAACTTTTGTCCTTTGCCATCCGAAGTTATTCAGCTATGTTTCTTATTTCATGGGTCAGTTACTTTCTTTGTTCTCATCCATGACGGATAAACTCAACATTTCTTACTGGATTGGAGGCAGGATTCTTAACTCTATTGTGGATCTTGGCTTGTCACAGATGAATTGCTTCTCTTTGATACAACCTGAGCAATCTATCTAGTATGTGGAAAAATGTCATCTCTGTGGAAGAAGAAACACAATTCAGACCAAAGAGAAGCTTCTCTTATTTAAAATGAATGGTGGCTATTGGTGGGTGACAAATCCACAGTCAGTTTAAAGCTGCTAGTTGATTGTCTGTTGAAGGATAGACACAGCTGAAAAAATTTATAAAGACTGTGTAGATGCGTCATGTGTAATTTCTCTTACAATAAGTTAAACTACTAAATATTAATAATATAAGCATGAAACCATATTTTTGTTTTCTTTTATAAATGAAGTAAGAAAAATATGGAAATTTATATTTTTCTAAGTGTGCCAAAAAGAATGGTTTGGTATATACTGATAAATGTGTTTGGAAAAAGCTGAGCTGAGGGTAATTAAGGTAAGGAGGTTCCTCCCTCTTTTGTTCTTTCTCTTTTTCTCTCTCTCTAGGAAAAAGTCCTACTTTATTTCTCTCATGTCATGATATGATCAAATTACCGAATTCCTTTCAATGTTGGTAATTTCATTAATCATGTATCAGTAATATTCATTGAGATTTATGTAATAATAATTTAGTCATTAAGAATTTAATAAAATAAATGATAGGTTTTGTGGTTGAAAATTAAGAATAGTTTCTTATTTCCAGCATGTTAGAAATATGATGTAAATAGAAATTTATATTTTTAATAAACTGATTTGCTTCAAGATAAACCAGATATTACTCATGGTAGCTATATGTCTCAATGTATTTTTAAAGACTCACGTGTGACTGCAAGAAATAAACATGTATATACACTTTTCTTAGACTTAAGAGTTGCCTGAAATATTAAAATGTGTGAAATAATGTCCTGTTAAAGCACAGCTCTGTATCAGTGAAATTATATGCAATAAATACTAAGTAATTTTTTTTTTTTTTTTTGAGACAGAGTCTTGCTCTGTCTGCCAGGCTGGAGTGCAGTGGCGCAATCTCGGCTCACTGCAAGTTCCTCCGCCTGGGTTTACACCATTGTCCTGCCTCAGCCTCCCGAGTAGCTGGGACTACAGGCGCCCGCCACCACGCCCGGCTAATTTTTTCTGTATTTTTAGTAGAGACGCGGTTTCACCGTGTTAGCCAGGATGGTCTGAATCTCCTGACCTCGTGATCTGCCCGCCTCAGACTCCCAAAGTGCTGGGATTACAGGCGTGAGCCACCGTGCCCAGCCAATACTAAGTACATTTTTATGAACAAAGATATTTTGTATGTTTCTAAAAAAAATAAATACCTTGTGATTATGTTTTTCAGGACAATGAGATAAATTATACTGTTTAAAAACATATCCAAAAATTGAGAAAAACACCTGCAAAAGTAAAAGAAATACATAAATACCTACAACAATTATATAAGTATAAATATTTTATAGACTTAACATTAAATTATGCATTTCAAGGTTTCCTTTTAAATTTTATGCTATGCATAAAATTGAAATATAGTGAATGGAGAGCATTAAAAAACAGTATTTAAGGTAAACATTTGTTTTATTATTTATAATATTCTCTACAATGTTAGATATTATTTTAATTTAAGAGAAAAAAGGGATTTCATAACACCTATAGGTTTATAACATTGGTCAGGGTATGAAATGTGACATTGTATTGAAATATACAATGAATTATTTAAAGCAGATGTTTTAAAATTACTATTTGTCTTTTGAAATGATGTTAAACACTTAAAACCATTGAACTACATTTATACATTATATAAAAATCGTATTTTATGAATTCACATATTTTGAATGTATATATAAAACTTAACTTACATGGCAATATTTGTCTGCAATATCGAAAGTCTATTACACAATATTTGTATGCATTTTATCTTGGAGGAAGACTCTTAAAGAAATCACACAAAGAGCTTAAGTGCTTTTTGTTTGATTGTTTCTCTAGTTAACATCTTTATAAAATTTCATAGTACAGTCTTCCCTTGGTATATGCAGATAAATGGTTTGAGAATCACCCATGGATACAACAATTCATAGATGCTCAAGTACCTTATATAAAATGGCATAGTATTTGCATATAACCTACATATATCCTCCTGTATACTTTAAATCTTTTCTAGATTGTATGTAATACCTAGTACAATGTAAAATATTTGGTAAATAGTTCTTATACTGAAATTTAGTTCGTATTTTTTATTGTCATATTGTTATTTTTTCTTTTCTCTTTCTGAATATGTGTGATCTACAGTTGGTTGAATTCATGGAAGCAGAACCCACCAATACAATGGGCCAGCTGGGTGTTAAATATAGTTTAGTATTGTCCCATTTTAGTTGCAGCACTCATAAGAACAGAAGACATTCCTAAGGATTTCCAATACAAAACAACTGGAATAGATGTCATATTCTCAAAATAAATATAATGAAAGTGTGGATTCTGCTACTTAGGACAGAATCACTCTGGAAGCTAATGTTGGAGTGGAGAGTGATTCAAGGCTGCCCAGATTCCTCAGTGACTAACAATTATCAAATTTCTATGCAGACAATGACCAATTTTCAAAGAAGGGGAGTAAGGTGAGCATGTATTTAAATCTCACTAACTCAGTCTTCCTCACACAGGCTAAACACAGGGACTAGTATTTAAAAATATAAAAGCATTGTATCACTTTTAACTGCGAATAGCTCTGTTTTAACATGTGGTAATTAATCACACAGATAAGATTGAAAAGAGAATTGTGACCTTGAAATGTTGATTTATGTAAACTCAACGATTTTTTAAAAAACTTTAACCAACAGAAATTATAGTGGTACACAAAGGAACATTTCTCAAATATATTTTACATTTGCCACAAAATAGGAGCCACCCAAGGATATTGAAGTATTTATTATGTTTTATCAAAAGCTTTCATTAATTGAAACACATATACAGCAATTTATTTATTTAACTTGTGTTTTAGAATAAATTTATGAAAGCGACTTGTCAAAGTTGATCATGTCTCTTTTACCTAAATGTGTCTGTATAAATTTGAAAATGATTGATTTAATTATTTACATGGTTACTACATTCACTGAATTGAAACGGTATCAAGGCAAATTTATCTAAGTATTAGAACTTGTTTTAAAACTTTGTTTAAAGGTATAGATTCTGAACTGGTAAAAAATTGGTATGCAGGTTTTCCAGTTTCTAGCCCAGCATGTAATCAGATTGGAAGTCACCATTCTCTTCTAACAACAAGTAAAATGCTGAACAAATTGAAAAATAAATGACTCTTCTTAGGTCCTTCAGAAAAGTGAAGTTATAGGGCAAACCACTGTCCTCTCCCGAGTTGAGAGGCAGACAGGCAGACACAGAATAAATCACAGTTTACAAAAGCAGAAAATCCCAAGCAGAAACCTCCATGGAAGCTTAGTACTGCAGCAGAAAAAGCTCAACTGTCATTGATGAACTGTGGGATGTTCTCTGTGGACAAGTCTGCACATTAAAAAAAAAAAAAGTTTTCCTCATTTTTGTAAATTTTATCTCTTAAGGCTGTACTAGATTCTCACAGTGAAAATGAGAAGAAAAATCTCCTCATTCTTTACACAAAGGGACAGGGAAAGCAACCATTTAGAAATATGCTGGAACATTCTGGGTTTTTTGTAACCAGATCTGCCCTCAAGAGAAATTATATTACCAGAGTCTAATTTATTTGGGTTCTTTCAACCTAACAGATACGTGGGAAAATAAATACCCTATTCTAGATCATGCTAGCCTGCCACATAAGGGAAGGAAATACCTAATATCAGCCCACACAATTCTATCTGTCCCACCTAAGGTGGAAGAAAAACAGAGATACTTGTGAGGTTCACAGTCGAGGGAACAAATACACTAAAAGACTTAGACCTAATCATATGACTGTAGAATGCTTCCTGTACTCCCATATTTTACCAGAGTTTAAAAGGCCTACTTATCACAGTTCCTTATCATGTCTGTATTAAGAAAAAATTACAAGGCATAGGAAAAGGAAAAAAAAAACACAGTTTGAAGAGACACAGCAAGCATCAGATTTAGACTTGAATATGACAGAGTTATTGAAATTATCAGACTGGAAATTGAAAACAGCTATAATTTATCTGTTAAAGGTGCTAAAGAATGATGTAGACAGCATATAAGAACAAATGGGCAAGGTAAGTGAAGAAAATAAAAATAGAAGAAAGAATAAAAAAATTATAGGGATCAAAAATATTGTAACAAAAGGAAGAGTACCTATGATGGACTCATTAATAGACCATACACAGCTGAAGAATTTCTGAGGTTCAGGTTATAAGAATAGAAACAAACCTACACATTCTGCACTTGTATTCTGGAACTTAAAGTAAAAAATAAATAAATAAATAAAATAAAGAATAGAAACATTCAAAACTGAAAAGCAAAGAGAAAAAAGTGAGCAAATTCATGTCCAAGAATGGTGGAATAACAACACAGTGTATAACATATGTAATAAAATACCAGAAGAAGAAGAAAGAGAAAGGAACAGAAGAAATATGTGAACCAATACTGACTGAGAATTCCCTAATTAATGCAAGACACCAAACCACATATACAGGCATCTCAGGGAACATCAAGCAGAATAAATGTAAAACCAAACAACCAAAAACAAACAACAAGAAAGCCATTTGAACACATATTCCTATTCACACTGCAGAGGCTCAAAGGTAAAAAAAATATATATATTTAAAGAAGCCAAAGGGGAGAATTTATCTTACCTATAAGGAGGAAAGATAAGAATTAGCTCTGACTTTTCCATAGAACACATGTGAACAATACAAAATGAAACAAAGCATTTAATGTTAAGAGGAAAATAAAATCAACCCAGAATTCTGTGAAATTATCTTTCAAAAGTGAAGGAGAAATAAAGACTTCCTCAGACCCCCCCAAAATGAGATAATTTGTTGCCAGTAAACATGCATAGAAAGAAATATTAAATATTAAAAGAAGTTCTTGAGAGAGGAGGAAATTGATATAGGTCAAAACATATATATACATGAAGAAAGAAAAATAATCTGGAAAAGAAATAGATGGAAATAAATAAAACACTTATTTGTATTATTCTTAATTAATAAAGCTGTTAACAGTTTGTTCAAAATAATGATAGCAATACTGTTTTTGATTTTGTATGCTTATGCATAAAAATGCATACATATATCTATAAAATAATATTTATGGATACTTTAGCATAAGTAAAATGAATAACAGCAATAGTAAAAGAGGAGGGAGGGAGAAATTAGGAATATTTTGCTATTATAGGGTACTCACACTACCCACGAAACACTGTAGTGTTATTTAAAAGAAGATTTAGATTAATTTTACATATTTTACTCTTGAAATAACACAGAAACTGAAAGGCGAATACTGCATGTTCTCACTTACAAGTGGGAGCAAAATAATGTCTATATATGGACATAGAGTGTGGAGTGATAGACATTGGAAACTTGAAAGGGTAGGGAGTTCAAAGGTAGGTAGGTAATGAGAAATTACTTAATGAATATGATGTACATTATTAAGGTGTTGGATACACTAAAATCTCAGACGTCATTACTATGCAATATATGCATGTAACAAAATTGCACTTGTACCTTTTCGATTTATCCAAAATAAATAAATACATAAATAAGGTAGGATAAATGACATGCTAAAAAAGGAAAAAATGTAATTTTATTTTAAAATGCTTAATAAACTACCAATGGCAAAAAAGAGTGGAAAAGAAAAATATGAGCAAACAACAAAAGCAATGAATAGAAAAAAACAAATATAATAGTATCCTACTATATCCATAATCACGTTAAACACCAATGATCTAAATATATCAACTAAAAAACAATAACTGTAAAAGTAAATCAATAGAGAATACCAACAAAACCGAACAAAGGCAATTTACAAAGATCACTAATCTCAATTATCCTCTAGCCATACAGAGAAAAAAAATGAGATCACAAATATTACTAATTTCAGTAATAAAAAAGGGGGCATCATTAAGATCTCATGGACATCACAAGAGTAATAAAATAATACTTTAAACAACTTTATGCCAATACATTTAATAACTTAGATCAAGTGGACCAATTCTTCGAAAGATAATCTGCCAAAACATACATAACAAGAAATAAAAAACCTGAATAGGCCTATATCTGTTGTAGCAATTGAATTCGTAATTGATAACCACCCAAGAGAGCATGAGGCCATTTCACTGGTGAATTCTAATCAACATTTACGTAAGAATTAATACCAATTCTCTACCATCTCTTTCAGAAGATAGAAGCACAGGCAATACTTCCTAACTCATTCTATAAGGCCAACATAATCCTAATACCCAAACCAGAGAAATACAAGAAAAGAAAAGTATACACCAATATTTCTCATAATCATAGAAGCAAAACCGCTGAAAAATATTAACACATTCAATCCAACAATGTATACATCACAACCAACTGAGATTTATCCCAAGTGTGCAAGGCAGGTTCAACATTCAAATATCAATCCATGTAATACATCAGATCAACAGGCCAAACTAAAGCAAAGCTCACAATCATGTCAATAGTTGCAGAAAAAACATGTGACAAAATCTAATACCTATTCATAATAAATTGTTAGCAAACTAGGAATAGAGGAGAACTTTCTGAACTGATGAACATTTACAAAAAGCAAACAAACAAATAAAAAAGAATACATCACACTTAATGATGAGAAACCAGAAACTTTCCTGCTAAGATCAGGAACAGAGCAAGGATGTCCCCTCTCATTACTCTTTTCAACACAATGCTGGATGTCCTGGCTGATGCAATAAGAAAAGTAAAAGAAATAAAATGTACATAAATTGGGAAGAAATAAAACTTTTACCAATTTCACATAACGTGGTCACTTATGTAGAAAATCTGAAAGAACTGACCAAAAAAATTCCAAACTCCCGAAACTGATAAGAGGTTATAACAAGTTTTCAGGATAGAAGTTTAATATATAATTGTCAGTGGCTTTCCTTTATGCCAGCCATAAACAAATTGAATTTGAAATTAAAAATATACTACCATATATTTTAACATCCCCAAAAGTTAAATACATATATATAAATCTAACAAAATTTGTATAAGATTTCTGTGAGAAAAACTACAAAACTATGACAAATGAATTTAAAGGGAACTAAATACAGGGAGAGAGATTCCGTGTTTATGGAAAGACTCATTATTGTCAAGATGTCAGTTCCTTCCAACATGATCTACAGATTCAATGTAACATCATTTAGAATTTCATCAAGTTATTTTTTGGATATTGAGAGACTGATTCCAAAGTTCATACAGAAAAGCAAAAGACCCTGATAAAGGACTATTATCCAAAATGTATGAAGAATTATTAAAACTAAATGGTAAGAAAACAGAAAACCTGACTTAAAAATGAACAAAAGATCACAACAGACACATCACCAAAGAAGATTTACTGATGACAAATAAGCACATGAAAAAAATGCTTCACATTATATGTCATCAGGAAAACGTAATTTAAAACAAAAGGATACCACTACAAGCCTATAAGAATCTCCAAAATTCAAAACACTGGCGATACTAAATTTTGGTATAGGCCAATTCTTTGGGCCTCCAAGCTCAGTTGATGACGCTGAATTTTTGAGGATGCCCTAACTTATATCCCTGGTAACAAATATCAGATGGTCAATATAGCTAACTTTGCCTAGTACCTCCCACCATCCAGCAGGCTAGCACAAAAGCATCAAGAGAGAAGTGATACAATGTGAAATGCTTTTCAAGTCTCTTGCATGTGTCACATTTGCTCATGAATCATTGGTTAAATCTAGTCATCTAACAAAGCCCTGACAGAAAGGGTAAGAAAACAGACCCCACCTATTCAAGGGAGAAGCAGCAAAGTCACATTGCAAAGGATAATCAGACAGGGATGGCAAAAATTGTGGTCTTTTTAAAGATCTATCACAATTTCAAATTTGCCTTGCAATTTGGATGGATTTTTGATAGATTGCTTCCTTAGTAATTTAAATAAATTTACGACAGGCTCTCTCTTTTAAAAATCCTGGTAATAATTGCCTATATAAAGACTAATATTTATACATACTTTTTTCTATTGGTAGAGCTCATATTTACTTTTATTATTTTAATGCATTGTTCTTAACAAGACAATGTTAACTAATAGTGATAATAGCATAAATTAATTACTTTGTTAATAATACTTATACATATACACACAAATATCATATTTGAAATGACCAAGCCACTTACTGAGAATATTTTCATTTCAAAAAAAAGATTTATTTTTTATTCATATTTTCATTGTATGAAAAGGTAAAATTAGTGAAAAAAGAAATATAATTTTACAAACCAAAAAAGACAATCATATGAGAAATACAATCATTTCTTTCTTTTCTTTCACACTTTACTGTCTTATTTAAATATTTATAATTTTAACAAATTGTGTTTGACTTTTCCCAGTTGGCAAATTTCATGTCACCAATAAAAATTAACGTATTCTATAAATATCTGACTACTTTATTTAATTACATTGGGTAATTCTTAAATTTTGTTTTGATCTCTTAACAGTTAGTACAAACATTGTCTTAAGAATTACAAACCAAAATTAAAAAGTGTTGATTTTCTTCAAAAATATACATATTTGTGTCAGAATTTCTGCCCTTATTTTAGGAAATTTTTATCAAATACTGTGCTCTTTTCAGCACAATTTGTCTTGTTAAAAATGTGTGAGGTAATATATCATACAAATAATTCACAATATACACAAAATATCATAATATAAATAAATGGAATGGGATGTCAGAATGAAAAATTAACAATAAAATTGGTTATTCAGTCCATCATTCATCTAATTAGGGATGCTACTTTGATGAAATATGTATAAATATAAATTTTCACAAAATGTTGCTATGGTTTAGTTTGATTTATTAGAAAAACATTTTCAAATTATTATTTAGAGAAGATGTTGGAATTGTTTTACCAGCTGATCAATAACTATAGTACAATAAACTCCTGTCTTAAATATCATTGTAGTGAAATAATTATGCAGCCCTTGGTTACATGATTTAAGATAGAATAATTTTATACCTAGAAATCATGGGTAGCTACCAGATTAACCCTCAAGTACTCAGTACTACCCAGCAAACCCAACTCTGCTATGATACCTAGTCTGGGAAATAATCTATATAAAGTCACAACAGCAGAGAACCTTAGCAGTCAGCATCTCATAACAATTTATTTTACTTCCAGTATCCCTGATGCTATGGGTATCAGACATTGTCCAAGCCATGACTCTTCAACCTAAAAGCATGAAGAGTAAAAAATTCAGAATTAGGTGACATTTGACTCTTGGTTTTGTCCTGTAGACTATTTTTCCATTGAACACTCCGAGTAGTGTGAAGTCTAAAAACAAGTTTGTTTGTTTTTACTTCAATCAATTAAGAAAAAAATAGACAAAAGCTACACAAGCAAAGTTATCCTCCATCGCTTGATGTGGTAGAACAAAGTTTACATTATTTTTCATGCTCATAACAATTAATATAAATGAACTTAAACCATGTTATGAAATTATTGCATGTGCCTTAGCAGGAGGGGAAGGAAGAAATTATTTCTAGTGTCCCTAGGATGGTAACAGATTCAATATTCCAGGGATTATGTATATGCCCTAATTGTTCTTATTAGTCTAGCCTAAATGATTTTTTCCCTGATTTAATGTTCTTGCCCAGACCAGTAAGAGGTTACACTGTGTTTGTTTCTATTTACCAATTCAAAGGGTTAAACTATGTGTCCTAGGGGAGGAAGAGTCACGAACTATGTTGTGGATGGAAAAAAAAAAAGGTGGGGGCGGGGGATGAAATATCCTGAGACTATTTGGCAAGATTCAAACTCAAACACAGATCTGTTTTTTGTTGTTGTTGCATATAGACAAGTTGTAATTTAGCAATATTGAAATGTACAGCTATATTTAACATGCTGCGATATTGATCTAAAAAATTAAATACATTCCTCCTAACTGAGGCTTTGTACCCTTTGACTATCATCTCCCTATTCTCCCCACCTCCTAGCCTTTGATAACCACCTTCTAGTCTTTGCTTGTATGAGTTCAACTTTTCTTGACTCCACATATGAGGGAGAACATGTGGTATTTTTCTTGCTGTGTTTGTCACATTTCACTTAGCAAAATCTTCTCCAACTCCATTCATGTTGTTGCAAATGGCAGAATTTCTTCCTTATTTTAAAGTTGATTTATATTCCTTTGGGTATATACTCAGTAATGGGATTTCTGGGTCAAATGGTATTTCTGTCTTTAGGTCTTCAAGGTTTAAGAGTATGACATTTTGTATATATACCACATCTTTAAACATTTATCCCTTGATGGATGCCTGAGTCCATAATATGGCTATTGTAAATACTGCTGCAATAAACATGGGATTGAAGACATGTCTTCCACATACTGATTTCAAATTTTGGGGGTAAATTCCCAGACAGAAGTGGGATTGAGGGATCATAGGTAATTCTATTTTTGATTTTTTCAGGGATCGCCACACTATTTTCCATAACGGTTGTAGTAATTTACATTTCCAGCAACATTGTACAAGGGTTCCCTTTGATCCACTTCCCTGTCAACACTCGTTTTCTTTCCTCTTTCTGATGACAGCCATTCTAACAGGTATGAGGCACTATCTCACTGTGATTTTAATTTTTCATTTCCCTAATGATTAATGATGTCAATAATTTTTAATATCTGTTATCCATTAATTAAAGAAATGGAAGAAGACACAAATAAATAGAAAGATGTATCTGTTCATAGATTGAAAAAATAAATATTGTTAAAGTTTCCGTACTGCCCAAAGTGACTACATATTCAGTATAATCCTTATCAAAATTCCAATATCCTTTTTATAAATTAAGAAAAAACATTCTAAAATTCATATGGAACCATAAAGAATGCAAATAGCCAAAGCAATCATGAGCAAAAAGAACAAAGCTGGAGGCATTACACTACCATATTTCAAACTATCCTACAAAGTGATAGTAGTTGAAACAGCATGCTACTACTAGCCTAAAAACTGACACATAAACTAATGCAACAAAATAGGGAACTCAGAAATAAACCCACACATCTACAGTCACACATCTTCAGTCAACTGATCTCCCACAAAGGTGCCATGAATATACAAATGGGAAAAGAATAGTCTTCTCAAGAACTGGTGTTGGGAAAACTGGATATCGATATTCAAAAGAATAAAATTGGACTCATCTCACACCACATAATAAAATTAGCTCAAAATTGATTAAAGACTTAAACATAAGATCTGAAACTTTAGAACTATTTGAAGAAAACCTAAAGGAAAAAGTATCATACATTGGTCTGGACAATTTTTGTTTAATACTTGACCCCCAAAGCCCAGGCAACAAAAACAAAGATGGATAAGTGGGATTACATCAAAATAAAAAGCTTCTGCTTATCAAAGGGAACAATTCGTTGAGTGAAAAGACAACTTACAAATTGGGAGAAAATATTTGCAAGCTGTACATCTAATAAGGGGCTAATATCCAACATATATAAGGAACTCAAACAACTCTACAGAAAGAAAACAAATAATCCAATTAAGAAATGGGCAAGATACCTGAATAGATTCCTTCTATTCTTTCTCTATTCTATTCTTTATCTAAAGAAGACACACAGATCTGATTTTGTATCCAGGCTCTGGGTCAGTAGCGTAATCTCTGACAAAATAGTCTACAGTTTCTCTAGGTGGCTAGATCATAGGCACTGATGTATTACCAACTCAAATACTTATTTTTCAAAATAAGACAAGGAAGGAGAAAGAACCATTGGGTTTCATATTTGGAGAAAGGACTCAGAAGTTTTTTATGATGTGCTGGAAATAAAAGACCCTCCTTCATACCTCCTTCATATCCCTCAATATGAGGTGGACTTTTCACGTTTTCCTGTGGCCTTGAGAAAGATGTAAGTTTCAATTCCCAGATGCATTAATTTCCTGTCACAGCTGTAACAAATAACCAAAAGTATCATAAAACTTATTTATTTATTTATTTATTTGTTTGTTTACAGGTAGGGTCTCACTCCTTCACCCAGGCTGGAATGCAGTGGTACAATCTTAGCTCACTGCAACCTTGAACTACTGGGATCAAGTGATTTTCCTGCCACAGCTTCACAAATAGCTGGTCTACAGGTGTGCACCACTACATCCAGCTACAAAAACAACACATATTTATTATAGTACAGCTTTGGAGGTCAGAAGCACAAAATTAGTCTCATTAGTCCAAAGTCAAGGTGTGACCAGAGCTAGTTCCTTCTGGAGGCTTCAGAGGAGAATTCCTTTCCTGTAAGTTTTCCGTTTCTAGAGGCTGTCTTTATGTCTTGATTTGTGGTCCTTTCCTATACCTTAAAAGGCAGCATTATTGTAGCATCTTAAACTCCTTCTCTGCTTCTAGCATCATAACATCTTTATTTTTTATTTTATTATCAATTTTAATTGCCACATAGTAATTGTATATATTTATGAGGTAAAATATGCTATTTTTATGCGTGCGTGCAACTTGTAAAGATCAAAATCAAAGTTGTTAGCATACTCATCACCTCAAACATCTGTCATTTCTTTGTGTTGAGAATATTCAAAATCTGCTCTTCTAACTATTTGAAAATATACAAAAAAACTGTTGTTAATTATATTAATCGCAAAGTGCTATAGAACACTAGAACTTATTCTTCCTATTTAGCTGTAATTTTGTATCTGTTAACCAAACTCTGGCTATTCCCTTCTCGTCCTCTCCTTGCCAGCTTCTAGTAACCATTATTCTACTCTCTGCTTCTATGACATCAACTTTTTTAGCTTCCATACATGAGTGAGAATATGAGATACATTATTCTTCTGTTCCTGGCTCATTTGACTTAACATAATGTCCTTCAGGCTCCTCTATGATGCTATGAATGACAAGATTTCTTTCTTTTTTATAGCTGAATAGTGTGCCACTTTGTATGTATACCACATTTTCTTTATTCATTCTTCTGTTAATGGACAATTAGGTTGAGTCCATATTTTGGCTTCTGCAGCCTCTAACTCCTGGGCTCAAGTAATTCTCCCACTTCAGCCTCCTGAGTTGCTAGGACTACAGATGCATGCTACTACACACAGCTAATTTTTGTTTTTGTTTTTGCAGAGATGGCTTCTCAGCATGTTGCCCAAGCTGGTCTTGAACTCCTGGCCTCAAGCAATGCTCCCACCTTAGCCTCCAAAAATGTTGAGATGACAGGTGTGAGCCACCATGCCCAATTGCTTAATATATTTTAATCATAAAATGAAATCAGTAATTTTTATATCTTTGTAATTTAATATGTGAAAGAAAGGGATTTCTGCAGATAAGAGTAATTTTTCAAAACAATAATAAATATGAATTAAATTATATCAATTTTATAGCTTAAAATAAGTAAAATTAAATGTCAGATTATCTAAAATCATCAATATATTCAGTGAATATCAATGATTATAAGTGTTTGTTGATTTTAAAATCTGAGTGTTATGTGTAAAATTTAAGAAAATACATAATAGTGCCTTAAGTATTACAACTTCTAATAGCATATTTTGGGAAATAAAGTTAAAACTATTAATTGCTGAGTTTACAGTATATAACCTCAGTGGATGATAATGAGGGAATAGATTATTGTGGAATATGTGAATATGTATAACAGGCAGAAAGAAATATTTTTAGCTGATATTCTTAATAGTTAAGGGGTAGGTTTATTATTTTCCATAAGTAGATTAGCAGAGATTTTTGCAAAAATATAAAAGTAAAGATATCACTACTACTGCAATTATTTTGCATTTCTATAATGTCTTTTTATTCAAACACTTATACATCCCATAAAGCAAGTACTGGTACATGTTCTCTATAAAATAAATGGATATGGTTCATAAGACTGCCAAATTCATTTATAAACTCATTATACCTTATAGAGCGGCTGTTCCTCTTATGATAGGAATAGCTATGGTTCATAGGATTTATGGGTAATCTATATCACTGTGGTATCTTGGGAGTTATAGCTCCTGTAGATATTTTATCTTCTATTATAAACCTTACAGATAACATAGTTTATTTTCATGAGGCTTGAAATAGCCATAGCTAATTTCAAAAGAATTTACTTCCTGTGGTTGTAATACTTTATTATAGAAAGTACTGTACAAAGAAGTTACAGATTGAATGACAGTTAATTCTCAGATATGTATAAAATATATTCTATGTTAATTAACTTACTATTTTTTTCCCTTGGCATAGTGTTCTGTACCATGAGGGTAGACTTGATAACCATTAAACATTTTAACTTTCTTCCATAGTGTTTTGTGTGTATGTGAATTTGTATGCAACTAAAATAAATCAATACAGTGATGCACGGTACATTCTGGTCTACATGTGTCTTGTTTTAGATGAATTGAAATGACAAGTGTGATAAAACTATTTACATTTTATCTCAACATATTTTATTCCATTTCCTTTTTGTAGACATAATACATTTACTAAAATAAAAATATTGACAAAATGTTATTCATATTGTCAGAAAACGTTAAAACATACATTTGAACTTTTGTGGAGCCTCATTTCTGCAAAATGAAGCATGTTTTTGTCATTAATGAAATAATTTATCCAGAAAAGTTTGTAAAGAAAAATAATGGGTATATGCAAACCTGCAAAGCAAAGTTATTCAATGATACAGGCCATGGATA
Source organism: Symphalangus syndactylus (assembly GCF_028878055.3). Classification (NCBI taxonomy): domain Eukaryota; kingdom Metazoa; phylum Chordata; class Mammalia; order Primates; family Hylobatidae; genus Symphalangus; species Symphalangus syndactylus. Next base: position 75,412,352 of record NC_072438.2, on the reverse strand, counting down.
TGTGGTTGTAAGGCAAGAAATTATACTTATTATTGCCCTACTCTGAAAACATTTCAGGTTGAAATTATTTATAGTATTCTAATTGCTACTGCTAGGTTACACTTAACTATCTATAGAAAAATCCAAATATTTTACATCACATAATTATTCAGTACAAAAATACCAAAGTTCTTGTCCAAAATGCGTATTTCCTTTTTTCCCTTGGGGAAATAATATAGAACAATTTTTAAGTACAATTTCCTAAACATGACCAAAAACATTTTTAAGTCCTTATTTTTGCTCCCAAGTTTTTTTTGTTCTTTTTTCCCTAGATTTATTGTATAGTTGAGAAATTAAAAATGCATTTATTTACGGTGTGCAATGTGACGGTAGGCACCATTCCCATAGTTTTCTTTTTGTTATTATGAGAACATTTAAGATCAATCCTCCTCGCAAATGTCAAGTATACAATATAGTATAACTTACTATAGTCACCATGCTGACTTTAAAGCCCCAGAACTTGTTCACTTGTTCATTTTGTTTAACCGAATATTTGTATCCTTTGACCAGAATCCACCCCATTTTCTCCACCCTCCAACCCCTGGCAACCCCCATTCTTCTCTGTTTTCTACAAGTTAAAATGTTTTATGTTGCACATATAAGAGAGATGGGCCAGGTGCAATGGCTCATGCCTGTAATCCCAGCACTTTGGGAGGCCGAGGCGGGTAGATCAAGAGGTCAGGAGTTCAAAACCAGCCTGGCCAAGATGGTGAAACCCCATCTCTACTAAAAATACAAAAATTAGCCAGGTGTGGTGGTGTGCGCCTGTAATCCCAGCTACTCAGGAGGCTGAGGCAGAGAATTGCTTGAACACAGGAGGCGGAGGTTGCAGTGAGCTGAGATTGCGCCACTGCACTCCAGCCTGGGCGACAGAGCAAGACTCCGTCTCAAAAAAAAAAAAGAGATCATATGCCTGACTTATTTTGTTTACCGCAATGTTCTATAGATTCATCCATGTTGCAGCAAATGGCAGGATTTCCTTCTTTATAAAGACGGAATAAGGTTATGTCTATCTGCAGTATCATATTTTATTTATTCATTCAGCCAGCAATGAACACTTAGGTTGTATCCATATATTGGCTATTGTGAATAGCTCTGCAGTGAAAATGGGAGTGCAGATATCTTTTCAAGATAATGATATCTTCCTTTGGATATATACCAGAAGTGAGAGTGCTGGATCATAGAGTAGTTCTATTTTTTAATTTTCTGAGGAACTACCACGATTTTTTTCTGTAATGACTCTACCAATTTATTTTATGCTGTATAAAAGTATAATCTACGTATCAACTATATATTATTTATAAATAGCACATGTGTTATGACATATATAGTGCATATTTATAATTTTTAAGTTTACATTTACTAAACTACTTATGCTGTTTTCATATATTCAATTTCTTTAATTTTTATCTTCCTCTTAGGAATAATGTTTGTGCTTTTCTTTGTTTTATTTCATTACACATATGACATAGATGTTTATGTCTTAAATTCCAACCTTTTCACTTTAGTCTTATAAATATTTAAGGCCACTGATTTAAACACGTATTATAATTCATGACACATGATGATTCATTCTCATTTTATCTTAGACATTCTGCAGTTTTGCTTTCAAAGTAAATAATCTCTAGTGAAATGCAGAAACTACAGAAAATAAATGATAATTTTGTCTGATAGAAGCTCTAATGTGTTCTCTCAGTGATTTATGGAAACCAAACAAAGAAAAATTTTTAAAAATCTGAAAAGTATATTCTGCTAAAATTAATGATTTCCAAGAATGAGATAAAAATTAAAGCACAAAAAGTGAATGAATAATATACACTTGAAATAAATGTCGTCCAGCATAGAAATTAATAGAGTTGCAAACATATTTTCAATGTTGATTGGAGCTGGGGGTGATCTGCTCAAACAGATCAGAATAGTTTCTATCTGATTCCCTCTTAACACATGTAAAGATTTTCCATTGTTTTTAGAAAAAATTAAATCTCCTCACAATGCCCTACCAAACGCTGAATACTCTGCTCTCACTTACTTTTCTAAATGTATCAAAGATCACTCACTCACTTTTTTACCCACTAATTTCTAGACACACTAACTTCCAAGCACACTAATACTTTCAAGATTTAGATTATCAGTACATTGTTCCATCTACTTAGAATTCATTGCTCCTATATCTGCAAATGTTTTCTGCAACTATATATATATATATAACTTATATATACGTATATATAAGTTATATATATATAAGGCTTAGATTAGGTCTTAACTGAGTTTCTTTTTATCTGACATGAACTTTTTTATCTCCATTTCAGGATCTTTTTGTCTAATCCAGAGCACATTGCTGAATGAGTATTTATATATTTGTTTATTTTTTCTGTATTTTCAACCCATTTACCTGTGTATTATCTGAACCAAGAGGGCTAAATTGGGTTAAAAGAATTGAAGAGGTAGAAGAGACAAAAAAAGGAGGTGAGTAAATTAGCTGCCATCTAAATTAAAAAATAATAACAGCATTGGTTAAGAGAGAGACCATGACAATACAAAATGTAATCAAATATAATTCAGAGGTAGAATCTATGGATATACCACCATATTAGATTTGGAGATCAAAGGAACAAAATAATTCATTTTTATAGCTTAATTTGAATAAAAATCAAGGATATCATGTTGTAGATACTTTCAAAAATATGTGTAAGCCATGAAAAAGTCAATTTTGTATAATATAAACTCAAAGGAAAATTCAATGCATTCATGTTTGTGGGTTTGTATTGGGGGTTGTCCATGATAAAACACAATACAGTGAATAAAGTAAAAGATCAAAGTATACACCTAACTTGGGCTGTTGAATATATATTACCAATTGTTTCATTATATTTGATTTTAGTTATATAGATTTTTACCAGTAGTGTTAAGAAGAGAGTATCTATCTCTAGAAAACCTTAGTTTATTATTAATTCATAAAAATGATAATTCTCATAGGTAAAAATTGATACCTCATTTGGTACGTTTATATTTTATAACAAAAAGAAATAATGTGTATTCTATCTACTGTAAAATTTTTAAATTAATTATTTCTTTAAATCTGTTGACTATATCCCAGTTGAAAAGGCTTAGCAATGGTAAGCCTTTTTTTTATATTTTTATAATGGGTCAATTATAAAAATTTTACTCAGTTTAATTTTTACTTAATTTCTTCTAGATGGTTTTATAGTATATAAAAATTGAAGAATATATTTTGCTATATATCATTTTCCAATATTAAGTAATATCTTTTAAATACATTTAAAAACAAAAGCTTTTCCTTAAAAGTTAAATAATTTTATCGTATGCCTCCTAGTAGATGTTTGTATGTATTTTTTAATTCTCATATATATGATAAACATTTTATATTTTTTAATTTGTTTTACTTTATACTGGGTTATATTACATTGCTGCTCACATGCGAAGGCAACTATTTTTGGTAATTATGTTGTACTTTAAGAATTTCATGAAAAATATTTTAATTCAGATATTATTTAATTTAATGTGAGAAACTATTTATATATATCTGATTTAGTTTCCAATACTTTCATACATTTTTTTCTCAGTGATGTAGACCAAATGTCCAATATCCTGGTGTATAATAGTGAAAATAGCATCCAATCTTGTCCATGGAAATTCTTCTCTTTTGCTATTGAGAGATTGCCTGACTACCTAGAATTCATCACCATGTTTACCTAGTTTCTTATTTTTCTGGCTAGATTAAATATGGCAGTCAACTGAAGGAATAAAACACATTTTGTAATTAAGAATGAGTGAAATGCTTAAGATAAAATAAAAATAATTTAAAGTAAAATTAAGTGGCAAGTGCAAGGCTAAAGGACCTCTATGTAAAAATAATTTAAGTTTTAAGTAAGGTAATATCAACTCTAATCAAAGAAGAAAAGAGTTTTTTTCTTGTTCACTGTTCTGAAAATGCTCAAGGTTCCATACTGCACGTCATATATAATCAAGACTATATCAAAATTTCTGTGATTCTCCTGGGACTTCATCAGTCTTTGTGCTGGCTTCATCCTCTGAATGACTGAAGCAGTTTTACACATCATATTTATACACCAATCTTTGAAGCGTAAGAAAGACAATTTGTACCCTAGAATTACCAGATAATGTTCGGATTTCCACACTGATTTTTACTTTAGTGTCAGGTCTTGCAGACTAGATAATAATACATCACATCCCATTGAGTAGTTTAGGAAGATGCATACTGAATAAGATTGTTAGGATTATCTTGAATAGTTTAATCCAGTGACTTCCAGTGTTGCCTGCGTATTAGAATCGTGTATAGACATTAAAAAGTATACTGATCTTAGTTATGTCCTCCCAGACCTAATCAATTAATCAGTGAAAGTATATTATTAGTTGGTTAGGTATTTTTGTTAACAATAGTAAAAATATGAATATTAAAAACAATAAGCAAGACAACTTTTTGATTTATTTTAATATACACCCTGGATAAATAGCCACAGGTTTAGTCCCCTTAGAGGCCACTTATGGAGGTGTGGATGAGGTTTAGTCCCATCCCAAGTAGACCCAAAAGTTTTGCTAGTGAGAAAGTACAGCAAATGTAGGAGGGAAAAAGCAAACTTCCACTGATTTAATTTGTAAATATCCTATTTCCAAGTGAGACAACATAATGTAATCCCTTATTTTCTTACCATCTCCAGCAAGTAGCATATAGTGGATAGTTTTGCTTAGTGTAAGCATCATAGCAGAGATAATTGAAGATGCAATATTTAGATATTTTCCACAATTACACTAAGTTAAAGCTTTTTCAAAGCTCAATTGTTTTGTTTGCATGAAAATTTAAGAAATTATAGTACAAAATAACTAATTGATATGGCTTACCATAATCATTTCCCCTAAAATTGGATTTCATTTTGACAAATAATGAATTAAGCAGAAATCTATATTCGCTTCAATTTATATATTCTGAAATTATTAAAATGTTGATGTATTGTCTCAGGATATTGACACTTAAAATTTTTTCTCTCCCAATTGAAAAATATAGGCCAAAATAATTTATTTATTGTGTTCTTAGCTTCAGAAAGAAAAAAATACTAGATCAGTATGAAGTATTTGATAAGCAAACTAAATCTCTTATTATATTAAAAAGTAGGTTTTGCTTTGTTTGCTTTTTCTATGGTCTCCTGCTCGTGATACTGTTGTAAAATTCTCCAAGATCTAAAAACAGACCTTGAATTTCCTCTGCTTCAGTAGCAAGTCTATTAATAGAATAGGGAGAGAATTGTAATGCTTCATTACTTTCAGCTGAGAGAGGAGAATACAAGGACCTCTCACTTTCAAAGTGGCATTGAAGCAAAATTACCTCAACCAGACATAAAGGTATGGAATAAAGTAAAAATGGGTTTTACTATTTCCCTCAAGGACTGAGGAGAATGCATATTTCTTCCAACAAATGCAAATATTTCAGCAATTAGAATTTTCAAAACAATTTTACTTGCTCAATTTAAAGTAAGAATGGTGTGACCATGAAGCTAGCATTTATAATCAAGCATGAATTACAATTTGTATATAAATGTAAACTTGCTACATTGTGGTCCAATAATATTTACTATGGGATAAATTCTAAATTACATAAGTTATAACTTTCCCACATTCTCTCAAAATATTGTATAATGGCATCCAAAATACTCATTCAGACTAAAAATATCCAGTAAATATTTTCACTGGAATAAATATATTTTTAAGCACAAATTCACATATTATGAAATATTGTAAATGGAAAAATATATCATTAGGAGAGCCCTGAGTCAAAACAATGTCAAACTGAAAAGTTTGTCTCCAGGCAGTGCATGCTGGCTCACGCCTGTAATTCCAGAACTTTGCGAAGACGAGAGCAACAGAGTGCTTGAGGCCAGGAGTTCGAGATTAGTCTGGCCAACATATTTCACCATGTTTCAACCCCCTCTCTACTAAAAATGCAAAAACCAGCCAAGCATGGTGACACACGCCTGTAATTCTAGCTACTCAGGAGGCCGAGGCATGAGAATTGCTTGAACCTAGGAAGCAGAGGTTGCAGTGAGCCAAGATCGTGTCACTGCACTCCAGCCTGGGCAACAGAGCAAGACTCTGTCTCAAAAGGAAAGAAAGAAGGAAGGAAGGAAAGAAAGAAAGAGGGAGGGAGGAAAGGAAAGGAAGGAAGGACAGAGAGTGGAAGGAAGGAAGAAAGGAAGGAAGGAAGGAAGGAAGGAAGGAAGGAAGGAAGGAAGGAAGGAAAAGAAAGAAAAAAAGGAAAGAAAAGAAAAGAAGGAAAGGAAGGAAAGGAAGGAAAAAGAAAGGAACAAAGAAAGAAAAAAGTTTGTCTCCAAAAGGTAGTTTTATACCTTCTTTTTTGATAAAATGTAATGGTTATAATTTACATTTTATATACAAATCCAAAGTTATTAATGTAATCTATTTAATAGCCATTAGCTTTTCGACGTCTTCTTACTTTAAAGCTTTTAGCAGCATTTATTAGTTTCAGAACAGGCAGTAGTATCTCTTTGCAAAACGATAAACCAAAAAAATTGTTAGCAACACAGAGAAAAATATTCATGAAAATAGAATAGATCACACTGGGGAAAAGAAATGGTGATAAAATTATTTAAATATCATCTGCCATAGTTGAGCACTGATTATCTCCAAAGATGTAGATTCTACACATACACACCATTGGCATGGTGTATGTGGAATATAATTGATTCTGCATATTGAAGAGTATATTAAAAAGTGATATAATTTTAAGAATACCTAACATACCATTTTTTCTCTTAAGTAATCTATATCATCTAGTGCAAATATAGTGGTTGATAAACAAGGGATTGTATTGTCAAATGGACTTACACCAATCACTGATCTCACGTAACTCTGAAATATACAAATGATTTGTGTATTACTTTCCTATTGCTTCAGTAATAAACTACCACAGACTCAGGAGCATAAAAAAGAACAAATGTGTTATCTTACACTCTTGCTGTGAGAAATCCAAAATGGGTTTAACAGGGATAAAATCAAGGTGTCAGCAGAGCTGCATTCCTTCTTGAGGCTCTAGGAGAACTCTTTTTATTTTTTCCTTTTCTCTCGTATTCTTCAACTTGTGGTTGCATCATTCTGACCTCTTTTTCGATCATGATATATCTTTCTCCAACTCTGACCCTCCTGGCACTTTCTTATAAAGACCTTGTGATTCCATTGAGTCCACCTGGATATTTCAGAATAATCTTCCCATCTCAAGACATAAGGGTGGTGCAAAAGTAATTGCTGTTCTTACCATTCAAAGTAATGGTAATATCTTAAATCAAGCACATCTTTAAAGCCATCTGTACTGGCTTTGGGCATTCACACATGAACATTGTTGAGGGGCCATTATTCTACTTACAGCAATTTGTAACCAATTAAATGAAAAAGAATCAAGAGAGAACTGTCATTCTAAAGTTTATCTGGAGAGGTAAAAGACCCAGAACAGCTACCACAATATTGAAAAATAAGAACAAAATTTCAGGACTGATTTCCTACTACCAGACTTAATATAAAGCCAAAGTAATCAAAAAAGTGTAACGTTGGCAAAATAATAGACAAATAAATAAATGAAACACAATAGATAGCCTAGAAATAGCTTCACATAAATATAGTCAACTGATCTTTGACGAAAAAAAAATAAGGCAATACAATAGAGAAAAAAAAAACAGTCTTTTCAACAAGTGTTGCTGAAACACTACATAAGCAGAAAATTCATCTAAAATAAACGAATGAAAACAGAAACAACAAATGGTGCTGGAACTCCTGGACATCTACATGCAAGAAAGTATGTTTAAACACAGACCTTATACCCTTCACAAAAATTGTCCAAAAATGGTTCACAACCCTAAATGTAAAATGAAAAACTATGAACTCCTAGAAGAGAGCATTAGAGAAAATCTAGTTAACCTTGGGTATGGGGATGATTTTTTAAATACAAGACCAAAGGCATGAGATCCTAGAGAAAGTAACTGATAATCTGGAGAAGGGAAGCCATGGACTGGGAGAAAATATTTGCAAAAAAAAAAAAATGCCTGATAAAGGTTATCATCTGAAATAAACAAAAAAAAAAAAAAAAAAAAAGAAAACACTCAAAGCCCAATAATAAGAAAACATACAACCTAATTAAAGAATGGGTGAAAGACCTCAACAGATATTTCACTAAAGAACACATGACAATGACAAATGAGAATACAAAAAGGTGCTCTGTGTCATATGTCATTAGGGAAATGCAAATTAAAACAAAAATAAAATAGCATTACCTGCCTATTATAAGAGCGAGAACACTGAGAACACTAAATGCTGGCAAAGATGTGGCGCAAAGGAACTCTCATTGCCAGTGTCAATGTAAAATGGTATAGCTACTTGGGAAGACAATTTATCACTTACAAAATTAAGCACACTCTTACTATTCAGTCCAGCAATCATGCTCCATAGTATTTATCCAAATGAGTTGAAAACTTACATACACACAAAAACCTGCACACAGATGTTTATAGCAGCTTTACTCACAATTCCCAAAACTTGGAAGCAACCAATAAGCCTTTCTCAATCAGAGAATGCAATTAAATATATCTATTTAGTAAAATATTATTTAGGACTGAAAAAAAACTGAGCTATCAAGCCAGGAAAACACAGGGAGGAACCTTAAATGGACACTACTCAGTAAAAGAAGAAAGTCCAAATTCCGTATGACTTCAACTATATGGCATGACCCAGAAGGTAAAACTATGGAGACACTAAAAATATCAGTGGTTTAAAGTCATTATGAAGAAGGGAAGGATGAACAGGAAGAACACAAAGGATTTTTAAGCAGTGAAACTATTCTGTCTGATACTATGATGGTGAATATATGCTATTGGAAATATGTCTAAACCTATAAAATGTGTAATACCAAGAGTGAACCCTAATGTAAACTATAGACAGAGTGACAATAATGTGTCAGTGTAGGTTCATCAATTGTAACAACAAATGTACCACTCTGGTATGAGCAGCTGATAATGTGGGAGGCTATGCTTGTGTGAGAGGAGTTATATTGGAAATCCCTCTACCTTCTGCTTAATTTTTGGTGGACCTAAAACTGCTCTAAAACCTAATGTCTTATACAATGAACAAACAAAAAAGATAAAGCATTGCTGCAAGATTTTAATAAATGGCTATACAGATGCTAAGTGACTTACAATGTGGTTACATCCTGATACATCCAACATAAGTCAAAAAATAGTATATGTTGAAAATGCAATAAATACCTTGATAAGCCATCATAAAGTTGAAAATTGTAAGTCAAAGCATTAAAAGTAGCAACAATCTAGAAGTGGTAAAAAATTTTTAAATAAGAGAACAACCCAACATCAGTCTCTGAGAAGCTTTGAAACTCTAGATGCTGTCAGTCAGTGAGTGCAAGCCTACCTAGCTGCTTGCAGATTCAAAGCCAAAATACAAAAAGCAAAGCGTGATGAAAGGAAAGCAACTTTATGCAAATGCTAGCAGATTGGAAATAGTCAAACTCATGGCTCAAAAAAATATCTCAAATTTTGGGACTGACTGAGGGGGTTTAAAAAGGGAAACTTGGAATGGGAAACATGAGGGAGTGATGCAGGGTGTAGGTCTACATGTATTTTTCTGATGGCTATATTGAATAGTTTTCCACCTGTTGTCCCAGCTGGCATCATCTGGACTGTGGCTTTGTAGATTATCCACTTTGAGGTAATCTCTAGGTGGGTAAGAGTTCCATAGCTGGGTCGCCATGTTTGGTTTGCTTTAAGATGAGCCCTTGAAGGTTCTAACTAAGCATGCCATTAGATAAAAATGCATGGTGCAAGGGAACGTCTCATGGAAAAATAAGAGAAACAAAGAGGATGAAAGTACATTCCAAGGCTACATTCTGAGTTTAGAAAAAAAAAGCTTTAAGATTAATTTTATACCTAAAATGCTTGATTACCATTCCCCCACTGTCAAATTTTATTCCATTTCCGTGGAAAGTGGGCAACATATTTAATCTGGCTATTTTCTGGTGGAAAGGGACATAGTTAGGGAGAAATAGAACAGAACCTGTCTACTTAGAGTTGATCATATTCTTGAGTCCCTGGGCTTATAGAGAGATCTGCTGAGCATCACAGTGAGTATATAACAGCAATACAGTTCTCAGCAGAAGAATAAACCTATTCCCATAATCATGGGCTAAAACTCCATGTAATTTTCTTTCTGTCATCACAAGGGGCCTAATCCACATTATGTGGAGAGCCATTGACTTAAAGAAATTGTGGAATCAGACATATTACTATTTTGCTTATGTGTATCTTGTAGGACTGAGGATATGTTTCCAGAGTTATATGGAATGTACAGACAGCATTTAGTTTTAATTATTGTACACATTCCCCACTGTCAATTATACCAGGAGTTTCTGTGGGGATTTGATGACAGATTGGCTAAACAAACATATTTAGGTTATAGTAATAAAATGGGAAAATTTAAAAAAATTTTAAAGTCAGACTAAAATAAGCATAAAATGCCCCCCTTGAAATAAAAGTTAAAGAAAATTAACTGCCTTTCTGTAAAATTTGTAAAGCATTAACCATATCCTCCCCTACATATATTACAAGTTCTGTAAGTTCCTGTTTTTCTTACTGTACTGCAAAGTCACAAAATTAATAAGCATGAGTTACAAAACATGTTTTCCCAAGCTATAAACTAAATCTTAAAAAGTCACCTGATAATTAACTACTTTTATTCTTGCTTCCGTAAGCCTTCTTCCTGCATCACATAATTACCACCTCAAGATACATAAAAGACATTTGTTTTCTTTGTTTGCTGCTCAGGCTTTCAGGATGCATATCTGCTGAGCCAGTGTACACCTAAAATAAACCCTCCTGAAACCCACTTGGTCTCTCTGGTTCTCTGATTTCAAGCTGTGAATATTTATGAAGGTGGTGCTAGCACATGTTTCTTGAGCAAATATGCATGTAACATATGTCCCATGTTCATTTTGGGGTGGAGACTTAATGTTTAAGTGTATTATAATTTTACCCTATACATTAAAACGTCTCTTCAAGACACAAAGACACATAGTGTGCAATTTTTGCAGAACTAGTTCATGTTTGGTGGTCTTTTTTTTCAGGAGAAAGTTACTAAAATCAGTCTTTTGTCTAATTAAAGCCATAGTTATGGCTGTTAGAACAGGGGCTGGTAGTCAGTCAGCCTATTTCAAGGCTAGTTCTTGTGTGGCTGCTAGAGAAAAAGAAAAACCTTGTGGCAGTTAGAACATAGTTTACTTTTTAAGTTTAGAAGGGTGTGACTTAACGCTTGCCTAGCATGGTCTTAGAAAGTGTTTATAATATAGTACCTTCTTATTATAAAGAGCTTATCAGCCCTACAGCCTCTATTTTACTGTTAATGCTGGTCAGTTGTGAATAAATTCCTAAGGAGAGAGGGTATTATGAAGTATGTCTGACCCACACCCCAACCCACAATTTTCTATCATTTCTTGAACTCATTTTTGTCTCTCTGGGGACCCCCTTTGGCCAAGAGGAGGACCATTCAGTCTATTGAGGGGCTTACAGTTCTATTTTATTTTGTTTAGTTTATATTCCCCCTTTTTGATCAAGATATGCCAGAGGCAGTATTAGCAGTCAAGCTTGTATTTATTTTTTTTCCATATTGATGCTGGGGTGGTGTGCTAAGTGTTCTGGGTCCATCATGTGGGCAGGCACTTATTGACCCTTGAAACCCCCTTTAAGCAGTATAACAGCCAAAACCAAAAGCCAAAAAGTTAGGTTATAAAATTGACTTGTCTGTAAGTTTTATATGTTGAATTATCAGCTGTTTAGGCATATGTGTATTTATCTTTGATTTGGAGGGTATGACCTAATTTTATTCCTCCAAATCAGCTCTTATAATATTATGCACTCACTTTTTTCGTGATAGTCTCAGGTCCTGGAAGCTTAAGTAAATGGTCTTAAATTCTAGAAGTAAAACAAAGCATAAAGAACTAGCAATATTTTAAAGAAAAAAAGTTAGAAGTGCTGCCTTGTTCTGAGAATGGCAGGAAAAGAAGCTCACAGGTAGCTAAACAGTTAAATTACTTAGCATCAAGGCATATAATAAATTATAGTAAGTTAAATAGAGGCAAAATCATTAAATGAGTACATATGCCATTGTATACAGGCCTGGTCCAGTGTCAACTGCAGGTAGTTTATCTTGATAGTCATCTTCTCCCAAATCTAAGGATGAGGATTTGATTAATTGGAATTTGGTGTCAGATATTCATAGAAGTCATTGTCTTATTTAGATGAGATATGTGCAACCAGGAGTCAATGCTCTGAAACTTCATAGTACACGGATTAGTTAATAGAACCTCATAAGGACGTTTTTAAGGGGCTAAAGGTAGCGATACTGGAGTCCAGGACCTGACTGGAAGCTGTAAAATGATTTCATAACCTTGCAGTGATAAATTTTTACAGTTTGATAAATGGCAGCAATAAGTCATAGATATCATACAATTCAGTGTCAAAGATGTTAAAGGATTCAAAACATTTGATAAAAACAAATTTCTTTTATGAATTTTCTTTAGAAAAATTTTTACAACTTACATAGACTATCTATGACATGCTCTGACTTTCTGTTTTGTCCTAAATTTTATTTTCTTAAATCATTAGTCATTTTGCTTTATCACATAAGATTCTTTCTCATTCAAAATTACTTTTTTTAAGTTTTTAGCAAAAAATACCTCTATAACATTTTTTGTGTCTCTCTTTCATACTGGTTTATTTTGTTATATAAATAACTCTTGAATTAGACAAAATTATTTTTATTAAGAATATGTTATTGGGCCGGGCGCGGTGGCTCACGCTTGTAATCCCAGCACTTTGGGAGGCCGAGGCGGGCGGATCACAAGGTCAGGAGATCGAGACCACGGTGAAACCCCATCTCTACTAAAAATACAAAAAATTAGCCGGGCGTGGTGGCGGGCGCCTGTAGTCCCAGCCACTTGGAGAGGCTGAGGCAGGAGAATGGCGTGAACCCGGGAGGCGGAGCTTGCAGTGAGCCGAGATCGCGCCACTGCACTCCAGCCTGGGAGACAGAGCGAGTCTCCGTCTCAAAAAAAAAAAAAAAAAAAAAGAATATGAAGAATATGTTATGTTATTTTAAAATAATTTTTTTCTTTATCTAAAACACATCTTACTTTGGCAAATGTTATATGCAGAATTATATAGTATCTAGAATTTTTTCTGTTAATAATGTCTTTTTTTTTTTGAGACAGAATCTTGCTCTGTCACCAGGTTGGAGTGCAGTGGCGTGATCTCAGCTCACTGCAACCTCCATCTCCTGGGTTCAGGCGATTATCCTGCCTCAGCCTCTCGAATAGCTGGGAATACAGGTGTGCACTACCATGCCCAGTTAATTTTTGTATTTTTAGTGGAGATGGGGTTTCACCATATTATCCAGGATGGTCTCGATCTCTTGACCTCATGATCCACCTGCCTCGGCCTCCCAAAGTGGTGGCTGTTAATAATTGTTAAAGCCTGTGAAGATGAGGTGTTCATCTAAGTAAAAATTGTAAACACCTAGGCATTTTGCCAATAACATAAAATTTAACTGCTTTTATTAAAATTAACAATATTAAATTAGTTTTATTTGCCAAAAAATTACACAAAGTTTAATCTTCTTTTAGCTGGACTTATGGTTTTTTAAATTTGGTGCCACACCTTAAACCTTATAATGTCTACCATAGATAAATATAAGACTTATTTAACCAACAAAAATGTAGCTGACAATTCGGAAGACACTTCTATTTTTATTTTGTTAATAGTTTTGAAATCACTTTTATTTATCTAAAATTGCTAAATTTATGTGAACTTGAAAAGCATTTGGACTTAATTTATGAGTGTTTATTTACTTCTAAGTCAATTTGATATTATTTTAGACATCACCCCCTAAATGTCTATCAATGATAGACAGGATTAAGAAAATGTGGCACATATACACCATAGAATACCATGCAGCCATAAAAAAGGATGAGTTCATGTCCTTTGTAGGGACATGGATGAAGCTGAAAACCATCATTCTGAGCAAACTATCACAAGGACAGAAAAACAAACACTGTATGTTCTCACTCATAGGTGGGAATTGAACAATGAGAACACTTGGACACAGGATGGGGAACATCACACACCAGGGCCTGTTATGGGGTAGGGGGAAGGGGGAGGGATAGCATTAGGAGATATACCTAGTGTAAATGACGAGTTAATGGGTGCAGCACACCAACATGGCACGTGTATACATATGTAACAAACCTGCATGTTGTGCACATGTACCCTAGAACTTAAAGTATAATAATAAAAAAGTACATAATGTATAAACATATCTAAATATATATACACACAAATAAAGATCTAATAGCTTTTACCTCCGAATTTTTGCCAAATATAGCAATATAAACTCACCATTTTTAAAAATATAGCTGGATCTAAATTATTTTTCTGAAAAATTGAAAAATTTACTAGGCTAAACTTTATTTTCCGTGGTAGCTAATCCAGGGAAAGCTGTGGACCAAAATTTTGGGTAAAGCAGGCTCTATGACAATTTGATTTTTTAAAAAGCCTCTTTTATTTTCTTGAGTTTCAAATGAGTTTCCAATTTTACATTTTAGGTAGATCTGGCTAAAATGTATAAGAAATACAAAATCTCCATGGAACCTTAAAATAGTGAATTTTATCTCAACACCAATAGCTGAATAACAGCAGATTCAAAGAAGGAAGAAAAGTGGGAAGTATATACAGAGTTTAGAAGGCTCTAGTTATCTCTATAGTTTCAGGTTAACCATTTTGAGCTCTCAATTTTTCCTACTGTAATTTGCCCATTAGTTTAAAATGTGCACAAAAAGAGACTATAACATATAACCATCTCGAGTCTCAGTCTAGAAAAGCGTTCACATGCTTTCTTCACCCACAAAGCTTGACAAGATATATGAAATATTCTAGAGTCCCAAAGAGAATGGCAAAATCAGGGGCCAGGAAGTTGGAAATTGTTACTTCCCTAGTGCAGAGAGGTGCAGCCTATGTAGGTGCTTTCTGACAATCATGTGGACTTGGTATTGTCTGGTGGAACCCCACTTTACAGATGGAATAGAGACGATGTGAAACACTTACAAAGCAAAGAATAAAAATAATCACAGACACAAACACAAATGGCTGTAATACAGAAGAGCACTCCAAACCGGTCCCCAAAAGGAGAGACTGAAGAAAAAGTCCTAAAATCTTGTCTCAAATACAGACAGCACCACAAAATTACCTGTGCTAAACCCAGATGGCACTAACTCAGGATGTAGACACGGAGGAGTCCCTAGAGCACTATAGTCAACTTACCCAGCTCTGAAGCCTGTCAGACTTCCTCAAGGCCACTTTCTTGTGTTAGCAAAGTGTTGTTGGCCACTTATGCTACAAGAGAGACATAAAGGAAATCCCTGGGACAAAAGCATCCTCAGCAGCTGCTGAGAGGTCTCTGGAGTCCCCAGCTACAGGGTTGACTATCCACAAGCAAATGACATTTATGAACAGCAATTACTCCACATGGTAATGTGAACAGGTAAGTCATGGCACACTGCTGCAGCCAATTGCTCCACTTGTTTGAAACCAGGCAGAGACAGGCAGGCTAAGCTACTTGAATCACACAGTTCCTCATATAGGGCACCAAATGTGCAAGCAAACATAAGTCTGGCCACTTGCTGCTTGACATCAAAAATAAAAGAAGCAAAGTGAGGTGAAAGGAAATCAACTTTGCTCAAATGCTAGCAGTTGGGAAATGGCCAGACTTGTGCTTCAAAAAGATCATTTAAAATTTTAGAGTTGGCTAAGGAGGTTTATAAAAGGAAACTTGGTTTGGGAAACATACAGGAGTGGTGCATGGTGCAGGTCTGCACGTTTTGTCCTGATGGCTATCTTGAATTATTATCCATCTGTAATCCTAGCTGGAATCATCTGGATTGTGGACAGTTGGAAATTATTTACTTTGAGATAATATCTAGGTAGGGGAGGGTTTCACAGTTTGGTCTCCATGTCTGCTTTGCTTTAAGATGGGCCTCAGGAGCTGCTGAACAAGCATGTTATTGGGTAAGCATGCAAGGTACAAGGGAACGTCTGATAGGAAAGGGAGAAAAACAAAAAAAATAGTACATCTGAAGGCTATATTTTGAGTTTAGAGAAAATAAGTTTTAAGATGCACTTTATAGCTAAGATACTTATTTACAATGCAATCTCCTAAAAATCCCATTTTACATAGTGAGATGCATGATAAACAAGTCCTTGCATGTTAGTTTTTAGTTACTCTTCATTTTAGACAGGTATATGTTACATTAGAATGTCCCTCCAAGTATCTTTTGTGTGCATTTATAAATTTTAATCTGTAATTTTTTCGTTAATTTTCATTTATTATTTTTCTTTTACCAAATAATGATTTAAAATATTTTACTGTTAATTTTGTGAGAGATATATATGTATATCAATAGACAGTTACACGTAATGATACTATTGTTATACATTTCTAATTCTATAAAAATGTAGTTAGTGGTTGAATGATTTTTACAAAAGCAAACAAAGTCAAGTATTGAAATCAATCTGATTTCAATACTCTAAAACAACAATCATAGGAACTGTATGGTTGGTGTTAGTGTTAGTATAAAAATTAAAAATGGAGATTCTAATTTTGTATATGCCCACACTTTCATGGCAATACAATTGTGAACAGATATTATTTTCAACAACGAATAACTAAAAAAGATGTTTGGCCAAATTAAAAGAAATAATTAATCCCTTACAAAATATACATATATTACTTTAAATAGGTTTATACCCTTAAACATAAAAGCTAAATGCACAAAATTACTAGCGGACATTTCTAGGAGAAAGTTCTTGACTGAAATATATGACTAGAAGTTAATGCTCTGAGATTTGGGGCTGTGGGTATTGCAACATTATTTCATTGAGCTACCTGTTTACCACTATAGTTATATCAGCCTTTTCCAAAAAACAAGGTGAGGAGGTAGGCAGGCACTTCAACTATTAAATCAATAGCACTAATAACTCAAACAGGCTTAAGGTGTAGTAGCATGTTTCAGAAGTAATTAGATGCTTTGTAAACTTTATGACACCTCAAACTTGAAATACTAAATTCAGAGGGCAAGAAAAAAAATAAGGCAATATGGGTGAAAACATTATTTTAATAAGAGAAGTTATTTAAACTATATGTATATTATTTGGATATTATATAAAGTAATACAATTTTTAGCTTCTAATTTACAAATATTATCAAAATTTCAAAACAGGACACATAGTTTTAAACCAACTATGGATAGGAGTTTTATAGCATTACTACAATTATTTTTTCAGACTAATTACAGATCAAAGTGAACAAAATTTAAATAGAATAATTCACCTAATAAGAAATTAACTTGCTAAATAACATGTGAAATCCTATTCTCTTTGTAAGTAATCAAAGAAAGGAAAATTAAAACTTTGGATATATCTGTCTATCATGCTGGCAAAGATAAAAGAATAGTAAAGAATGCCCATAAAGAGTCAGTAAAGTTTGATTGCATAGGTTGCATACTCTATGAACCTCATTGCTTATGGCTTCCATTTTTACACTGATACATAGTTCTTCTTTGTACAATTAAGTTAGTTAGTTATTTTATTCCAGTTATTACTTTTAAACAGTCAATTTTTATTTACTTTATGGAAATTATTTGTATATACCATGATTTACTATTTTACCATGTCTTTGGTCTTTTGAGTTGATTTTTTGGAAGGGTTTCATATAATTGATGTTGTTATTTTCCAAGTAAATAGATATGGTTAATATAGCATAATATGTATATTTACTCAATTTTAATATGCATATTTACCCCTTTTCATATTATTGACCTTGTATACAAATTGCTACTCTTCCACTTTCATGTTAGAATTATCTTTGTTTTTCTGATTATTTATGTTCTTTTCTATTAGGCTTATATATATTTCTATAAATATTATACTTGAGTTTTGTTTTATATTTCAGCCCAAGAATACTTGTCTGTAATGGGGTCTCATTTTTCTTGATAGGTCAGTTACATACAGCACAGCTGAAAATTTGGCCTAATTTACTTATTTTCCTTCATCTGCATTCTCCTCTGCCACTCTGCCAGTCTGTAGGTTCACACTATTCTACATGCCTTTGCAGTTACTTAATATGCTGTGTTGTGCTTCCTCTCCTCACAATTTATTTATTTTCTCCCTATGCTATTATAGTCACTATCCCACTTTGAAGTACAACTGAATATAAATCATTCCTTAATTCTATCTCTAGCCAGTTCTTTCTCAGAAATCTGAGATTCTCCCTGAAAACAGTTTTTTTTTTGTTCATTCATATTTAAGTCATGACTTAGTCTTGACTAGTTTAATTCATAAGTGTAACCTGTATCTGCATCTCCATTGCCTTTTTGGTTGTTAAATGTATAATCACTTCTTACCTCATGGCAGTGTTTCTCTTTTTCCACATTACTTTAGCTGTATTCAAACCTATTTGCTACATGTTGAGATCAAAGTGATCTTTCCAAAATGTTTATATGACCTAACCATTCACATTGTCATAAATGCTTATAACTTACTTTACATTGCTGATAAAGTTAAAAATTCTTATCTTTGCCAACCATGTCCTACCCACCTCTACAGATTACTTCTTACTACCCTTTACTTTCCTCTCAAGCCCGTCTTATGGGACTTTTTCAGTTTCTGCAACATCCTACTTCTCTCTCCCTTGCAACTTTTCTCACTTTCTTTCATAATTAACTTGTCATTGTATTTTATTTTTCAGTCTAATTCTAACTCATTCTTTAGAATTAATCGCTAAATTAGGGGCCCCTTATTTAATGCCATCTATGACTAGGGTAGGCCTTCTGAGCAAAATTATCCGATAACAATATATATTTCTCACTTGTAACATTTGTAATCCCTGATAGATCTAAACTCTATGAAGGAAAACATGAGTATTCCCTGCTAAACTCTAAGACTGCATAATCTCTGTCACGTTGAATTTATATTAGTAATAAAACATCATATTTTTTATTATCATAAAGGTACACATTTTATTCGGGTAAAACTTTGTGCTCAAAGTCTTAAACATAAAATGAAACTCACTACTCATTGACATACTCAAATACTGACACAACAAATAGACTCTGAAGCTGTTATTTCAACTTTCTTTTATCATATTTGAGTAAAATTATGAAACAAATATAACTAAATCTGAAATAAAATAATCACAGAGAAGAAAAAGAACATTTTAAAGCTAGCTATAAAGAGCAATCTTGCTACCCCTAAACGTTTTACTATCAGCATTAATTAGACATAAGCCAACTTCCTCCTAGGCGCCCTAAAGTTGGTTGAATAATTATTACAAATCTTGTTTGGTGGGCTTGCTAAAGTGTATGTAGGGCTATATGTCATACAGAATTTATATCAGGACATTAAAAGTGATTTGAGAACCTATTAAAAAATAAGCTTAATCATCGGGGGAACCCGCCCCTGACAATTCAACGTTACTTCACATAGGTTCTTTTCTATTTCCCTAAGTGTCGGCTGGTCTGAGAAATAAAGGGAAAGAGTACAAAAGAGAGAAATTTTAAAGCTGGGTGTCCAGGGAAGACATCACATGTTGGCAGGTTCATGATGCCCCCTGAGCCGTAAAACCAGCAAGTTTTTATTAGCAATTTTCAAAGGGGAGGGAGCATACAAATAGGGTGTGGGTCACAGAGATCACATGCTTCACAAGGTAATAAAATATTACAAGGCAAATGGAGGCAGGGCAAGATCACAGGACTGGACGAAATCAAAATTGCTAATGAAGTTTTGGGCATGCATTGTCATTGATAACATCTTATCAGGAGACAGGGTTTAAGAGCAGACAACCGGTCTGACCAAAATTTATTAGGCAGGAATTTCCTCATCCTAATAGGCCTGGGAGCACTACGGGAGACCGGGGCTTATTTCATCCCTTATCTGCAACCAGAGCGGCCATTTCAGAGACCTACCCCTAGGAATGCATTCTGTTTCCCAGGGCTGTTCCTTGCTAAGAAAAAAAAATTCAGCGATATTTCTCTTACCCATTTTTGGTAATAAGAGAATTATGGCTCTGTCCAGCCTGGCCCACAGGTAGCCAGACTTTAAGGTTACCTCCCTTGTTCCCTGAAAATCGCTGTTATCCTGTTCTTAAGGTGCACAGATTTCATATTGTTCAAACACACATGCTCTACAAACAATTTGTGCAGTTAACACAATCATCACAGGGTCCTGAGGTGACATACATCCTCAGTTTATGACGATGATGGGATTAAGAGATTAAAGTAAAGACAGGCATAGGAAATCACAAGAGTATTGATTGGAAAAGTGATAAATGTCCATGAAATCTTCACAATTTATGTTCAGAGATTACAGTAAAGACAGGCTTAAGAAATTATAAAGTATTAATTTGGGGAACTCATAAATGTCCATGAAATCTTCACAATTTATGTTCTGCCATGACTTCAGCCAGTCCCTCCGTTTGGAGTCCCTGACTTCCTGCAACACTTAATCATTCAAAATAACATTACATTACTTATTAATAAATCTAATTAGTATTTTGAAATTGCTCATATCTAATATTTTTAAGAGTACCTGATTATTTTAGCATTATTGAGGTATAATTGTTATTAAAAGTATTATGTACATTTAATATGTACATTTTCATGTGTTTAGACATATGTACCTACCCAACCATTACATTCCTTAAGCCTCAATTTTCTACCCCTTTATTTATGTTGCATAATATGGCAACTCATATAGGCTTGCCATTTTGGATTACCCTTCTTATTTTTCCATATTTTGATTTAAGTACTTAATCTCTGAATAAGGGTCATGAAGTCTTAAAAATTCTATAGGGTGTAACTGCAAGCTATTGCCTAAGCATCAATGTCCCCAAATCACAGGTAATAAAAGATGCAAACTTGTTCAATTTAAAAAAAACTTGGGCAGGGTACAGTGGCTCACGAATGTAGTGCCAGAACTTTTGGAGGCCGAGGCAGGTGGATCACGAGGTCAGGAGATCGAGACCATCCTGGCTAACATGGTGAAAACTTGTCTCTACTAAAAGCACAAAAAATTAGCCAGCCATGGTGCAGGCGCCTGTAGTCCCGGCTACTTGGAAGGCTGAGGCAGGAGAATGACGTGAACCCCGGGGGCGGAGCTTGCAGTGAGCCAAGATAGCACCACTGCACTCCAACCTGGGTGACAGAGCGAGACTCCGTCTCAAAAAAAATAAAAACCTCAAAGCACAACCTGGAGATGTTTCAAAGGCAACTGCTATTACTCTAATTCAATATTATTCACGAAATGATGTTTCATGTACAGTGTGCAATATATTTACTCAGTCAATCCTTCATTGATAGTCATTCACCATAGTAATTTTTTTATTTTTTCTCAGAACAACAATCACATTTAACATATATTGTTTCATATATATATATATATATATATATGTCTGTATCTAATTGTATGGAAGAAACAAACAAATTAGATTGTTAATTTGAAGAGTATGTGTATTTTAACTATAATTTACTTTGCAGGATTACCTGAGAAAGCTGGAACAAATTACATTGATGCAAAGTTTATGTATATGCTTTTACCTGAATCTCTGAGAAGACTAAGCATTATGGCTTTGTAAAATTGCTACAGCTTTGTAAAAATATACCAATACGATGTGTATGTAATGACATCTCATTTCTACTGTTTTTGCATTTCTTTGACTGCATGGCTTTCTTGATCATTTACTTTTCATCTTTACTTAAATATAAAATATATTCACTGTTCATTATACCCCTTCAACTTCCTATAGTTGTTTACAGCTTTATTTTCTTCCTTTGAATTTACCTATATTAAAATGCTATAGATTTCACTTATTTACCCCATTTGTTACCTCTCTTTTTCTGAAGGACATAAGCTCTGAAAACAGGGGTTTCCTTAGTTTTGCTTATAGATACAACCCCAGTATGAGCAGATTGCCAGGCATATAGTAGGTATTCAATAAACGTTTTTTAATAAATTAAAAAATAATGAAGCCACTTTAACAACAACAA
This sequence comes from Symphalangus syndactylus, assembly GCF_028878055.3. Lineage (NCBI taxonomy): Eukaryota > Metazoa > Chordata > Mammalia > Primates > Hylobatidae > Symphalangus > Symphalangus syndactylus. The sequence continues at coordinate 75,390,121 of NC_072438.2, read as the reverse complement.
CAAAAATTCCCTATATATCCAAAACATCACTTCAAAACATTTTGTTACTGGGGCCTCAGGGATGATGGAATCTGTCCAAGGATTTACACTCAACTTATAAAATTTATAGGACATTGGCAATGCTGGAAATGTACTGGTGACATTGGCAACATCTTTATTCTTAGGTCAGGATGGAGAGAACAAAATAATAAAAAATACAAATGTCTAAAGGTACTGATTGCATTAGGTCACAACTCATTTTAGGCATAAACTTTCATCTTACATAAGGCACAAGACTGTAGTTCATTGATAAGCATTTTCAGTATTTTCAACAAGATGAGTTACTATGTTCAAAATATAGAGTCAATTGGGTTGTGTGGAACCTAACGTTGAGTGGAGAATCAATAACTAGTCCCTTTTGGTGCCAAATTGGTCCTGTGATTGTTATCCTAAAGGATGTGCTTTATGTGGAAACCACGCCTACCCAAGAGCCACATAAAACAAGGCCTAGGGGATAGTAGCCCCAAGCAAAAACAAATGGACACATTCGTTTCTGGCAGCTGGAGCCTTTGTTCTATGTGGCTATGTGGTTTAATGTTTACTACTTGACCTCTATTACTCTGCACTTTGCAACAAAACTTTGACCAAAGAAAACAATTTTATAAAAAGCAGATGTTTCTGCAATGTATGAATACAAAACACAAGATATTCAGCCCCGCTTCATTTGAAAAATTGTTCTGATTGCAAACTAGACTTAAATGAAATTAATAAAGAGCTATTGAGGAAACCCCATAATCAGCCGTGTTAAGTAGGAATGATTTTTTTTTTTTTTTTTTTTTTTTGAGTCGGAGTCTCGCTCTGTCGCCCAGGGTGGAGCGCAGTGGCACAGTCTCGGCTCACTGCAAGCTCCGCCTCCCAGGTTCACGCCATTCTCCTGCCTCAGCCTCTCCGAGTAGCTGGGACTACAGGCGCCCGCCACCACGCCCAGCTAATTTTTTGTATTTTTAGTAGAGACGGGGTTTCACTGTGGTCTCGATCTCCTGACCTCGTGATCCGCCCGCCTCGGCCTCCCAAAGTGCTGGGATTACAAGCGTGAGCCACCGCGCCCAGCCAAGTAGGAATGATTTTTATTGGAATTCACTGGAATCGTTTTTGTTGGAGCTCACTAAATTATACACTTAATAAGGGTTGATATTTGGAATATAGTAACTAGGATTCATGTCAGAAATATTAAAAATGGTGTTCTAGTGATATAATGACTCTCACACTTAAATGTACCCATTTTATATAACTAAACATAAGTGTAAGTTTTATAATAAACTTAATGTGCAAACTGCTGTTACTTTTGACATTTGTGACTATAATACACTGAACCCTTGGAAACTCTCCAATGTTGCTTTGTTTGGTCCTTGCAAATATGTGTTTACTGATACTTATTAATGTAAAAATTACAGAACATTGTGATTTATATTATAAAAAGAAGTGTCAGGAAAACCATGAGACAAGGAGGATGCCTTTTATAAAGAGCTGATTAACGGGCCGATTTAGTTTGGTTTCATGGGGGAAAAGTGTGGCCTGCAGATAGGTGTCATACAGGGTGAAATTTATGGTAGCAGAAAGGGAATAATGAGATTATGTCCTAAAATAGTGCAAAGACACATACACACACATACAGACACACACACACATGCACAATCACACAGGCTGTATGTATAGAAATCCAAGATTTTGCAGGTACTGTAATAGCCTTTGGCAGCAAACTATCATTCTAGTAAGTGCTACACTTCCTGATGTACGTACTGTAGGTAAATCCAATCCTACTCCCTTAATCCCACACTTGTTGAATCACCGCAAATAAACAATAGAGCAATACAGTGCAGGATTGAGTCACTGAGCCCCACACTTGACAGCACTCCTTAATTGACTATAATCCAACAGTAGGCAATGGATTCTTAAAGCCATACTAAAGTCTATCAGTCTAGGTCCTTCCAATTCTATTCTAGCAGATCAATTCAATTCCATTCTATTAAATTATTAGATTAAATTATCCTATTAAAGTGTCATTTCAAAGGATAATTTCCAATTATTTATGTCATTTAAAAAATTTGTATATGGCAATATGATTTGCAACACTTTTTTTAATCTTCAAAATCAGCACATATTTTAATTCACATATTTTGATACTTCATTCCAGTTTCTAGGTCTGGTAAAAGAAGCAGATGACTTTCATGGGGTATAAGGTTATTTCTAGCATAGAGAAAGATCTGAGGAAAATTCTACTATAAAAATTAAAGACGGCAATAGCACACTTGCAATATTTCATATTTTATGGCATTACTATTTGTGTTTGGGGCAGACTGAAAATCTATTTTTATTATGCCTTCTGAGATGGCACTTTGAATTTAAGCCCCATTTTCCGTGGCTTATAGCTTTTCCACTGAATATCTTTGGGGCTAAACTTCATCATTCTGGTTCTTAACCTAGAATGAAATAATTCAGGAAGTTTGAAGGAAATTTATTTAGTCATTTTTGATTTAAGTAACTACAGGGAAATTCTTTTTGGCTGTTCGAAAAATATACAAACAAGTTTTATATTGAATCATTCATAAGGAATTATGATTTTCAGTAAAAATATTTAAAATTATGATTTTCTATAAAAGATACATATTTAAAATTACTTATACAAACTAACAAATGGAATATAATACATATTTACTGCATACCTTAATTCACATAATAAAATTCTGTAAGATCTGCCAACTTCATTAGAAGTTCTGAAATGTAGGCTTTTGTGGGCAACACTGCTGTATTGAATCAAAATGAAAAATCTTATTTGCAAGAATGACTAACCACCTATTAAAGACTCAGGACTTCAGTGTCATTTAAATGCAGTTTCAGTGGTTTATGCAAGCTGTCAAAAATTTCCATTTGCTCATTTCAAATATATCTAGATAAGCCTATTTTTTAGGCTTATTTCTACAAAATCAAAATTTGAAAGTAATAAAATGAAAAATTCATAGATGATAGGAATGGCTAAGACTCACATAATAGCTCATTTGGCTTAATAACTTTTGGAATTCTCAGAAGAAAAGAGGAATACTTATACTTCCCAACATAGCCATTAATTTAGCAAGAATAATTACCTTACTGTGGCAGTTTGATAATTATTATACACTGAGTATTCATCAATTGGAGAGATTATCCCTTAAAGAAAAAATAAGATAATTTTATCAGAAGCCTGACACCCTATTTATATAAGCAAAATATTTGTAATTTTATCTCACACACACAGACATATACATAGAATATATATGCAGAGACACACACATATACACATACATATATGTTTGTGTGTGTATATATATATAATTAATATAGTATTGGTAATACACACATAATAAGTGATGACTATATGGAAATGTATAGACAGGCCATAAACAAGTATAGATGGATAAGTATTTGACTTTGGTTTAATTGTCTCCTAATTCTGTTTCATAGTTTCCTATTTTCTGTGAAAAAAAGTTGTTTAATTAGATTAATATTAGAACATTTCTTAAAATATCTAGTACTTAATTGTTTCTCCAATTATATTGCTAAATACCTTTATACACACATATGCAAAATTATCTCAGTTGATTTAATTATTTTCATTTTGCATATTCTCTAAAAATCATTTTTCTTTATGTTCATTTTGATTTATTATGATCCACGTTCTAGGTACCATACTAAGGGAAAAGATATATAAAGAAAATTCATAAATAAATAATACTGTGAGATGAAAAAATTTAAAACAAAGTAATTGTATCTATAAAGTATTTTTGGAGCCATTGAAGTAGGAAAATGTGTTCATTTTAAGAAGAAAGAGGCGTTAATATCGGGTCTTAAAGAAAACATTGGGATTTATAAAGTAGTAAATGGAGGGGATTAGTTTCTATCAAGTGTGTTCACTGTATAAAATTACATTTCTAATGTTTTTTGTTAATGGATGTGTATCCAGAGATCATTAAATCACAGTGGAGAAGGCGAGAAAATTAATAATACTGTCCCAGGTTTTTGAATTGGGTCATTTCTATATTTTAACCCAAACTTCTTTATTTTTCATCCACGACCAGAATGCAATTGTCACTTATGTTTCTCCTACTCAATGGGTTTGCATTCAAAATTCCAATTTTACCTCAAAAAACCTTATAACTTGTTTCCCCTTAAATCTCAATAAAATTATATTAGGAAATATTGGATGATTAGAGACTATGTCTACATAATTAGTTGCTCTTGCCTTTCAAAATCACATTTCAGAATGTATTATTGTTGCCATATGTCAATTTCCAGGTCATGTTTTTGCTCACTCTGGCAATTTGTGTTCACTGATATTCATTTATATATAGGTCTTGCTCTGTATGAATTCCTGAAAGCTTTTATGATCTGGGCAAAGTAACCAGCGCTGCTCATAATCAGCATATAGCCATATGTTGTACCATGTTTTTAACTATTAAAGTGGACAAAGAGATAGACGGATAGAATTTAGGAGACTAAGTGCCTGTTAGTATGTCTCTTGTTACTATAGCCGAAGTGAGAAGTACAGCGACTGCACTCATTGCTTTCTAACATCTTTTTGTAGCTCTAAAAGTAAACTCTGACATGTAAAGTCTCAGCTCAAATAACCGGTAAAGAATTATGGATGGGCCTAAAAATGCCTTTGTCTTTGCTAGCTGCAGAACTGACACAGTTAAAACTCATTTAACATCACAGACTCTTTAGGTATGTAAGGGAACAATCTGGGATTATTAGGAATGAATGAGTTCCTGCGAAACAAGCTAAAAAATTTATTAGATGAATCTGTTAAACTTGAACCCATACATGACCCCTGGTGGTTTTTTTTTTTTTTTTTTTTTTTTGAGAAATAGCTTATTTTCCTTGATGAGTATATTTTCTCTCATACATAAAATTATTTTATTTATTGACCAGAAACCACTTGTACCCTTGAATAATTAGGATTTCCTAATTTAGGTCGTCTAATGTATCTGTAATATGTACAATGCTCATCATTACTTTATTAAATATTCTTTTACTTTATTATTTTTCCAACATACTTAATTATTCATCTTTATTCCCAAGACCTGATTAACTTATATTTGTGTGGTTTAAATAAAAGATAATCCAGGATGAGAGATAGTTAGAAAAGTGCATTTATATTCTATAACGTGTATTATCTCTGAATACGGTTATTTTCATTGGAAGGAAATGATAAGTAAGAATATTTTCTCTTTTAGATGCCTATCATTGTAATATACCTAAAATGTTGTACTTTTTTTTTTTTTTTGAGATGGAGTCTTGCTCTGTCACTCAGGCTGGAGTGCAGTGGTGCGATCTCGGCTCACCGCAACCTCCGCCTCCTGGGTTCATGCCTTTCTCCTGCCTCAGCCTCCCGAGTAGCTGGGACTACAGGCACCCGCCACCACGCCTGGCTAATTTTTTGTATTTTTAGTAGAGATGGAGTTTCACAGTGTTAGCCAGGATGGTCTCGATCTCCTGACCTCGTGATCCACCCGCCTTGGCCTCCCAAAGTGCTGGGATTACAGGCGTGAGCCACCGCGCCTGGCCATGTTATGCCTTTTTAAAATGTCCCTTATATAAGGTTATCATAAATGCAATGAATGCCATTTTTATTTGGAAACAAACTTTTATGCTAATCTGAAATGTCCACAGTTATTGCTTCTTTTGTCATGGTTACTTTATTTCTGCACATGCGTTTCATGTCAGGTCAGAGAATCTATTCATCTCATAAAAAGTAATTTCTCTTCAATAATATATTTTTTTTTTTTTAGGATCATTGATGAGGTATAACATACACAAGGAAAATAGACTGGCCCTAAGTATATAACTTGATTAATATTCACAAATTGAAAACACTCATATAAGCATTATGTAGAACAAGAAAGAAAATATTAACAAACATACATAATGATCTCTTATTAGCACTTTGATTATTAGCAATGCCTCATTTTGTATACTTAGAAAAGTAATTCTAATTTTGTCTTTTCTTCTTGACTAGTCTGTCTTGCATTATCTTTTAAAATAAACTAATTTTACCTTTTAAAAATATTTTCTATTATAGGTTTTTCCTATTGCAATAATTTTTGCTCTTAGTTTTATGTTGATGATTCTATTTCTTCTAAATTTTTACTTTGATTCTTCTGCACTTTTTCTAGCTTAATGGAATATAAGCCTGTATCATTAATTTTTAGTATTTTCTCTTTTCCAATATTGGAAAAAAATCCATAATTTTATAGGAACTGAATTGTATCCCCCTGCCCAAATTCATAAAGTCCTAATACAAATGTACTTGGAAATGGGGTGGGACCTTTCGGTGCTAATGAGGTTTAAATAAGGTTATGAAGGTGGGCCCCTTATAATGTGACTAGTGCCCTTGTAAAAAGATACGTCAGAGAACTTGCTTTCTCTCTCTCCCTCAGTCTTGTGAAGACATAGTGAAAAGACAGCTGTCTGAAAACCAGAGAAACAGTCCTTGTGGGGCAATTGAATCATCTAACACCTTGATCTTGGAGTTCTTATCCTCCAGAACTGTAAGAAATAAATTTCTGTTGCTTGACACCTAGTCTGTGATATTTTGTGATGGCAGCTTGAGCTGACTAATACAAATATATACCCTAAAATTGATAGATGTATCCTGTAAACACTGCTTTAAATATACCTGACAAGGGTTGATATATCTTTATTGGCCTTTATGTAAAATATTTTTCTAGTTGTCATTATGATTTATTCTGTGTCCCAGGTGTTTCTTCAAAGAATATTCCTTAATGATTATGGATATCTCTATATCTACCTCAACTTTGTCAATTAAACTTATTTGAAGTCATGTTATTGTATGTCCACATATTTAAATTTTGAAATATTTCTGCCAAATGGAATCGTATAAAGCAACTGTTCGAGTGATGTGAGGACTTCAGCATTAAAATCTGCTATATCAAACATTAGCATATCTATACTAGCTTGCTTTTGGTTGGTCTATGTAGAACAACTTTTTCTAACCTTTCATATCCAACTATCCTTTCATGAGTTTCTCATGTACAGCAAAAACTATGGTTTTGGTATTTTGCTCACTCTGATCATTTCAATCTTTAATTTGAATATTTATATTCTGTATAATTATTTACATACTTAATTTTATATCTGATATTACACTATTTATTCTATAATTGACCAGTCATTTAACATTAAATATTATCTCTATTTTTTTTGCTCCTTTGAATTCATCAACTAATTATTATTTTATTTTCTACTCATTGGTAATTACTTAAAAAATTTTTGATGGAATATCTAGAGATTACAACATAAATGATTTAAAAAAGAAATAGTTATATTTTATCTTATTTTGCATAATGCTAAAACTCAACTAACCAGTTGAGTTTTACTTATGCTACCATTATATTTGGTATTTTTGTTCTCATGCATTTCTGCATTATTTTACATTTTTATAGAGTCAGCATTCATTTTTAATGTATTTATATATTTCTATCCAGTGATGCTTTTGATTTTATACTGTTTTTTTAATTTCTCTCTTAGATTTTTTTCCTGCTAGGTAGATGCTTAACATTACTTTGAGTACAGTAATAAACACTGTTCATTTTATACTCGTGAAAAAGTCTTATTTTATCTTTTATATTTGAAATATTTTTCAGTGAGAATTGGGAGTAAAATTTTTTGTTAACATTATTTTTAGCTCTTTAAAAATGTCCTTCTCTTGCCTTCTGCTTTTCATCATTTCTGTTCAGAAGCCAGCCTTCAGGCTATTGTTTCTTTGAAGATAGCAATATAACATGTCTTTATCTTTTTCTCATCTCACTATTTTTTTCATGTTTTGCTCTGATTTTGGTTTTCAGTTGTTTTATTATGATGTATCCAGGTGTGCTTTGCTGTATGTTTATCTTGTTTGATGCTTCCAGAATTTCTTGAATCCTTTGATTTTTTTCATGAGCTATTGTCCATTGAAATCTATTTTTAACTTACTTTCTCATCTTCAGCTGAATTTAAGTTGCATGTAGTAAAGCTTTTTGTTTTTTTCCATGTCAGTCTTTACATATTTTTCATTATTTTGATTTCTTTGCTTCAGTTTGTATATTTTCTATTTTCTTTCTTTCCATTTCACTAAACCTGTATTTATGTCTAATCTGTTTTTAAAACCATCCATTAAAGATGTATAGAAACAATAAGTACTAACATTCCAGCAAGAAGAAACCTCAGAGAGATGAACTACGACTGGAGATTTGTACTTTCTTAGGGGCAAATGCATTCTCACCTTGAACTAGAGGCTGAGAATTCCTGCTTGGCCTTGTGCCAAAGTTGCCACAACAGAAGAAAGCAGAGTCTATTATCAATTTATTTCCATTATGACCAATTCGTAGAACTGTAGAACGTATCTCTTTTGACCTTTAGGCTCTTTCGTAATTAGAAATAATTTAATAATTTGTGGGAATCAATACGCCTCTTAGTTCTTCTTGGCCAGGAAAAAATGATCTATGTTATACATATGAAAGTAAAATATCCTCAAAACTTAAAAAAAAGTTAATCCCACATTACGTTTATGCCTGCCTTTCTAAGGTATAAAAGTAAAATCCATGAATCATATTCTTCAAATATTCTATTCACATAATAAGCTGTTCTCCTGTTATTGTCATACATGTTGAAAAAGCATAAACATAACTTAAAAATCTCCCATATGAAAATTGCAATTGTTGAAATGAATTTTGGACACATAAAGTATTGCAGGGATCAAATACTTGAAGACTGTCTCTAAACTAAGACAACTCTTAGAGATAAGTACAAGAAAGTATTGGTCTGCCTTAAAACAAAAACATGAAAGCATGTTGAATAGGACTATTTATAAGGTACCTTCACAGATGCTGTCTATGTGGCTTTGAAATTTGATAAGACTCACCTGTATCATTATGAAAGCAGTAAACCTAAAATATATTCCAGCCAAGCAATGAAGAATGGAGGAAAATATAAAAATCTAATAAAATGGAGAGACATTTTTATTCAATAACATCCATAAAGATGTTCCTTTTGGACTAAAAAATGTATGAAATATTAGTTGAATGTATTAATTTCTCAGTATTTATATTGCATTATCTAATTAGATGAATGATGTGCTGGTGCATATAAATGTCAATATATATGAGATAACTGAGATTATTTTTTAGGATCTACAATTCTGGGATGCAGTAACTTCCTGATATCCTTCAGAAAAGCTGTATTTTAATTAACCATTTGTTTTCCCAGGTAACTCAATACTAAGAAAGAATCAGAGGTGGTTAGTCTCAACTAAAATAAGCATTCCTAGTTAATATCAAAGTTTCTACTAGACAGTCTTATTTACATGTGTTTGTGAAACATTCAGTACAAATGATATGACTATGTATATTAATTGAATGAATTAATCAATCAATAAAGCAGAGTAGGTTTTTTATTATTTAGAGAATATACTAAACCCTAAAATTAGGCTGAGTTACATAAGTTTTTAATTATATGTATAAAAAGTGTACATAATAAGATAACGCAGAAAAATTTTCAATTCCAAAGATAATACCTTATGTATGAACAAAAAAAGCAAAAATTCTTAAGATGAGTATTAGAATATCAGGGAGAAGAAATTCTACTTTTCAATAATAAAATTTAAAAATTAGCATTCGGCCAGGCACGGTGGCTCACGCCTGTAATCCTAGCACTTTGGGAGGCCAAGGCGGGCGTTCACGAGGTCAGGAGATCGAGACCATCCTGGCTAATAGGGTGAAACCCCGTCTCTACTAAAAAATACTAAAAAATACAAAAAATTGGCTCGGCACCTGTAGTCCCAGCTACTCTGGAGGCTGAGGCAGGAGAATGGCGTGAACTCGGGAGGCAGAGGTTGCAGTGAGCCGAGATCACGCCACTGCATTCCAGCCTGGGCGACAGAGCGAGACTCTGCCTCAAAAATAAATAAAATAAAATAAAATAAAATAAAATAAAATAAAATAAAATAAAATAAAATAAAATAAAATAAAATAAAAAATTAAATTAAATTGAATTAAAATAAAATAAAATAAGCATTCATTGTAATATAAGTTAGCCAGGTCTTTCATCATTAGGTTTAATGAACATGACATATCCTTGACACCAGAGTAAAAAATAACATCACTGGCTAGGTAATCTTAATTTAGATTAAGAAAGAATACAGCAAGCCGGATTTTCCTTTTTTTTTCTTTTCTTTTTTTTTTTTTTTTTTAAGACAGGGTGTTGCTCTATCACCCAGGCTAGAGTGCAGTGGCATGATCAAAGCTCACTGCAGCCACTGCAGCCTCGACCTCCCTGGCTCAAGTGATTCTGCCACTCAGCCTCCTGAGTAGCCAGGACTATAGGCTGCACCACCACACCTGGCTACTTTTTAAATTTTTTTTTAATTTTTTTTTTTTTTTGCAGTGACTGGTCTCTGTACATTGCCCAGTCTGGTCTCAAACTCCTGAGCTCCAACCATTCTCCCACCTCATTTTCTCAAAGTGTAAGGGTTGTAGGTGTAAGCTACTGTGCCTGGCCTCAGGCAGGCTTTTGGTAGAGAGGATTATTCCTTGGATATTTTCTGTATCACATTTCCACTGTAGGACATAGGAAAAGAACACATAGATGTACTGCTGCTATCAAAAAGCTTATTTCTTCAATAAGAATCAGAACATGGATGCTGACAGAGTTCATGGCTCTATAGATGTTGGCATATTTGTTTCTCATTTGTCTTGCTTCTCAATGCATTCCAGTGAACAGTGGAGAAATAAAGTGGAGAAAAGGACAGAATTTTGATAGTGATTATAAAGTCAGGACAATAATTCTGCTAAAAACATAGATACAGATTTCTTAGACTGCATTTCAATTTGTTGTTATATTAGTCACTAACTACATCAAATAAAATAAGTCATTTAACTTTTCTGACTCAATTTACTCTTTTTATAATGAAAAAATATTGTTTCTAAAAAATGTTTCTGAAAATTGCCTACACAGTATCTAAAAACCATAGCTGGCATTAATAAACATAGCTTCTACTTTCTTAGCTTCCTTCCTTCCTTCCTTCCTTCCTTCCTTCCTTCCTTCCTTCCTTCCTTCCTTCCTTCCTTCCTCCCTGTCTCCCTCCCTCCCCTCCTCCTCCTCCTTCTTCTTCTTTCTATCTCTCTCTCTCTCTTTCTTTCTTACAGAGTCTCGCTGTCACCCAGGCTGAAGTGCAGTGGCACAATCTCCGCTCACTGCAACTTCCACCTCCCAGGTTCAAGTGATTCTCTTGCCTCAGCCTCCCAAGTAGCTGGGATTACAGGTGTATGTATGCCACCATGCCCAGCTAATTTTTGTATTTTGGTAGAGATGTTATTTCATCATGTTGGCCAGGCTGGTCTCTAACTCCTGATCTCAGGTAATCCGCCCGCCTCGGCCTCACGAATTGCTGGGATTACAAGCTTGAGCCACAGCACCAGGCCATAGCTTCTTCTTTCTAAGATTCTTTCTTTCTTTCATGTTTTTACCCCTAAAGCAATAGTTGCATGCATGTTTTGATTTAAACTTTAATTACAGACCAAACACTGTTTTATATTAACATCTTAATACTTTTAGCCTCCCATGCCTAATAGCTCTTATAAAGGAATGAAATGACTTCTCGGCCTTTTGGCTAAGATCAAGAGTTATAAAGGAACAAAAAATACACACTGATATCTTCCTAGCATCATGCTCAAAGAATATTTTATAAATATGAATATATGATATATGAATATGTATCATATATAAATAATATATAAATATCAATTTACTGTAATCAGTCATCTTCTAGGAAGATGTGTCAGACAGGTGGGAAAAGTACACTGTAAAAAAGGTCAGCAGGTAAAAGTGCCACAGTATAACATATCAAACACACACACACACACACACACACACACAGCATGGTATATACGTATATAGATAAATACATAAAAATATCAAGTTGCTTAACAAATTATTTGAAATCCCGTACCAAATATACACTTATTGAGCGGTAGTTCTATTTTTTTCTTCTGTGAGTACTAAATAAATCACTGTGTGTGATTAATTTCATATTTGTACTATAGCATTTATATCTTCTCATTTGTCTTGCAGTTAAGGATTATAATGAATGCTTATTTTAGATTTTTCCTAAATCTTTATGTGATCAATTTTTCCTCATCTCTGTAGTTATAGCTCATTTTATTATACAGTTTTTATAATAATTAATCATCATGTATTTCTTCCCACCATTGAAGATGCATGCATTATCTGCAGTCTGTTTATTTTGCTTCCCAGTCAGCAATTACAATGCCAAAGTAAATTAAAGTAAATTATATTCTTACAGGTTTTGAGGTAAAAATTGATGATAATTGCTGAAGTTCTAGAATGAGCATACTGGGAAAATTGCCAAATAAATTAACCCAAGAATAAGATTCATTTATCATAGAAAATTATTGATGAAAAATTACTGATAAAAACTAAGTAAAATTTTCATCTATCTACTTTATTTCCACTTGAGTATACCTGTGGAAAAAATACATGCTTAAAGTTTAATTTTTTTGCCTGTTTTTTTATTCTATTGAATGAATGACATTTCACTGTCATTTAAATAATACTTTCTTAAAATCATATTACATATCATCTGTATTCTTTCAACCATGACTCTCCTACCAATCCAAGGCACACACTGATGTCTTAATAAATATGTTCCACTAAATCGATAAGTGAATGAATAGTTTTTCTTTGTCACAATCTTTTGGATGGCTAGCAAATTCATTTTTTATATAACGTTTTTAAAAAAGAAAAGAATCAGCAGTTTTTAGTACAAATGATATGCTATCACCTTTTTAAGGAAGTATCCTTTGGCAAATGCACCATTTCTATCATGTTCAAACTTCCAAAACACATGGAATTTGGACCAACCTGTTTTAAAACCAATGGTGATCACTTATTTTGTGACCTTGCTGATTTAAAAATAAACACTAATTTAAAATGATTCAACACATCTTCTCTTTCCAATAGTAGACTTATGAGACTATTTGGATTTGATAATTAACATTTTTAAAATCTGTAGTTTGCCTTCTTAAGCAAGTGATAACATTAGTCATTTACCTTAGCCTTTTCTTTCTTTTAAGCTCTATGATAATTTATCAGTTTTTACCTGTAAGCAGTATTTGGAACCACATCAGGTAATTCAGCACAGGGATCACACCACTTGGTGAGTTGTATTACAGGCTGCATTTATTATCTATAGTTCTTGTCAGTGTAATGGTAAATATATCTCACAGTTGGATACACAAAATTAAGTAATTTAATGGATTTGTAGGTTCAGCTGATTGAGGTCCACAGGTCTCCGTGCACTTCTGGAAGCCATTTTATTTCTTCTGTAATTGTCAGTCACTGTTATTTCCACTTGACTGCTGTTCTGTGACTAGTCAGAATATAAGGTGCTTAAATGGTATCAGAACCATGATAAAATGGTGTTTAAAGGAACCTTTACACACACACACACACACACACACACAGTGAAGTTTCTTTAGATTAATTTGAATGTCAACATTTTTTTCCTGATAGAATTGAGATGTGTCTCTTTATACTAAGTACTTAACTTCATCTTGCTTTTTATTTAAGCATATGTAATAGAACATCCTAGATGCAAAAAAAAATCATGATAGAGACTAATTTTAGTAGTATCAGAATTTCAGTGCAGAAATCAAAAAGTTACAATAGTGAAGGTAACTCTATGAAGCAAAGCCATTTGCTAGTTTTATATATTGAGTCTTCTTAAACAGGTTATAGTCATTTAGAAAAAAAATAAATACACATCTTTCATTCCCTTGAAAAGGCACCTGTATATTTTCTGAAAACCCACATCATCTCAGGAAAGAGATCAAATATTAGGAAAGTAAGTTTGGTTCAAAATGATTGAGTGTTAATGGTCCAGTGCTGTTAGGAGCTTGCCAGGATGCAATGATTTGTTCTTCATTTTTCAGTGCCAGCAGCTTTCTGATTCAAAAACCACAAACACAGCATGTTTTTTTGCATTGACTCTGAGGACATTAGCAAATCTCAAATAAATAGCAGCATTGCATTCTGGAAGAATTCTGAAAAGCAAGCTGTATTCCAGATGGGAACCTCAAGCTGGTCACTGAAATAAAGAGTTTTAACAAACAGAATGGAAGTTAAGTGAGAAAACTTACCAAATACTGATTTTGCTCAGCACCTTCTGCTGTGAAAATGTTTGAATTAAAAATGAATAATGTATATGCTCCTTGATATTTTATGATGACAAAAATACAAAATTGGAAGGCCACATTTTTAATAATTATGGATCACATTGAAGAGCAAGATATCAAATATGTTTCAGATTATTTACTGATGATTTCTAAATGAAAAGTTTTATTCCTAGTAACAAAGCAACGTTAAAAATATTACACAGAATTTTTGTTTTTAATATTATACAGAGAAATGACTGAGTGAATTTTGGGAGACACACAAATGCATGTGTACAAAACTAATAAAAGAAACTTTTTTGAGAATTTAGAAATATTTTATCATAATCTCACATATAGGAAAGTGAGTACAAAATAACGTCAGCTGTTGAGGTCCTAATCCCACAGAGAGTTGCACACGGGTAGACTAATGTATTCTAGTGTTTGGTTATTATATTCTTCAATTCTGATGACTTACTGCTTGGCTTATTAAATATGACCAATTCTTCTAGTGAGTATTCCACATTGGTCAAAGTTGCCCTAAGATGATTCTCTAAGAATAGGTTTATTTAGTGCACTAAGTCAAAATTAGATGATATGTGATTTGGAAACCAGAAATACCTACTTAAGATATTTGTTGAAAAAGGTTACATGAACAAGTCATATAAGATAGGATATAAGATACACATGAGAAAGAAATATGAGGTAGAAAATGGTCATGAAAAAAAACTGCCATACGACATGAATTATTAGGAAAAAAGAAGAGGTGGATGGACTATAACTGAAATATCAAGATTATACAGTGATTATAGTGGCATTAGAAATATTGGGAAAAAAACAGCAAAAACAGTGATAGGAAAGTAGCATAAATGAGCACTGGTATCAGGTTGCATTTATTCAATCACAGACATAGGCTTAGAAGGAAGATTCTAGGTCATAGGAAGGCAAAGCTACATTCTTAGACAAAGTTGGGCAAACTGTCAGGAAAATACTTGAACTCCAAAGGCTCATTCATTAACCTGGCTATGGTAACTAGTGTCTAAAGTGAAATTAGGGTGAGTTGTAGCACTCAGACGGGGATTTAGCACTATGCAAAAGTCCCTGTATGGGAAGATGTACAGTGCATGAATAAACTATTGATTTCTAGGTGGACCAAATACTTGGTGTTTATATCTTTGTAAAAAGAGTCACTAAAGATGTAATAAAATGAGCAACTTTTAAAATTATCTATCTAGACCTGTAGTGGGGAAAATATTTGGATTAAATTTTAACAAGATAACTTTGTTAGCAAACGGACGCTGCAGATATATGGGAGTTATGAGAAAACATTTGAGCAAAGCTAAGATATAGTCTCACTGAATTAAACCTGAGACAGTGAAAATAAAAATGTGGGATATGATGTTCTCTAAATATGAAAAACCTCACCTTTGAAGAGGACTTATTGACTCTCAAAATGTTTGATGCTCCTTCTCTACAATTAAAATATTATGTTACAAATGGGAAATGTGAGAGTTTTTAGTGTTTATATCACTTAGTCAATCAAATCATTTTGACAAAAATAACATAGTGTGTGCTTTTAAAATAAATTTTAACATATTATTTAACAGGTTAATTTAAATTAAGTGTGATGGTTTGACTTTGCTGCTATAAACTTCTACTGATTGCAGAACTTTTTTAAATAAGGAACTGCTGTTACTTCTAAAACTCGGGTTCCAGATTGCCATTTGTTTTGTGTTTTTTTATTTTCAACTTGTATGTTGTGCATGCCAGAATTATTCAAATGATTCTTGTTTGTATGATTTTATCAGCAAATTTTAACACAGCAATTACCATTAGGAATAATGTTCATTCTAATGCTTACAGTTCTGAATTGCTACTCTATTATTGTTTATATTTTATACTTCTGTGTTCATCAAGATATTTATTTCACAGTCATATTAAGCAAATAGAAATCTTAAATATAATTTCTACAGGGAATTCATGAAAATGACTTCTTAAAGCCGATAGGATTAAAGATGTTAAATGTCTTATCTTCTGAGGGTCAATAGGCTGTATAAAAATCTAAAGAGAATGTACATTACATCAAACAATAATAGAAATACTCCATAAAATGAAACAGAATACACATACATTAATATGTATAATTGTAGAGAGTTGCTATTTAGAATGTAACAACGTCCAGTACTTTTGAAAACATGCGCAATTTCACTTGCAAAACTATTACTTTTATCTTCTCTGCTTCCTAGTTGACACATTTATTCTACTTAGCTAATTTTCTAAAATAATGAGAGATAAAGTTTTAATGACAGGTTTTAATTTATTTTTACTCTCTGCTACTAGGACATATAAGAAATAGCTGAAAGAATATGGCAGTATTGTAACTGAACTGAAAATTAGTATTTGAAGAAAGACAATGAGTTTTTATAAATGTATTATTTACATAGTTTCCTGGAGCAAGTAATTTGTAGTTTTCTTATATGATGTTTTAGAGTCTCAGCAGTATTACTGGCTAAACAAATCAGCAAAGAAAAAAATACCCAAACAAAATTTGAAAAATAGCTAAATCTGTTATAAAGAGAAAATTTCATAGAAAAATGTTAGGAAATTGAATAATATAAAATTCAAATCTTCCCTATACAGATTCCACTAAGTGTTCACTACATAACATACAAGAATTAACCTTTGTAAGTTTAATTTTACATATGGAAAATGTAGCGATCAAATAACATCTATAATAAGTGGAAATCTCTATCCACAGCCTTGGGTTAGTATTATCTTTTTTTGTGAGGTGAATATGTCAAGAGGAAGCCTAGATAAGAATTTTAACAGCTTTGATGAGGTATGATTGATATACAAAAACTGCACATATTTATCGTATACAACTTCATGTGTTTAGACATACAAACACCAGTAATAACCTCACCACAACCAAAGTAATAGACATATCTAGCACCTTCCAAAATGTCCTCATGTACCTTTGTTTTTATTCTTTTTTATTTTTTATTTTTTGTTTGTCTTTTTTTGTGGTAAGAACATTCGACATGATATCTACCCTCTGAATACATTTAAGTTCTAGAAACCTGCCATGCAACATAGTGTCTATATTAGCAATATGATATTATGTACTCTATAAATTCTTCAAAGAGAATATCAAGACCGAAATTTGATTTTGTGTGTGTGTGTGTGTGTGTGTGTGTGTGTGTGTGAAAGAGAGTGAGAGACAGAATGAGAGAGAGAGAGAGAGAGACTCCCTTCATCCCCCAGGCTGGAGTGCAATAGAGCGATCTTGGCTCACTGCAACCTCTGCATCCTGGGCTCAGGTGATTCTCCCACCTCAGCCTCCCAAGTAGCTGGGACTGCAGGTGCATGCCACCACACCCAGCTAATTTTCGTATTTTTTTTTAAGAGACGGGGGTCTCACCATGTAACCCAGGCTGGTCTCGAACTCTTGAGTTCAATCTATCCATGTGCCTCGGCTTCCCAAAGTGCTGAGATTACAGGCACGAGCCACTGTGTCCGGCCTGATTTGGTATTTCTTAAGTCTTTTGTCCCCATACCTTTTTTCCAATTCTGTATTTGACTGATAGCAAGCCAATGAAAGATGAAGCCAGGAAAATAAAATAAAACGTGTGTGTGTGTGTGTGTGTGAGATATAATATGGTAACCCTGCTTAGAGTAACAGATTATCTTCTTATGTCATGATTCCAAAGGAAAGCAAATGAGTACTATAAGCAAGGTAAAAAACCAAGTAATGTAACACTATATATTATAGGATGTTAATTTCAGTATGGCTACAAATTATCTTCAAAAACTTCAAATCTAAAGAATTTGTAACGTTGTGCAGATGTTGGAATTAAGAAGTTTGAAGCTGCCTCCTTATTTAAGTATTAATTATATATTCAGTGGTGAAAATCTGGAATGTTAAATGTGTTGGTAACAATTTGCATGTGGTGGTGTCACTTCATCTTGTTATTTAGCCAAAAAACCAATAGATTTCATTTCTTATAAGCTTCTGTAGACTTTATTTTCCATATATAGCAATTGGTGTATTAACTTTCACGTTTGAAAATTCCATTTATGTTTTCATTCATATTCATATTGCAGTGCTTTTCAAGATACTGATTTTTACATTTTTGTAGCATATGAAAGTATAATTATGAAACAGGTATGAAATTATTTTAATATTAGATTTAAAATAGAGAAAAATATTAAGGAGATTAACTTTTGGACTATATAGATGACATAAAACGTACAGAGCTCTCTTTTTAGTATTAAAATACTTTGGAAAAATCTTCAAGTTTGTTTTGCTATTAAAGTATCAAAAGTCTTTTCCTTGAAGAAAACATAGCAGAAAAAATATATGAAAACATGTATTCATAAAATGAAATCTAAATTTGACTTTTAAACTTTAAGTAAATTATTGTTTTTCTCTTAATCCAGATGGTTTTTCAGTTTTATAAATTAGTTTTCATGTCCAGATATATCTACTCTATCCTGCTGGAGTAGAAGGAATAGTAGAGTAGGAAATAGAAGATCTGAGCTAATATCCTAATATTTCACTAATTAGCTGATTAATTTGTGACACGTTAATTTTTGTTTTCTAGACCTTAGAAATTGAGAAAGATGCTTTTTGAGTGCTTTTTCAGCTCTGATTCTTGGGAACATCTAGGACAATTTCTGTGGCTTTCTCTTTTTGGGCTCCTGACCACACACATGTTGATGCTATTTGGCAATTTTACCCCATTTAAATCAAATATTTTCTGTTTATTCATTAATATATACTTAAAAATTTTAGTGGCACATATTGTACTTGATACTGTGTATAATGCAGACTAAAGTACCTAAGTTAAAGCCATTTATGAAGAAACAGTCCCAATTTAAATTGAGAAAGGTATGGTTCTTGGGACTTGCTCTCTTTCTTCTTTCTTTATCTTCATTCTTACCAATATTTATCTCACCCACTCTCATCCAGATCTTTAAATACTCTTTCCCCTGATGATTCCTAAATTTATATTACCAGATTCTCCACTTCAAATTCAAAGATCTCCACTTGAAAAGACAATGTAAAATCAGCAGGACCCAAACTGAATTTCTAATTTCTTATCAGATCTACTTCAATTTGCAGTCTTCCTGCCTTTGACCTCCTTACTTTCCCAGCCTCTTTCGCAAAAAGCTTGTTATTCACCCTCTCTTGTTTTCTTCATATGCCCATATTAGACATTTAAATAAATCTCATTGACTATAGTTTCAAAACATGCCGTAAACAATCACATAACCTAACTTTCTTTGTCACCACCTAGTCAAGCTAGTTGATCTCTTGCTGAATTGCTGTGATGTCCTCATGACTGACCTCCTTTCTTGCACTCCAACTCACTAGAGCCTATTCTCAATACTACACAAATAGTGGTCCTTCTAAAACCCAAATCGCATCATGTCTCTCTCTGCTCAAAACTATTCAGTGGTCTCTATCTCATTCAGATTAAGAATTCTAGTACTTAGTAAACAAAAAAGCCCTATCATGATTTTCACTTTCCGTGTCGTTTATGAAACGCTTTCTCATTTCACACTGATTTTAGTTATTCCCATTATGCTCTTAATATAGCTTGAGTTTGTTTTTCTATCATGCTGTATATTACAGAACTGGTTTAATTTTCTCTCATAGAATTAGCCAAATTTTCCCAACATAATTTATTAAATACCATATCTTTTCTCACTGAGTAATCAAAAAAGCTCTTTGTATACCAGGTTTATATATATATATATATATATATATATGGAACCCCTGTGTGTGTGTGTGTGTGTGTGTGTGTGTATGGGTCTTTAAATCTGTTCTATTTCATTTTTTGTCTCTTTCATTGCCATTACTACAAGTTTAAAATTACTTTAGTGGTGAAATATGTAATATCTGTTAGGAACACCTTTTTATTATACTGCTTTGCCAAATTTTTCTATACACTTTTCTATACATTTTAGAATATGTTTATTCAGTTTCTTAAAATGTTGCTTAAAGTTTGATGGAAATACTAGTGAATTTAGTGATCAGGTTAGGAGAAATTTCAATATTTTAAATACTATATTTTTATCCAGGGATTTAGGGAAATTTATGTAAAATGTTATATTCTTGTATATGCAGTTTGAATATAATGATTAATAATGCCTTTGTGAAAAAATGCTGTAGAATTTTTCTATTCTCCTGTTTTCCATAAAAGCATTTTTAAGTTAGGGATTTTCTGTTATTAGAAATTTGGTATATGTTACCTACAAATCTGAACTTTTTAGAAAAATTTCTTTTTTTTTTCTTTACAGGATTTATTATCTTGGCATCTGCTTTGAAAAGGACCCAACCAAAA
The DNA here is from genome assembly GCF_028878055.3 of Symphalangus syndactylus. Taxonomy (NCBI): domain Eukaryota; kingdom Metazoa; phylum Chordata; class Mammalia; order Primates; family Hylobatidae; genus Symphalangus; species Symphalangus syndactylus. Next base: position 75,369,531 of record NC_072438.2, on the reverse strand, counting down.
CAACGCTATATCAGCATAAAATCTAAGGGTAGGTTTCTTTTATATTACGGCCTCAATGAATTTGTGTAAGATTGGAATTTTGTCTTTCTTGAGTATTTGGTAAATATTTTAAAGCAATATTTGATCTCTGTAAAGTGATTCGGATTCTTATATGATAAAGAATTATTCAAATTATCAAATTCTTTTTAAATTGCATTTGTATAGATGTTTAAGAATATGAGTTAATGGGTGTAGCACACCAACATGGCACATGTATATAAATGTAATAAACCTGCACATTGTGCACATGTACCCTAAAACTTAAAGTATAATAAAAAATAAAAAATTTAAAAAAAGAATATATATCTAGAAATATAACCATCTTGTATGAATTTTTTTGATCATTAAGTATTCATATTTTTATTGTATTATTTTTAAATCACTGAACAACTCATAATTTTATTTATTTTTAGTTCCAATATTTGAGTTTTTAAAACTTAACAAACTTTTGATTTATTAATATTACTTTAATATCCTGATATGTATTCAAAAGATGCTTCTATTTCTTTATTATATTAACTATATTTTTGGTGGATGTTGTTTTGATATTGCTTTTCTTGTTTCATAAAATTCATTCATGGCCAGGCTTGTTGGCTCATGCCTGTAATCCCAGCATTTTGGGAAGTTGAGGCAGCAGGATCTCTCAAGCTTAGAAGTTTGAGACCAGCCTGGGCAACATAGTGAGACTTTGTCTCTAGAAAAAAAGAAATAGAAAAAATTAGCTTGGCATGGTGGCATGTGCCTGTAGTCCCAGGTACTTGGAAGGCTGATGTGGGAGGATAGCTTGAGCCAGAGAAGTTGAGGCTGCAGTGAGCTGTGATCATGTCACTGCACTCAACCCTGGGCAACAGAGTGAGACCCTGCTTGGTGCTAGTACAAATAAAGCTGCTATGAAAATGAAATTATAAGTATTTCCATGGCTATATATTTTCATTTATCTTGGATAAACACCTAGAAATAGAATGGTTTGATCATATAGTGGGCATATGTTCAACAATGTAATAAACTGTCAAACAGTTTTCCAAAGTGGTTGTATCATTTGTGTTTTCGTCAACAATTAATGACAGTCATAATTTTCTCTATATCCTTGCCAACACTTGGTGTGATAATTTTTTAATTTTAGACTCTTTGATAGGTTTGGAGCAGTATCTCATGCAATTTTAACTTGAATTCCCCTAGTGTCTAATGATTTTTAGAATCTTTTAATAGTATTTTCATGTTTAATCTTGTTCAGTGTATCTTATTTTGCAGTGTATCTGTTTACATCTTTTTCTCATTTGTTTTTGTTTCTTTAACTGAAGTTTCAAAATTATTTTTATATTCCAGATAAAAATATTTGCTTCATATACCATTAAACTATTTTCTTCCATTGTATGACATATATTTTCATTCTCTGAACATGCCTTTTAAAGAGCAGAAGTTATTTTGTAATTGTTTATTGAGGTGTGTTGATGTCATACATTAAAAAAAAACCTTTGCTTCATATAAATACAAAGATTTTACTTTCATATGTTTTGAGACAGTTGTAAATTTTATAATAAATATTTAAGTCTATGATATATTTTCATTTAAATTGTGTATTATTATACGATAGTGCCTGAATATTTCTTTTTATATTAGGATAAATTTTTGGGTCAGAGTACCAGTTAATACAAATATGTCTACTGGGGTTTTCACTGCTACTGTAGAGAAATACAATGTGTTTATTTGTATACATTGACCTTGAACTCTGCAGTCTTTCTAAACTTACTCATTAGTTCTTTTGTAGATTCTATCCAACTGTTTACATAGATGGTAAAAAGTTTTACTTCTTCCTTTCCAATCCTTATGTTATTTATTTGTTTTTCTTATCATATTGCAGTGGATAGAATAGCTAGTATAATATTAAATACAAGTGGTGAAAGCAAACGTCTGTGTGTTTTTCTGGATTGGGAAAAACCTTTTGGTCTTTCCTTATCAAATATCTTTTCAAAAGCTAAAAAGGCTTTGGAGAGAATCCTAATCAGGGAGAAAAAGTTTCCTTCTATTTTCAATTTATAAGAGATTTATGAAAATGGATAATGGGTTTGACATCCTAAAATTAGAAAAGTTTTTATATCTATGTGATTTGGATTTTTTTAAATACTAAAATTGGCTTCTGGCCTTATAGAATGAGTTGAAAAGTAGGCATTCCTCCACCTTAGAATTCTATTCTAATTATACAATATTACCTTTCTTGTCAGTTTATGGTACTGTAATCTGAGAAGCTGCTTTTTTCTCTAATAATTTATGTATATTAGCAATAATCTCGGACTTTTTTTTTTACATTGCAAGGCCTCATTTTTTGTAGCTTCGATCTTGATGTAAACTCTGAGAATTATAAAACAACAGTTTGGAGTAGTGAGAAATGTTAACCCACTCTTATTTCCCAGATGGAAAGCATGCCATTCCACTTAGAGTGGAATAATGGGGGACTGTTATTTCCATAAGCATAATATAGCAAGAAAATTGTGTGATGAGATATATGATTTTACTTATTTCCCTTGGTTTTCCTAATCTTAATACCCACCAATCATGCATTTTATGACTTTGCCTGTGATTTACAAAATTTAGTTAGGGAAATGAAAATAAAATTTGAGATTTTCCCAAGATGCTTGATTTTCTCTCAATGTTCTCAGATATTTTTCTAAAGGTATAAAACACTTCCTATAAAAAAATCCTCATGCAGGTTTTCTTTGAATAAGCTCTTCTGTATCAGCATATGAAACTCTTGGGAAGTAGACAATTCACACATTCAATATTTCTGAAAAGGTTCCTAGAGTTCAGCCTTGCCAAGTACATTTCTTGAGTTGTGATAGAAAAGTAATAGTACACATATTCACCATGGAATACTATGCAGCCATAAAAGTGAACAAGATCATGTCCTTTGCAGGAATATAGATGGACATGTAGGCCATTATCATTAGAAAGCTAATGAAGGAACAGAAACCCAGATAAGACGTGTTCTACCTTGTAAGTGGGAGTTAAATAATGAGAACACATGGACACAGAGGGGACCAACACACTCTGGGGCCTATCAGAGAGTTGAGAGTAGGAGGAGGGAGAGGATCAAGAAAAATAACTAATGGGTACTAGACTTAATACCCAAGTGTTGAAACAATCTATACAATAAGCCCCCATGACACAAGTTTACCTATGTAACACACCTGAACATGTACCCTTGAACTTAAAATATGTTGAAAAAGAAAAAGAAAAGGTAACGGTACATTCAGTTGCTTCAACAGATAACAATGACTGCTACCTAGAAACAATCTCCATTGCTTCCATCCCAAAAATAACTTGGCCAATTCTACATGCTAGATTCACTTACTTGTGACAACTATTTTTCTACCATTCTTTTGTCTCTTAATTTGCAATATGTGCACACACACACACACACACACTATGAGCCTGCACTTGCATATGCATCTTCCAGGTCTTGTCACGTGCTTTCTTGCGATATATCCATGTATAAAAACAAAGATCTCTGACTTTTGGAATACATATTTAACTTATGTTCTTGCAAGCATATTCAGAAGTATAATTCAGAAGTAACTTTATTGCATATAAAAGAAACAAAGCTCAAGATTAGAGGGGAGAGTCATGGGGAGAGAGAGAGAAGAGAGAATACGCAGGGAAAGGGAGAACTAAAGCCATTCTTCAATGTCACTAAGGTACATCCTTTCTTCTGGTCTCTCTCCCTCTTTTTCCTCTGTACAACTTTTATCATAATTTCATGTCTGTTACCTTGTCACTATCTTGTCAGCATAGATATAGTCAGTTTACATAATCCCAATGTAATAATACTAAATACATGAGATTGAGAGATTGTTCTTTGCTACCACTTTATTATATAGCCCCAGGTTAGGATGCTAATTATGTAGATTTGAATCATCTGGCCATCTGTGTGCCCATACCCTCAGCTGGGTAAACTTAGAACCATAATTAGGTGTTTTGCCAAATCTCCTTTTGGTCTTACAATATTCATTCTCCGTAACTTCCAATCAAATAGAAGAAAATATTCTAAAATAATATGTTAAAAATTATTAAATAATTTATTATTAAAACCAAAAATAAATATTAGCTAGATGTGGCCAGTCATGTTTCTATTAAGACATAAGCCATTCATTAAGATATAAGCTATAGTTTCATGTGGCAGTTTCCAGGAACTTTAAAAAATCAATCATCTGGTATATACTCTAGCTTCTCTCCTTTTTCTCTTACATACATCCAGATTGCTTTCTGTAATGAACATTTTGTCATCTTAGACTAGGAAGATGAAGAAAACGTCTTAAAGATGAAAGAATAGTGAGCCATGGCCCACAAGAACTTTGAAAAACTTAGACTTGAGTTCATTTCTGAAGTTTGCATGAAAGATAAATAAGCTTATGTCTTGAAAGCTACTGTTACTTTGACTCTCATTCTCTTGCTGTTGAATATAATCTAGTTGATAGTTACATAGTTTTTGAAACAGAAAATCTTCCTTTTTCTTTGTCTTTCTCCAATCTGCAAACCAGATTTGTCAATTCTACCTTACATATGTACCATTTTTTAAAAATCCTTTCTAGGCTGGGCGCGGTGGCTCATGCCTGTAATCCAGGCACTTTGGGAGGCCGAGGTGGGCGGATCACGAGGTCAGGAGATAGAGACCATCCTGGCTAACACAGTGAAACCCCGTCTCTACTAAAAATACAAAAAAATCAGCCGGACGTGGTGGAAGGCGCCTGTAGTCCCAGCTACTTGGGAGGCTGAGGCAGGAGAATGGCATGGACCCAGGAGGCGGAGCTTGCAGTGAGCCCAGATTGTGCCACTGCACTCCAGCCTGGGCGACAGAGTCAGACTCCGTCTCAAAAAAAAAAAAAAAAAAAAAAAAAATCCTTTCTATATTTGTCACTATGTCATAAGCCATCATAAGATTCATATGAACTGTGAAAATTATGACTAAATTTTTTTCTTCTAAAATTTGAATCATAAAGTTTATATCCCATATGACAGCCAAAGTGCATGATTACAAACAATCCAAATGATGCCATATTCTAGTAATCAATATTCATATAGTTTCTAGCTGCAAAAAGAAACCCTTGAAGACTTTACATTATTTGGCTTTGATTATATCTACAAGCATATTCACAAATATTTTGTTTATTATACAGAACCATGAATAACACTTTTCTGTTACTTAAAAACACCACATTTCTTTCTGCTGTAGAGACCTGATTGTAATTGTTCCTTCAGTGTTATCAAAGCAAAAATTGTAAAAGACAATGTTATCCAGGCAAGAAAGACTGTATTCAAGGCTACTATAGTAGGTAGAGAAGCCAGAATTTTAGTCTGAGGTCAATGCCACTAAAACAAAGAGCTGGAAAGATTTCAAGAACTGAAGTGAGGGATTTAGGCCATCTACCTTTGCTAATTGGCTTGACCTTCAGGAAAATAAACTTTCTCTCATCTTCATGACAAGACAGTTTTACCACTTAGAACTGGGAGCCTGAAGTTAGGCTGAAGTTAGACTGCTAAGTTGCCACATAAGCTAGGAACTAGGGGTGTTATCTTTCTTGATGTTTACATTTCATAGGGATAGCTCACAGTTTCTTGAAAAAGACTTTTCTGGGTTATAACACTGACAAGAACTTTTTAAAAGGATTTACATCTCAAAGAAGAAGAGAAAGAATTTACAAGTTTTCTAAAGTAAATATTACAATAAAACATAAGAATACTAAAAGATGAGATTAGCATTTAAATCTATAGAATGGGTAAGGCAAGTGGCTCTACTTAATATGGGTAGTCCTGTAAAATCAATTGAAGGTCTGAATAGAACAAATCATTGATTCTCCCCCGTGAAAAGTAAAGATAGAATTCTTTCTCTATGACAACCTTTAGACTGGGACATTGACTTTTTTCCCAACTGCAGACTCAGAGGGAATCATTGGCTCTTCCAGGGTCTCAAGCCTGCTGGTTAATGAACTGAAACGACGCCAGCATTTCTCCTTTCGCTCAGACCTTTGGGCTCAGACTGGAATTAAACCATCGGCACTCCTGGCTCTCTAGCTTGCCAATTGACCTGCAGATTTTGGGACTTGTCAGCCTTCATAATCCCATGAACTGCTTTTTAAAAATCATAAATCTCTCCCTACAATAAAACAGGTTGGCATGCATGCCTTAAATAGACACACCCCATACCCCACAGCTTCTGTTTCTCTGCACAACTCTAATACATACGGTAAAAATATTTATTCCATTTTCATAAGAGAAAAGAAACAATGTAAAAAGCTGTTTTTCATGACTTCTATTTTTTCTTAAAGTCTTAAATTAGTGCATGTAAACTCTGCCAGTTAGTGAAAGGCCAACAATTTAATGAGGTAAAAAATTAAGCATGTTCTCCATTCTAAAAGTTTTTCAATTAATTTTCAAAAATAATAAAATATATCAATGAAATAATTTAAAAAGTTTATATCAGTAATAAACATAAAATTGAAAGTAAATATAATTAGTATATAAAATTTAACAAATGTGTTTTAACTTGTCAAAGAAAGAAGAAACAGCTTGATGGTTGGTGATGAGTAGCAGGTGGTGAAGAAAGGGTGTGAAATGATCATTTGGAAAGTGATAGTGTCAGGTGATTAAATCAGGGATTCTTGATGATAAAATTTTTTCTGTGAGAGACTTTGATAAATGTAACCCACTGATGTGGAAGGCTTTAGCAAATGCTTAAAAATTTTTTTTACCCTAGGCTTAAAAAGTCATTTCAAAACACATTCAAGTAGCTCACACACATCACAGATTGATAAGGGATGTTACATCGTTATCATTCAGTGTATACACACAGAAATACACACACATGCACACACACACTTTTTTTTTAGATTTTTTCAAAACCTGGTAGACAATTGAAAATTTTTCTGAAATTGTCTGACTAGAATCTGTGGTATTGAGTAAATCTGAGAATGGTTTGGCTGAAATTGTAGTGATATCATAGCAATTCTTAAAGCAATTGTTTAGTTTGCTTATCAAGGAAAAAAATATTTATGCAAAAATGATAAAACTTTTCTTAAAGGTTTTCTCCAAAACGCTTTCAAATACCATTATTTCAAAAAGTTACTGAATAAACAATTTGTATGTGTGGTAAATCTGTATGTATGTATACATTTAATTTCCTAAGACTTCTCATCAAGAAAAAAAAACAGTACAGAAGGTATCTAGGATAGTGTCAAATTTTATTTCAGGAAATTGTCAAATGAGCTACTGTGTTAAGGAAGGAAATTTTTTGCAGATTGCCCTATGGCTCAACTCTAATGATATTTCCTCATGACCTTTTGTTACCTGATTGCTATTACTTACTATATGTGCTATATTCCTCTCAAATTAAACCCATATCTGTTTTTGAATCATTAGCACTTAAGTCTTGTCCTTGTTCACTTTTGTTTCCTTTGCCTTATAATTTTCTCCATAAATAGGATTTAACCCTCACATTAAGGTTCTCCATAGAAATAGATGTAATTATATCTATTTCTCTGAAAATAGATATAATAGATATATTCTAGAGAAATACATATAATTTTATATATGTATATTTTAATAATATATAAAGCATATACCATAAACATATGTATACACATATGTATACCTATGTGCATGTAAAACATATACATATATATGCAGAAAGTGAGTGAGAAAGAGATTTTAAGGAATTGCCTTACATTATTATGGGTGCTGGCAGGTCTGAAATGTGCTGGGGGGACCAGCAGGCTGAAAACTCTGGCAAGAGTTGATATTGTAGCCTTGAATACAAAGGCAGTCTGGAGGCAGAATTAGTTCATATTCAGGTCTTTTCTCATAAAACCTTTAGCAGATTGGATAAGACCGACTCACATTATGGGAGGTAATTTGCTTTACCCAATATCTTATTGAAATATTAATCATATCTGAAAAAAATGCCTTCACAGCAACATCTAAACTAGTGTTTGACCAAAACACTGGGTACCAGGACTAACCCTAGTTAACATATAAAATTAATCATCACTGTTCCTAAAAGCTGCAGTATATCAGTGGAGTCCCACTGTCAGGGAGATGTGCCATAGCTAAATAGAGAGTATCTTATTGCGTTATTGTATGAAGCTGCTTGTTGAACCAAGAAGATGCAGAATCCTTGCCAAACATCCATCATCCTTCTCCAAACTTTACTTAATGTGTAGTTCATATGTAACTTAAAAAAAATAGTCTTTACGAATTTACCTCCTCTCTATGGAATATCTCCATAACGTTATTGTGGAAGGTGCAAAGAGAGGCTCAGTAACTGCCTACAGAATTTGTTACAAATTTGTATTTGTTCCTTTCCATATTTTGAATTTACACACACCCACAACTTCACCCACACATATATACATCACACAGATTATAAACCAAAAATTGACTGAGGCATGTCTCAATCATTTTAGAGGGTTATTTTGCCAAGGTTGAGGACGCACCTGGGAAAGAGGAAAAAAAAAAAAATCACAGGAGCATCTGTAATCTGTGTTTTTCCCAAAGACAATTTTGAGGACTTTGATATTTAAAGGGGAAAGAGTAAGCAGGAGGAGAAGGAGGAAAGTAAATGAAAGCAGGAGGATAGGCAATGGAGACAAGTGGGTTACAATCTCTTGAGGCTTTGATTAGCACTCAGGGAATCTACGTTTTACGTGTAAACAGGCGGGAAAGGAAAAGTCAATTATGCCTTCATCTAGTGCCCAGGAAATCTGTATTTTACATACAAGAAACTAAATTTATGAAAAGATGGAGTAGAGGAAGAAGTCCATTGTGCATTCATCTTGACATTGGTAGAGGAAAGATTTCTAGACTTGACCTTGCCCTCTACCTGTGAAGATAAGCTGGTAATTTACACTGTCAGGGTGAGAGTCAATAGAACTCTGTTTTAGGGTTAATTTACAGGGAGGATATACATCCTGAAAGATTTGGGGCCCACAGGGAATTCCTTTGTGAGCAATTTGTGAGAGAGGCCATCTGGGAAATGTGTTGCCTTTTATCGTTTTTGGAACCTGGCTTATGTTTGAGGCTGTGACACAAGGTTATGAAATTGCAGTTATCCTTTTGGGAACAAGAGGAAGACCATTTTTTGCATGATTCAGTTCCCAAGTTCAACTTTCCCTTTGGCATAGCGAGTTTGTGGTGCCAAGATTCTATTTTCCTTTTTTTTTTTTTTTTGAGACGGAGTCTTGCTCTGTTGCCCAGGCTGGAGTGCAGTGGCGCGATCTAGGCTCACTATAAGCTCCTCCTCCCGGGTTCATGCCATTCTCCTGCCTCAGCCTCGCGAGTAGCTGGGACTACAGGCGCCCGCCGCCACGCCCAGCTAATTTTTTTTTGTATTTTTAGTAGAGACTGGGTTTCACTGTGTTAGCCAGGCTGGTCTTGATCTCCTGATCTTGTGATCCACCCGCCTCGGCCTCCCAAAGTGCTGGGATTACAGGCTTGAGCCGCCGCGCCCGGCCTCTATTTTCTTTCACAATATTTTATATTGTTTTATAAATGATCTTATGTCAATAAATATATATCAATGTATGTTTGTATAAAATTAATAAATTATAAATAAATATATTAATTTATATATGTAAAATAGTGTCCGTGTGCTTGTGTATGTCTGTGTGAACACATGTATGCAAATATTTCTGATGTACCTAATAATGATTTTTTACTTCACAGTCTTGGAATATCTAATGAGGTAATACATGCTTCAGCATATCTGAAGCATGTCTTCTTTCTTTCTTTAATGTCTCTTCTTTTGTGATGGCTTCATGAACCCCAGAAATGTTTAACACATAATAGGAAACCTTTTCTTTACACCACATGGTTACTTTGTTTTCTGTTATTCTGAATCATATTGCCACTGACAATCTGGATGTACTAGGGCCATGATTCCATTATGGCAAGAAAGGAATTCTTGTGTTCCGGGGCTGTACTTGTGGTCACTTATGCAGTACAGAAACCTATATATGCTGGTAGAAAAAAAAAAAAAACCTTCTCACTTTTAGGGTTCCATTCAGTTATGGCAGCATCTTGCGGGAGAATGCTTAGGTTCTAAATAAATACAACTTTTGCCATATTATTTGTTGATTACACACATGTGTATACAGGAATGTTCCCTAAATACAGTCACATTGCCAAGACAGCTTGACCTAATCAATTTAAGTGTTAGCTACATTCTGAACTGAAAGTATATAAATGGAAATTTATTATTTTAAAGGATGCCTGAATGGAAAATTTTAAAATTCTTGGATTTTTTGAAAGAACTTTATCACTTTAAACAATGACCACTAGTCACAAGGAAAGAAGACGAAGTTTGAATCGCTTCTGTCCTTCTGCTTTCCCTTTTCCATTTGTAAGAAAGGACTCCGGGGTTTTTACTGTTACCTGATCAATGACAGAGTCTTCTGAGGACATTCCAAGACAGTACACAGTCCTGTGGTGTCCTTGGAAATCCGTATAGGTAACATTTCAAGGGCAATACCGCATTGGTTTTGACTGGATATTCATATAAACTTTTTAAACAGTTGAGTGAAAGAGTTAACCCCTTATCTGTAAGTTTTGAATTTATATTGTTTAATCCCATGAACAAAACCATTTTTCCTCCCAAAAAATGACGACTTGACAAAGCATCAAATTTTTTATTTTGCTCCTTTTTTTTCTGAGACTGGGTCTGACTCCATCACCCAGGCTGGAATGCAGGGGTGCAATCACAGCTCACTTCAGTCTCCACCTTCAGCGCTTTTGGTGATTATCTAACCTTACCTTAGCTCACCTGAGTAGCTGGGACTACAGGTGTGTGCCACCACTCCTGGCTAATTTTTGTATTTTCTTGTAGAGATGAGGTTTCACCGCATTGCCCAGGAGCATCTCAAAGTTCATTTTTTTATCCAAGTTATTTGATATTCTAAAGTCTTCACTATTCTGTGAGATTTATTGTTTTTCAGGGCAAATTGAAACTACTAGGCTTTAGATTTTTTAAAACTTGTAAAATACATTCATTTGTTCTAAGCATTATATTATTTTCCCCCATATTATCATCATTCTTTATTGTACAGTGTGAAAGTTTCCACTATATCCAATCTCAAGTATTGTGTCATGTATACAAAATTTCTTCTACTATACAGTATATCTCATATGCCACATATTATATATACATACATATGTTTATTCTATTATATAGTATGAACATTTCTATCTACACTTTATATATTTCACCTTTTGTGAAATATACTGTAAATTATATTAAATTCTTTATTTTTCTGCACTTTGAGTTAGTTCCTCAAGTGTATGACTTCCTTCAACACATGAGTTTTCGTACTGATATGTCTATGTCATACTGCTTCACATATGAATTGATTGTATCCAATGTTTTCTTATCCTATTATTCAGAAAAATCATTTGATATTTTGATATTTTAACTTTTTTCTTTCTATTCTTAGCATAATTTAGTATAATTTGTTTTAGTATTCCTTAGCATAATATCTTTTAGCATTTCTTAGCATAATTTAGTATAATTTCTTTTAGAAAAAGATAAACTATAGCATATATTCAGCCATCTGTATTGCCTAAAAGAGCATTAACTTCCATGAATTTATCCTGGGCTATGTACCAAGCTGGTGGTGATTTTGGATCTCCCTTCAGTGTAATATTAATAATAAAGCTGATAACTTCTTGGGCATTGCACAAAATAATCACTGGATTGTATCAGAGTGAGTTTTAAATCAGCCAATTCAGAGTTTCCTGGGGTAGGTTGAGGTGTATCTATAGGCAGTCTATAGGAAATACAATTTTGGCAGTAGTGGGTAGTATTTAAAGAAAACACATATTATCTTGTCATTTATAATACAATAAGCTGTATCTTCTATCATCAAACTTTACCTGAATAAAACAGCTTAGAAGGTTATGCCAGGACCACGTTTTAGGAGCACATACAGCATGTGATCTTCGCAGTACCTTGAAAATTAAGAATAATTATATTTATATTAGATTAGTCAACATTTTTATTTATTTATTATTATTATTTTTTTTTGAGACGGAGTCTCGCTCTGTGGCCCAGGCTGGAGTGCAGTGGCGCAATCTCGGCTCACTGCAAGCTCCGCCTCCCGGGTTCAAGCAATCATCCTGCCTCAGCCTCTCCGAGTAGCTGGGACTACAGGCGCCCGCCACCACGCCCGGCCAATTTTTTTGTATTTTTAGTAGAGACGGGGTTTCACCGTGGTCTCCATCTCCTGACCTGGTGATCCGCCCGCCTCGGCCTCCCAAAGTGCTGGGATTACAAGCGTGAGCCACTGCGCCCGGCCTAGATTAGTCAACATTTTTATGAATGGCACTTGGTAATCTTGTCAAAAATTTAATACCTTTTTGCTTTACATGAAGCATACCTTAGAAGAAGAAAAATACACACACATTTGCATGTGAGTGTTCGCATGTGTGTGTGTGTGTGTGTATCTTGAAGACACAGCCCTGCTAAGTTGTAATATAGCAGAATGCCTTGCTCTGTCTCTCGTTCTTTATACCCTTATTGGCCAGGCTACAGCAGGACACTCAACTGCTTTTAATGACTTTCATTACTCCCTCTTATTTTCTAAGTTAATGACATATTGAAAGTGCTAATGGCATAAAATTTTCAAATAGCTCACACACCGTTCATGAAAGAGGCAGTGTATTTTGCTTTATAAGCACATAATTTTTCCCAGTGGATTAACTGCATCATTTTGCTGCTTTGTAATTTCTCAGTTTAGTTGTGGAAGTTTTTTAAAAAATAAAAGCTAACAAAGCACAGTCTCCCAGTTGAAGATGTGGTTGTGAATGTGGCCATATTCCATGTCACCCCAATGACAGCAGGAGGTGGTCATATTCCATAATGTCCCTCCAGTGATGGCAGGAGGTATTATATAAGCTGGGAAAGGAAATATGGAAAATCAGAGCTGTCAATGTGCTACCACTTTGTTTTCTAAAATCCTATGATATTCCAAATCATAAGGACCCACTAATTAGAATAAATGAAGGACTAGAAAAGGTGTAAAATTGTTGGCATGAATAATGTTTTTCTATTTTGAGTTTCGTGAGTCATCTCTCCAAGAGCAACTTATAGAAAATCATTCCATTAAATTATATTCTAAAAATTCAAAAAAATAGTTTTACTCATTTAATTATAGAATATTTACATAAACAAGAAATGATACTATTTCTGAGTATGCCTGTTTGAATCATATATTCTGTCCCTTTTTCTCTTTTATGGCGCAAGAGACATTGATATATTCAGAGTATTTTAGATCACAAAAAATTTTTGAAGTGCAAGCATTTGAAGAAGCGAAGAATATTATATATACAGTCAAGTCTTAAGGAAGAATAAGAATTGTTCCTCAAGCAGGCTTCCTGGAAATTAACACAGTATTTATCAATTGAGTCATAGTTCAAGATACAGCTCAGCTTTAGGAGCCTATTATTTTGTCAGTTCTTTAGCAGGAGTTGAGTGTTACACTAGTGTCTTAAACCAATTTTGTTAGAAGCTTCTTAGTTAATGCTTTCTGTGAAAGTCTTAAAGAGGTGTTCTCATCTGCATGTAGATATTCAGTTTTTCCAATACCATTTATTGAAAAGACTGTCATTTCTCTAATGTGTGATCTTGGTGCCTTTGTCAAAAATCAGTCATCCATAAGTGAATAGCTTTATTTCTGTGTTTTCTGTTATGTTCCATTGCTAGAGCCCTATCTTTCACAATATGTAAAAATAAACTTAAAGTGGATTAAAGACTTACAGGTAAGACCTGAAATGATAAAGTGATAAAACTACTAGAAAGACAATACAGAGAAAATGCTTTATAAAATTTGTTTAAACAAGATAAACAAGATTTTTTTTTTTTTTTTCAGAAGGAGTCTTGCTCTGTCACCCAGGCTGGAGTGCAGTGGTACAATCTAGGCTTACCTCAATATTCACCTCCTGGAGTCAAGCAATTTTCCTGCCTCAGCCTCCTGAGTAGCTAGGATTACACGCATGCGTCACCACTGCCCAGCTAATTTTTGTATTTTTAGTAGAGATGGGGTTTTACCATATTGGCCAGGCTGGTCTTGAATTCCTGATCTCAAATGATCCACCCGCCTTGGCCTCCTAACGTGCTGGGATTACAAGTGTGAGCCACCACGCCCAGCCAAGAAATTTTTTTAATAAGACCTCAAAAGCACAGTCAAATAAAAACAGAAGTAGACAAATGGGATTACAGTAAACTAAAAAGCTTCTTCACAGCAAAGTAAACAACAAAGTGAAGAAACGACCTACCACGCCCGGCCAAGAAATGTTTTTAATAAGACCTCAAAAGCACAGGCAAATAAAAACAAAAATAGACAAATGGGATTACATTAAACTAAAAAGCTTCTGCACAGCAAAGTAAACAACAAAATGAAGAGACGACCTACAGAGTGGGAAAAATATTTGCAGCCTATTTATCTGACAAGGAGTAAACATCCAGAATTTATAGGGATAAAAATAGAGCTACCCTATTACTCAACAAGCCAACTATTGTGCGTATATCCAAGGAAATCAAATCAGTATGTCAATGAGATGTCTTGCACTCACATGTTTATTGAAACGCTATTAACAGTAACCAAGATACGGAATCAACCTAAATGTGCATCAACAGACTAATGGATAAAGAAAATGTGGTATATATACAAAATGGAATACAATTCAATTATAAAAACAATTCTGCCATATAAAAACAAGGGTCCTTTTAAGTGGAAAATACAGAGACAATGTGGCTAAGAAGCGAAATTTGCAAACTATTCACTCTACAAAAAATTTAATAACCAGAATATGCAAGGAATTCAAACATCTCAACAGTAAAAAAAAGTAAATAATTTAATTAAAGATGGGCAAATAAGCTAAATATATATCTCTCAAAAACGGACAAATGGCCAACATGTATATTAAAACATGTTCAACACCACTAATTATTAGAGACATACAAATCAAACACAATGAGATATTATCTCATTCATGCTAGAATAGCAATTATTAAAACGACAAAAATACATGCTGGTAAGAATGTGGAAGGAAGGGAATTATACACAGTTTGTGAGAAAGGTAAATTAGTATAGCCATTACACAAAACAGGGTGGAGCGTTCTAAAAAGATTATATGATAGTTTCTTAAAACAGAACTCCTTACAATTCAGCAACCAACTATTGGGTATATATTCAAAGGAAGGAAAATTAATATGTTGAAGAGTTATCTGCATTCCCATGTTTATTTCACCTCTATTTACAAGAGCCACAATATGGAATCAACCTAAGTGTTCATAATCTGACAAATGGATAAAGAAAGTGTGGTATAAATAAAC
Organism: Symphalangus syndactylus; assembly: GCF_028878055.3. Lineage (NCBI taxonomy): Eukaryota > Metazoa > Chordata > Mammalia > Primates > Hylobatidae > Symphalangus > Symphalangus syndactylus. The sequence goes on along the minus strand of NC_072438.2, from coordinate 75,354,119 downwards.
AATGGAATACTATTCAGCCACAAAAGGTATGAAATCCTTTCATTTGCAGCACCACATTTGAACCTAGAGAACATTAAGTGAAATAAGCTGGATACAGACAGACAAATAGTGCATGATTTATTTATATGTGAAATTTAAAGAAATTGATCTTATTAAAATAAAAACAGAATAGTGGTTACCAGAGGCTGTGAAGAATAAAGGTGTGTGTTAGGAACAGATTGGTCAACAGATATAAAGTTACAGTTAGATGAGAGAGATAAGTTCTGGTGTTCTATTGCACAGTAGGGGTATTATGGTTAATAATATCGTATTGTATATTTTTAGTTTGAAAAGAGGATTTCAAATGGTCTCACCACAGATAAATGATGAGTGTATAAGATGATGGCTATGCCAAATACTGTGATTTGATTATTACACAATGCATGCATGTATTGAAACATCACACTGTTCTCCATTACTATGTATAAATATCAAGCATCAATTAAAAATAAATACATACATAAATATTTTAAAGTGTTCTCAGAAGCGGGACTGAAAGAAGCAGGACAGGGCAGGAAAATGGCTAAGGAAAGATGTGATCTACACTAGAAACTAGCTTCAGGCTTGTGCCACATGTTACCATGGAGTACAGTCTACACACAAAGATGATCCAACCTTAAAGCCAGGAGTTAGACTCTTGTACTCCACTTCCCTGTCAGTTATAGGCCTTGTACCTCTGCAACACAGTGTTATTTTCCTCTAAGGAGGCTAGAGAAGGTGATTTTCCAAAGGAGGATCCAGTGTGGGGCCAGACAGCCAACATTTATGGCAGCTGGGGAATGGGTGCAATATCCTGGGGAAATTGATCCAATTAGCTTCCAAAGTCCCTATTCCAGACAAGCTGGCTAGTTTAGGAAGTGTTTCCTTGATAAACTATATCACTGGCCATGGCCAATCTCCTTTGGGTCAAGGGTTCACCTTTGATGTCTAGTAGATTTATGAAATTAACATGTCCCAAAGAGAATTTTGATTCCAATCCCGTAAATTTGCTTTTTTTCCCCAACTCTTTCTCATCTCAGTAAATTACATATTCTCTTGGGAGATGCACAGGCAAACATCTAGAAATCATACTTTTCACCCCTTGATCCCCATATTCAATCTATCAGCTAAACCTTGCTTAATTGTGTTCATGTTTTTGTTATGTTTTTACTGTTTCTAATGCTCCCTTCCACCATGGTATCTAATATGTTTGAGGGTAATAATCTTGCCTATTTGTTTATCTCACTATAATCAAAGGTAAATATGTTTGCCACTCAATTAACCTTTGTTTAATTAACAAATACAGTTCCAGAAACCTCAAAGAATTATATCTATATTTTATTGTATTTTATAATGATGCTCAAAAGCCTCTATTTATATGATCAATCTTAAGTGAATAGCTGCAGAAATGAAGTGTTGCTTCATATTTCCTTTACCTTCTTTATACTAGGTTTTGTATCATCACAAAAAAGAGTGCAATATTTTCTCTAATGTTTAATGCTGCAATCATTCAATTATATAGGTTCTGAAAGCATTCTTTAATTCTAACTCAGCTTTCTTAATTAATCAGGGTGTAATTTTCAACTTAAGACCTCCCACAGGACTGGAAGAGATAAGCAGAGAAGAATTCATTAATTATCGTAATATTATGCTTTAAAAATAGAAAACATATTTTCATGTCTCTATGAAAAGTACATTAACAATACAATTTAATCTTTGCATCTGTCTCTAAGCAAGAAACATGATTCACACAGGGATACTTTTTTCTTTGAAACCACATTCCAATCATCCCAGGACACCATTCTTCATCTTAATGTTGGTGTGTTTGATACATTAACACATAGAACATGGAGCTTAAATTTCCTGCTGATCTGCTATTATGTCACTTAGTCTTCTCGGGAGATACCTGTCTTGAAAATATAGGCAGGAAAGACAAATGACAACTCCACAGATAGATCCATGTTTGTTGTGTTTTCAACCCAAGACATATACTAGATATATTGACACTAAGAGAAGAGCATAAAGTATACCTCCTTCCAACTAGGAGCACAAAGAAAACACAAAATTAACAAATGAAAAATATCTTTGAACATTCATGTTATAATTACAAACTTATAAAGATCAAATTACCTTTTGAAATATTTTCTATAAAGCCATAGTGTTTAAAAAACAATAAATGAAATTAAGTTGCTTGAGCAGCAGAAAATTGAATTTTAGACAGAAACTGTCAGACTGATATCATCTATCTTTCCAACAAGGACATCAATCATTGTTTCTTCCCTCCCTTCAGTACTACTTTCCACACTTTCATCTGTCTATGCTAAAATAGCCGAGTTGAGTTGCTTCTGCCTTACTTGTGTTTTATTTTTCTATTTTTAGTAAGCCTCTGGAGGGATAGAAAAAAAATAGTATTGTTTATAATAAAAAAAATCTTTGGATAGTTAAACGTAAAAATACTATAACAGAGTGCAAATTTTACTGCTCCTTAAATAAGAGATATTAAAAACAGGCATAAAGTATGCATATTTATTATACCTGTTTGGTTGTATATTTTCTTTTATAGAAATCAATGTACTTTCTGCCATGGATTAATTTTCTAAAGCTAGAAGTCCTTGTAAAAGAAGGCTGGACTCTATAGTTTGTTGTCTCATGTTATAGTGTTTGTAAGTCTTTTATAATTAAATATATATTAAATATATTTCTCTAAGGTGGTATGCATGCCTCTTTCAATAATCTAGACCTCTTGCTTACTTTTACAATCAAGGTACTTCTTGATACTAGAATTATCAAATATCATCAAACAGTTTTAAATATAATATAACACCTTGATTTTACCATACTATATACCCAAACTAATTTATATTCGGTTCTATTCCTTAATTATTAACTTGATTATATATGACTGAACTTTCCAAAGTGGATTGTGTTTAAATTTTATTTTCTTTACATATAAAATATGATGTTTTTAAAAATGCTTCTTATAAAAACTAGCTTTTGTAAAACTTTTAACTAATTATTGGCTCTAGAGAGGTATTTTTATATTAATGCAAATGAAATGTAATGTGAATTTCAATAACATGCATGGAGTTCTAAAATACCATGTAATATTTAAGTTGGAAAGAAAGAGATTTGAACACCAAAATATGGTTTACTGCATTTATAAATTTAATATTTTATATTTGATTTAATAATAATTTTGGATGCACCATATGTGTAAACTGATGTGAACCATAAGTATACACAATTTTACATGTAATTGTACAGTGTTCAGTGATTCCCTTGGTTCAACTATTTACCAACTATGGACTAACCATTTTTAAAATAGCATTTTCTCTAATAAATTTCCTAGAGAATGTATTTGTATAATTTCTATTTGCTTAAAATATAAAAATGGTTTACTGAACTCAATGATGAGAAGTTGAGTAGCATGTTCTTTTAACATTTATTGAGGGTTAACTTTAGAATATTAACTGTATTCTTCAGTTACGGGTGTAGAAATTGTTTCTTTGTTAGTTTCTAAAAGATAAGGTAGATGGTAAAATTACAATTTTAAAACAATGTCTATAACTATATTTTGATTGGGTCATACCAAATATGTTTTTCTCTCTGAAATTAAATCATCATTTTCTACATAATTAGTAATAATTTCAAAAGTTTTCCTATTTTCAGTCAGCCATTCAGTTAAACTCAATGTTTATAATCAAATTCTATTCTAGTCTCTCAAACTTACAAGACCCTGAGGATGATTTTCAAAAGTATAAGTTTACTTTAATGTTAAAAATGCAAAGTTTATAAACACAATAGAGTCTGACATTAGTAAAAGGCAGTATGTAGAAGTGTAATATAGTCTATAAGTTAAAAAAAATAAAAGCCTCACTTCTATTGCTACGTCAACCTTAGCAGTTTGTTCTTCCAGAACAAGCGTAGTTCTCAAAATAGGAGTAAAATTTAATCTTCTAACTTTAGTTTACATGTTTTAAAGAAATTTAAGTTTAGGTTTACAGAGTAATCTTATGTTTCAGACACTGCTCATTGCTTAAAAATCAAGGACATATTCCATTTTCTTTTTTTTTTTCTTTTTTAGTGATACATATCAAATTTCTGGAATAAAGTTGTGGCAATGTTCTTAAGAAATCTGGGTTCCTCTACCAGCTCCAAAGGTAAGTAGAAATAGTCTAATCCGATCATAGGCCAATGTGATTTAAATGGAAGCCTACTCCACTCAGGTGGACTTTAAAAAGTTGGTCTCATAGAAGTAGAAAGAAGAATAGTAGTTACCAGAGCATGGGGAAGGTAGGGGAATGGAGAAATGGTGAAAGATTTTTCAGTGAGTACAAAGCTACAGTAGGGAAGAAATAATAAGTTTATCAGACTTATTATTGGGCAATAGTATGATTAGAGTTAACAATAATGAATTGTATATTTCAAAATATATCGAAGAGAGGTTTTGAATATTCTCATCACAAAGAAAAGATTAAGGGAATTAATATGCTAAAAAGCCTTATTTGATCATAACACAATGTATACAAACACATGTAAATATTATATTTTACTCCATGAATACATACAATTATTATGTGTCAATCATAATTGCATGTATTCATGGAGTAAAATGTAATATTTGCATACATATACGATGCAAAAATATAAGTGCATATTATTAAATATTGAGAGAGATAACATTTAAAGGTATACAAATATGTAAAATCAGTTGTCTAAAATATGTAAAATCAGTTGTCTAAATGCTTGCCTGCCCTGATTATAATTGTAAAAGTAACACACTTTTATAATTTTTTTTTTTTTTTTTTTTTTTTTTTTTTTTGAGACAGAGTCTCGCTCTGTCGCCCAGGCTGGAGTGCAGTGGCACAATCTCGGCTCACTGCAAGCTCCGCTTCCCGGGTTCACGCCATTCTTCTGCCTCAGCCTCTCCGAGTAGCTGGGACTACAGGCGCCCGCCACCACGCCCGGCTAAGTTTTTGTATTTTTAGTAGAGACGGGGTTTCACCGTGGTCTTGATCTCCTGACCTCGTGATCCGCCCGCCTCGGCCTCCCAAAGTGCTGGGATTACAAGCGTGAGCCACCGCGCCCGGCCACACTTTTATAATTTTTATAAGCATAGACATATTCATTAATTTCAAGTAGATTACAGGTGTCTTATCAAAATAAAAACTGCAAATTCAAATTGCAGATAATATTTTTGTAGGTTTAAGATAATTTTGAAACAACTTTCTAATTTGACTGTTAGTATTATCATATAGTTCTGGGGAGCTTAACTAGAATGAAAGGAATCTGGCTCTGGCACAGGAGAGTAAGACCATACAGAAATATTTTGAGAGCATAAAATTGAATTTCCGTATATAGGAAAAATACTCAAAGTCCTTTCGTTTGTAAATACTGTCAATCTAAACTAAAAACGTGTGTGTGTGTGTGTGTGGTGAGAGAGAGAGAGAGAATCACTCTGTTGCCCAGGCTGTAATACAGTAACACAATCATAGAACACTGCAGCCTCAATCTTAGCTCAAGCAATTCTCTCACCTCAGCCCTACTGAGTATCTGGGTCCCCAGGTATGTGCCACCATGCCTAGCTAATTTTTTAACTTTATTTTATTTTATTATTTGTTAAGACAAGGGTCTCCCTATGTTGCCTAGGCTTTTTTTTTCTATTTATGCTGAAGTCCATCTGCTAAAAAAAAAAAAAAAAAAAGGAGCCATTGATTATAAAATTCATCATGTAGTTTGTCTCTTAAGATAAAATCAATATTGTTAAGTATTCCAATTTGCTGATTAAGAAAGCTTAAATATCCAGTAGGATTGCTGTGTCAAATGGTATTTCTGGTTCTAAGTCTTTGAGGAATCTCCACATTGTCTTCCACAATGGTTGAAGTGATGGTACATATACACCATGGAATACAATGCAGCCATAAAAAGGAATGAGATCATACCCTTTGCAGGGAATTGGATGGAGCTAGAAGCCTCAGGAAACTAAAACAGGAACAGAAAACCAAACACCACATGTTCTCATGTATAAGTGGGAACTAAATGATGAGAACACATTGACACAGGGAGGGAAACAACACACAGTGGAGCCTGTCAGGGGTGGAGGGAGGGAGAGAGCATCAGGATAAACAGCTAATGCACGTGGGGCTTAATACCTAGGTGATGGGTTGATAGGTACAGCAAACCACCATGGCACACGTTTACATGTGTAACAAACCTGCACGTCCTGCACATGTATCCTGAAACTTAAAATATAATAAAATAAAAATTATTAAAAATGCTGAAATAAAATATTGAAAAGGCCCATAAACTATTAGAAAAGTAATAACCAGGTACTAACTTGTACAAATATAATCACACTACTTTGAAAGTTGAGAAAACTTGTCTAAGAAGTTGCCCAAGATTGGAACCCAGAGTTTTCTTATCAAAAAGTTGTGAGTGTTTTCCAAGATACTTGTGTCTGAGGGTACAAATGTTTATGTTGTGGACACTCATTGCAATGGCTCTAGTATTTATTAAATAAAATGTTACCTAAAATATTCATTATATTTTTAGTAAACAAATATGGATAAACACGATAGATCTTTTGATGCTTGAATTAATTGACTACAGGGTGTTTTTGCACTATATTCCAATTAAATATTAAAAATTATCTACACAAATTACGTTCTAAATTCTTAATTTATGTCATACAATTAGAAAAATTTATGGTTTTTTGAGTACATTTTTTATATTTGTAAATAAAATGTTTCCAGAAAACAGAAAACTGCTCTTTTTGAATTTAATAGTGTGTGGCAAGTAGTAGGGAAAACAAGCACCTAATTCATCCAGAAGTGGTACTAGTTATGAATGTGCATTCTAAATTGTAGAGATCTAGCATTTCTAGTTCCACACAGTGGAAATAATTTTCTGTCCCATGAAGAAGAGTTTACTTCCAATGGTGATTTTCAAAGCAGTTTCAAGATCTACATTTTTATATACATTAATAACTAGATAATTGTGGGATCCTTACTCATAAACAAATACTGCACACCAAGCTAAAAAGAGAATAAAAGCCAGAAAAGCCCTGAGCAATGGCTATTTCTAAAAAAAGTGAAATAAAGTTATTCCACAAATATTTATGTGTAAAATGACAAAAAACTGCTGCTGAATACTTCCGTAGTAGTGAATTTATAAAATAAATTTCATTTACTAAAATAATACTTATTTGTCAGTAAGAGTTAATAGTTCTTATTCATGATCAAAGTTCAGACAGTGTGGTTTTCAGGCAAAGCTTATTCCCATGGTCATATATATGATTGCCCAAGAACAACTGTCTTTAGACAGTTGCTTTTTGTAGCTCCCCAATGTTGTCTTTATTCCCTCCTTTGTCACCAAATTTCTAAAGATCTGATTGAAAAGTTTCAAGGTTAGGTGGATAATGTGCAAGTGTGTGTTTCCTGAATAGTACTGCATGACAAACACTCCCAAACTCTCAGTGGCTTAAAACTATATTTATTTATACTAATGAGGCCAGGTAGCTCTATTTCAGCAGATCATTGAGGGGTTCAACTAGCCTTGAAGGACTCTAGGCTGATTCGCTACACATATCTTTATTCCGGTTCTCAGACTGAAAGAGCATGTCTCCATGGGGCATGCTCTTCTCATGCTAGCTCAACATACCTGATAAAAATTCACCATATGTTTTAAAGCTTCAGCTAGAACTGTATAACTATATTACATTGGTCAAGGCAACTCACATGGCCGAGCCCCAATTCTCTCTAGCTGGAAGCACTGCAAAGTTACATGGAAAGAAATATGAGTGTCTAATTATATTATAGGGAAGAAATAAAAAGTCAGAGGCAATACTATATCAACCACTACTAGTTTGCCTGTCTCTGCTTCCAAGAGAAGGTAGGAACTAGCTTACTACAATGTTCTTACAGATCTAGATTATGTCGCCAATTTTTCCAGCATTACGGTAATCCTTTGGGCTCGCACATCTAATTTTAGTACTATAAACTTTTTCTCCCTCAAGATACAGTCCAAAATCTGTGAGTCTTATAGAAGCAGTTACAAATTATTTAAATGATCAGCTTCACAAAGCCAATCTTTTCTCTCTTTTTTAAAAAAAAATAGCTTTGAGGTTAATATTTCTCTGTAAGAATTTATTCAGAGTGAACTAAGATTTTGACATATTATGTATTATCACAACTCAGGAAAAGAGCCTCTAAAATATTGAATCCTGGATAGTAGTTATTCTAGTCTCGAAATCTTTCATAATCAGACTGTGTCTTAAAGATAGTTATGAAAATTATGCTGAGATATTTCAGTGCCAGCAGTTTTGCTTACACATTCTCTATCTATATATGCACATATATACATGCACACACATATTTATGAACTAAGAAATAATACATATTTGTTAAAAGTAATATCAAATAAAATTAATTTACCCTACATATGCAAATATATTCCTAAAAATATATTTCAGTATTTCTAATAATTTTAATTTGCCTTAACCTACATATTTTATATTGAGAACAAAGTGTTATATATACAACGGCCCACTTGGGCCAGTGTACATCGTTGATCTGAACATATTCCTGGTTAGCAGTGTATATGGAGTTTTCTCCATTCACATTGTAACATTTTTCAAAAATGCTTTTATTCAATACATCTCAACATGAGTTGGAAACTTTCTGCAAGTATTGTTTCCTCTGGATAGAAGGCCTCGTATCAAAGAACAATTTCAGAATACATTTTCAATATCTTGAATTTCTCAAAGAGGGAATAGAATTTCAAACTAATATGTTCTTAAAAGACTTATAGCTAAAGTCTAATGCATTACTATATATTACAGTCAAAGGGTAAGTCTTTTAGAAATTCCTCCGTACTTTTTTTTATTCAGTGAAAATTATTTTATAAGTTTCAAAGGCAGTGAAATTTGGGGTAAATTACACATGGGAGAATGTTAAAAGATATATTATTACAAAAAAGCTTTCCTCCTCTATTTTAGATAATGTTTTGCTTCTCTGAATTAAAGCAGCATTCACCTTTGTATTGAAAAATTCCATCTTTTAAAACTAACATAAAAAGGTTAAACTTTTTCGACAGCAACAACTGGAGTGATGTGGTATAGCTGTACAATGACAATTGAAAGGACAGAAAAGTGGCCAAAAATAAATATTACATTCTGTGGGGGCAAACGAAGGACTTATTTTATAAAAACATATTTGTCAAAAATATAAAGAGACCCTGAATAAAGAGAGCAAAGGAAACAAAAACTGTAGAGTGTATTAGAGATTGGAACTATATTACAATACTTTATTTCAACAATAGCTCAAACAACTTATTTCAGACACAGTAGAGATAGTAGAAAAACAGAAACATTTACTAACATAACATTTTAAGAAAATATTTTTTTTTTCTTAAAAAACTGTTTAGGTTGGTCGCAGTGGCTCACACCTGTAATCCCAGCATTTTGGGAGGTCGAGGCGGGTGGATCACCCGAGGTCAGGAGCTTGAAACTAGCCTGCCCAACATGGTAAAACGCTGTCTCTAGTAAAAATACAAAAAAATAGCCGTGTGTGGTGGCATATGCCTGTAATCCCAGCTACTTGGGAGGCTGAGGCAGGAGAATTGCTTGAACCCAGGAGGCAGAGGTTGCAGTTAGGTGAGATTGCACCATTGCACTCCAGCCTGGGCAATAAGAGTGAAACTCCGTCTCAAAACAAACAAACAAACAAACAAACAAAATTGTTCAAAGTCAGTCTAAGGAGATTATTAACAAAGTTAAAGAGGTTAATATAATAGTAGTAAACATAAAATAAACCTAAATATTAAGTTATCTGATTAAAATAAGATAATGTAATGCACTTTTGACATTTTTAGAAATTTCCAGAAAGGGATGTGTGGAGTGCCTTAATATGGCAAGGCTTATACTTAAGCCTACTTATACTTGCTTCATACTCTTTCCAAAGACTTGTCAGTTGATGTCCACTCATTAATGACAATTTACAGATAAATAACAAATTTATACCTCCAGATTGCATGTACTTCTCAAAATCTACTCCTATATATTCAAGTGACTATTAAAGATCACTACTTCAATATCTGAAAGTCATATCAAACTCAATCCATTCATCATAAAACTGGACCATTTCTACTATTTCACACCTTTGTATTAAGATACCACTTTGTCCTGTTACATAAATCAGTAATGCATCATCCTTGATATCTCTAGCTTTAATCCAAGTATCTACATTATAACACATCCACTGTCAATCATCTATATTCAAAGAAAAGCCATTCCTTTCATGTGCACAATAAGCCTCATTCACTCTAGCTTGCACATGGCAAATATATTGGGTTTTGTTGTTGTTTTTTGTTGTTGTTGTTTTGTTCCTTTCACAGTTGTTATTAGCATGGCAGGTAATTTTATTTTTCTACTTTTAAACAATCAAGCAAACCTCAATGTCATTTCTAGGTACTGCTTATTACACAAATCCTCTTATAGTAAAATTTCTTGAAAGAGTTGTCTGTTTTTGAATGGCTCAATTTCTTTTCTCCCTTTCTCTCCTGAACCCATTTCAGTTAAGGGATTTTGTCTCTCTCTCCATTTCCCTGCACTGCTCTGTCAATGACCTTATGGCCCTCCACATTGCTAAGTCCGGTGGCCATTTCCCAGGCTTCATTTCAGTCATCATCAGCGTTTGAAAGAGATGATCACACATTCTTCCGCTCGAAACAGTCTCCTCACTTGGTTTTCATGCCAGACACCTCTTTTGTTTTTCTCCTCTTTCACCACTAATTTTCAGTGTTCTTCACTGTATTCTCCTTTTCGCATGACTGTTAATGTTGCACTGGGTTCAACTCCTTTTTTAATATATTTTTAAAAGTCTGTATACAAACTTCATAGGTGATTCTATCCAGTTCCATGGTTTTTAATACCATCAATATGCTGATGACCTCCAAAGCTGTATCTCTAAACTAGCTCTCTCCTCTGAACTCCAGATTCAGGCATGCAATGGTTATTATGTTATCTTTATGTGAATAGCTTATAAACACAGCAACCTTGCTCAGAAAAGTCCTCTCAACTGGACTGAGCATGATCATTCTCTTAATTATATGCTTCCATACAATCATGTCCTTTGTCTTATAAGTATGTAATTTTTCTATTCTTACCTATTAGACTCTAATCTACTAAAGAGTATGGATCTATCTGATAATTCTTTTAATATATAATATAAATACATACAATAGCCATCACATAGGATGTGCTGAATAATTATTTGTAAAATAATGTAGTAAATGAATTTAATGATAACTTATTTTAAAAAATAATAAGATTCCCTTTGTATTTCAGAATAAAATATGCCAAAAAATAAAAATTTAGAACAATTATTTACTATTTTGAGGATAAGTTACAATTAAATGCAGAGTTGAATAATGGGTTGCTTAATTTTGTGTTGATATGTTTTCTAGAATTGGGTCTGTGGTATGCATTAGAAACATGTTTACTAATATATAATTATTTTACATGCATCATATGTAGATAAGTATAAAATAGATGGTAAAATTATGTTATGTTTAAATTTTAAAACCATGTATATTTCAAATTAAAGAAATTGAAATCCAGTGCTATAAAACAATTTGCCAAGATTATACAAATAATTTATGACAGAGCAGAGACTATAACCCAGATGATTTCTTTCTAAAATGAATTATTTATTAAGAAGTGAAGCCTAATGGTTTTGGAAAATAATCCCACAGTAAAATGTTTATTAAAAAAAGTGACAATAAAAACAAGCAATAGTAATTTGAAAAATACTTAGAAATTTAAATGTGATGTATCTCCACTAAAGATCTTGGCAGAGACCTTTGTCTGTCTACGCTAATGTACTTTCAACCCTTCCATCTTAGTAACAATAACCCTGTACTTCAGAATGTAGTAATGCTCCAAGTTAATATAATATACATCTCTGTCTCTCTTGTCGTTACATGTGAAATTGTGACTAATTCTTACGAATCTGATATAAGCAAAAATTGTTCAATAAGTTTCCTGGTATGTTTGTACTGCTACAACAAAATACCCGAGACTGGGTAATTTACAAAGAACAGAAATTTAATTCTCACAGTATTGGGAGGGTCAACATTGAGGAGCCAGCATCTTGTGAGGGCCTTCTTGTTGTATGCTCCAGAGGGGAGGAACACCGTGTCCTTACATGATAGATTACAGTCTAATAAGTAAAAATAGAAAAAAATATATATACATATAGGACAAAGAACATGATTACATGAAAGCATATAATTAAGAGAACAATCATGTTCAGTCTAGTTGGGAGGACTTTTCTGAGCTAGGTTGATGTGTCTATAAGATATCCACATAAAGATAACATAGTAACTATTGCATGCTTGAATCTGGAGTTCAGAGGAGAGAGCTGGTTTAGAGATACAACTTTGGAGGTCATCAGCATATCGATGATATTAAAAACCATGAAACTGGATAGAATCACCTACAAAGTTTGTATACAGACTTTTAAAAATAAATAAAAAAAAAAAACAGTTGAACCCAGTGCAACATTAACAGTCATGCCAAAAGGAGAATACAATGAAGAAAACTGAAAATTAGTGGTTAAAGAAGAGAAAAACAAAAGAGGTGTCTGGCATGAAAACCAAGTGAGGAGAGTGTTTCGCGAGGAAGAATGTGTGATCATCTCTTTCAAATGTTCCTGATGATGTCTGAAATGAAGCCTGGGAAATGGGCACCAGACTTAGCAACGTGGAGGGCCATAAGGTCATTGACAGAGCAGTTGCAGAGAAATGGAGAGAGAGACAAAATCCCTTCACTGAAATGGGCTCAGGAGATAAAGGGAGAAAAGAAATTGAGCTCTTCGCAAATAGACAACTCTTTTAAGGAATTTTACCATGAGAGGATTTGTGTAATAAGCAGTATCTAGAAATGACATTGAGGTTTGTTTGATTGTTTAAAAGTAGAAAAATAAAATTACCTGCCATGCTAATAACAATTGTGAAAGGAACAAAACAACAACAACAACAAAAAACAACAAAAGCCAATATATTTGCCATGTGCAAGCTAGAGTGAATGAGGCTTATTGTGCACATGAAAGGAATGGCTTTTATTTGAATATAGATGATTGACAGAGGATGTGTTATAATATAGGTACTTGGATTAAAGCTAGAGATATCAAGGATGATGCATTACTGATTTATGTAACAGGACAAAGTGGTATCTTTGTTCTTATTGTATCCTTGTTGTATCCTCCAAAGGGGAGGAGCACCAAGTCCTTACATGATAGAAAAGAAGAAAAGCTAGCCAACAGCTGTTTGAACCCTTTTCAATGGAAGTTTTAATCCCATTAATGGGGGAACAACTATCATGATCAAATCACCTCTTAGAGGCATCACTCCTAATACCATCACATTGACTACACCTGAGTTTTAGAGGTGACACATTCAAACCATAGCAATGGGACTTCTAGAAATACTCTTTAAGGAAACATGCTGTTTACCCTCACTTTTCATGTTTCTTCCTTCTTGCTTCTTCAAATGTACTGGTAATGATACATGTTCCCACAGTTATGTAAGGCCTTCAAACAACTCTGAAACTAAAAGCCATTTGCTGAGGTAGGCAGGGTAGAATAACAGTCGAAACAAATATTCTTAATGACTTCGTAGAGCCATCCTACCTGCCCTGGACTGCCAAACTTGGGAATTATTTTAGGTAAGAACTAAAGTTTCATATTATTCACTCTAATTGATGTAGACATTTCTAAAATCATATAAATGAATAAGTGACAGGTATCTGTTGTGATGACTAATATTGAATGTCAACTTGATTGCGTTGAAGGAGGCAAAGTATAGTTCCAGGGTGTGTCTGTAAGGGTGATGCCAAAGGAGATTAACATCTGAGTCAGTGGACTGGGAGAGGCAGACTCACCCTTAATCTAGGTGTGCACTATCTAATCAGCTGCCAGTGTGGCTAAGATAAAGCAGGTAGAAGAACCTGGAAGGACTAGATTGGCTGAGTCTTCCAGCTTTCATCTTTCTCCTGTGCTGGATCCTTCCTGCCCTCAAATATTAGACTGCAACTTCTTCTTTGGACTCTTGATCTTATGCCAGTGGCTTACCATGGGCTCTCAGGCCTTCAGCCACAGACTGAAGGCTGCATTGTCAGCTTCCTTACTTTTGAGGTGCTGGGACTCTAACTGGCTTCATTGCTTCTCAGGTTGCAGGTGGCATATTGTAGGATTTCACCTTGTGATCGTGTGAGTCAATACTCCTTAGTAAATTCCCCTTCATATATACATCTAACCTATTAGTCCTGTCCCTCTAGAGAACCCTAACTAATATATCTCTTATAAGGTAAAGAATTGATAAAAATGACTATTTTAGAAGATTAAGAGGGGGGGTGGAGCCAAGATGGCCGAATAGTAACAGCTCCCGTCTCCAGCTCCCAGCCCCAGCGACACAGAAGACGGGTGATTTCTGCATTTCTGCTTGAGGTACCGGTTTCATCTCACTAGGGAGTGCCTAACAGTGGGTGCAGGACAGTCGGTGAAGCGCACTGTGCACGAGCCGAAGAAGGGCGAGGCATTGCCTCAGTCGGGAAGCGCAAGGGGTCAGGGAGTTCCCTTTCCTAGTCAAAGAAAGGGGAAACAGACGGCACCTGGAATATCGGGTCAGTCCCATCCTAATACTGCGCTTTTCCAACGGGCCTGGAAAACGGCACACTAGGAGATTGTGTCCCGCACCTGGCTCGGAGGGTCCTATGCCCACGGAGTCTTGCTGATTGCTAGCACAGCAGTCTGAGATCAAACTGCAAGGCGGCAGCGAGGCTGGGGGAAGGGCGCCCGCCATTGCCCAGGCTTGCTTAGGTAAACAAAGCAGCCAGGAAGCTCGAACTGGGTGGAGCCCACCACAGCTCAAGGAGGCCTGCCTGCCTCTGTAGGCTCCACCTCTGGGGGCAGGGCATAGACAAACAAAAACTCAGCAAGAACCTCCACAGACTTAAATGTCCCTGTCTGACTGACAGCTTTGGAGAGAGTAGTGGTTCTCCCAGCATGCAGCTGGAGATCTGAGAACGGACAGACTGCCTCCTAAAGTGGGTCCCTCACCCCTGAGCAGCCTAACTGGGAGGCACCCCCCGAGTAGGGACAGACTGACACCTCATTCAGCCGGGTACCCCTCTGAGACAAAACTTTCAGAGGAATTATCAGACAGCTGAATTTGTGGTCTCACGAAAATCCACTGTTCTGCAGCCACCGCTGCTGACACCCAGCCAAACAGGGTCTGGAGTGGACCTCTAGTAAACTCCAACAGACCTGCAGCTGAGGGTCCTGTCTGGTAGAAGGTAAACTAAGAAACAGAAAGGACATCCACACCAAAAACCCATCTGTACATCACCATCATCAAAGACAAAAAGTAGATAAAACCACAAAGATGGGGAAAAAAACAGAGCAAAAAAACTGGAAACTCTAAAAAACAGAGCACCTCTCCTCCTCCAAAGGAACGCAGTTCCTCACCAGCAACGGAACAAAGCTGGATGGAGGATGACTTTGACGAGTTGAGAGAAGAAGGCTTCAGACGATCAAACTACTCTGAGCTACGAGAGGAAATTCAAAACAATAGCAAAGAAGTTAAAAACTTTGAAAAAAATTAGAAGAATGGATAACTAGAATAACCAATGGAGAGAAGGGCTTAAAGGAGCTGATGGAGCTGAAAGCCAAGTTTCGAGAACTACGCGAAGATTGCAGAAGCCTCAGTAGCAGATGTGATCAACTGGAAGAAAGGGTATCGCTGATGGAAGATGAAATGAATGAAATGAAGAGAGAAGGGATGTTTAGAGAAAAAAGAATAAAAAGAAATGAACAAAGCCTCCAAGAAATTTGGGACTATGTGAAAAGACCAAACCTACCTCTGATTGGTGTACCTGAAAATGATGGGGAGAATGGAACCAAGTTGGAAAACACTCTGCAAGATATTATCCAGGAGAACTTCCCCAATCTAGCAAGGCAGGCCAGCATTCAGATTCAGGAAATACAGAGAACGCCACAGAGATACTCCTCGAGAAGAGCAACTCCAAGACACATAATTGTCAGATTCTCCAAAGTTGAAATGAAGGAAAAAATGTTAAGGGCAGCCAGAGAGAAAGGTCGGGTTACCCACAAAGGGAAGCCCATCAGACTAACAGCTGATCTCTCAGCAGAAACTCTACAAGCCAGAAGAGAGTGGGGCCGGTATTCAACATTCTTAAAGAAAAGAATTTTCAACCCAGAATTTCCTATCCCGCCAAACTAAGCTTCATAAGTGAAGGAGAAATAAAATACTTTACAGACAAGCAAACACTGAGTGATTTTGTCACCACCAGGCCTGCCCTAAAAGAGCTCCTGAAGGAAGCACTAAACATGGAAAGGAACAACCGGTACCAGCCACTGCAAAAACACGCCAAATTGTAAAGACCATCGAGGCTAGGAAGAAACTATAGCAACTAACGAGCAAAATAACTAACTAACATCATAATGACAGGATCAGATTCACACATAACAATATTCATGTTAAATGTAAATGGGCTAAATGCTCCAATCAAAAGACACAGACTGGCAAACTGGATAAGGAGTCAGGATCCATCAGTGTGCTGTATTCAGGAAACCCATCTCATGTGCAGAGACACACATAGACTCAAAATAAAGGGATGGAAGAAGATCTATCAAGCAACTGGAAAACAAAAAAAGGCAGGGGTTGCAATCCTAGTCTCTGATAAAATAGACTTTAAACCAACAAAGATCAAAAGAGACAAAGAAGGCCATTACATAATGGTAAAGGGATCAATTCAACAAGAAGAGCTAACTATCCTAAATATATATGCACCCAACACAGGAGCACCCAGATTCATAAAGCAAGTCCTCAGTGACCTACAAAGGGACTTAAACTCCCACACAATAATAATGGGAGATTTTAACACCCCACTGTCAACTTTAGACAGATCAACGAGACAGAAAGTTAACAAGGATATCCAGGAATTGAACTCAGCTCTACATAAAGTGGACCTAATAGACATCTACAGAACTCTCCACCCCAAGTCAACAGAATATACATTTTTTTCAGCACCACACCACACCTATTCCAAAATTGACCACATAGTTGGAAGTAAAGCACTCCTCAGCAAATGTAAAAGAACAGAAATTATAACAAACTGTCTCTCAGACCACAGTGCAATCAAACTAGAACTCAGGATTAAGAAACTCACTCAAAACCGCTCAACTACATGGAAATTGAACAACCTGCTCCTGAATGACTATTGGGTACATAATGAAATGAAGGCAGAAATAAAGATGTTCTTTAAACCAACGAGAACAAAGACACAACATACCAGAATCTCTGGGACACGTTCAAAGCAGTGTGTAGAGGGAAATTTATAGCACTAAATTCCCACAAGAGAAAACAGGAAAGATCCAAAATTGGCACCCTAACATCACAATTAAAAGAACTAGAAAAGCAAGAGCAAACACATTCAAAAGCTAGCAGAAGGCTAGAAATAACTAAAATCAGAGCAGAACTGAAGGAAATAGAGACACAAAAAACCCTTCAAAAAATTAATGAATCCAGGAGCCGGTTTTTTGAAAAGATCAACAAAATCGATAGACCGCTAGCAAGACTAATAAAGAAGAAAAGAGAGAAGAATCAAATAGATGCAATAAAGAACAAAAAAGGGGATATCACCACCGATCCCACAGAAATACAATCTACCATCAGAGAATACTACAAACACCTCTATGCAAATAAACTAGAAAATCTAGAAGAAATGGATAAATTCCTCGACAAATACACCCTCCCAAGACTAAATCAGGAAGAAGTTGAATCTCTGAATAGACCAATAACAGGTTCTGAAATTGTGGCAATAATCAATAGCTTACCAACCAAAAAGAGTCCAGGACCTGATGGATTCACAGCTGTTCTACCAGAGGTACAAGGAGGAACTGGTACCATTCCTTCTGAAACTATTCCAATCAATAGAAAAAGAGGGAATCCTCCCTAAGACATTTTACAAAGCCAACATCGTCCTGATACCAAAGCCTGGCAGAGACATAACCAAAAAAGAGAATTTCAGACCAATATCCTTGATGAACATTGATGCAAAAATCCTCAATAAAATACTGGCAAACCGAATCCAGCAGCACATCAAAAAAGCTTATCCACCATAATCAAGTGGGCTTCATCCCTGGGATGCAAGGCTGGTTCAACATATGCAAATCAATAAATGTAATCCAGCATATAAACAGAACCAAAGACAAAAACCACATGATTATCTCAATAGATGCAGAAAAGGCCTTTGACAAAATTCAACAACCCTTCATGCTAAAAACTCTCAATAAATTACGTATTGATGGGACGTATCTCAAAATAATAAGAGCTATCTATGACAAACCCACAGCCAATATCATACTGAATGGGCAAAAACTGGAAGCATTCCCTCTGAAAACTGGCACAAGACAGGGATGCCCTCTCTCACCGCTCCTATTCAACATAGTGCTGGAAGTTCTGGCCAGAGCAATCAGGCAGGAGAAGGAAATAAAGGGTATTCAATTAGGAAAAGAGGAAGTCAAATTGTCCCTGTTTGCAGATGACATGATTGTATATCTAGAAAACCCCATTGTCTCAGCCCAAAATCTCCTTAAGCTGATTAGCAACTTCAGCAAAGTCTCAGGATACAAAATTAATGTACAAAAATCACAAGCATTCTTGTACACCAATAACAGACAAACAGAGAGCCAAATCATGAGTGAACTCCCATTCACAATTGCTTCAAAGAGAATAAAATACCTAGGAATCTAACTTACAAGGGATGTGAAGGACCTCTTTAAGGAGAACTACAAACCACTGCTCAATGAAATAAAAGAGGATACAAACAAATGGAAGAACATTCCATGCTCATGGGTTGGAAGAATCAATATCGTGAAAATGGCCATACTGCCCAAGGTAATTTATAGATTCAATGCCATCCCCATCAAGCTACCAATGACTTTCTTCACAGAATTGGAAAAAACTACTTTAAAGTTCATATGGAACCAAAAAAGAGCCCGCATCACCAAGTCAATCCTAAGCCAAAAGAACAAAGCTGGAGGCATCACGCTACCTGACTTTAAACTATACTACAAGGCTACATTAACCAAAACAGCATGGTACTGGTACCACAACAGAGACATAGATCAATGGAACAGAACAGAGCCCTCAGAAATGATGCCGCATAGCTACAACTATCTGATCTTTGACAAACCTGACAAAAACAAGAAATGGGGAAAGGATTCCCTATTTAATAAATGGTGCTGGGAAAACTGGCTAGCCATATGTAGAAAGCTGCAACTGGATCCCTTCCTTACACCTTATACAAAAATTAATTCAAGATGGATTAAAGACTTATATGTTAGACCTAAAACCATTAAAATCCTACAAGAAAACCTAGGCAATACCATTCAGGACATAGGCGTGGGCAAGGACTTCATGTCTAAAACACCAAAAGCAATGGCAACAAAAGCCAAAATTGACAAATGGGATCATATTAAACTAAAGAGCTTCTGCACAGCAAAAGAAACTACTATCAGAGTGAACAGGCAACCTACAGAATGGGAGAAAATTTTTGCAACCTACTCATCTGACAAAGGGCTCATATCCAGAATCTACAATGAACTCAAACAAATTTACAAGAAAAAAACAAACAACCCCATCAAAAAGTGGGCAAAGGACATGAACAGACACTTCTCAAAAGAAGACATTTATGCAGCCGAAAAACACATGAAGAAATGCTCATCATCACTGGCCATCAGAGAAATGCAAATCAAAACCACAGTGGGATACCATCTCACACCACTTAGAATGGCCATCATTAAAAAATCAGGAAACAACAGGTGCTGGAGAGGATGTGGAGAAATAGGAACACTTTTACACTGTTGGTGGTACTGTAAACTAGTTCAACCATTGTGGAAGTCAGTGTGGCGATTCCTCAGGGATCTCGAACTAGAAATACCATTTGACCCAGCCATCCCATTACTGGGTATATACCCAAAGGACTATAAATCATGCTGCTATAAAGACACATGCACACGTATGTTTATTGCGGCACTATTCACAATAGCAAAGAGTTGGAACCAACCCAAATGTCCAACAACAATAGACTGGATTAAGAAAATGTGGCACATATACACCATGGAATACTATGCAGCCATAAAAAATGATGAGTTCATGTCCTTTGTAGGGACATGGATGAAACTGGAAAACATCATTCTCAGTAAACTATCGCAAGGACAAAAAACTAAACACTGCATGTTCTCACTCATAGGTGGGAATTGAACAATGAGAACTCATGGACACAGAAAGGGGAACATCACACTCCGGGGACTGTTGTGGGGTGGGGGGAGTGGGGAGGGACAGCATTAGGAGATACACCTAATGCTGAATGACGAGTTAATGGGTGCAGGAAATCAACATGGCACATGGATACATATGTAACAAACCTGCACATTGTGCACATGTACCCTAAAACCCTAAAGTATAAAAAAAAAAAAAGATTAAGAATATTTACCAGTTTTTCTTTTTGATTTTACATTTATTTTAGCTCATCACATGTGGAATTACATCATTTGTATAGAAGAACTTAAGAAAATAAGGTATGCAATTTTCTGTTTCCCAGAGAATGGTCTTTATGTTTGTATTCTAAATTTCTGGTAAATCTTACTTTAGCACTTTTTGATAAGGATGGAGAAATTGCTATCCTTATGGAGAAAAAACAAATAAATGAACATCATAACATTTCAAATATTCATTTATTACACTTAAATTCAACAGTTAGCATACTCCTGATTTGCTTATTTTATCTTTATATGCAGATATCATTGTTTCCTTACTTTTATTTTGATTCTTTATTCCTCAACTTCCAGTCTGGGAAGACAGCATAATTGTCACCATGAAGAGCTACCTGCAAACATTCATTTGTGTTATTTTAACAAAACTCTCAATGATCAAACAAGGGTACTCCCCTACTGTGTCTTCCCATAAACAATCCAGATAACAGTGTGAGTGAAAACACCAAATTCTGTACCAGATGGAAAAAACATAAATTACCTGAATAGAAATAAGAACATTGAAAATTAATACACAAAAAGCAGAAAAAATTTACTTTCCAATTAGTATTTGAATGACAAAACTTACTTTTTGATTATTGAATATATAACTTCCTGTAGATAACAAGAAACACAATATTCTATGCATTTGTTGCTATTATGAGAGTGAAAAATCAATCTAAATTTAGTACTACTGTCTCATTTGTGATCCCAAAAATGGTATAATAAGTTCAGATAGTTAAGAAAATAATAAACAGGTATATTTACTTTAATATATAAACATGTATCCATAAAGTGTAAGGCATCAATATTAATGTATTAAACGTAAAGTTTATTTTATTTTAAGTCCAGTCAAATTTTAGAGTAATAGACAGCTAAGTTTGGGTAATAGGTGTCGAATGTGTTTTGCAAAGTGTTTCGAGAAGAAAAAACATGAATATGATGAAAAACAATTAGACAAATGAAGTCTCTATTCATCTTTCATTCAACACATATTGTTTTAATTCCTACAATTTACCAAATGATATTTCAGGTCCTGGGGAATGAATCAGTGAACAAGACACCACCTTGTTCTTAAGCCACTTGTAGAACAGTTATTGCCTATGGTAATCAAAGCTAAGACCGAACGCAAGACCGAAGTGATGACAACACCATGTATTATACCTCATGGGATGCTACAGAAAATGAGATATGAAGGAGATAAAAATTCAAACACAGACATAGAGGGATTAGTAAATACCAGGAGGTAGATCAGGGAATTCAAGTGATTCTTACAGGAATGGAGAACATAGTGATTGCACTGAATTTATTAGAATTTCAAAAGTTAACATGAGATGACACCTGTTCACAATTAAAATTAGTTTACTAGTTAACCCAAATAGCTTTAAGGGTAATAATGTAACATCGTTACACTTTTGTATAGAACAAGTTATTGATCTTTTGTATTAGAAACAATTCCAAATATTTTTTCAGGAAGGTACAACTGTGACTCTAAGGTTTCTTTCAATAGGTTCTACAAATGACGTATTTACTAAGTTTTATAGACATTTTATGATACATTTTTCATAATTCCACGTGACTTTAAGTACTTGCAAAGGAAGTTAAAATTTTAAGTGCCCAGAAACATGAGAACAGAACTCAATAATGTGGACTTTAAAATTACTACTACAAATAACTAACCAATATTGATTTAATGCTTACAGTATGCCAAGTTCTAAGTGACGTGCTCTCTAAATTATCAGCTCATTCTCTTCTCACTACGCTCTTACATAGTCATTATCATAATTGCCCTCACTTACAGATAAAATAGGCTTAAAGAAATTAAGTGAAATATCTAAACTTATAATACTGGAACATGAGAGACCTGAATTCTAAGACAGGTGCGGGTATGTCACCACTATACTGGATTTTTTCCCCCATTCTAGAGGATTAAGATAGACATAAGGGGGAGAATATTCCAGGGAGATTCATTTTTGGGATAATGGAAAATATGCATCAGTGAACCAAAACATTATAAAATTAGTAATTTAATATTTATTTCATCTCTGTAAATAAATATTTATGCATTTCACAACATGACAGAATCAACTTTTGCTGAAAATAGAGAGTAAGATTTGGATGAGTGAAACTTTAATATTCATAGCATATATGAAATAGACTTTTTAGTCACCCACTGTGGTATCAAAATTTTAAACTTATTGCATATTTCAAAATAGCTAGAAAAGAAGATTTGAAATGTTCCCAACACAAAGAAATGATAAATGTTTGAGGTAAGGTATAGTCTAGTTAGCCTGATTTGATTATTATATATTGTATGCATGTATTAAAATATCACATGTACCCCATAAATGTGTACAATTATTTTGTATCAATAAATTTTTAAAAACAGGCTTTTCAAGGCCCTGGGAGAATACTACAAAGACATAGCATATTATTCCCAGAGACTACTGATACTGTAGCCAAAGAAACTGAGAGCCGACAATAATAGAATTAATGGAAGTGTTATTCCAGAAATCCTAACATTCTGTTAAAAATAAAAGGCCGGGCGCGGTGGCTCACGCTTGTAATCCCAGCACTTTGGGAGGCCGAGGTGGGCGGATCACGAGGTCAGGAGATCGAGACCACGGTGAAACCCCGTCTCTACTAAAAGTATAAAAAAAATTAGCCGGGCGTGGTGGCGGGCGCCTGTAGTCCCAGCTACTCGGAGAGGCTGAGGCAGGAGAATGGCGTGAACCTGGGAGGCGGAGCTTGCAGTGAGCCGAGATCGCGCCACTGCACTCCAGCCTGGGCGACAGAGCGAGACTCCGTCTCAAAAAAAAAAAAATAAAAAAAAAACAAATAAATAAAACACCTGACCGTTTGTATATCTTTTTTTTGAAAATTGTCTATTTATGTCCTTAGCCCACTTTTTGATGGAATAGTTTGTTTTTTACTTGCTGATTTGTTCGAATTTCTGACAGATTCTGGTTATTAGTTCCTCGTCAGATATATAGATTGAAAAGATTTTCTCCCACTCTGTGGGTTGTCGGTTAACTCTGCTGATTATTTACTTTGCTGTGCGGAAGCTTTTGAGTTTAAGTAAGTCCCATCTATTTATCTTTGTTTTTGTTGCGTTTGCTTTTGGGTTATTTGTCATGAAGTCTTTGCTTAAGCCAATGTCTAGATGTTTATCTTCTAGAATTTTTATGGTTTCGATCTTAGATTTAAGTCCTTGATCAATCTTGAGTTGATTTTTGCATAAGGTAAGAGATCCAATTTCATTCTTCTGCATGTGGGTTGACAATTATCCCAACACCATTTGTTGGATAGGTTGTCCTTTCCCCACTTTTTGTTTTTGTTTGTTTTGTCAAAGATCCGTAAGTATTTGGGTTTATTTCTGGGTTCTGTATTCTGTTCCTCAGTACCATGCTGTTTTGGTGACTATGGCCTTATAGTACACTTTGAATGTAAACTAGTACAACCACTATGGGAAACAGTGTGGAGATTCCTTAAAGAACTAAAAATAAAACTACCATTTGACCCAGGAATCCCACTACTGGGTATCTACCCAGAGGAAAAGTAGTCTTTATGCAAAAAAGATACTTGCACAAGCATGTTTATAGCAGCACAATTCACAATTGCACAAATATGGAACCAGTCCAAATACCCATTAATCAATGAGTGGATAAAGAAATGGTGGTATAGGCATATAACATGGAATACCCTTATCCACAAAACGGAATAAAATAATGACATTTGCAGCAACCTGGATGAAATTGAAGACCATTATTCTAAGTGAAGTGACTCAGGAATGGAAAACCAAACATCATATGCTCTCACTTATAAGTGAGAACTAAGCTATGAGGATGCAAAGGAGTAAAAATGATACAATGGACTTTTGGGGTCTCGGGGGAAAACATGAGAAGGGGATAAAGGAATAAAAGACTGCCTATTGAGTATAGTGTACACTGCTTGGGTGATGGATACACTAAAATCTCAGAAATCACCACTAAATAACTTATTCATGTAACCAAACACCACCTCTTCCCCCAAAACCTATTGAAATTAAAAACATAAAATAAAACACCTGAAATAAAGTTTTAGATATGATCTGCAATTTAAATCGTATAAAAATATGTGTTCTGAATGCATGCATTGACTTGTAACTGGGCTACCTCTTGTATTGTCAGCACTTGATAATATGTTCCAGAGTGAATAGCATCTTTGTTTTTTGTGTTTTTTTTGTTTCAATTGTTAATTTAAAAATGGTTCATGGTTTCCCTTCACAACTAGGTGATAGGATGATTGTTTCATTTGTTTAAATATAAAATATTTTAAAATTAGTTGGTAAATATTATCATTGAGAGTTAATCTGTTTCAACAAAAAATAGAATTTTACATTATATTTATCATACTTATTTTTCTGTTCAAAAGCAACAAATAAGTTACAAAAATAATATAAAAATAAGGAAAAATAATTATATTAATCATAAGACCACCATCTAATGAAAATCCTTTTAAGCTGTTGGTGTCTTCTACAATGTATTTGCATGCATATATATTTATATTTCTATAAATGTATTTATCTTTGAGTGTAAAATGAATTTTGTATTCACTTTGTGTTTTAGGCTAAAATGGGGATGGTTATTCTTGTATGGTTAGAAGAATTGGCATAAAGGAAAAGTTAAGCTGTATTTTAGCTACAGCTTTTCTAAGAACCTTTAGTATTTATCATGTATATTTCTGAGTAGTGGTTTAAAAGTTGTAAGTTATATCAGCATAAGTGGAAAGTTCAGTGAATGCTCCTTTTAAAGATTTTGATTAATGTTTTCATCCATTTTGTTAGCCATACAACTTTTTCAGTCTTTCTCAGAGAATAAAATGTGTGTGAATTTTTTGTGACACTATCAGAAGCCATTTAACACCAAGGCTTCTTAAGATACTTGCACAGTAGCAAGTTCTCACAAGATATAAAATCTGAGATTGGTGTTAATTGCTCACATTCCAGTAATCTTCAAGTCATGACCCTAATGTCAATATTTTAAAAGCATATAAAAATTCTATGCAGTGTTGAGGCAGATAGGGCATTGTTTTTTTTCATAAGCTGCAAAACTGTTTTGATAAAGATGATAAATATCTGTATATACATTTATATCAATAAAGTATTTTAATGGTATTATTTTGCTGGCAAGAAACTAAAGTTTGAAAAATTACATGGCAAAACAATTATAAAACTATTGAGTTATATTAAATAATTATTTATATCACCAGTATTCAATTGACACTTAAACATCCCTGCAAAAGTCTAATTTTAGGGTCTGGGTGTTTTAGAGTTTTATTTTTTCCCAGCTTTATTGAGGTATAATTAATAAATGAAAATTATGTGTATTGAAGGTGTACAACTTGATTATTTGATATATAGATACATTGTAAAATGATTATCACAATCAAGCTAATTAATATATTCATAACTTGGCAGTAACCTGCATGTTTGTGTATTTGCACATGTGATGAGAACACTTAAGATCTACTCTCTAAGTAAATTTGAAGTAAACAATATGGTATTATTAGCTATAGTCACCATGATGTACATTACATTTCCAGAATGTGTCCATCTTATAAATGAAAGTTTGTGTGCTTTGACCAACATCTCCCCATCCCCACTCCCCAATACCCTTGGAAACCACCTTTCTAACGTCTGGTACTATGAGTTCAACTTTTTTAGATTTCACATATAAGTGAGATCACGTGATATTTGTCTTTTTGTACCTGGCTTATTTCACTTAACATAATGTCCTCTTGGCTCATCCCTGTTGTCACAAATGGCAGGAATTTTATATGGCCAAATAAAAATATATTTTATTGTATGTATATGTATATGTATAAACACAATATCCATACACATATATCACAAAATGAAGACTTAAATATAAGATCAGAAACTTTAAATCTCTTATAATAAAACATAAGGGCAAAGTTCCTTGGCATTGGTTTTAGCAATGATTTTTTTTTCTTTAATATGATCTCAAAGCACCAGAAACAAAGGCAAAAATAACCTTATAGGACAAAAATAACTTATAGGACAACATCAAACTGAAAAGCTTTTGCACACGAAATAAAATAATCAACAAAATGAAAAAGATAATTTAGAGAATGGGAGAAAATATTTGCAAACCATGTATCTGATAAGGTGTTATATCCAAAATATATAAGAAACTCATACAACTCAATAGCAAAATCCAAATGACCAGACTAAAACATGGGCAAAGGACCTGAACAGACATTTTTCCAAGGAGCTTTCCTTAAGTACTGTGTGCTAATTTTTTCATATGCTTTCACTCATCTATGTTTTCTCTCTCTCTGTCTTTGTCCCTAAAGAGATCCCATAATAAAAATCTAGTTGATGGAGAACACACGAGTATTGTTAGCTATAGAACACATATCTTTATTTTTTGATAAAGAGAAAGTACTGCTGTATTTGTACTTCCAAAGCCACACTTTGTTCAAAGCTTTCTGTAAAACACTTTTATTTACCTGATCTTTTAAAGTATCCCATCTTTGTCTTTGTAATTGTGCTGCTTAAGTCCCAGCCTCTTTTTCTATTCAAGATAAGAGGCTGTTTCTTTCATTTTTTACAATTACTTACAGTTACCATTTCACTGATTTTAAACTTTTTTTCTATATTCAACAAATGAAGTGTTTCCTGCTAAATATTTTTCAAATTTGAGAAATGGTGACTGCACTTGGAAAATAAATTTTACTGAATGTGTTTTTCAACTTGGTAGAAAGCGCTGCCTTGACTGTGAGTAGTTATCAAAAATACCCTTTAAAATTAAATGACTTTTTGTCATTAGTCACATTTGAATACCTGGAAAAACAACTATTGTTCTTTGAAATATCTGTATTTTTTAACTTAAAAAGCTTACTTGAAACATTTATTTGCTTTCTGTCTCATTGATCTGTTTAATGTTGAGAGTGGGGTGTTAAAATCTCCCATTATTATTATGTGGGAGTCTAAGTCTCTTTGTAGGTTACTCGAGGCTTGCTTTATGAATCTGGGTGCTCCTGTATTGGGTGCATATATATTTAGGATAGTTAGCTCTTCTTGTTGAATTGATCCCTTTACCATTATGTAATGGCCTTCTTTGTCTCTTTTGATCTTTGTTGGTTTAAAGTCTGTTTTATCAGAGACTAGGATTGCAACCCCTGCCTTTTTTTTGTTTTCCATTTGCTTGGTAGATCTTCCTCCATCCTTTTATTTTGAGCCTATGTGTGTCTCTGCCCATGAGATGGGTTTCCTGAATACAGCACACTCATGGGTCTTGACTCTTTATTCAATTTGCCAGTCTGTGTCTTTTAATTGGAGCATTTAGTCCATTTACATTTAAAGTTAATATTGTTATGTGTGAATTTGATCCTGTCATTATGATGTAAGCTGGTTATTTTGCTCGTAAGTTGATGCAGTTTCTTCCTAGCGTCGATGATCTTTACAATTTGGCATGACTTTGCAGTGGCTGGTACCAGTTGTTCCTTTCCATGTTTAGTGCTTCCTTCAGGAGCTCTTTTAGGGCAGGCCAGGTGGTGACAAAATCTCTCAGCATTTGCTTGTCTGTAAAGGATTTTATTTCTCCTTCACTTATGAAGCTTAGTTTGGCTGGATATGAAATTCTGGGTTGAAAATTCTTTTCTTTAAGAATGTTGAATATTGGCCCCCAGTCTCTTCTGGCTTGTAGAGTTTCTGCTGAGAGATCTGCTGTTAGTCTGATGGGCTTCCCTTTGTGCCTGACCTTTCTCTCTGGCTGCTCTTAACATTTTTTCCTTCATTTCAACTTTGGTGAATCTGGCAATTATGTGTCTTGGAGTTGCTCTTCTCGAGGAGTATCTTTGTGGCATTCTCTGTATTTCCTGAATCTGAATGTTGGCCTGCCTTGCTAGATTGGGGAAGTTCTCCTGGATAATATCCTGCAGAGTGTTTTCCAACTTGGTTCCATTCTCCCTGTCACTTTCAGGTAAACCAATCAGACGTAGATTTGGTCTTTTCACATAGTCCCATATTTCTTAGAGGCTTTCTTCATTTCTTTTTATTCTTTTTTCTCTAAACTCCCCTTCTCACTTTATTTCATTCATTTCATCTTCCATCACTGATACCCTTTCTTCCAGTTGATTGCATCGGCTCCTGAGGCTTCTGCATTCTTCACGTAGTCCTCGAGCCTTGGCTTTCAGCTCCATCAGCTCCTTTAAGCACTTCTCTGTATTGTTATTCTAGTTATATATTCGTCTAAATTTTTTTCAAAGTTTTTAACTTCTTTGCCTTTGGTTTGAATTTCCTCCTGTAGCTTGGAGTAGTTTAATCGTCTGAAGCCTTCTTCTCTCAACTCGTCAAAGTCATTCTCCGTCCAGCTTTGTTCCATTGCTAGTGAGGAACTGCTTTCCTTTGAAGGAGAGGCACTATGCTTTTTAGAATTCCCAGTTTTTCTGCTCTTTTTTTTCCCCATCTTTGTGATTTTATCTACTTTTGGTCTTTGATGATGGTGATGTACATATGCGTTTTTGGTGTGGATGTCCTTTCTGTTTGTTAGTTTTCCTTCCAACAGACAGGACCCTCAGCTGCAGGTCTGTTGGAGTTTGCTAGAGGTCCACTCCAGACCCTGTTTGCCTGGGTCTCAGCAGTGGAGGCAGAAAGTTAACAAGGATACCCAGGAATTGAACTCAGCTCTGCACCAAGCGGACCTAATAGACATCTACAGAACTCTCCACCCCAAATCAACAGAATATACATTTTTTTCAGCACCACACCACACGTATTCCAAAATTGACCACATAGTTGGAAGTAAAGCTCTCCTCAGCAAATGTAAAAGAACAGAAATTATTACAAACTGTCTCTCAGACCACAGTGCAATCAAACTAGAACTCAGGATTAAGAAACTCACTCAAAACCACTCAACTACGTGGAAACTGAACAATCTCCTCCTGAATGACTACTGGGTACATAATGAAATGAAGGCAGAAATAAAGATGTTCTTTGAAACCAACGAGAACAAAGACACAACATACCAGAATCCCTGGGACACATTCAAAGCAGTGTGTAGAGGGAAATTTATAGCACTAAATGCCCACAAGAGAAAGCAGGAAAGATCCAAAATTGACTCCCTAATATCACAATTAAAAGAACTAGAAAAGCAAGAGCAAACACATTCAAAAGCTAGCAGAAGGCTAGAAATAACTAAAATCAGAGCAGAACTTAAGGAAATAGAGACACAAAAAACCCTTCAAAAAATTAATGAATCCAGGAGCTGGTTTTTTGAAAAGATCAACAAAATTGATAGACCCCTAGCAAGACCAATAAAGAAGAAAAGAGAGAAGAATCAAATAGACGCAATAAAAAATGATAAAGGGGATATCACCACCGATCCCACAGAAATACAATCTACCATCAGAGAATACTACAAACACCTCTACGCAAATAAACTAGAAAATCTAGAAGAAATGGATAAATTCCTCGACACATACACCCTCCCAAGACTAAACTGGGAAGAAGTTGATTCTCTGAATAGACCAATAACAGGCTCTGAAATTGTGGCAATAATCAATAGCTTACCAACCAAAAAGAGTCCAGGACCAGAGGGAATCACAGCCGAATTCTACCAGAGGTACAAGGAGGAACTGGTACCATTCCTTCTGAAACTATTCCAATCAATAGAAAAAGAGGGAATTCTCCCTAACTCATTTTATGAGGTCAGCATCATCCCGCTACCAAAGCTGGGCAGAGACACAACCAAAAAAGAGAATTTTAGACCAATAACCTTGATGAACATTGATGCAAAAATCCTCAATAAAATACTGGCAAACCTAATCCAGCAGCACATCAAAAAGCATATCTACCATGATCAAGTGGGCTTCATCCCTGGGATGCAAGGCTGGTTCAACATACACAAATCAATACATGTAATCCCGCATATAAACAGAACCAAAGACAAAAACCACATGATTATCTCAATAGATGCAGAAAAGGCCTTTGACAAAATTCAGCAACCCTTCATGCTAAAAACTCTCAATAAATTACGTATTGATGGGACGTATCTCAAAATAATAAGAGCTATCTATGACAAACCCACAGCCAATATCATACTGAATGGGCAAAAACTGGAAGCATTCCCTTTGAAAAACGGCACAAGACAAGGATGCCCTCTCTCACCACTCCTATTCAACATAGTGTTGGAAGTTCTGTCCAGGGCAATTAGGCAGGCGAAGGAAATAAAGGGTATTCAATTAGGAAAAGAGGAAGTCAAATTGTCCCTGTTTGCAGATGACATGATTGTATATCTAGAAAACCCCATTGTCTCAGCCCAAAATCTCCTTATGCTGGTAAGCAATTTCAGCAAAATCTCAGGATACAAAATCAATGTACAAAAATCGCAAGCATTCTTATACACCAATAACAGACAAACAGAGAGCCAAATCATGAGTGAACTCCCATTCACAATTGCTTCAAAGAGAATAAAATACCTAGGAATCCAACTTACAAGGGGCGTGAAGGACCTCTTCAAGGAGAACTACAAACCACTGATCAATGAAATAAAAGAGGATACAAACAAATGGAAGAACATTCCATGTTCATCAGTTGGAAGAATTAATATCGTGAAAATGGCCATACTGCCCAAGGTAATTTATAGATTCAATGCTATCCCCATGAAGCTACCAGTGACTTTCTTCACAGAATTGGAAAAACCTACTTTAAAGTTCATATGAACCAAAAAAGAGCCCGCATCGCCAATTCAATCCTAAGCCAAAAGAACAAAGCTGGAGGCATCACACTACCTGACTTCAAACTATACTACAAGGCTACAGTAACCAAAACAGCATGGTACTGGTACCAAAACAGAGATATAGTTCAATGGAACAGAACAGAGCCCTCAGAAATAATGCCGCATATCTCCAACTATCTGATCTTTGACAAACCTGACAAAAACAAGAAATGGGGAAAGGATTCCCTATTTAATAAATGGTGCTGGGAAAACTGGCTAGCCATATATAGAAAGCTGAAACTGGATCCTTCCTTACACCTTATACAAAAATTAATACAAGATGGATTAAAGACTTAAATGTTAGACCTAAAACCATAAAAACCCTAGAAGAAAACCTAGGCAATACCATTCAGGACATAGTCATGGGCAAGGACTTCATGTCTAAAACACCAAAAGCAATGGCAACAAAAGCCAAAATTGACAAATGGGATCTAATTAAACTGAAGAGCTTCTGCACAGCAAATGAAACTACCATCAGAGTGAAAAGGCAACCTATAAATTGGGAGAAAATTTTCACAACCTACTCATCTGACAAAGGGCTAATACCCAGAATCTACAATGAACTCAAACAAATTTACAAGAAAAAAACAAACAACCCCATCAAAAAGTGGGCAAAGGACATGAACAGACACTTCTCAAAAGAAGACTTTTATGCCGCCAAAAAACACATGCAAAAATGTTCATCATCACTGGCCATCAGAGAAATGCAAATCAAAACCACAATGAGATACCATCTCACACCAGTTAGAATGGCCATCATTAAAAAGTCAGGAAACAACAGGTGCTGGAGAGGATGTGGAGAAATAGGAACACTTTTACACGGTTGGTGGGACTATAAACTAGTTCAACCATTGTGGAAGACAGTGGAATCACAGTGTGGTGATTCCTCAGGGATCTCGAACTAGAAATACCATTTGACCCAGCCATCCCATTACTGGGTATATACCCAAAGGACTATAAATCATGCTGCTATAAAAACACATGCACACGTATGTTTATTGCAGCACTATTCACAATAGCAAAGACTTGGAACCAAACCAAATGTCCAACAATGATAGACTGGATTAAGAAAATGTGGCACATATACACCATGGAATACTATGCAGCCATAAAAAATGATGAGTTCATGTCCTTTGTAGGGACATGGATGAAACTGGAAATCATCATTCTCAGTAAACTATCGCAAGGACAAAAAACCAAACACCGCATGTTCTCACTCATAGGTGGGAATTGAACAATGAGAACACATGGACACAGGAAGGGGAACATCACACTCCAGGGACTGTTGTGGAGTGGGGGGAGGTATAGCATTAGGAGATATACCTAATGCTAAATGAAGAGTTAATGGGTGCAGCACACCAATATAGCACATGTATACACATGTAACAAACCTGCACATTGTGCACATGTACCCTAAAACTTAAAGTATAATAATAATAAAATAAAATAAAATAAAATCCATTTAAGAAGTGAGAATAGAAATACATAAACTGGAGTGCTAATATTATGATGCTTTGGCTGTTTTTTTCCTTTTTCTCTAATTTCTAACTTTCTTTAATTATATTTTTATTATGAGTATCTGATTAAAATACAGAAGTGCATATTTATAATAATTTTCATTAAAGCTGATTTTTAGTTCAAAAAAAAGAAACATTTATTTGCATAGAAATAAAGGAGTACATTTATAAGTAACTACAGCTGTTATTTGATGAACTTAAAGGAAGCTAAAATTTGCTTCCTTATAGTACATCTGAAAGTTAGAGAGCCATGCATAGGGAGAGGGTTAGTAAGACATAATGCCATTTTTCATTTAGTTTATTCAAATTCATGTTTTGGTTTCTCTAAATAAAAACTTGAGTTATTGCTTGATATAGTTTGGATGCATATCCCTGTGCAAATCTCATGTTGAAATGTAATCCCCATTGTTGGCGGTGGAGCCTGGTGGACGCCGATTGGATCATGGGAAAGAATTTCTTATGAATGATACACTACCCTAACCTTAGTGCTGCCCTCCAGGTAGTGAGTGAATTCTTAGGAAATCTGTTGCTTAAAAGTGTGTAGCACCTCCTGCTGTCCTGCAATGACTCAAACAATGACTCAATTTCCTTTACACTCATCAAATAAGAGTGGTAGTTACTAATAAATATGCTCTTTTGCTCTTTTTTTCTCTCTGTTGCTTCTGATTCTACCACAGGACATGCTTGCTCCACTTCGTCTTCCACTATGATCATCAGCTTCCTGAGGCCTCCCTGGAAGCTGGGCAGATGTTGGCACCATGTTTCCTATAAAGCCTGCAGAACTGCGAGCCAAGTAAACTTTTTTTATAAATTACCCAGTCTCGGATATTCCTTTATAGAAATAAATAAATGCAAAGTGCAATCCTATAAATGCAAAAACGTCCTAATACATTGCTCTTAAAAACAAGAGCTATAGCTTTACTAGATTCTTAATTCAAGTTTCTTTCACCTCAATGTCCCTGCTTCATTTTCCCATGAAGATGGAGTTGAAACTTTAGTATTATTTTGGTTTCTTTCAAACTACCTTAAGAAGACTAAAAATTCCTAATAATTTAAAGGATACCACATTGACAACAGATAAGCTAATTACAATGGAGTGTGAAGGAAGGAGACACCCTAGTGTTAAAAAATGAGAAAAGGGGAATAGTTGATTGTTGGGAAACAGAGGATTTTTTTTTTGTTCTATTCTTGGTTCTAGTGAAGAGCCCTATTCCTGGTACATTCATTTACTACAATTTTTACATTTGAGAGCTTACTAAAAATAGCTCAGCCCTATTTTTCTCATATGAATAATAAAGAAGATATTTCCAAAATATGTCCACCTAATACAATTTTCAAAAGAATAAAACCAGTCCCATTCATGAAAGTGATTACATAATTAACAAATTCAGCCTATAATTATTATAGATCTTTTCTATAGTACTGTGAATAGTTTCTACCCTCACTATCCAGGGATGTCTATACAATTATCTGAAATACCACAGAGACATTAAAGTTGGTTAATTAAGAAGTCACATGCATTTCTTTAATACTGTTTTATTAGCTCTTATTTACCACACAGCACTTCTTAAAATAAAGGAGTTTTCTTCCCTACCTTCGGAGAATTCATTAAGAAAGACTTTATTCATTTTTTGACTTTGTATATTTAGTGATTATTACATTATCTCGCATAAAATAGGCCTGGATGCTTTTTTGTTATGAACAAAAAAAACATGGTTTTTCTCTAAATAAGGGGTAAGCAGATGTCTCATATGTCAAAATGGAAAGTGAATAAAACCATAGACGATAGAAATCAGATTGTATCTCAGGTTGAATATTTCAGTGGCCAAACTTATGTGAGTATGAAAAAAAACACGGACTATAAAAGGAATCTACTACAACCAAAATCCCATTTTTTTTCAGTAGAAAAACAAGGTTCCAAAAAAATGTGTTTCCAAATAAATTATCCAGTAACAACTGTGGAATTTTTATTTGACAAAACATATTTTATGTTTGATAAAAGTAAAATGAAGCTACTAATACAAGGCACTTAAACATTTATCAATAACAAAAGAATCAACATACATAGCACCAAAATGTAGTAAAACGAAAAATATTTTATGCAGAAGCATAATATGCATATATATGAAAATGTGTAGTATAGGTAACTATACTCATTAATATCAAGTTTAGGTTCATCTAAGGTCCCTCAAGTATTATCTAGGTAAAAGGCATTCAAGTCATAAGATATGTTTAGGTGATGATCAACAAATCCATTATGGTGGTCAATAGTAAGGTGAGGACAGATGCTGGAGGTGAAAATGGGTATTTAAAAAACAAACAGAAAAATGGGTATATTTATAAGCAATTGACTATTGGAAGATAGTAGAAAGTTGTAAGAATTATTTAGAATATTATGTGAGTGACTGGGGAGCTATCTATGCTACTCAAAAAGGGAAATAGGCAAGGACAACACAGAGCAGAAAAC
The DNA here is from genome assembly GCF_028878055.3 of Symphalangus syndactylus. Lineage (NCBI taxonomy): Eukaryota > Metazoa > Chordata > Mammalia > Primates > Hylobatidae > Symphalangus > Symphalangus syndactylus. The sequence goes on along the minus strand of NC_072438.2, from coordinate 75,318,718 downwards.
CTGCAGAAACTTCAATTAATCAGTTTTAGACCTATTTAAATAAGTGTGTGGAAATGGCAGTGAATATCCTTCTGCAATGCAATTAGGCAATTATAAATTTGTATCTGTTCAGGAATGATATAAATCCTGGATTTTATTGTCATTGGCATAATGGTGAGTGTTTCTAGAACACATAGACTGAACAAAAGAATAGAAAATAACCTAGCAAGAGGTTTGGAAATCACATATAGGAATGTGACAAATAAAGTCCATATAGAGAGAACAATCAACATCATAGCAGTAAAAAAATCAAAGAATCTGCAATACTTCGCAGCATCACAGAAACATAGGCAAACGGAATTTTAAGGTTGACCAGAGAGCAAAATGTACCACTCTTAAATTAGATGTAGAGGCTACACAAAATGTTTGGTTTGGCAATAAGAAAAAAAAAAGTAGTGAATTATGAAATGAAATGGGAAGTGAAGAAGAAGAAACAGAAGTTTTGAAGTTGGTTTTTCTTTTATTTTTTTAAGTTTGCTAGGGAGGTTGAGGCCATTACTGACTAAAAATCGGAGAGGAGAAGACTTTTACCAGAAGAATGACTAAACATGATAGCGAGTGAAATAAACAAGTGGAAAATGAAAAACTGAAGATACAAGAGAAAGTGATAGGCAGGAACATATGTGATCAAATGCTAAAGCGGTAATTACTAAATATAATAATTTGGTACTGGAAAGAAGAGAAGAGTACAAATTAACTAGACTGGAAACATCCCTAGAGCTGTGCTTTGCTGAAAATTGCATTAGCTTTGTAACCTTTGGCAAATTATTTAATGTCTTGGGATCTATTTCCTTATCTGTGAAATGTGGGTAATAAACATATATGACTCATCTACAGGGCACTATGTAAAAACATTTAAAAAATAGTGCTTCTTCAGTTGAAAAATATTATGGAGATGATCAATGTTATTATTTCCCTGAAACAGGACTTTGGAAACAGAAAATAAGGCTAGCAGCAAAAGTATTCCATCATTTTTACTACGTAATGATTTACTGTGCCTAGGTTACTTAATAGGTTAAATTTGCATAGAAAACTTACTGCTTTTTCATTATTACTTGCCCAATTTACTGATAGCATACTCTATAATATCCCATTAAAATAATTCTCAGTTGAGATATTTAATTTAAATTACACCTATGTATGCACTCTTGCCAACTCTAAAGCAAATTTCCCATGAATATACCCAAAGTTATGAATTAAAGGACTCTCTTAATTGGCCTTATACATTCATATGATACGACCAGTATGTATGTAGCAATAAAAGTTGCAATAGCCCTTAGGACCCCCCGCCATGACAAGTAGCCTTGGGAAGCAATAAAGATTCAAGGATAACATTATGAATCAGATTTCTAAGTATATGCACACAATGAGAAAGCAAAAGCATAGAACATATTTTTATTTGTACATGTAAAAATAGTTCCTGATAATAAAATGTCACCATATGATATTGCAGGGAATACTTCAAATCACTGCTCCTGGAGGGATTCATAACACTCTAACTAGAGGTTTTCATTCTCTGTGGATTTCAAAATGCAAATTGATTTGTTCATTTTCCTGGTTTAGAGAAACCTAATATGTTCCTGCTGCCCCATGAGATTCTTCAGATTTCCTTGACTGAAGGCAAAGTACTTATTAATACTTATGCGTAAATGCCTCCAGGGTCACACTAAAAGCGCAAAAGCTCACTGAGATCCATTGAATAATTTTTAGAATCACCTGGAATTTTAAATTTTCAAGATTAAACACTATAAAATATATTTTATTTTTGAAACCAACCAAAATTACCATTATGTTTTAATTCCTATTTTTCAATTGCTCATAAAAACAAGAATCTAAAATTGCATCATAAATCCTTACTTAAAAGTACTTGCACTAAAATTATACCCACTATTGAAGGTAATATTTGGAATACCATATTTAAAATACAGAAAGAAGTATTTTATAGATGTAGGAAGACAATGAAAACCCTTTTTATCACAATCAAACTGAAAAGCTTTCAGTCAGAATAATACTATCTAACAAACGTATATTGTACATAGACTATATGTCATGAACCAGACAGGGATGCTGCAATAAGTAACATAAAAAAAAAAAAAGAAAACGCTTTTTCCCCTTTTGGAAGGGAATACTACAAGGAAGTTTGATAAGTTCTGCAATGTTCATAAGTAACTGTTGCTGTAGGAATAAATGCAGTGTCTGAAGACAGCTGAACAGGGGAGGATTTAGGTATGGGCAGATATGCGAAAGACTTCTGTGGAGGAAATACTTTTACCTTACTAGATATTTTGTCAGGGCTTTGCCAGGGGACATATGCAAAGAAACGTAGGTGAGAGAGAACGTAGCATGATGAGGAAAGCACAGGTAGTGAAAAAAGGCTTGCCTAAAGATGGAGACAGCAGGAACGACAGGTGAATAAAAAACATGAATTCCTTCTGTAACATACTATGAAGTTAGAGATTTTTTTCACTGTATAGTGGAAGCCATTTTAATATTTAAGTGTAATTTCAAAGCAGTCTCCTAGAGAGATTATTCTGACACCAGTGTGGCTAAAAGCAGAGACAGGGAAGCCAAATCACGGGGAGGAAAACATCTCTCGAGAAACACAGAGATGAGAGGACTCAGGCATAAATGCCTACAGTGGAAAAGTGGTTTTCCTTTGTGATTCATCTCATGTGACAGAAAAAGAACAGAGAAATGTATGTGCACACTCCAGTTTCAGACTTGGGTAACTGGGTGGCTACTGTGAAAAACCACAAATGTAGGAATACAGGCAGCAGATGACCTTATGGGATAAGATGGACTATAATATAGAGATTGGCTTAATATATATTCAAATAAGGCATTGTCAGATAGTTAAAGATTTCAGTCTCCATCCAATCCTTGAATAGCCCCAGATTTCAAGCATCGTAAGTATCTTCCAGGTTAAGCAGGCTCGTAGGAATTTAGGATGTTCAGTTAGGAGTTTAGGGTAGAATCAATTACCACTGTTGTTAGAATGATGCTGGTTAAATTGTATAATCTGAATGCTATAAAGACAGGAACTCACAATTGTTGCAGGGTCTTATGAACTGCACTCTTACACAACTGAAGACAAATCTAGTTGCATCTTTACCTGAAAAATAAGAAGAGAAACCCACTGAGACAGAGCCAACTAGTTGTCTCCTTCTGGCCACGTCTTCTATAATAACATACATTTTAGTAGAGTGTGTGACCATCTAGGCAAAACAGAAGTTCCCAGGTTCCCACACAGATGTGCACAACCTTACAAACAGAATATGAGCAGAAGTGATATATTTACTTTCCAGGTCACACCGAATAGAATGTGCACTTCCAAGTGGGAGGCAAAGAGGCAATTTGAAACACAAGATCTAAGCCACAATTTGATGATAAAAAGCAAACGCCTAGACAGTCTTGGTCCTCAACAACATGGAGGTGCCAATCACAAACTGCTGATATGCAGACTGTGAATATGAATGAAATACACTTCAAATTGGTTAGGACATTTTCGGTGTCTCTTGCTATCCCAACACATGCATAGGAAATGTTCTGAGGTCAGTTTAAATATGTGCAGAGGATACTGTCTAATTATCATCCACTTAGAAATTGAAGACAACTATGGCAAGCATGTTGAATTAGCTTTTCACAAACAAGCACTTAATTTCTATCCCTTTAACAAGAATAAATGAAGCTCAGATGTTTAGCAAAACAGTTTGGGCATGGGCACAAGCCAAATAAAGTTCCCGTTATCTGAACTAAGATTAAGACAGTTTGCTGAAAGACAATGTAATTGCAGTCATATCCTATATTTAATCCTTATTATTTACTTGTGCTATTGGTTTCAATGATAAGCTAAACCTAGGCTGTCCAAGAACGAAAAATAATAATAAATATTAAATCAAAAATTGATAACTCATCAGACACTTTATATTTCAAAATAGGAGGTAATCTTTATGTGTAAAAATAAAAAATAGATATGATTATGCCATACCCAGTGAATATTTTTATTTTTATTATTTTTAAAAATTTTGTAGGTGCCTAGTAGGTGTATATATTTATGTGTATTTATCAAAGTATACATAAGACACTTTGATACAGGCATGTAATGTGAAATAAACACACCATGGAGAATGGGGTATCCATCACCTCCAGCATTTATCCTTTAAGTTAAAATGAATCCAATTACATTATTTGAGTTATTTTAAAATATGCAATTATTATTGACTATAATCGCCCTATTGTGCTATCAAATAGTAAGTTTATTCATTCTCTTTATTTTTGGACCCATTAATGATCCCCACCTCTCCACAATCCCTCACTGTCCTTTCCAGCCTCTAGTAACCACCCTTCTGCTCTCTATGTCCATGAGTTCAATTGTTTCGATTCTTAGATTGCACAAATAAGTGAGAACATGCAATGTTTGTCCATCTGTGCCTGCCTTATTTCACTTCACATAATGATCTCCAGCTCCACCCATGTTGTTGCCAATGACAGGATTTCATTCTTTTTTATGGATAAATAGTAGTCCATTGTGGATATGTACGAAATCTCTGACAAAAGATTAATAAGCAGAATATATAAGGAGCTCAACAACTCTATAGGAAAAAAATCTAATATTCCAATAAAAAATGGGCAAAATATTTGAATAGATGTTTCTCAAGATAAGATATACGAATGGCAAACAGAGATATAAAAAGATGCTCAACATCATTAATCATCAGAAATGCAAATTAAAACTACAATGAGTATCATCTTACCCCAGTTAAAATGGCTTACATTCAAAAGACAGGCAATAACAAATGCTGACAAGGATGTGGAGAAAAGGGAACCCTCGTACACTGTTGGTGGGAATGTAAATTAGTCCAACTACTGTGGAGAACAGTTTGGAGCTTCCTCAGAAAATGAAAAATTGAGCTACCATATGATCCAGCAATCTCACTGCTGGGTATATACCCAAAAGAAAGGAAATGCAGTCTATCAAAAAGATATCTGCACTCCTATGTTTGCTGAAGCACTGTTCATACTAGCTAAGATTTGAAAGCAACCTAAGTGTCTATCAACAAAGGAATGGATAAAAACATCCAGTGAAAAAGATTTTCTAATTTTATTATTACAAGATTTATAATAGCTAAGATACTCAAGCCTTATAGAAGTTAAAAGCTAAAATTTACAAAAAGTACCCATTTTCACCTTAAAAATATTTGAGGTAAGCCTATTGTATTATTTTAAATATGAGAAAACTGAGTTTGAAAAAGTTTAATTTAATATATAATCCTGTCATCACTGTGCTATTCTTCTTCACATTTACCATATCTAATGTATGTTGATCATTTACTACATACCAGTAACTATGTGTTCTTTTCATATTTCACCTTATCTAATATTCATTGTTTTACAGGTGGAAAGGAACGTTTCAGTGGGGCCTGTGGTTACCAGTTTCATTTGCTATGAAATCCTTACTTAAACCAAGGACTGTTTGAAATAAAACTTTGTGCATTTAACCACTATTCTACATAATGAATATAGTTGTTCGTGAATAAAATTTTAACAAATGGAAAAGATGCACTTAAAAATAATATTTGATTGGCCAGGCACAGTGGCTCATGCCTGTAATCCCAGCACTTTGGAAGGCCGAGGCAGGTGGATCACCTGAGGTCAGGAGTTTGAGACCAGCCTGGACAATATGGTGAAACCCGTCTCTACTAAAAATACAAAAATTAGCTGGGTGTGATGGCAGGCACCTGTAATTGCAGCTACTTGGGAGGCTAAGGTAGGAGAATTACTTGACCCCAGGAGGTGAAGGTTGCTGTGAGCCAAGATCATGCCACTGCACTCCAGACTGGGTGACAGAGCGAAACTCGGTCTCAAAATGACAATAATAATAATATTCGATCAAGCATGTTTTACAGTATCATATCTGCAGTTATTAGCTATTAAGTATTAATTAGTAAAATGATCAGGGGAAGTCTAATTCATTATGGAAAATCAAGGATGGATAATTAGAGAGTGCTTTGGGATATCCAATAATAAGACAGTTGTTTGAGTGCCTGTACAAAACTCAGGTATTCATAGAGGTTGAGAGAGCCAAACTTATTCCCTTAACTTCTAAATAATCTCCCTCTGCAGCCCTAAATACTAAATAAAAGTTCCAATTTAATCTGTTAATACGAAGGCATGGTAATTCCTGTAATTGAAATATTATCTGGAGAATATGATACTTTACAAGAATTTTAGACATTAAAACTTTTCTCAAAATAATTCGAGTAATTATTTTTTTGCCTGGAAGAATCCTGAACAAACTAACATAATAATGAGATTCGTATGTTGTCAGATGATAAAAAGGAAGGTTCTAGACATGTCTAGTGTCATTTTTCAGAATCATCTTATGCTCCAGTTTCTCTGATGCATATGGCATCCAGAAGTAGTGTATGATTCAGGTACAAGGTAGTTGAAATGGTTTCCTTTTATTTGCCATTATTCAACCAAGTATATTAAGAGTTTCAGTGCTCTTTCTATAGGTGACACACATGCAACACACACACGCACATTATGATATATGTGTGTGTTTGCCTGTAAACATATATTTTTATTGTTTTTTCAATGAAAAATTGTATATATTTAAGCTGCCATATTGTACAATCTCTGCTTTGTGAACCAAAATTGAAATCTGTGTTCACAATCAATGTCATCTTCAAGCTTCTCTTTCCTGGCAAGAGGTAATTTTCCTCAGCACTGCTTCATTTGTGTTCTCCCCATCAGTGGTTTCTGCTGCCTCTGACTTCATCTGTGTGCCAGCAAAATAACAACATTCAATGACAGAAATGTATAGCCCATTTGTCTGTAGTATATTTTTCTGTTCAAAATCCAACAGGTCAGAGCATCTAAGTGTCAATTCCAAGATAAATATTTTCATAAAATAGCCAGAGTTCCAACTTTATACTTTATATTTCTACTGGTATTAGGAAGGCTGCGTCATATTGCTTAGTTCCAAAAATAGCTACAAGATTGAAATAACTTTACAAATCATAGAGCCCATGTTTTGAAACTCAAGATTATACTCTCACTCATTTCCACAGCCATTCTTGTGGCTTGTGGTTTACACATTCATTTATTTTTTTATCTTTATTATTTTCCTGTAAATAATGACATAGAGCCAGGTAAGATTATTATTATAAGAGTTTAGTCAACTTCCAATAGATCAGAAGACAAAGCTATATTTCATGTAAATTTAATGTAGTGCTTTTAATATTAACTGTAGGAACAAGTGTAATGTTAGAAGTCAAAGAGTGGAAAACTAACAAGACTAGTTTTCTTGGCTCATTAATTTTGCGATGCAGTTGTACTTGGATTGTTCATAAAGATGCCTAAGAGCACCAGATACTTTTTCAAAACCACAGGGTAGGGGTTGTTCATCTTTTATACTTTCTACCTAGAAAAAACTTTGTATGAATATATTATATGTATTGCTGATAGTTTTTGTACCTTTAATAGATCTATGGAACTGAGAGAAAATAGAAGGTTTGCTTCACATACTGATGAGGTACTTTGCATCCAAAGAAACTTCATATCAAAAACCAATAGGTAGGTAAGAATTTTAAGATTAGCGAGGCTTCCAAATTCTATAGGATTATTATATGATAAAAAATTAGAAAAATAAAGTACACTCCATTCAGGAATAAGCTAATGTGATGTAAATAATGTCAAAATATGTATGTATAAATGAATAAAAGTGTTACGCACATACAAATGGGTCCATATTCAAAATATACTCTAATCAAAAAAATTCTTTAAACATAAATATTTAAGAGTCTGGATTTCTTTCATAGCTGGAATGTGCCTTTAACCAACACTTATTAAACTTCTACATGGGGCCAATATTGTGGCACATTGATAATAAAAACAGTTAATAAAGTGTAATATCTGTCCTTCTGAATTTTGATACCAAACTGCATGAAGAACAGAGGATGCAGAGATCAAAGTATGCATGCTAAGGTCACGGAGGAGAAAAATGCTATGGAAACAAAAAGAAAAGAGGAGAACTTTACAAAAAGATCCTTTACTTCACTTATAACAGTCAAGATTTTGGGCTTGCTACTCATTCACTCTAGGCTGTCAAAATCTTCATAGGAATGTCATATAATACAAAGTTTGAATTTTCTGGTCTGCTGTTTTTGGCGGGATCACAATCTAGTTCTCAGCATTTTTATTTACTAATTCAAATTATCATAACTGATGTACATAGTTAAGTATTGAAAAGGCTCATGGGAATACTTAAAATGTGACACACCATAGGCAGCCACTAAGTCCATTAAACAATTATTGAATATCTAATCTATGTCTGGATGAAGGGATATTGAACTCATTAAAAACAGACTGAAGCTATGTGAAATGAATCTCACTTACAGATTCAAAAAGACGGAGTGTTGATTGGTAGCCAGATTCTTGATGTCACTCATCCTTAGAAACCTATGCATAGCCTATTGAGCCACAGATCACAAACACTTGACTGAGTGAGTCAGATTATGAGAAGCTCAAATCAAGGGTTAACCATTAAAAAAACCCCAGATGACACAGATTTAAATGAAACAATTAAAACCTGAGTTTACTGAGCTACAGTCTCAGTAAGTATATTAAATACAGCCTGGTAATTGGACCAAGAAATAACTCACTAATGGGGACCAAGTGAATACCACAGATAAAGAGGGCTCATGAAGAGGGCTAATTGTCTGGAATCACATAAATTGTCTTCAATAGATAGCAACTAGTAACTAGAAAGCTGATAGTGGAAGGCGATTTGAGATTTATTTGCAAGTTAATGCAGACCTTCCTCATTTCTTTTTGTTTTGTTTTTGTTTTTGTTTTTTTGAGATGGAGTTTCGCTCTTGTTGACCAGGCTGAAGTGCAATGGCACGATCTAGGCTCACCGCAACCTCTGCCTCGCAGGTTCAAGCAATTCTCCTGCCTTGGCCTCCCGAGTAGCTGGGATTACAGGCATGCATCACCACGCCTGGCTAATTTTGTATTTTTAGTAGAGATGGGGTTTCTCCATGTTGGTCAGGCTGGTCTCAAACTCCTGACCTCAGGTGATCCACCTGCCTCAGCCTCCTAAAGTGCTGTGATTACAGGCGTGAGTCACAGGGCCTGGCAGATCTTCTTCTTAATGGGGAAAAGGATCCCAAGAAAATCTCAAGCAATGGGTACAGTTTGAATACATGTTAATGTAAATATAAGTTATTATTGCAAGTGGGCATGACTGGAATGGTCAAGAACTTACACAACTGTCTTTATTGTCAGTCTCTAGTTTCAGCCAGGGAAGAACTAAAGACAGAAACTGGGAGGAGAGACAAGTTACACTGCACAAGCTGGGTTCACTTGCACACCCCTTGAAACTATTTCAATACTGCAGCAGGAAGCTCAAGTCCCAGCTGCTTGAAGGTTTTCTAGAAAACCAAAACCTTTTCATTTTTAAGGTATCTTGTATGTTCCCTGAAAACATCAAGCAAAATTCCCCCATAATTTACATATAACAATTGAAGTGTTTCACATTAGTTGTGAGAGAATTGCTCATACCAAGACTGAGTGTTCTAATATTGCAATTAAAACACTGGATTAGAAATGTTAAATAATCTCTGTGTAACTACTGAGTTCTACCATGGCATGGGATTTATGATAGCCAAGAATCATTATAGAATTGATAATGGTTTGACCAAATACAGTAGTCTTTTTAAAAATTTTTGTATTTTTGGTGGTTAATTTTTTAAATGTGGTTTTCTAAGTGTCCACTCAAATTACTACCCGTCCTTTAATTTTTATATATATATATGTGTGTGTGTGTATGTATATACACATGTCGATATATGAAGCTATACATAGCTCATATACATATATCTGCATATATACACACACACATATATATATATATATATATGAAGCTATGTATATCTTCATAGTCCTCTCTCTTGCCTTTAGCTTATATTTTCTTAATGCTGGGCTGGGCACAGTGGCTTACGCCTGTAATCCCAGCACTTTGGGAGGCCGAGGTGGGAGGATCACCTGAGGTCAGGAGTTCAAGACCAGCCTGGCCAACATGGTGAAACCCTATCTCTACAAAAAAAGAAAAATTAGCCGGTCATGATGGCGGGTGCCTGTAATCCCAGCTACCCAGGAAGCTGTGGAGTGAGAATCGCATGAATCTGGGAGGCAGAGGTTGCAGTGAGGTGAGATCACACCATTGCACTCCAGCCTGGGCAACAGAGTGAGATTCTGTCTCAAAAAATAAATTAATTAATTAAATAGATAAATAAATATTTTCTTAATGCCTCACTTGCCAGTCAAAATGTCAGCTACGCACTGTTCTACTTTTTATTTAATACTGACTTGTCATCTCCATCTGAATTACAAACCTTTCAGAATGTGTAGTAAGCTGGCATGACTTTGTGTATATAGTGCTTTACACTATTTTTAACACAAGTAGGCAATTGATAGCCAAAATTTTGATTGATATAAATGTGGAGTTCAATTTTTCAGAAACCTTCTGCAGCTTTATAGGATCTATGACCTATTCGATCTTCCCCTAAATAAGTAGGACTGTTCACATAATAGGACACTCACTTAGAATGTTATTACATCAGCTTTTAAAGTCCACGCAAATATTCTTTTTTGCATAGCTATTTGTTACATACAATCATTCTCGAATTTTATAGCACCACCATCTTTTATGATTATTATCCAATGCACTTTTAAAACATGTAATACTTTACTATATTAACAAAATCATTGTAAATAATGTAAATATTTTGCACAATGATTTAATTCTAGAATACCTCATTTACCTATTTCATAGTTCAGAGGTTAAAGCACATGCTTTACTTCAACTAGATGCCTTGTGATATTAACCACATAACCTGATCAGATATTTAACTATACACTAACACAAACAGACAAAATTAATTTCAAATTCATGTGGGTTTTCTATTTAGTCATAAACTTTACTTGAATAAGCCAGTGAAACATATTGTAAAAGAAATGAAGGAATTTTTGACAGGAAATAGTTTATTACTTTAATTTACTCAAAAAAGTGCAATATATAAATGATAAGAGGAATATAAAAAGAAAAAAAATGTGGAATGATATTTTATGAGCCCTTGCTGATACTTGTCAGAATAATAGAAGAATAAAATGAAAAGAAATATATAAATACAAAGTTTTGAAGATTGATTATTTTAACCTAATTATTAATATTTAGCTTCAAATGGACTCTCAAAAGTTTTTTTGGAGTTGTCTTCTGGATATTAACCCAGTAGCACTCACTTGAATATAACAATGCCTGAAATAGAAGAAATATCTTTATGAAATTTATTATAAAATATTAAATAATTATTCATCAAAGGTTACAAAAGAAGGCTGAAAACCATAATCGTAAGGAACCTCCACCTTCCATTAAAAGCTAACATTCCACAAAAATCATGTTGTCCAATGCCCGTGCAACCACAATGTTGACACATCATAAAGATAACATGGGATGATTCTGATTATTTCTGAGGCTCTTGCCCAAGTCTGCATTTTCAGGCCTCTGCTAGTCAACAAAGGTGGTTTCTTCTTAGAGAATGAATGAACAACTGAATCAATTATCTTATGTTCTGGCAGTGTGTGTCTTATACTTAAGGCTGGAAGTGTGTGTTTTACCCTTAAGGCTGATTTTGCTTATGTTGATGTTGGGGTGATCAGACCCAACACTAGGTCTTGGGGGCGATGAAGTCCGGTGGAGTCAAAGGATTGAGAAAAAGACAGTTTGAGAAGTAAAGTGGGACCAGGGTGCCATCGTGATTGTGGAGGCTGCAAAGGCCCTGAGCTCTGAGAGCTCATGCTATTTATTGGTAATCCAACAAAGAAACAGGTGGTGAGAATGTGGAGGTCGAAAGGGAGCATTGCATTGAGCACATGATTTACAGCTGTGATGGTTTAGCATTTGCTCTGCTACTTGAGATAATGGAGAGCAGGTTCTTTTAACTCTAGATACAATGGACCCTGGGAGAGCAAGGAGCAAGGAGCAAGGAGACAGCAAGTCTAGACACATTCCAGAGCTACGAGCCCTGGATTCTATCCAAGCCACGAGGGATTTTATGCCCTGGGCTTAGATTATGGTGTGTCAGGGTAGCCTTCCACCCTTTAGCACAGACCTTAATGTTCCAAAGGCCACAAGGGGTGTGAGACCCTGGCCCTGGGACATGTTCCAAGACTCCTTTACATTATGTCAGACATGCAAACCCTGACTCAGCTTCTCCCAACACTCAGCTTTTACCAACATGTTGATAAATAAGATTTTGCATTTTCCTGAAACACAGTCTCTATCTGTAGTAAACATACAGACTTCAAGAACTCAGCCATATCTGATTTTTCTTTCCTACTGGGTTCCTAGTAATATTATATTTTCTTTCTCTCATCAGTTGAAGGAAGGAGTGTCATATGATTACTTTGGGCCAATGAATTTTGACTAGAAATAATGTGCTTCAAATTCAGGCCAGAGCACTGAATTGCTGGTGCCTAATCCTTCACTGCCCTCTTCCCACTGCCTCAATGATTTAGAAATTCACATAATCCATAGAGTGGCCCCCAGTCCCCAAGATAATCAAAGTTTCAGTAAACCAGTGCTCCTGGTGACTTTGAACACAAGATGTCTCACTCATGAACACATGCACAATGAGTATGTAACACACACACACACACAGACACACACACACAGACACACACACACACACACACACACCTTTTCTGGCTTAGCCACAGGTATTTTAAAATGAGTTTATTATTCTAATATTCCAACACAGTCTACTCTAGCTTAATACCTTCCCTTAAAACTATATGGTAGCCAAATAACTCCATTTTTCCTTATTCCCTACACCAGAAAACCTACATAATATTTCTGACATGTTAGACTGATGTCCCTTCGTGCATTTTTATTCTTCTTTCTCATATCCATCACCATTGACTTTGGAGATGATCATAAGAATTGGGTTGTTTGCTAAGAAACTGATAACTATTGATGAATTTTCTGGGTGCAGCCTAGGTGCTTAACTTGTATCATTGCCATTTTTATTTGGCCTAATAATCTGCTCTTTATTCTTTACCAGACTTCTTTAGAATATCACTCAAATATCCCAACTACAACATTTTTGATAAGACTTGTTACCTACAAACATCCTTTCAGTTGCCATACTCCTTGTTGCTTAAATTTTTTTAACAATTATTACAGTCATGTGTTTTCTCCATATTTTGATTCTACTCTGGGTTTATGTAAATAGTAAGCAATTTAAACATTTATTATGATACCAAACAACATTTGTTTTTATGAGCAGTTCATCTATCAAGTAAATTGTGTGATTGGATTTAACTTTTTTTTTACTTATTTTTCCTGTTCTTTTTCTTTTATTTTAACATAAGTTAATTGAGTGAACTGAGCAATAATTGAAAAGTCAAAATTTTGGAAACAAGACGTGGTTAAAATTCAGCATTTTGAAGGTAATGCAAGCTTATCTACAAAAAATAAGTGCAGTCAGTTTTGTTATAATACTTGTTTTGTAAATGTGACTGTGTTGCAAAACAATATACCAGGAAACAATGCAAGCACAATGTGAATTGCAAGTTTGCTTATGTGCAACTTTGTCTATAAGAAACAGCAGATGAGCCCAGAAAACTACATCCATCTGGACAGAGCCACATAAGAATACATGAAACATACATATGCACATATCCCAAACAACTACCAGTGACTTAAGTTCCCTGCATGTTATGAGCTCACCCACTCACATCTGGTATCATCTATTCAGTCCAAATCAGATGACTCTCCTTCTATGACTTCCAATAACTCACGAATTGTAATCTTTCTTATGCAGATTTCTGTGAGTCAACTTCAGACCTTTTTCAAGGTCAAGCCACATTTATTTTATATATATACACACAATTTATTAGGTTAAAAAAAGTGTTATTATGTTTTACATTTTTATTTTATGTGTTACCAAGGAAGTTTTGAGGGTGGTGCTCCCAACCTCCCTTTTTTCTCGTAAGTCTGTGGTTTTATTATGCAATTATACATAGCATGGTAATTTTTAAAGAACTCCTATAGCATGCTGATATGGTTTAGATATTTGTCTCCTCCAAATCTTATGTTGAAATTTGATCTCCAGTGTTGGAGGTAGGGCCTGGTTGAGGTAGATCCTTTGGTTCTTGAGAGCAGATCTCTTATGAATGCCATTCTCATTGGAATGAGTGAGTTTGCATTGTGTTAATTGCTACAAGGACTGATTGTTAAAAAGAGCCTTGCAACTTCCATTCCTCTCTCATTCTTGCTTCCTTCCTCTCCCTATGTGATGCCTGCTACCCTTCACTTTTATTCATGGGTGGAAGTTTCCTGAAACCCTGCAGAACCATGAACAAAATGGCCTATTCTGGCACTTATTCTAAAAACCGACAGAGTCTCACTCTGTTGCTCAAGTTGGAGTGCAGTGGCGTGATCTTGGCTCACTGCAACCTCTGCCTCTGGGGTTCAAGCGATTCTCCTGCCTCAGCCTCCCACATAGCTGGGACTACAGGCACGTGCCACCACGCCCAACTAATTGTTTTTGTATTTTCAGTAGAGACCGAGTTTCACTGTGTTAGCCAGGATTGTCTCAATCTCCTGACCTCGTGATCCATCCACCTCGGCCTCCCAAAGTTCTGTGATTACAGGCATGGCCACAACACTTGGCCAATAAACCTCTTTTCTTTGTAAATTACCCAGCTTCAGGTGTTTCTTTATGGTAATGCAAATGAACTATGACACATACTGTAGCAAAAAAGTTGGTACTGGGACTAGCAATGAAATGAGCAGAAGCTGAGAAGAGATGGATTCTAGTAGCCTATTCTGGCACTTATTCTAAGGGGAATGTGCAATAATGTAACTGTATACACAGGGGAGAGTCACTAAAATAAATCACTGCAGTACACATCAAACGATGTGAGAGCACTGTGCGGTACTGCAAGCAGACAATCCCAGTGTGCAACTACTTGAAGGAGAAGTTGGCTCAATTCAGAATTGCAAGCAAAAGACATTGAAGAAGCTGTCACACACACTAGCAAAGTCCTCAGATCTTTCTGATAATCACAAATTGAAGAATGGCATTCACATACATGACCCAAATGTTTCCAGTAACAAGGTAGTTCTTTCAGTACACTGCAGATACTAAGAGCAAATATTAACTAATTAAATATATGCTAGAAATTAGGAGAAAACCTGCTGGTGTACATTTTGAAAAAAAAATGTGTTAAAACTATGAAAGCTGGACATTTGTATATACTAATTCTTCATGATATGGAAACATATATGAATATAGATTTAGTCATAGTTAGCATAGTGCTAGATGCTGATTAGTATAAATTTTTAAAGCCATATTATATTACATATGTCAAATAAAAACAGAATTATAGCTTAGCAGCATATTTACTAACATATTAACATATTTTTTTGTGCTGCTGAGCTATAGTTGCAGATATATCTCCATGGTTTTTTTTTGTCAGCATGTGTGTGTGTGTGTGCATGTGTATGTGTGTGTCTGTGTGTGGTATTTATTTTGGCTTACACATTCCGTGCTAAATCCCGTTCTGAGCACCACATTATCTGTAAGCAGTAATTTTTTGAAATTTTCTTAGCATTCACCAAGAAAAATTGCTTCAGTACTAATTCTCTTTTTCTGTGTATGTTTTGCTATGGAAGGAAGTTTAAGAATTTTTATAATACATAAGTCAGCTCTTAGATATTGATATGGAATTACATGTGTATTAAGTGTAGTTACATTTGCAATTGAATTTAATCCAATAACTCAATTTAGGTATCATGAATTATTATATATATCACACACATTTGAATACAAAAACTGAGAGGAAAAGCATCTATAGAGAATGTACTAAAATTAACACATGCAGTATTATAGGAGCTCGGCGCAGTTGCTCACGCTTATAATCCCAGCACTTTGGGAGGCTGATGTAGGCAGACTGCTTGAGCTCAGGAGTCTGAGACTAGCCTGGGCAACATAGTGAGACTCCGTCTCCAATAAAAATACAAAAAAACTTAGCCAGGCATGGTGGTGTGTGCTTATGGTCCCAGCTACTTGGAAGGCTGAGGTGGCAGGATGGCTTGAGCCCAGCGGTCAGAGGTTGCAGTGAGCCAAGATAGCACCACTGCATTCCAGCCTGAGTGACAGAGTGAGACCCTGCCTCAAAAACAACAACGAAAAAAAAAAAAGGAAAGAAAAGAAAAAAAAGACAAAACAATATTACTGTATATTTTATTTAAATAAAAATGCAGTTTATATGAAATAATAAAGTCCTATTCACGTTTCGAACATAATACTTCTTTTTGCTTTACTAACACTATTCTTTTAGAAATTAATTGTCAATATCCATCCATTTATTCATTATTTAACAGCACATATTTATTAAATGCATATACACACAGGATATCCACATGTAATATGTATATAGTATATATGTATTTATATATACAGTATATACATATATATACACAGAATATATATATAGATAGATAGATAGATATAGATATAGATATATATCTGTATGTTCTGCCAAGGGCGGTAAGATTTATTGAGTAAAGTAACATAGAGATAAAGATTAGGAAACGCATCACTGTATTTTTCTATATTAACCTTGTAAGGATTACATTTGAGTAATCTAATCTAAAAAAGATAACAGAAGATGCCATGAAATACATGAGACTCAAGTTTTCATGCACACAAAACAGTAAAGGCAAAGGACCTTAGGCTTAACAATGCCTGGAGCCTTTGCAGAATGCCAGAAGAATGGAACAGGAAAATAATTGACAAAAACAGAGCATTAATTTGTTAAAAGAGTTAATGTCCTGCCAGACTGTGTCTTGTAGGGCCCTGAAGACTTTGAATTTTTGTTGGCTTTTATCATCATAACTATGAGAGTGTGATGGAAATTCGTTGGAAAAAATTAAACATAAGATGAGAGGATCTGACTTAAGAATTAAAGTGATCACTCTGGCTGTAGTGTTGAGAATATTCTTTGGGACAAGATGATCAATTACATTTCTGTTTCAATAATCCAGGAGATCAAGGTGGCTTGGATTAGGGTTACGTTGGTGTATGTAGTAAGATGTTGTCAGAATTTGGATATTTTTGAAAGTAAATTTGAGGTGAGACAGAAAAAGAGGAATCAGAAATAACTTCACAAGTTCATGACCTGAGCCACTGTAATAATCAAATTACCATATACTGAGGATTAAAACAGAAATTTGAAGATTGAAGGAAAAAATGTCAGGAGTTCAATTTGGCGTGCTCTGAGTGATGTAGCTATTTATATTCAAATCATAATTTTTGAAACATATCAATCTTTTATTTTACTAAGCACTGCTCTTCATTTTGGAGGAAATAATACAATTTAAAATCTGAATTTCCTACTCAAGAAGTAGTATAAAAACATGACATTGATTTAACATACAACCTTCAGCAAAAATAAAATTAACACAATCCTTGGGAAATAAAATGCATATAGAGTTTATCCTGTTAGTCAATGTGATTTTCCATAGTTCGCAAGTATTATAACCAAGAACAACAACAATAAAAAAAATGAAAAGTTGAGTA
Organism: Symphalangus syndactylus; assembly: GCF_028878055.3. Taxonomy (NCBI): domain Eukaryota; kingdom Metazoa; phylum Chordata; class Mammalia; order Primates; family Hylobatidae; genus Symphalangus; species Symphalangus syndactylus. The sequence continues at coordinate 75,301,025 of NC_072438.2, read as the reverse complement.
AACCAGCTCAGTTTATGGTTATTCTGATGTTTTAAAAATCACAAATAAAATGTAACTTTTCAAGCAAATCCATTTGATGACCATGAGCACACTAGATTGTATCCTCATTTGTAAAAGAGAATAGTTTGACAAGCACATAATATCCAGTCTCCAACACAGTGGATTCTATTTTGTTTAAAAAAAAAGAAAGAAAACAAGTAGTCCTTAAATTATCTTAGCTCTTTATAGCATATGTCACATGAAATTAAAGTTTTGCTTCCAAATATATTTTTCTATGTTGTCGTAGTATCATCTAGTATTGTTCATGGTCAAATAACAATGTCTTTTTAATTTTTAATTATACTTTTAAGTTATAGGGTACATGTGCACAACATGCAGGTTTGTTACATATGTATACATGTGCCATGTTGGTGTGCTGCACCCATTAACTCATCATTTAACATTAGGTATATCTCTTAATTCTATCCTCCCCTGTCCCCCCACCCCACAACAGGCTCCGTTGTGTGATGTTACCCTTCCTGGGTCCATGTGTACTCATTGTTCAATTCCCACCTATGAGTGAGAACATGCGGTATTTGGTTTTTTTGTCCTTGTGATAGTTTGCTGAGAATGATGGTTTCCAGCTTCATCCATGTCCTCACAAAGGACATGAACTCATCATTTTTTATGGCTGCATAGTATTCCATGGCGTATATGTGCCACATTTTCTTAATCCAGTCTATCATTGTTGGATATTTGGGTTGGTTCCAAGTCTTTGCTATTGTGAATAGTGCTGCAATAGACATATGTGTGCATGTGTCTTTATAGCAGCATGATTTACAATCCTTTGGGTATATACCCAGTAATGGGATGGGCGGGTCAAATGGTATTTCTAGTTCTAGATCCCTGAGGAATCGCCACACTGACTTCCACAATGGTTGAACAGAACAGAACAGAACAGAACAAAATAACAATGTTTTAATGAAAGTTGGGGGCTTAGTCTACTCAGGCTGCTATAACAGAATACCACAGAGTGGGTACTTATAAACAACATAAATATATTGCTCACCCTTCTGCAGACTGGGAAGTTCAAGATCAAGGCACCAACAGATTTGGTTCTGTGGAGGGCCTGCTCCCTCATAGGTAGCCATTTTTTCACTGTAACCTCACATGGCTAAAAAGGTAAGGGATTTTTCTGTTGTCTCTTTTATAAGGGCACTATCCCATGCAGAAAGAATGCCTTCATGACCTAATCACTTCCCAAAGGCCCCTTCTCCTAATACCATCACATGTTTTGGATTTCAGCATATGAATTTTAGGGGAACACAGGCATTCAATCCATTGCAGTTGGCTGTATGCATCTGGGCATTGCAGAGAATTCCAGGATGAAAAAAATATATTGTAATTCATTAGCATTTAAAGGGCATTTGGAAAGTAGATAAAAAAGAAAGTGAGCTGTAAGGGTGGACTCCAAGCCATGAGCTGCAGAAAACTCCAGTTTTATTAAGAGAATCTGGAAGATGATCAGAAAAATATAGACTAAGATGAAGAAGCAAGTGAAGTAAAAATTAAATTAGGAGAACAGTGTGAATACAGTTCAATGAAGAAACTACTTTATGAAAAAGAATAAGTACTCCTCTAATAAATATTGCTGATTAATTAGCCAATAGAGAATTGATATTGATCAATGACAAAAAATTAGCAGATTTGTGGGAAATCACCTAATTGGAGTATTCATGTGCAAAGAAAAAAAGGAGAAAATGAGTAAAGACACACTATCACCACTTTTGACAATTTTCTTTCTGGAGAGAGGAGCAGAAAAAGAGAATGAGAAAGATTTAGCAAGTTTTTTTAATATGAGAAATAATAGCATGTTTGTTTATTCAAGGGGAGGTCAACACTGTGAAATAAAAGAAATCAAAGAAAATCACTGGAACAAAATCCATGAATAAGTGAGAGAAGATGGGATTCAGTAGACACATACATACATCAGGCCGCCATAGGTAGGTCACAGAGTTTATCTGCAGTTGCAAAAAGAAAGACTATGTTCTCCTCATGAAGAAATGCTCATCATCACTGGCCATCAGAGAAATGCAAATCAGAACCACAGTGAGATATCATCTCACACCAGTTAGAATGGCCATCATTAAAAAATCAGGAAACAACAGGTGCTGGAGAGGATGTGGAGAAATAGGAACACTTTTACACTGTTGGTGGGACTGTAAACTAGTTCAACCATTGTGGAAGTCAGTGTGGCGATTCCTCAGGGATCTAGAACTAGAAATACCATTTGACCCAGCCATCCCATTACTGGGTATATACCCAAAGGACTATAAATCATGCTGCTATAAAGACACATGCACACGTATGTTTATTGCGGCACTATTCACAATAGCAAAGACTTGGAACCAACCCAAATGTCCAACAACGATAGACTGGATTAAGAAAATGTGGCACATATACACCATGGAATACTATGAAGCCATAAAAAATGATGAGTTCGTGTCCTTTGTAGGGACATGGATGAAACTGGAAAACATCATTCTCAGTAAACTATCGCAAGGACAAAAAACCAAACACCGCATGTTCTCACTCATAGGTGGGAATTGAACAATGAGAACTCATGGACACAGGAAGGGGAACATCACACTCTGGTGACTGTTGTGGGGTGGGGGGAGGGGGGAGGGACAGCATTAGGAGATACACCTAATGCTAAATGACGAGTTAATGGGTGCAGGAAATCAACGTGGCACATGGATACATATGTAACAAACCTGCACATTGTGCACATGTACCCTAAAATCCTAAAGTATAATAAAAAAAAAATAATAATTTAAGACCCCCCCCCCCAAAAAAAAAAAGGACTATGTTCTCAGATACAAATAGGTATTCAGATGTAGAGACAGGAAATTGTGGAAAGATTCTTGATTGTTTTGATATTTGCTATGGGAAAAAGAAAAAGCAGCAAAATCAATAGCTGTGGAGAGAAAGAAAGAGGTTTTTGAATTAGTCTTTTGAGAAATTGCTAGAGTGAATGGATAAAGAAAATAGATGAGGATTGGTGAACAAGAAAAGAAATAAAAAGTTTCTGAGGTTAGTGGTCATAAAGTTGAGGTGAGATCCATCATTGTGGTTGCTCATTTATATTTAGCTGCATGCAGATGAGGAAGATAATGAAAGTTTTGTTCACTAGGGTTTGGATTTTGCAAGGTGAGTGTAAGTCTCAAGAGAGGCAAAAAATAGAAGGAGAAAAATACTAGAGTGATTATAATGCTGACCCTGGGAAATTAAAATGGATGGGTTTAGTATTTAGGACATAGGATAAGGTGTGAGTGACAGTAATGCAGTAAACCCAAGTGTGTTCACATTCCAGTATGGACAGAGAATCTCAGACCTGCTACTAGAGGCAATGAGTGTGAAAGGAAGCTTGTAGCAGTAGAAGAGTAAGTTCTGGAAGTTGAGATAATGGATCATTAAAATAGTGTTAATGACAATTAAATAGGACCACTGGTTTAAGTGGTTTGAATGAGAAAGCAAAATGTGAAAGTGTCAGCAAATACTTTTGTTAAACTTACCAGACAGTAGTCTAATAAATTTTTACAAACATATATACACATATAAATTTATATAATCTTCACTATAATACTATGTAGTAGGTACACCTATTATATATATGTATAATAAAGGAATTATATATGTGTGTAAATATATATATATATATATATATATATGGGTTGAGACAAGTAAACATTAACTAACTTGCCCAAGGGCACACAGCTATGTCGTGGTGGAGGTGGGTTTCAGTCAGAGAAAATTAGTTCTTCGTTATGAGCTCTTCACATTTGGCTACAGATTGGTAAAGAGGGGGTTAAAGACATAGCTATTTAGATTATTTGAAATATTATCTATATGGCTTTAGAAATCACCAAGAATTAACTCATAAGTGTGGGAGATTATTGTAGTAAAACATAAGTCAAAATTAAAAAGTAATCATTAATAATTTGGGGATCAGCTGACAACTACCACAAAGAAGGTACTTCTAGGGAAAAAGGAAGAAACCCAGAAGCAGTAAGGAGAACAGTGATCTCATCTCCAAAACCAATGGTAAGGGATATTTTGCATGAAAATAATTAAAAGGATTTTTTATAGGAGGAAATATCTTTGAGGAAAAGCCATGTTCCAATTATAGCAAAAATGGGAATGGAATCTTCCCCCCACAATTTGAAGGTATGAGTCATTGTGAAGCTGACTATCAGTTCAGAGGTCATAGCAAAAAGTTTAAGTGTGGAAGAGGTATAAGTTAAGAGAGAAAAAGGAATAAAAAGTTGAATGATGACCATAATTATGGAATGGTCATAAGTGTATTTTATAGAATCTTCAATTAATTGCATATTAACAAATGTTGTTTTTAAACGTACAAAAATTGCAACTTTGATTTTTCTGCTGTCATGTAATGGAATTACAAAGTACATAATAATAAAACTGTATACATAGACATTATTTGATTTCCAATGTGGGTTCCTTACAAGAATTTTGTGTGTGTATGTGTGTGCGTGTAGTTGATCCTTGAACAACAAGGGTTTGAACTGTATGGGTCCACTTGTACGTGAATTTTTATACATGGATTTCTTTCATTAAAAGTTACCCTGCATATGCCTGTCTTTTCTGCCTCCCCTTTTGTCTCCCCCTCTCCACGTTTGTCATGCTTGAGACAAGACCAACCCCTCCTCTTTCTCCTTCTCCTAAGCCTCCTCAACATGAAGACAATGAGGATGAAGACTTATGATGATCCATTTTCCTTTTAACAAATAGTAAATATATTTTTCTTCCCTGTTATTTTCTTAATAACATTTTCTTTTCTCTAGCTATTTTATTGCAATAATACCTTATATAATACAGATAACATATGAAATATGGGTTGATTGTATAGGTTATCAGTAAGGCTTATTGTCAACAATAGGCTATTAGTAGTTAAATTAGTAGTTAAAATTTGGGGGAGCCAATAATTATATATAGATTTTCAACTGTGTGGGAGTTGGGACCTCTAATCCTCACATTGTTTAAGAGTTAATTGTGGACTCAGAAATTCTTTGTCTTACCTTGATAAAATATATCCATGTAACAAACCTGCATATTTACCACTTATATGTAAAATAAAATAAAATAAAAGTATAATTTTTTAAAAAGTCAATTTTATATTGAAACGCTAAACACTTAAAATTCTGACTTAAAAATATTTAATAATAAAATAATAAATAATAATAATAAAAGTAAATATTTGTGATAGATCAGCAAATATTAAACATGTTAATTTCAGTATCCATATATAGCCCAAAAATAGAATAAAGAATATAAATATAGATACCATGCTTATAATATGAAATGAATTGGTGGTAAGTTTCTCTGTATACTTTTCTATTGATTCTAAAATTTTACAACTAACCTGTATTATTTGATAACCAACAGAAACATTTTAAAAATGTGTTGATAATCATACACTATACAACAAAATGTAAAACAGCCTGAGGGGGAATATTGTGTGTCAATGCAAAGTGAAATATGAAAATTTCTAATCTATTCATCTGCTTTTGAGATAGCAGTGTGAAAAATAAAAAAACACATATTCACACTCAGCCAGCCACAGCTCTAAGTGAAGTGAAATGGTGAATAATGCATGTATGGAATCCACCCTAGAAGTATACACTAAAATATGATGTGTCTTAGTATGTAATATTTTAGAATAATGTACTATTTTAGCATAAAATATTCTCTGCATATTTGAAATAGGTGATAAATTAAAATTAGGTATGTTTTTGTGGCCATTAACAGTGATTTTTACTGTGATACAAGGAGCCTGATGCTAGCATCTGTGAACCTTAGGGCATTTGCATTTCACTTTGCTGAGAAAGTGAGTGCCCTATTCAGGTTTCCAAAGCTGCACAGGGCAGATGCCACCTCCTGTACTGATAGTCGCTGAAGAAACTTAACCCAGTACACCCTTTCATGGTACATGAAGTGTCCTGTTCTAAAATCAAGCACTTTAAGAACAGAAGAAGGCTGAGAAACAACGATTTGTCATCTAAGCAGACATTTGATTGATATCTATAGACTACTAAGGATTAAGGCAAAAGGACGATTTTTCTCCCTTGTACAGACTTAAAGTAGAAGCAATGTGAAAAAAAAAATAAAAAAGCTGGGCACGGTGGCTCATGCCTGTAATCTCAGCATTTTGGGAGGCTGAGGCAGGCAGATCACTTGAGGTCAGGAGTTTGAGACCAGCCTGGCCAACATGGTAAAACCTTGTCTCTACTAAATATACAAAAATTAGTGGGCTGTAGTGGTACCTGCTACTTGGGAGGCTGAGGCAGGAGAATCTCTTGAACCCGGGAGGTGGAGGTTGCAATGAGCCGAGACCATGCCATTGCACTTCAGCCTGGGCAACAAGAGTGCAACTTCGTCTCAAAAACAAACAAACAAAAAACCAATAAACAATTCTTGCTTCTATTGGAATAAAACATTCCGCCATGCATTTTACACAAATAATGCCTATGAATAGTTGTGACCCCAAAGATTCTAACAGTTAGCATAGACAGAAATCATTGTATTGTGCTTCACTTTATTGTGCTTTGCAGGAAAGGCATATTTTATAAATTGAAAGTTTGTGGCAACTCAGCATGAACAAATCCATTGGCACCATTTTTTCAACATCCTGTGCTCACTTTATGTGTCTGTTTCTACTTTGGTATTTATTGCAATATTTCAAACTTTTTATTATTATTTTAACTGTTATGTGATAGGTACAATATTTCAAACTTTTTATTATTATTTCAAATTTTGAAGTATCGCAATATTTCAAAGTTTTATTATTATTTTATCTGTTATGTGATAGGTGATCTTGGGTGTTACCATTGCAATCATTTTGGGAATCCCCAAATCACACCTATATCAGACAGTAAACTTAGTCAATAAATGTTACGGATATACTGACTGCTTTGCAGACCAGCCATTCCCCCATCCATCCCCCTCTCCTTGGGCCTCCCTATTCTCTGAGATACAACAATATTACAATTAGGCCAATTAATAACCCTTCCATGGCTTCTAAGTGTTCAAATGAAAGGAAGAGTTATAGGTCTCTCACTTTAAATCAAAGGTCAAAAGATAGAAATGATTAAGCTTAGTGAGAAAGCCATATCGAAAGCTGAGATAGTTGAAACTCAAGACTTCTTGCACCAAATGGCCAAGCTGTGGGTGTAAAGAAAAACTTCTTAAAGAAAATTAAAAGTGCTACTCCAGTGAACACGTGAGTAATACGAAGGCAAAATGACCTTATTGCTGTTATGAAGAAAGTTACAGTGGTCTGGTTAGATAAAACCAGCCACATTTTCTTAAGCCATAAGCCTAATCCAGAGCAAGCCCCTAACTCTCTTCAATTGTTTTAAGGCTGAAAGGGGAGTGGAAGATGCAGAAAAAAAGTTTGAAGTGAGCAAAGATTGGTTCATGAGGTTTAAGGAAAGAAGCTGTCACCATAACATAAAGGTATAAGGAGAAGCAGCAATTACTGATGTAGAAGCGGCAGGAAATTACCCAGAAGATACAGCTAAGATCATTGATAAAGGTGTCTATACTAAACAATCGACTTTCAGTGTAAATTAAACAAACTTTTAATAGAAGATGCCATCTAGAACTTTTATAGCTAGAGAGGATATGTCATGACTTCAAAGCTTTAAAAGACAGGCTGATTCTTTTATTAGGAGCTAATGTAGCTGGACTTTGAGCAGAAGCCAATGTTCATTTACCAAAACATAAATCCTAGGCCTGTCAAGAATTATGCTAAATGTACTCTGCCTGTGTTCCAGAAATGGAACAACAGAGCCTGGATGACAGGACAGCTGTTTACACAATGGTTTACTGAATATTTTAAGCTCACTGTTAAGTCCTACTTCTCTCACACACACAAAATTACTTCAAAATATGACTCTCATTGACAATGCACCTAGTTACTCAATAGACCAACAATGTACCCAAATCACCCAGCAGATGACTGTGATGGAGATATAAATGGAGATTAATGTTGTTTTCTTGCTTGCTAACACAACATCTATTCCACAGCCCATGAATCAAGGTTTTACTTCTAGTTTCAAATATTATTATTTAAGAAATACATTTCATAACCCTATAATTGCCATAGATTGTGATTCTTCTGATGGATCTAGAAAAAGTAAATTGAAAATCTTCTGGAAAGGATTCACCATTCTAGATGCCATTAAGAACATTTGTGATCATGAGAGGAGGTCAAAACATCAACATTTACAGAAGTTTGGAATAATTTGATTTAAAACCTCAGGGATAACTTTGAGGGGTTCAAAACTTCAGTGGAGGAATTAACTGCAGATGTTATGGAATTAGCAAGAGAACTAGAATTTTAAGTGGAGGCTAATGATGTGACTGAATTGCTTCAATCTCAGGATAAAACTTGAATAGATGAGGATTCAATTCTTAAGGATGAGCTAAGTAAGTGATTTCTTGAGATGGAATCTACTCCTGGCAAAGATGCTGTGAACATTGTTGAAATGACCACAAAGTCTTTAGAATATGACATAAACTTAATTGATAAAGCAGCAGCATGTTTGGAGAGGACTGACTCCAATTTTGAAAGAACTGAAGTCAATTTTACTGTGGGTAAAATGCTATCAAACAGCATTGCATATTATGAAAAAGATTGTCTTGAAAAAAAGAGTGGCAATGTGACAAACTTCACTGTTATTTTAAGGAACTGCCACAACTATTCCAACCTTCAGCAACTGCCACCCTAATCAGTTAGCAGCCATCAACATTGAAGTAGGACTCTCCACCAGCAAAAAGATTACAATTCTTTTAATGCTTAGAAGATTATTAGCATTTTTAAAGAAATGAAGTATTTTTAACAAGGTATGTACTTTTGTTAGACATAATGCTATTTCACACTTAATAGACTATGGTATTATGTAACATAACTTTTATATGCACTAGAAAACTAAAAAAATCATGTGACTTGCTTCATTATTTGTTTTATTGCAGTGGTCTGGAATCCAACCAGAAATATCTCAGATGTATGTCTGTATCTAAATCCTTAATTGTATCTAAGTGCATGATGCTTTCTGTATAGATAACAAAAGTTTGTTTCAGCAATCTGAGAATTTTATAATCAAGGTCTAAATTACACTGGTATTTAATGTGGTGATAATGGTGGTTGGGAGGGATATTGAAATAAGAGTTCAAATAGGAGATAAAAACCTCACTCATGTTACACAGTTTTTTAGAAGCAACCTTTGCCCTGCTTCCAATTTAAAGGGCCCAAATTACTTTTTTTCCCCCGATTGTAGATGTGTTTTTATTTCTAGGTCTAAAATCAATTACTCTTGGCACAGAGTAATTAAGTGAACCAATTAGATGTTGATCCGAACTAAGACCTCACTTCCTTTGAAACATTCTTGAACTAAACATTGACTATGAACTCTCCATTATTAGTATCCTTTCTGTCTCTATTCTGGTTGTTTTCTGGAAAAGAACAATGCATGCTATATAGAAAAAGAATTTACTGAATATTTTAATTGTATGTTACTCCCAGAAGCTGTACATTTTAATTCATAAAGAAATACACCTGGCTAAGTCAGATGTCAACTCTTGTACTCAGGTTAGCTTTATTTAAATCATTTAAGTACCTACAATACTATAAATTGATTTGAATTTCTCTCTGCTGTAGCTCTGAATTATTTTGCTGTTCTCTCTCTGGCTTATTGTATAAGGTACATTTTTTGCCTAATATTTTTGCATTAGTTCATGACTTTCTTAAATCCTTATCTGAACTAATAATGTAGTTGGATTTCTCCAAGAATTGGAAAAGTTTAATGTTATGAGATGAAAAAGCCAAATCAAATAAAATCACAATAAATAAGTCTGAAACCATTTCACTAGAATAACTATGTATTGTTGTATATGACTAAAGAAATTACAGGTTGTATTAGTCCATTTTCATGCTGCTGATAAAGACATACTTGAGACTGGACAATTTACAGAAGAAAGAGGCTTAATGGACTTACAGTTTCACATGGCTGGGGAGGCCTCACAATCATGGCAGAAGGCAAGGAGGAGCAAATCACATCTTACATGGATGGCAACAGGCAAAAAGACAGAACTTGTGCAGGAGAACTCCTGTTTATAAAACCATTAGAGCTCATGAGACTTACTCACGATCAGGAGAACAACACAAGAAAGACCAGCCCCTATGATTCAATTACCTCCTACTGGCTCCCTCTCATGAAAGGACATATGCAAATTGTGGGAATTACAATTCAAGATGAGATTTGGGTGGGGACACAGCTCAACTACAGAATTCTGCCCCTGGCCACTCCCAAATCTCATGTCCTCACATTTCAAAACCAATCATGCCTTTCCAATAGTTCCCCAAAGTCTTAGCTCATTCCAGTATTAACTCAAAAGTCCACAGTCCAAAGTCTCATCTGAGAGAAGGCAAGTCCCTTCTGCCTATGAGCCTGTAAAATCAAAAGCAAGTTAGTTACTTTCTAGATACAATGGGGGTACAGGCATTGGGTAAATACAGCCATTCCAAGTGGGAGAAATTGGCCAAAACAAAGGGGCTATAGACCCCATACAAGTCCAAAATCCAGCAAGGCAGTCAAATCTTAAAGATCCGAAACAATCTCCTTTGACTCCATGTCTTACATCCAGGTCACGCTGATGCAAAGGTGGGTTCCCATGGTTTTGGGCAGCTCTGCTTTTGTGGCCAGCAGGATATAGCCCCCCTCCTGGCTGCTTTCACCAGCTGGCATTGAGTGTCTGTGGCTTTTCCAAGCACAGAGTGCCAGCTGTTGGTGGATCTACCATTCTGGGGTCTGGAGGACAGTGGCCCTCTTCTCACAGCTCCACTACATTGTGCCCCATTAGGGACTCTGTGTGGGGGCTCCAACCCCACATTTCCCTTCTGCACTGCCCTAAAAGAGGTTCTTTGTAAGGGTCCCACCCCTGCAGAAAACTTCTGCCAGGGCATCCAGGCATTTCCATATGTCCTCTGAAATCTAGGCAGAAGTTTCCAAACCTCAATTCTTGACTTCTGTGCACCCACAAGCTCAACACCATGTGGAAGTTGCTAAGGTTTTGGGCTTCTACCCTGTGAAGCAACAACCTGAGCTGTACCTCAGCCCATTTTAGTCATGGCTGTAGTAGTTGGGACACATGGCACCAAGTCCCTAGACTGCACACAGCAGAGGGACCCTGGGGCCCAGCCTGTGAAACCATATTTTTCTCCTAAACCTCCAGGTCTGTGATAGGAGGGGCTGCTGCAAAGGTATCTAACATGCCTTGGAGATATTTTCCCCATTGTCTTGGTGATTAACATTGGGGTCCTAGTTACTTATGCAAATTTCTGAAGCTGGCTTGAATTTCTTCTCAGAAAATGAGATTTTCTTTCCTATCACATTGTCAGGCTGCAAATTTTCCAAATATTTGTGCTCTGTTTCCCTTTTAAAACTGAATGCTGTTAACAGCACTCAAGTAACCTCTTGAATGCTTTGCTGCTTGGAAATTTCTTCCCCTGGATACGCTAAATCATCTCTCTCAAGTTCAAAGTTCCACAAATATCTAAGGCAGTGGCAAAATGCCACTAGTCTGTTCGCTAAAACATAACAAGAGTCACCACCTTTGCTCCAGTTCCCAACAAGTTTCTTATTTCCATCTCAGAGCACCTCAGCCTGGACCTTATTGTTCATATCACTATCAGCATTTTTGTCAAAGCCATTCAACAAGTCTCCAAGAGATTCCAAACTTCCCCACATTTTCCTGTCTTCTTCTGAGCCCTCCAAACTGTTCCAACCTCTGCCTGTTACTCAGTTCCAATGTTGTTTCCACATTTTCAGGTATCTTTTTGGCAGCGCCCCACTCTACTGGTATCAATTTACTGTATTAGTCTGTTTTCATGATGCTGATAAAGACATATCTGAGACTGGGCAATTTACAAAAGAAAGAGGTTTAATAGACTTACAGTTCCACACGGCTGGGGAGGCCTCACAGTCATGGCAGAAGGTAAGGAGGAGCAAGTCATGTCTTACATGGATAGCAACAGGCAAAAAGAGAGAACTTGTGCAGGGGAACTCCTGTTTATAAAACCATCAGATCTCATGAGACTTATTCACGATCATGAGAACAGCATAAGAAAGACCTGCCGCTATGGTTCAATTACCTCCCACTTACTCCCTCCCACAACATGATGTGGGAGTTGTGGGAGTTACAATTCAAGATGAGATTTGGGTGGGGACACAGCTAAACTATATCATAGAGGCTCGATATGTTTTGCAATATCATTATATTTAAATGCATGTGGATGTATTTGTCTCTCAAAGAGAATATTTCTTTCTCCTTTATTCAAAGATAACTATGTTTTCACTTGAAATCAAAGATGATAAAAGTTAATTCATACAGCAAGCCACGTATCTCTCACACTATTTATTTAAAATGGATTCAGCCCAACAATCTTTGGGTTAAAAGTACTATATGCCAACCTAAGATAATACTGTTCCCTGATCTCATCTGTGTGTGTCATGTGTGTGCATGGCTTTCAGATGTAGGATTCTATAACCACAATGTTCTGAAAACATAATGTGAGGACACATTACCCCACTGGTCAATGCCCCGCCCCTTCAATGCAAATCTTTCAGCCTCTTTTCATCTGGAGACAATTCAATAGCCTTGGAACATTCTCTGGAATATTTTCCACAATGAGCAAGATCTCTTGTCTCTTGTATACTACATCGGTGTGTGAAATGTCATCTTTCAAATTAGTAGGTACATATACTTACACACACTGAAATGACTATACATGGATCCTTCTTATTTTAAGTATCTTTTTTTCTTCAACTATGCTAATTTTCCTTTGCCATGAAATATGTAAAAACAGAATCTTATACTCACTTCTAAAATGTATAAGCTATATGAAACAAACAAACAAAAACAGAAATTAAAGCTTGGGAAAATAGAAATCAGTGAAAAGATTGAAACACCAAGATTCAAGAAAGACCTGCATCAAATGTCAAAATCTTAAGCAGTAGAAACCCAAATAACATTTTTTCAGAGCACTAAGCAGCAGTATTCAGATCCAGTATGTCTTTGTTTTGGACCTCACTAAATTCTAAACACTGGAAGAAAGAAATTGCTCAATCAAGTGTTTAATTCTGGATGAATCAGTGAAAGCTAAGAATGCTTGGGTCACACAGCACATGTGTGACCACAGGTCTGCCGCAAGAGATTCTGGGGCTGATGTTAATTTATTTCCGCAATAGGTGTCTTTCTCTAATAACAGATAAATTTGAATAGGTTGCAAACCGCAACCTTGTAAGGGATTTGGTAATATACTGAGTATATATTCTTCTTTGGGAACTTCTCTGATAATATCAGAACCTCAGAGGTCTCTTATTGTACCCACTCTCACCCCCCTCTGACGTAAAACCTAAGGCCAAGTCTCAATGTAGTTTCCAGTGCTGCTCATTTATAAATATATTTGTTTTGACATTTCTCCTAATTTCTAATAAATAACATATTCTCTACTTCGAAGAGACTTGTGTCTCCAACCCAGAAAAAGAGTTCCTGCAACAGACATAGTATACAAATAATGAGGCAACCAACACTGAAGGAGATTTCTAGGCAAGCTAGAAGCTAGCTTGTGAAATGTGTCTAACTTCATTGGGTCAACCTTAACTTGGAAGAGTTTAAATATTTTCAATAACTATAGCAGGGAATTTTTAGGTGGAGCTAGGAGAACATGAAATTGAGAAGAAGGAAACCTAAAACGTGGGAATAGGAAAGTGGTGGTCTCTTTCCACAGTGACTTCCAGTAGGATCAAGCTGAATGGTGAGCCTGTCTATAAACATTGATGGGTCTGGCACAGACTTCTTAATTTTTAATAAGAAACTTCTAAACTCAGTTTTTTTCTCTAGAAAAAACTACAATATTAACTTGGGGAAAGTACTTTTTAAGCACATAGAACTCATCTATACTTAACCTGCCAGAAGTTTTTCGCTGGCTGACTCATGCCTTGGATCTTTCATTGACTTCAAATAGTTTTTCTTCTTACTACTCTCTAGCATGCTATCTTTCTTCGTGTTACATTCTGCAGTGATCTTCATTAACTGCCCAATGTCAAACTGTGATTTTTATAAGGATGACCATACACTTAGATGTTTACATTACTACATAATATGAATGTGAGTTATATACTGACATTTTCTACATGTCTGTTATACGTTAATATCTATAATTTAGTTTCTGCAATGTATTCCCTATTTTTGAATAAGAATTGGGTTTCCTGTTGCTCTTCGAGAAACTAAATCAATATTATTTTATCCTAATAGATAGACTAATTATTACTGGAAGAAAGATGCTGATAACAATGCCATGCTGTATCAGTGTAAGGTAAATTATAATATTACCATACAACCTGGGATATTTACTTAATAAATTTAACCATTCTGGATAATTTAATAAGAATGATTTTCCTCAGCAGAATTTGCTTTAAACATTACAAACTTTATCGGCCAGCCTTCTACACCTAACCACTTGCTGGACCAGTCGATGAGCCCTGTTGCCTCTGTAAATCAAATTGATTGATGCCTAGGGCATATCACTTGCCCATGGCAGGTCAGTTCCCTCCCTGGATGACCATTAACTTCAGCTTCCATCACCTGAATTTTACTTAGAAAAATTGAGTTGTCTTTCTTTCAAAGCGTGTTATGCCATATATGTTTACCATTACAGCAATGTCACTAAAATGTTATGAAAATAAATTGAGATACATTCAAAATAGAAGATATTCATTATTTTACATTGTTTTGTAAGGCAATAAACATAATATATGGGGTAATAATTGTGGACCAGATAACTATGAAAGATTGGGGATGTAAAAATATAAATGCTTTTCCACTGAGATTGCCACATAGTATTTTCATGTCCTCTCTATGGAGTGAATGGATTAAACCCAAAAGCAATAAATGATGTATCATGAGTATGTCTTATGTAATAATATCAATTGTCATTAGGCCAACCAGTGTCTGCAAAAATGTATTCTCTTCATAAAAATGTATGTATTATTGTAGAATACATTATATCAACACCTATCTGTAGGTGTATGCATGTACTTATGCACAATCATAAACACACGTACCCCATACATATATATGCAATGCTGCATATATGTTTACTATGCACTTTTGAACTCACTATTTCAAGGAACCAAACAAGCAAAAATAAGGGTTTATTCTAATTGATTCAAATATTTACTTCTGGTTTACTAAGTCTTTGTAGATACATTAAAAAAACACTCACCAATTACTTTTTTAGGATGGTAAACTTGAAGTTTTTAGACTGATGCCACAGTTTACTGGCTGTTTTTAAAGACAGAGAGGTGAATTGGGTTATCTTTGTTTTATATCTCTTATCACTAACATTATATTTAAAAATGAAGTATAAAATTGTAGCTTAAGAAACAATAGCTCCTAATGCTCTTAAGTCACTATCACATTAAATCTTGCACATTTTGAGGAAAATAGGATTTCTTTTTACTCTGCATAAGTGTTTTATCACAAAGAACATAAAAGCATATATATAAACAGGGTTAACTTTTTTTTTCTTGATAATCCAGGAAAGACTATGTTTTAGTATCAGCCAAGTTTTAACAAAACATTTTATCTTTTTCATAATATAGATGACCCCTTTGTAATACAACTTTCTACTTTGATGACGTCAAAGCAAAAATTGCATCAATATTACATAGGCAGGGAACATTTTATTCAAGAGGACAGATAAGAACTCAATTTGAACTCAACTACAATGGAATAAAAGGCCGGAGGATTTTAAAAGTTCGTGAAGGAGTTGGGGGAGTGGGAGAGATCATAAGCTATTTTTGCTAGTAGGTGTTCCCAAAGGAAAAATAAACTTTCCCATACATTTATCACAGGAGTGATATGCCCACTGAAGTTAGGCTCCTACACTCCTACAAAGATTGGGAGATAGGAGTGCTATCATTCTTGATATTTACATTTCAAGAAGATGGCTCCTAGATCCTGGAGAAAGAAATTCCTGGGTTTAAATACTAGCGAGAGGATTTTAAATAGATTTACATACATCTCAAAGGAACAGATAATGAATTTATAATTACAAGTTTCCTAAAAAATGTTCTCAGAGAAGAGAACTCAGAGATTAGAAATAAGAAAAAGCCTATATAAAGTTTAGTCAAGCTGAGAGGAACATTAAGGCTGCCTTGATTAATAAAAATATTCTATTTCTTCAGTAGACAATATAGTAGTGACTAACCACTTGTGGATTTTGAGGTCGTGAAATGTGGGTATTATGGCTGAAGTCATTGAATATTTCCTTGTATTTAAATGTAGCTGAGGTAAATTTAAATTAATTAGCAATAAGTAGTGGCTACAGTATTGGGCAATACATATACATGGATACATAATCAATGGTTATTATCTTGAACAAAAGTAAACTCTTAAGTTAAAAATGAAACATAATTGATATATAAAGCACCTGCCTTTACATTTAGGATAGCTTATGTACTAATTTGTGTTGCTACTCT
The DNA here is from genome assembly GCF_028878055.3 of Symphalangus syndactylus. Classification (NCBI taxonomy): domain Eukaryota; kingdom Metazoa; phylum Chordata; class Mammalia; order Primates; family Hylobatidae; genus Symphalangus; species Symphalangus syndactylus. The sequence goes on along the minus strand of NC_072438.2, from coordinate 75,284,418 downwards.
TTATTAGTTATTTGTTTGTTGTCATGTGATTTCATTTATGATGAGTAATCAAAAGAGTCACTAACTAAACACACCCTGACTTATTAATTTGCAAATATTTGTTTTCAATTATTCATTTTCCACACAGCCAAAGGGTACCAGTGCATGCAGAAATTCCATGAGAGAGAAAAGTAAATAAACTTCCATATTTTGCATTTCTGCTTCGGTTACAACATCATTCCACATTCAGTGCTGGAGCTGCACAGCACTATATTTCAAAACAAACCTTTCTGTAAAAAAGGTGTCTATCTATTGTTGATCACACCTTTTTTCTGAATTAATGATATGGGTAAATGTCCAGGCCCATAATTATTTACCCATTGCTTAATCCAGATTTTTTGCAGGAGATAGAAATTTCCAGAAGCAATTACGCTGCATCATCATTCTTTCTTTTCTCTTCCTTTTGTTTAGGAGAGATATATACCCTTATCTCAAGGTCAACCTGTGTCCCACTGTTAGCATCTCCTTTCATAGCTGTGTTGCCAGGATCTGGATTTGCCATCAATTCCTCTCCAACCTGTAATGTCAACTGCTCTTTCCGCTGACTCCTACTTCCAACCCAAGTCTAAAGTCAAACTGACGTTTTTCCCAGCCAGGAATGACAGAAACCAACAGCGGCAGCAAAAACAACAACTAAAAAAACAACAGACAGTCTCGTGGTTAAGGAAGTTGCTCCGATTTTCATATGTTGAAATACATACAAATGCATGTAAGAATTATAAATATGTATAAGACTTAAGGACAGTCTACATTCCCAGAATCTTTTATCAAACATCTTCTAGAAAAAGCAAACAAGCAAAAAAAAAAAATTAACCAAGTCTTACTTACAGATATAGAGGTAAAAATCCTAAGAAACAAAAAAGAGAGAGAGAGGGGAGAGAGAGAGAGAAAAGAAAGTAGAAAAGAAAAAGAGAAGGAAGGAAGAAGGAAGGAAGGGAGGGAGAGAGGGAGGGAACTATAATACCAAAAGCTTAATACAATATTCTCAAGTAGAGTGTACAGCAAAAAGGAAAACATGCTTTATCATTTGTTAATGTAATTCATCATTTTATTAAGGAAGGAAAATATGTGAGAAGTTAGAACTTTATCCTAAAAGACAGTACAACCCGGATAAGAAAAGCTCAAAGTATAGAATCAGATAATAGAAGTTTAGAACTTGACTTTACCACATCCTTGCTGTGTCATTTAGTCCACATTTTCTAACTTCTCTGTATATATTTCCTTATCTGTGAAACTGGAATAGAAATATTGCCTCAGAGAGTTGTTTAGAGGACAAAATATTGTTTAAAATTTAAAGCATTTTATTGAGTATTTGACCGATGATAAATCCTCAATACACATTAAATAGTATTAATGTTGTATTATTTAATGTGTGCATGTATGTATTTTCTTTCTACTTCTGTGTCAAACTTCTCTGGGGTCCTTCCTTACTCACTTCCCTACTACTATCATCGACAACCTCATTCACTCCCAAAAGATTGCTTTTCAGATTTGACTGGCAAATCTTTGTTACAGCCCAGATCTCTATAAAGTTTCCATCTCATCTGTGTTCCCAACTACCTATTAGCTATAACAACTAGGTTGTCTTTCCAAAGATCAATATATCAAATCTAAGATAACTACCACTGTCTGCCCTTCCTTCATTTTAACATCATTTCAGCTTGTTACTTACGCATTCTCTACCTTGGCTAAAGCAATCATGGTCCTGTCTCTCAAATTAAAAACCTCAGAAATACCTTTTTTTCTCCCTTACCAAAATAATACTGCTGTTGTTCATATAAAATAGGCAAAAGGGATAAACAATAACCCAGGACGGTCTTTGGCACTTTCCTGGGAACCGAGAGCGAGCATTGGTTCCTTATTAATGACTGAAGGAGTATAACAAGAAGTCGCCAATGAAATGTGCATTTGTTCATCTGTCACCTTCTTTTCATTTCATTTTCCATCCTATGGTTTGAATCAGGCTCTAAAAACTGTTTCCCAGGGCACACGATTTGCCTCTGATTTTACAGCTTCCCAGTTAATCTTTCATTGCTTAAAATATGCAATGGGATTTATTTAAAATAGTTTATGCTTTAAAACTTTTTAGTATGTTTCCAAGGCCTTCAAAATCATCATCTACCATATTTTTCTCTTTTCTGCTTCTTGATTTTGATGCACTCATTTTATTTTCTGATTACTCCCAAACTTATACATTTTCCAAACAACCCAGGACATTTCTCACACCCTTGGCTCTACATACACTGGTCTCCATTTCCTGAATAGCTTTCTCCCTTTTCCCATATGTATAAATACTGATTTTACCTTCCTTGAGGCCCAGATAAAGCATTATCCCCTCTATAAAAATATCTCTTTCCTCCCCAAACTAAATATAGTTTTTGCACTAAAATTAATTTCTCCCTCTTTTTTAAAAAAGCATATGTCTTATAAAATTATCAATGTTTTCACTATTTTTTCCTAGTAGAGAGATTGCTCTTATCAATTGTGTATTATTTTTAAAAAATCTGTACATCGACATACTTAATATGACTTGCCTTCACTGATCCTTACGTACATAACTAATATTTTGAAATTTGTGCATCATTCAGGAAAACATACTATTTAATGTTATTATTTATTTTTGAAAACAATATGCAGTCTCTAGCAAAAAATTTTATTTACTATTTCTTAACTTTAATGTGAAGTAAGATCAAGACTAAAAAACAAACATTAACATACCTATATACCTACACATTTAATAACTTAAATATAATTCAATATATTATAACTAATTTTTAAGAGATTAAAAAATTATATTTTATTTTATCACTCAAGTATTAAATTTTCATATTCATTCTACTCTTTCTTGTAAGCTCTAGCATTTTAGGGGTTGGGCTGCCATCTGGTGGAAATTTTAAGTCTTAACTAAAAAATGTATATTTTGGTGTAGCTTGCTCATTTATGTTGTTAAAAGCATGTTAATAAACATTCTGGTTGCACAGGAGAAAATGTACTAAATTAAATTAATGAGCTGATATCTAATAGAAAATAAAAGCAAATAAATATTTAAATTACACAAGTATGCGTTTCTGCTTGCCTTAACCATCCATTTGTACCACAATAAATTTAATATTGTGAATATAAAGAAGGCCATAAAAACTCAACAAATAGACAAATAGACAATTGGTTACTGTGTGAACACAATTAGGATTTTTTTAACCCTAAGTTATAAACCAAGATTTGCTTTTACTGTCATACAATTACAAAACCTCTACGTAAGATTCAAAAGGAACCACAGGTAGTCATGAAAAAATACACTGGGAAGAGATTACGTTCTATTTCATTTCTGCTTACCCAATTGCACATTCATTTCTCAGTTATTTCTTCTTGAAATACCTTGTTTGGTGCAGTAATACCTTGCTGTTTACTGTACTTACTGAAATACAACTAGAGTAGATAAACTGAGAAACAAATGTAAAAATGAGTACTCAAATATGAAATAGAATATTGTCAAATATTATTTTACTAAGACTCATATATAAACATTTCAAAACTGATTATACATAAAATTTTTAAATAAAAGATAACTGTTGAAGATAACTGTTGGTTGGTAGAGTTGATATGTTAATATTCTAGAGTGCAGATCACATCCTTAGTTTAATTATTGACACCAACTCACAGGAGGTGCATTTTTATCTAATGAGGGTGTTATTCTTTTTGGATATTTTTTATTTCCAAAACATTAAAATTTAATCTCACCATAATGGGATGTTTGCCTAGACATGCTAGGCTTGACAGAGATGATTTATGTTTCTGAAAATAAAACTAAATTGCACAGAGCCCTTGAGGAACCTAAAAGCAGAATGTGTTAGAGAAGTGAGGGATACATTGTGAAGCAGGAAGGCTTAAGAGCAGTTCCAGTTCCATACTTAATTAACAGTATGGTTTAAATAATAATAATAAAGTAATCCTAATCATAAGCCACATTGTAAAGCAGTTTTCATATCACATATTTTTGAATCCTCACAACAGTGAGATGATAAGCGTCCCTTTACTATTAGTTTTGTAGAAATCACAAAACAGGCTCAGAGATACAAAATAACTTTGCCAAGTACAAACAGCTAGTACATGCCACAGATGGAACATTCAGGCAGACTACTGGGATTCAGCTTGCTCATTGAAAAACAATATTCTGTGAATCTTATTTAGGATTTTAGTTTCTTATGCAGGTGAATCATAATAGGTTTAATTTACTACAGAACCAATTAGTATTTTAAAATTAATCTGCATTTGTTTTGTTAGGATTTAACATACATAAAGAATATGCATAAAAATATATGTGCCTGGAAAAAATAAGGTACAACAAAGAGCCATGGCTATAACTATAATCAGTATTCAAGAAGCCTCCACCAATGCATCTATAAATATGAAACCTTTCTGCAGCTGACTTGGGTGTAAACTTCACACTAAAATTTATAATAATTATCTCCTGGTTTTTTGTTTGTTTGTTTGTTTTTCTTTGAGACAGAGTCTTGCTCTGTCGCCCAGACTGGAGTGCAATGATGTGATTTCGGCTCACTGCAACCTCTGCCTCCCAGGTTCAAGCAATTCTCCTCCCTCAGCCTCCTGAGTAGCTGGAATTAAAGGCACCCACCACTACGCCCGGCTAATTTTTTGTATTTTTTGTAGAGACAGGGTTTCACTATGCTGGCCAGTCTGGTCACGAACTCCTGATCCGCCCACCTCGGCCTCCCAATATTGCCTTTTTTAAAAGGTATACACCTTTGTATTCATCCTTAAAGTTAATTTTGTTTTGTCTGTTATGCTTATTAATGGTAATATATGTTTTTTATTTGATATCTTGTTTCAGTCAAGAGGTTTATGAAAATTATCTTAGATAATTTTATATATTAGAGATGCCGTTTATTTTTATTGCTCTATGGTAATTCATTGTATCAATATGAAATAATTATTTATTTTGTAATTGATAGACATAGGATTTTCTTCTAGTTCAAATCTATTATGATAAAATCCACTGGGATTTCTGTGTGGTAAGTTATGTACATCTTCCAAATTAGTATATAATTATATCCTAATTACCAAAATGATTGTATCAACTTATTCTCTTATCCACACAGCACAGTGAAATTTTTTGTTTCATTTTTTGCCACTATGATGTTTTTTTTATTTGTTTTGCTTTGATGCTTACAAGATTGAACACACATTTTCATAGAATTATAGAATACATAATCCACTTTTGTGCTCATTTAAAAATATTATGCTAGGTATTTCTCTTACTCATTTATAGTAATTCTAAACATATTTGGCATGCAGATTGTTTCCAGGCAAAGTAAAGAGTAAAGCGTGTTTTGGGGAAAATAAAAACAAATATAGGCCGGGCGCAGTGGCTCACACCTGTAATTCCAGTACTTTGGGAGGCAGAGGCAGGTGGATCTCCTGAGGTCAGGAGTTCGAGACCAGTCTGGTTAACATGGTGAAATCCTAAATGGGATCTAATTAAACTAAAGAGCTTCTGCACAGCAAAAGAAACTACCATCAGAGTGAACAGGCAATCTACAGAATGGGAGAAAATTTTTGCAACCTACTCATCTGACAAAGGGCTAATATACAGAATCTACAATGAACTCAAACAAATTTACAAGAAAAAAACAAACAACCTCATCAAAAAGTGGGCAAAGGACATGAACAGACACTTCTCAAAAGAAGACATTTATGCAGCCAAAAAACACATGAAAAAATGCTCATCATCACTGGCCATCAGAGAAATGCAAATCAAAACCACAGTGAGATACCATCTCACACCAGTTAGAATGGCCATCATTAAAAAGTCAGGAAACAACAGGGGCTGGAGACGATGTGGAGAAATAGGAACACTTTTACACTGTTGGTGGGACTGTAAACTAGTTCAACCATTGTGGAAGTCAGTGTGGCGATTCCTCAGGGATCTAGAACTAGAAATACCATTTGACCCAGCCATCCCATTACTGAGTATATACCCAAAGGACTATAAATCATGCTGCTATAAAGACACATGCACACGTATGTTTATTGCGGCACTATTCACAATAGCAAAAAGACTGGGAACCAACCCAAATGTCCAACAACGATAGACTGGATTAAGAAAATGTGGCACATATACACCATGGAATACTATGCAGCCATAAAAAATGATGAGTTCATGTCCTTTGTAGGGACATAGATGAAACTGGAAAACATCATTCTCAGTAAACTATCGCAAGGACAAAAAACCAAACACCACATGTTCTCACTCATAGGCGGGAATTGAACAATGAGAACTCATGGACACAGGAAGGGGAACATCACAATCCAGGGACTGTTGTGGGGTGGGGGGAGGGAGGAGGGACAGCATTAGGAGATACACCTAATGCTAAATGACGAGTTAATGGGTGCAGCAAAACAACATGGCACATGGATACATATGTAACAAACCTGCACATTGTGCACATGTACCCTAAAACCTAAAGTATAATAATAATTAAAAAAAAAAAATGATGAAACCCCGTCTCTACTAAAAATATAAAAAATTAGCCTGGGGTGGTGGTGCACGCCTGTAATCCCGGCTACTCGGGAGGCTAAGGCAGGAGAATCTCTTCAGCCTAGGAGGTGGAGGTTGCAGTGAGCCAAGATTGCGCCATTGCACTGCAGTCTGGGTGATAACATTTCAGAAATCAATAAATGAATGAGTGAATGAATGAATGAATAAATAAATAAACAAATATGCAAGAAGCTAAGGGCAAGGGAATGGGTAGCAAAAAGATGGCAATTCACTGTAAGATGATCACCACTGCAATGACAAAGTATTTAGTAAAACCCTCACCACAAAATATACATGTGTGTATGTGTGTGTGCATGCAAGTATAATGCCAGGTTCATAAGGAACAACAGGTAGCAATGTGGGAACAGACTGGGAACAGGTTATGTTCTATTTCATTTCTGATTGCCCAATTCCACATTCATATCTGAGTTATTTCTTCTTGAAGTATCTTGTTTGATATAATAATACCTTGCTGTTTACAGTACTTAATGAAATATCGCTAGAGTAGATGAACTCAGAGACAAATGTTCAAATGAATAATCAGAAATGAAATAGAATATTGTCAAAAAGCTCAGAGACCTACAAAATTTTCAACCACAATATAATATGAAATATTATTAAGATGTACTTTGATAACAAGGGAGGATCAAAGTCAACCTTTCTATAAGGATCAAATCAAGGGCATTAACAATCTTTCTATTGTTAATACTTTTGAATGGATTAGGGAGAGTTCAATAGACTTTTTCAATTGGAATAAAAATGATTCAGGAAACGATACTAAAGATGCACCTTGACCTCGAAGTCTGATAGTCTCATGGTTTCTGCAAGTTAATCTGAGAAAGAAAAAGAAGTTTTGGAGCACAAAATAGCAAAGGAATATTGCAAGACATTTGTTTTTTTAAAAAATGAAATGAATGTTTATTGGCACATAAACCTAAGTAGAGTAGAATAAGAAGCCTGATATGTATATAGAGAGGGAAGCTACCATTATAACCAGAACTCTGGATATAAAATATCTCTTTATCTCCATATCTACACATTGTTTGAGTTAATGGTCTACAAATAGGAAGTAAATGACAAACGTCTCAGCTCTTAAGGAGGGCACATTGTTCACTTCAGATATGACAAAGAAAGTAGTGGAAAAAGAAGACCCTTCCCTTCCTTCCTCTCCTCTTCTCCCCTCTCGTCCCTTCCCCTCCCCTCCCCTCCTCTTCCTTTATATAGAAATAAGGACCGTAGAGAACAGTAGATTTAGGAATCTCTCCCAAAGAGAAGATCTGGACCTCTAACAAAGAATATGCCCAAAACACTACCATAAAATAGGTCACCTTTCATTCCGACTAGAGTTACAGAATTGCTATTAACCATAAAATCTTTTGTTCTCTCATTATTCCTCTTTTTGAAAGAGAGTATTTCAGTTTCATTGTCCTGATTCCTCCAATTCCACTTGGTGTATGTGGGGATAATTTCTTTCCCCATTCACTTCCAGGTCTTTGGATCTAGGGCCGGGCCACTCTCACTGGATAAAACATTTAGAGTATATTTTGCCCGGATGAGGAATCCTAACCAGAATATCTAGTGAACAGACAGACCAACTGTCATAAGGATCCAAGTTGTTCAACCAATCTTTCCAGCTTTATTCTTTGTAGAAAGAAACATGGTAGGCATTTTTCAAGTTTTCTTCATTAAATAAGTGTTTTAACGTTTTCTATGGCCATATGACTTGCTTTGGCCAATGTGGTATAATCAGGAGTGATATGGCTCACTTTGGAACAGAATCTTTAAAAGCCAGTTAATAATTTACCGCTTGCACTTTCCACAGCTCTGGTGATCACAGATTCACACGTCAACAAGCCTCCATTATCTCACATCCCTGAGTAACTCCATGGGCAGATTGATCTAATGATCTACATAGGACATGTACATGAGATACAAACTTTCCATTTGTCAAGCAAGCAAACTTTTGAATTTGCTTTATACTGCGGAATTACTGACCCCACTGTGACTGTCAGAATAACAACATGTGTTTTCATTAGTTTCTGTAATAACTGTGCTACCCTACCTGATATCTTCTGAATAAAAGGATATCTAAACACTTGGACTCTGTTACCATCTTTCCCTCAAAATGTCATGTTATTGATTCTGTATTTTAAATTCCTCTATTTTAAATATACTGTTTTTAATAGCCAAGGCTTATTAACCATTATCCATATGTCCCACTTTGATTTTTTTTATTCTTTAATCTACCTCAGAATTTTTATCGGAAATTTCTTTCCTCCTGCCCAAATATTGAATACTGAGTTTTGATTTGTAGGTGGCTTAGGTGTGGCTTAGACTAGACCTTCTTTACATAAAGTGAAATTGAGCCTGGATTAAGTTTTGTGATATATTCAGGTTGCTTCTATTGAGCATCAAAAATAATTATTTGATTCTGTCATTAAAGAAAAGAAAAAATGTGTCAAAACATTTTGTCTTACCTCCTACAAACCAACAATTTATTAGTCTACTTAATCTTTCTAAAAGTTGGTTTAGAGAAAGATAAATACAGTTTCAGGGAAACTGGGTTAGAGAATAATTTTTACTTATTACTTTCACTAGGGATGTAAGACCTCTTTGAATCAAGCGGGGACTTACAAAATGTATTCTGAAGGTTAGACCAATCAGGTTGAGAAGGACATTTTGATTTATGAATAAAAGCTGGCTGATTGTAGATGAATGATTTAAAGTAATACTTCTTTTAATTATCATCATAAATGGCCTTAAAGAAGTTCTATGGTGCCAATTATTACCACATATTATGAGGAAGTAAATGAAATTGCCGCTAAATTTTTCTCCAGTAAAGTCAGTTGTACTGTAGTTTATCTTACTATTTAATATTTACAACCCAACCGCTGATGGTTAAAAATGAACTTTTACTTCTTCTGTGTTTTATTGCTGCTGAAAGAAGTACAATTGAATGATTGAGTGAAATGTGTAGCCAGTAGTTAAATCACAGTCACAGATTTAAATAGGTATTTATAAAGATATACCTTTAGGATGCAAATGAACTCCAAAGTTTTTTCATTTTCCAAAGAATTTATTTTTTTACTGGTTGAGGGTGAAGATTAGAGTATTAATAGTTTTCTACCTATTATTTTTTCCTCTAGAAGTACTAATGTGTCTTCAAAATTTTTCAAGTTTATCTTCCTTATATTCTCAGGATCAACTCTGAGTCACTTTTTCCTATCGTTATTTCCAAAGTTTCCATTATGTTTTTAAAGTATATAATCTTTTCATCATACTATTTGGAATAATTTTGACTTTCCTGATTCAAGTATAACATAATAACACGTGTAAAACATTGGACTGTAATGCAAATGAAATAATGTATAGAAAGAAAATGAAAATTTGTTTTGACATTCCGAATAGTTGAATTTTTTCCAGTAGGTAAATTAAAATTTACTTGTGAGGATGAATCACATTCTTTTTTTTTTTTTTTTTTTTTTTTTTTTTTTTTTTTTTTTTTTGTGACAGAGTCTCGCTCTGTAGCCCAGGCTGGAGTGCAGTGGCACCATCTCAGCTCACTGCAAGCTCTGCCTCTCAGGTTCATGCCATTCTCCTGCTTCAGCCTTTCAGCCTCATGAGTAGCTGGGACTACAGGCGCCCGCCACCACGCTTGGCTAATTTTTTGTATTTTTAGTAGAGACGGGGTTTCACCCTTTTAGCCAGGATGGTCTCGATCTCCTGACCTCATGATCCGCCCATCTGGGCCTCCCAAAGTGCTGAGATTACAGGCGTGAGCCACCTTGCCCAGTCACATTCTCTTTTTAATACAGAGTAAAACCTATTAAGCTCAAAAACTAGTAAATGATTTCTGTGTTTATGCAAACATAATACAGAAATCATAGACTAAAATATGAATGGAGAATTTCCATGAGAGGCAAAACTGCTCAGATGAATAATGTGAGAATTTGTTTTTGATGTTAGTTGAATGTTTACAGATTCTCTTACATTGGATAGAAGTTGAGCCTACAAGCAGAGATTAAAAAAATAAAATTTTTGTTTTGTTCTCTTCTCTTTGGTCCAACGTCTGTCACTGGAAAGGCTGGATTACAAATTAAGGGGAATAATCGATATGACTATCTCTGGAAGAAAACAGGTTAGCGGTTCTAAAAAGGTAGCAGGTAAGGAAGTAAGCAAAGCTGGCCACATTAGAAGCTCTCTGGTGGAGTATCAATTAAGAATTTCCAGGATTATCTAGTATGCAATATAAAAATTTCAGTGTTTGAATTGTGCTTTGCATGTGTTGACCAGAGACCTTTATTAAATTTTGTTAAACACCATAACTTTAATTTTTGTGTACTTTAAGTTACCCAAATCCACATTTGGTTCAAAATGGTGTAGTTTACCCTAGAAGAGGGAGAAGCTAGTTAATAAATGGCCAAGAGATATTTGCAGAAACTTAAAAAATTATTTGGGATTTGTCAGAAATATTGGTAAACTATACACATAATTAAAAGTCAAGCTATTGATGTGGGATGTTACTCAGTGTCTCCTGAATGCTAGGAAATTTGGAAACACTTTATGTAATGAGTGACCTATTTTCAAACACTAATACCCTGACTAATTTGTAACATCCTTAGGCAAACTCCTCCTTTGCTTACCGTTCCCACTGATTTATTTATCATCCTTCACACGCAAACTTCTACAAACAATTGTCCCAATGTACCCTGAACTTCCTCTTTGCCTAATTCCCTCATGGCCTACTTCAATCTGGCAGCATTTTATTAAATTTTTAAATCAACTCATTAATAACATCTGAGGCTAAAATTATTGGACACTTTCCTGCCTCACTCTATACTCTTAACATTCACTTGTTACCATTCCTTTCCTCTCCACAAACTTCTCTCCATTTTCCTACCTATTTTCTACTCTGTTTTCATAGAAATTCAGAGCTGTGGGGCTGAATCCACTATGGAAAACTTTCCATTATCCAGTTTTTTCATAATGAATACCACAGACTTTTTCTTCCTTTATCCTACTGTATACTGTCTCCCTAGTTAATTTGATTTTATACCATTAGTTTGCCCTTATAACCATTGCATTTCCCTCCAATAACACATCTAATAATTCAATATTCCTGTTTTTACTACATATTAAATATTCCTGTAGTCTTTTATTTATCTAAACAGCCACTTACTTAACTCAGCTTGAGCCCCTATAACTATACTATTCTTCTGGATAGGCTTCCCACAACTACTCCATCAACTGAATTTCTATGCATACCCAAAGTGTTCATAAAAAGACTCAGATCATGTCACTTCTAAACTTAAAACCCTGCAGCAATTTTCTGTTTTAGGCCTCAAGTCTAAAATCATTAACCTGTTCTGTAAGGTGCTAACTGCCTCATGTCAACTTCTCAGCTTTTTCTGTTTCATTCTCAGAATTCTGAAAGACGCTGCTGTCACAATGGTATATTTCTATCCCCTCAAATGTACAAGGCTCCTTTATTTCTGCTTCAGGTCTTTCATGCTTACTGTTTCCTTAGTCAGTGACACTTTTTGATTTGGAGTCCAGTTTAAATATTCTATTTCAACCAATATATCGTGGGCCTATTTCCATATTCCTTTCATTTCTTTTTTAGAGAAAATGTCAGAATTATACCCTAATTTATCTAAATAATTTTATGTTGCTGTCAATCTTCCTGATTATACTGAAAAGTCATAAAAGCAAGGATCATTTTTCACTTTTTCACCACACTAACACCACACTTTGCAGATAGTTGACTTAAAACTCATATTTCATTAAGTGAATGAATTTATGAAAAGTAGAAAAAAATCACAAATATAAGGCAGATAGTGAAGTATGTTTTGAATGTTTAACATTTAGTTTTCATGCTAAGAAAAATATTAATAATTTTAAAGATAACTTACATTCATTGTACAGTCATTAAGTGTCAGGTAATCTAATAACATGACATATTTTAAATCACTCAATTTATTGGCAACTTTCTAGCTCAGTTCTCCAAAATTCACCACATTTTTCACCCTTATTTCTCTAACTACATTTTCACTTTCCTTTTACCTCTGTAAGGCATGACTTTGTTAATTTTCTCAGTAAGTGTCATCAACACAAGTAGATAAACACAATCTGTTAGAGCTCCATTTTCTCTGTCACATGAAAGAGTGCAATGGATATTTCTTTTAGTTAAAATCCATAAGTGCTTGTAATAGTGCTGTGAATACGGTGGATGCTCAGTAAATAGCAGGCTGGTGAAAAGAATGAGGGAGTATTCCTTATTAAAATAACTAGAATTCAATCACCATTGTTTAATATCCCTAACAATTTGTTTCTGGAAGTTTAAAATAGGAGTGTAACTATGATTACAAAAACAAAAACTTACTTTAGCCAAGACATTATTCATTTTTGAGTAGTTTACATTTGATATTAGAAATAAAGGAAAATGGCTACTGAGAAAAAGATGTGGCTCAGATTGTTACAGTAAAGCATCTTGGTATATTAAAAATGTATGATGTCGGTAGGGCTTCTATTCCAAGGCTATGGGAAAGCTTTAACCAAATCTAAAAATAAGAATGAAGGGGGCTTTGGGAACGGCTTAAGAAAATAACAATGCATAGTCTGAAAACTGGATCTTCTAAGAAGATTCTCTGATGGAACAACAGAAAGCTAGAAAGAAGGCTTGCAAATCATTTCTTGGCTCCATGTCTCAAGCTCTCTATGACAAACTCAATGATCATAGTCTGATTGTGCGGCAAGTGAACATTTGGTATGATTATAGAATGGTTTTAACAAAGGGACACTAGTGTGTAAAGTGTGAAGAGGTTCAGCACTTCAGTTCCCTTTGGTCTAATAAAATATATAATGCAATTTGAAATGCATTGTTCCTAGAATTAATTGCACAGTAATACTTGGAGCAAAGAAACATGTAACATTCTTGGAAATACGAGCTAGGTTATGACTCAATAAATAGTTTCGATGATTGTGCTCTCTGTTGCATGAATGAAGCCATAAAATCTCAACTTTAAATGTAATTATGATAACATTTTGTTAATATACTCTAGTTGATTACCTAATGAATTACATTCATTGTAGACCAAAATCCATGCTAAGCATAGGAATGTCTTCTAGCTGAAAGAATGACATTTTAACAAAAAGATTTCAGACATGAGTAATTGAAAGGCTTTATTTATATGTATAAATATGTGTAAAATAATATATATACACCCATATTAAATATATAAAATGTATGTGTACATATGCATATATATATTTGGGAGAGGGTCTGGCTCTGTAGCCCAGGCTGGAGTGCAGTAGCGTGATCTTGACTCACTACAACCTCTGCCTCCTGGGCTTGAGTCATCCTACCACCTCAGCCTCCAAAGTAGCTGGGACTATGGGTGCACGCCACCATGTGTAGCTAGTTTTTGTATTTTTTGTACAGACAGGGCTTCTCCATGTTTTCTAGGCTGTTCTCTAACTCCTGAGCTCAAGGTATTTGCCTGCCTTGGCCTCCCAAAGTGCTAGGATTATGGGAATGAGCCACTAGGCCCAGAAAAAAGGCTTTATATGTTTTACATAAAGGCTGTCAGATTTAAAATACATCATTCCATACTATGCACACTTGGAAGCATTTTGGAGAATTCTCAAAATTGGCCTTCTTAGTTTTCCTGTTTCCTTAGATAATCTGTGTCAGATTCTCTGAAAGGACATACTTTAAAGACTCTAAAAAGTATTCCTTATTTGAAAGTAGGTTAACACCAAATATTTGCCTATTTTATTCCATAGTAATGACAAATCTTTCCAACTTATATATATACCAATATCAGACATGTTAAAATACATATGGTTATTTAAATTACTTATTTCCAATAGAATTTCTCTTATTAAAGTGCGGTTTATTATGGATAATGGATAATAATTATATTGAATACATAAGTTGGCTCAGAAAATTATCAAAATCCAAAACAGTCAAAAAAAATTTTTTTATATTGGAGTACCTGATTTAGGTAAAAACAAAACTAAAACAAAATCTGCTGCGCCATTTAAGGTAGTTAGAAAACATTCTGTGCCATTTAAGGCATGGCCAAAACTATATCCCCAAAGTCTTCAATCTCTGTTGCACTCCCTATATTCAAACCAGGGAATTTAAAATTCTCTTGGGTTCCACTAAGCCACGTTCACTTTCTATTGTTCTGTAACAAATTGCTACAAATTTAGTGGCTTAAATAAGTTTTGTAGGTCAGAAGTCCTCGTAGGCTCAACTAGGTTCTCTGTGAGAGTCTCACAAGAGCAAAATCAAGGTGTTGGCTCAGCTGAACTCATGTTGAGACTCTGGCGGAAGAACTCATTTTCAGCTCATTTAGGTTGTCTGTATAATCTATTTCTTGTAGCTGGAAAACTTCAGTCCCTGTTTGCTAGTTGACTGTCTGCAGACATCTCTCTCAGCTTCTAGATGTCATTCTCAAGTTTTTATATACCATAAGAGAAAAATTACACATGACTAGTGAAATATACAAGGGTGAATTTATTCAAGACTATTGGAATAATGGAAAGATATTATTAAACTATGCGAGAAGGATTGAATTTAACTCTGCTGAAGCAAAAGACAGGAAGATTTTTAAATGTTGGAGTGAGTTAATGGAAAACTACTGGAAGATGTTAGTGGAGAGGTTGGTCAATGTGATTAGGCCATCTGTGTTTACTTATTGTCACTTATTGAACTTGGGCTCCTACCCTCCCAAAAGGACTTGGAGGAAAAGATGCTATCTCTTTCTCCTTATATGATTAAATGTCAAAGGAATAACTCCCAGATCATTGATAAAGCTGTTCTTCTGTTATAGAAGATTCACATTTGAACAGAGCAGTTAAAGTGTTTACAATTGCAAATTTTCTAAAATAAATGCTTTAAGAAAATGGAAGTAAGGGGCCTATAGTCAGAAAGAAACCTTATATAGAGTCAAGTTGAGGGGAACATTTTTAAGGTCTATGTTGCCCCCTCCATTTTCAAAGCCAGCAATGGTGCTTTGAATCATTCTCATGCGTTGAATCTCTCTGCCACCATCTGGAGAAAACTCTGCACATGCAGGGCTCCTGTGATTAGGTTAACCCCACCTAGATAAGCTCTCTTTGCCACATAATGTGCCACACTCACAGGAATGACATTCATATTTAGAGGGTCTACCTGCAATCAAAGGGGTTGGGAATCAAAGTGAGTTATCGGAATCATTTTGAGAATTCTTCCTACTAAATGAGGAATACAGTTTCTTCTTACATTATAATCTCTAGAAGCCAAGTTCAATTACTATTCAAAGCATTGCATTTTGAAGAAGAAAGTAAAAGAAGAGCTCTACTGTTCACAGGCAGTTGTTTGTTTATGAGCAGGGACATACAGTGGATTCAGTGTGCGTGGTGATGAGTAATTGTAAAGACATCCCGACTAGTTTCCTTTTTGTCTTTCCTTTTCATCTCTGTGTTTTCAGAGCCATGTGAAGAACACGTGGGCCTGAAAACAGACAGATGAGAAGAAAAGACAAAAAGAAATGTTTTATTTTTAAATACTGAGGTATAATTTGTGCTGCTGCAATAACTTTTTCAGGAATCATAAGCAACCTAACACTTGTTTTTGATACCAGAAATTATCAAAGAAGTCAGCCCATCTGCATAAATTCACAAAGATCCTATGACTGATAGTTATGATATTCTGTCTCTGATTATGAAAAAAGTAAAATGTGCAGGATATATATATATATATATGAATGAGCCTGTCCATTTCAAAATATATGACATCAAAAAAGAAAAAATAAATAAATGCATATTCAGAATACATTATTCAATCTGTTCATTGGCATTTTTCAGTTTTCACTTATTTGCCAAATGTGTTGCCATTGCAAATGGCATTCATTTTAAAGTCAAAGTCTTCAACGAGCACCTGTGTGCATGTCTAAGTAACATTATAAGGGGTATCTTGAGAAGCATTATTAGGTGTAAGTGAAAAGCAGAGAATATTTGGCAGGCTGTTACTGTAATGATGCTCTTTGGGCAGAAGGCTGCAGTATTAGATCATGCTCAACACCTCCAGAGATTGCACTTAACTCCAGTGGATTAGCAACTAACTGAACATTTTACTACATTCTTACACACTCCAAGCATCTCAGTTGCTTTTGCTTTTTTGAAAAAAAAAAAAAAAAAAAAAAAAAAAAATCAGAGATTGTTTCAAACTAATATGTTCCGACATAAAAAGTAGTGAGAGCAATAGTTTTAGCCAGCTCATAGCACAGGAAAAAAAAATGAAAACAAATTCTAATTTTATATTAAGCTTATGTTAGGAATTGGTAAAGTCCTAAATTCTCCGTGGTACAATTAAACAATATTTTACATATATTATTGTAAAATATAAGTTATTGAGAGATCAGTTCCCTGAGCAGTTAACAAACCTATAAGAAAGGATAGCATACAAGCATTTCTCATAGTGGAATGTAGTATATATTTATGAGTATAATCACTTTTGAGCCATATTCATACTTTCTTTAAAGAAAAAAATCAGACAAAAGCTTTAAGTGGAAATTTCAGTTTTATCTTGAAACTGTAGAATCACTATGTTACACTACAGTTTTGTAAAAGATATATGTGGTGGTAATAATCATATTTATACAACATGTTCTCAACATTAACAAAGAAAATCTTTATTTTGGCCCTTCAATACACCTGTGACTTTTGTAATTTCAGACAGTCAGTGAATTAGACTTAAATCTCAGGCCATTCTTTCTCTCCCCCTCCCCTCCCCTTCCCTTCTTCCTTCCTTCTTCTTTCTTTTCCTTCCTTCCTTCCTTTCCTTCCTTCCTTCCTTCTTTCCTTTTTTCTTTCTTCCTTCCTTCCCTTCTTCCTTTCTCTTTTCTTTCTTTCCTTCCTTCCCTTTCTTTCTCTTTCTTTCTTTCTCTTTCTTTCTTTCTCTTTCTTTCCTTCCTTCCCTTTTCTTTCTTTCTTCCTTCCTTCCTTTTCTCTTTCTTTCTTTTTCTTTCCTTCTTTCTTTCTCTCCTTCCTTCCTTCTTCTTTTTCAGTATGTTTCTCACTAAAATGTAAACTGATAAATTTTTAGTTGAATTCCAGAAAAATGTTTAATATCCACACAATAAATTTTGTGCTTTATTTAGCACAGACATTTTAGGTGACTTGATGTTTTATAACCTGGTTTAGGTAGAAAGTAAACTACTCTGGGTAGAAGAAATGAAAAAATATAAGCTAAATATTTTATCACAAATATCTAGGATAACTATACTGTTATTTCAGATAGTACTAGAGGAATTTTGACCAGAGAAATGAAAATAAAACAGGAATACCTGCAAGTATATATCATGTGGAGGTACTTTCAAACTCTTAATAAATGGCTTATTAATTAGGAATGTCGGACGGGCGCGGTGGCTCACGCTTGTAATCCCAGCACTTTGGGAGGCCGAGGCGGGCGGATCACGAGGTCAGGAGATCGAGACCACGGTGAAACCCCGTCTCTACTAAAAATACAAAAAATTAGCCGGGCGTGGTAGTCCCAGCTACTCGGAGAGGCTGAGGCAGGAGAATGGCGTGAACCCAGGAGGCGGAGCTTGCAGTGAGCCGAGATCGCACCACTGCACTCCAGCCTGGGCAACAGAGCGAGACTCCGTCTCCAAGAAAAAAAAAATAAAAAATAATAATAATAATAATAATTAGGAATGTCATGGACAAAGAAAAAGGAAGCTGTACCAACCTCACGTTACTTCTGTCTCTTCATTCTAAGCATCATCTCTGATTCTTAGTTCCAAAGAAACTCTATTATTACATCCAATTTCCTTCTTCTGTTGGATAGGGTTGTTGATATAGTCCATAGTGGTGAGTCTTTGTGAATCACGTGTTCCCTACTTTACTTGCTTATGAAAAGAAAATCCAGGCAGTCAATAAAGATTCAAATTTTCATCTGAGAATTGGACCATAACCTCCCCTCATCCTCATTTATGAGTGAGGACTCAATTCCAAGTAACATGATATTAAACTCAAACTAGCTTAAGCAGAAATATAAACATATTGGTTAACAGAAAAAAAAGAAGTCAACAGAAAAGTCAAACTTTAGAAAGATTGGGTCAAAATGCTTGAAAACCATCATCAGAAATCTCTTTTTCTTCAATTATTTTATTTTAGAGATATTCTTGCTATGTTGCCCAAGCTGAATTCAAACTAGGCTCAAGGCCTTCCTCCTCAGGCACCTGAGTAGCTAGCTGGGGCTACAGATTTTTTCTTCAACTCTTAGTATCTATTTGTTCTGAGTTTGCTTTATTTTCAGGCATTTTCTTTCCAACTGGAGAGAAAGTTGCAACTAGCAGGTTCAGCTTTTTGTTCTATCGTGGCCAGTAGAATGATATAACATTTTTCTTTATATTTTCATTACAAATTTCAAGACTGCATCTAATAGATCCGCTTGGAAATTAACTCATCTTGAATCAGTCATTTTTGGAAGGAGCCTCAATTTGGATTACGCCTATCCAGGGTGAAGGCATGCCTAATCTGATGTGTGTAGACCTAGCGTGGGCAGAAACAGTTCACCATAGAGAAATCAATGTACTTTTAGTAAAACAACAAAAATTAGATGCTGGGAGGCACATTAAGTGATGATCCCAACACACAAAGGTCTCCGAAATCACAACTTGCATCCAAAAACTGAGAAGATTCATCCCTGCTGCTGATGATGGTTTGTCTGCCCAGATGCTTTCCTCCACTTGGGAGCCACACCATCTGTGTTTTGGGAATGACTCTTCCCTAAACCCAGGGGTGTTAATTTACTGGATACAGTAATCAATGGCACACCATACTTATGGTCATAAAATAAACCAATTAAAGCCATTTCTAGGACTTGTTTTGAAAACTAGGAGGTTGGGAGTTGGATGTATTATGGGTAAAAAACCTGATATTTGTCAGTGGCTATGTCAACATGTATGATTAGGAGTTTCTAAGAGTTAATTCACATAGAAAAAAACAGAGACAAAATTTAGTAAGGAATCCTAAAAGTCTTGGAGACATTTCTTTCAGTACCTCAATGCCCTTTATAGGAATTCAATTATACATTCTCTTCTTTTTTATGTTTTTGTAGTAAGCATGTAATATGCTTCACAAATGGAAACTACACGTTATATAAATGTGATGGTTAATAATAGGTGTCAACTTGATTGGATTGAAGGATGCCTAGACAGCTGATAAAGCATTGTTTCTAGGTGGGTCTGTGAGGGTGTTGCCAGAGGAGACTGACATTTGAGTCAGTGGACTGGAAGAGGAAGACCCATCCTCAGTGTGGGTGGACATCATCCAGTGGTCTGCCAGTGCGGCTAGAACACAGCAGATGGAAGAAGGTGGGATAATCTCACTCGCTGAGTCTTCTGGCTTTCTCCTTATCCCATGCTGGATGCTTCTTTCCATTCCTTCTGCCCTTGGACATAAGACTCCAGGTTCTTCTGCCTTTGAATACATGGATTTATACCAGCGGTTTGCTGGCGGCTTTTTGGCCTTTGGCCACAGACTGAAGGCTGCACTGTTGGCTTCCCTACTTTTGAGGCTTTTGGACTTGGACTGAGCCACCACTGGTTTCTTTCTTCCTCAGCTTACAGATAGCCTATTGTGGGACTTTGCCTTATGATCATGTGAGCCAATTCTCCCTAATAAACTCCCTTTCATATACACATATATCCAATCAGTTCTGTCCCTCTGGAGAATCCTAATAGAATAAAATACCATTCTTTTCACAGATCTTGTCAAAAGTTCCGTTTCTCACATATCTGTGGCATCTGAAATAAAGAATTATTTACCAGTGTTTGTTGACTTCTAAAATATTACAAGAATTGGAAATTTGATTCTTATTGTTGCTAATTATATCTTCTTATTAAAACAGTTTACTAACAAAGGAAAATAAAACCTTCTTGAGGACAGCAGTTGCTGACAAGCATACAGATGGCACTTTTACGTGGCTATTATAGTGATCCACAGAAACTGTGGGTAGCCATTAAGCATGCTCATGTGGAAAAAACACATTTGAAGTAATTTACGATGTTATAAAATGGTGTGGGTTAGTAGCCGACCACACTGAATAGGGCAGAAGTAAAGGATATCAATATTATATAGTCAACTCTTTCTTCCAGGTGTCTCCAGATCAGCTATTTCCATCTTTATACTTCTGCCTTCTGGCCCTTGCAATTTGTCTTCGCATTAGTCATGCTAAAGCTAATTTGCATGGGCACACTAAACATTCATTTCCACAACACGGAGTTCAACGCAAGCTGTTAGAATTAGCCATTTCTGCCATAGGTCCTTCTGTTGTTGGTATGCCCAATCTCAACCACATTGTTCTCACTTTTGCCATGCAAAGGGAAGAAATAATAGAGAATACTGTGTTACAAAATGTAAAAGCTGAACCTGGAAAGTGATGTGCATTCCTTTCTCTCATATTTCAATGGGCAGAATTCAGATGCTTGGCCCAAATTAACTATTCAAGGTATAAGTTTATGCTTTCTCATAATTAAAAAAAAAGCTGGTTCCTAAGGGAAAAAAAGAGTAAATGACAGTGTCCAATACAATTCTGTTCCTCCTCAATTTTACAATATACGTTATTTTCATCCTTGGTTATACCTTTTACCAAGCAATGCTTTTGTAGTCTACACATTGTTATCCATAAAGTTATGAAAATACCATAAGTTATTAATAGTTTCATATGTTTGCCATGACATTGAACAAATTTAGCAAGAACTCAAAAACGAAAAAGCAATCTTTCTAAGACGGTGTTTTTAATGCTCCTACTATTATTACAATATTAAAACAAATAAATAAATATGTAGTTAAATGAATTAAAGTCTAATAAATGTAACTCTATTAGAGAAGGAAGGCAGAAATTTCAGATGAGAAACCAACCACCTGCACTTCATATAGTACACGTTGCTACTGAAGTAAATATCCATATGTATTTTTTTCAAAGTCTTCTAGAAGGAAGCACAGCAGCCATAAAGCCAATTGATTTAACTATATTGGAAGCGGCAGAAATTAATGAAAGTCTTGTTTTGGAAGGATTATTATTTCTTTTCATTACTGAGCAGAAAGGGGAGCTGCAGTGGCAAGATGATGATCTATGTAAGAGGAATCATCTGCTCATATAGGAATGGGGCCAAATACTGATGTCAACTAGAATGCATCAATGTGGAATGATAAAATACCCTTCACTTGCTATGGTGCATGCAAATTAGTTGTGATTACACTGCCTATAAAGAAATGATAAGGGTATAAAAAGAAGTTACAAAGTCTGAAACATAATTTTCCCAGATTTAAATAATTTTACCCAAATTAAGAAGTCATCAAGGATACCCTTTCTCATAATTAAAGAGAAAGCCTAAACAACACCATACATAAAGACCAAAAAAAAAAGGAAAAAGAAAAAAAAGTTGAAAAGACCTGCCAAGGTTCTTTTCTGAGTCATAGTAACCATTTTAGTGGCCAAAAACTCTGCACCTCTTTTTATGACATCAAACTGTTTGGTGATACTATGATACTGCACACACAAATAAAATAGATGAAAGGATATTTTCCCTGTGCTAAAAAATGCTTAAATAAAACCTGATGATAGAAAGGTAGACTCTACAAGATTTTTAATTGTGATGGAATTCATGTTTCTTTTGAGTAGCTACCCTAAGGGACAGTCTCCAAAGAAAATGCATAAAATCTTGGATTTTCTACAAATGATGGACTGGCTGATTCTGGGTGGAAATGCCAGTGAATATTTAATATGCTGTATAATTACTAGGATAGTTACAATCTCAGTTGAAGCCCTGATTATGAGGCTGTCAAAAATTTAATTACTCTGCCATATCATTTTTCCTCCTATAAGTTCTGATATTTTTAGTGCATGAATTGGCAGAATTCATTAGTTTGTGTTTTTTTAAATCAACACATATATTAGATCTCAGCAAAAATACTAGGCAGTATTTGAGGACTCCAAGATGATAACACATCTGGTTAAAGAAGATATGCCGTCAGTGGGAGAAGACATAGTGTCTATAGTAGCAGAGTCAGTAGAGGATAGAAGGGGGCTTGGATCTGGGTAATTGCGAGATATAAGCATATTTCCTTAAAAATGGAAGTAAGATGCAAAAATAAACCCAAGAGGCAGACTAGAAATAAAGGAAGTCCATTCCAATTAAAAAAAAATGTGTTACGAAGGCTTTGGAATTGCCCTAAAACTTAATGATTTTAATTGAACAATCTGTTAAGAAACAAAGCAAAACAAACACCCAAAGGCAAGTAAGACTAAGCCAAGCAACACACACACAAAAATAGTATGAAAAGGTATTCCATGAGATATAAAGCCAATGAGATAAATGTTAATAATTGATGAATCTAGGTGAAGAGTAGAAATTTATTAATTGCACTGTTTTTGTAACTTTTCTATAGATTTTTAGTTGGGGAAATTTAGTTAAATTATTTGTTAGAAGCTAATGTAGAAATGGTCTACAAATAAAGATATTAGATACTGCCACAATTTAAGACTATACAGTTGTTTGGTGAGTAATAACCAATATGCCTATTTGTTTTAAGAGATGTTAGGCTCATAATAAACAGACCACAGAGAGGACAGAGTGAGAAACATTTATGTAAACAGGGGCATTATTTAGAAATCTATATATAGAAAAATAATTGTGCTAATCAGCCCCACATTCTTGTTTCTTCACTCTTAGAGCACAGATAAAAGGGGTGTTCCATTACCAAAAAAATGCATTCCCACTAAGTAAAATGAACTAGGAATTTAGGTGAAAGCTAAGACTCCTTTAGAGGAAGCTGATAGCTGGGGGAAAATTTTGTTTTAAGTTTGGCATTATGTCTTCTGCCTTCCAACCGGCTTTCTATAAACCTGATTTACACAGAGTTCTCAGAAAGAATTGCTCAGAGAAGAACGTGAATGAAATACCTATTAGGAAAGCCAAGTGATTCTTAACATCATAAAGGTAATTCATATCTCATAGGCAATCAAAGGTGTAAGTGAATCAAGAGAAAAAGCATAAAGTTGAGCAGCCGTCTAGAAAGTTTTGAGTCACAGAAACAGACAAAAATATAGAATCACTGATACGGTTTGGTTGTGTGTCCCCACCCAAACTCATCTTAAATTGTAATCACCATAATCCCCACATGTCAAGGCAGAGACCTGGTGGGAGGTGACTGGATCACGGGGATGGTTTCCCTCCTGCTGTTCTTGTGATAGTGAGTGACTTCTCATGAGATCTAATGTTTTTGTAAGTTTTTGACAGTTCCTCCTTCACACTTGCTCTCCCTTGCCTGTTACCACGTAAGATATGCCTGCTTCCCCTTCTGCCACGATTGTAAGTTTCCTGAGGCCTCTGCAGCCATGTGGAACTATGAGTCAATTAAATCTCTTTCCTTTATAAATTACCCAGTCTCAGGAAAGTTCTTTATAGCAGTGTGAGAACAAACTAATACAGTCAGGCTCTCTTCAAGTATAAAGTCCATTTAGATAGAAATTATTAAGCATTAAAGAGTTTAAGAAATGCAGAATCAGTGATCCCACCCATGGAAAGGAACCATTGAAAAATAACACATCGACAACAAAATTATGAATTAGAAAAGGAAAAATTTGAATCAGTGAATCTGCATTATTTTGTAATGGTGTAAGCATGTCATTATATATTTGATAATACCCATAGCCTGTACAAAGCAAAGAGTGAACACTAATGTGAACTTCTATTAATAATATTTCAATATTGACTCATAAATTATAACAAAGGTACCACATTCATTTCTTCTAATATTAGAAGTAACTGGTAAATGGGTTTGCAAGTGAAAGGGCATATGAGAAATCCACACTTCCCACTCAATTTGGTTGGTAGAGATATGAATCCTAAAGGTGCTTCTGGTTAGGTCTCAGAAAGAGATGAAGAACATGATACTGGTCAATGGAGGAAAGATGACCCTTGTCATAAAGTGGGGAGAACTTGACTGAATTACATTCTACCGTTGGGAGGAAAGTAGAATTTGTTAGCAAAGAACTGACATTTCCAAGCACAGTGTGGAACAAACTCTCTGGTTTCTCCTTCTTGCTTATACTAGCTTAATATGAAAGAAAATAGAAAAAATGAGGAAGAAATCATTCGGCAAAAAGAAACCAACACTTGAGGATTTTGAAAATTCTCTGCTTATCCAGGCATCAGCAAAAGATGAGAAAAATAGATTCTCTGGAGAGAACATTAAAGCTATGGCTGGACAACCATTATTTAAGATTGCTAAAGAGATTAGACATGTGATTTATGGATTTAATCAAACATCTAACGAGAAACCAAGAATAAAATTTGGGCTATTCAGGATCTATAGAGAACTTTTATGTCTAGTGGCTTAGAATTCCATGAATTTCATGGAAGACTGATAAGGGTTATGATAATTTTATACCAGCAGACACCATAAGCTGGGACTGATAGGATTGGAGATAGCAAGAAATAAGGGAAAAATGACACTGAGTGAAAAGCCATAGTTGCAGAGGCCAGGAAGGACAGAGCAGTGGCCCCAGAGTTTGGGCAGCCCAATGGGGATTCCAGAACTCAGAGATGGGGTCACTGCCTTGTAGGACCCAGGGAATGAAGCATCAGGTCACAGATAATCAGTATGGGGCCTTAAAGCCCAATCGAATTTGCCTGGCTAGGTTTTGGGGTTGCTTGGGACCCAAGACCCATTTTATGTTTCCAATTTCTCCCTTTTGGAACATGAGTGCTATCTTATTTCTGTCTTATCACACTGTAAAGTTTTTTTGTTTTTTTTTTTAAGTTTAGTCATACGAAGTATGTTACTGGAGTAAAACACAACAAAATTAGAAATCAAACACGGCAGAAAAAATAAAAAAAATCAGAAATATGTGGGAATTTAAAAATGTACCACTAAATAATTAATGGGTCAAAGAAGAAATCATGACAATAATGATAAATAATTTGATTTAGTGGAAAATGAAAACAAATATAATAAATTGAATAGAATACAGCTAAATCAGTGCTCAGAGGAAAATTTACAACTGCAATATGCTTATATTAAAAATAGAAAATTCTCAAATAATGACCAAATCTTCCATCTTAAGAAATTAGAAAGAACATTAAGAACAAACTAAACCCAAAAGAAGCAAGAGAAAGGAAATTTTAAAGATTAGAGAAAAAAATAAATAAAACAGAGAATAGAAAAATGACAGAGAATATCAACAACCAAAAATTGTGTTTTTTAAAATAAGTGATAACATTATTCAACATTTTAGCTCCTTACAAGATTGTACAAGCTATGCCGTCAATGATTCCTGTTGCCTTCAATTTGTTAAATAGGTAAAAATGCACGTACATTGAAGTATTGTGAGGATAAAATTAAATGGCAAGTGCTTAGTAAATATCCCCATGCCAGGTCCTTGGCATTTGAATGAAGTTCAGACTTTGTACATTTGAATATAGTTCTGCATAGATGTATTTAAATGTGTGTATAAAGTACCTATTTTTTCTGTAATTTATATTCTGTAGCTCTTAATGCTTTTGATATCTACTGCTTAAAATTTTACTACAAATTTAGATATGATTCTGAATTCTATTTAAATCTTAAAGTTTAGATATTAAAGACAATATTTATATATTTTGATTGTCTTTGGCTTCTTACCTTTTGGTCATTTATTGAGATAATTTTATATTTCAATTAAAATTAAGAAAGACAATTTAATCATCATTTTATACTTCTTTAAGTAATCATGGGTTGATTTATTTTATCATCACAATTTAGTTGAGGATAAAAATGTGTTCATCCCTCTCAAATAAATAACAATTTAAGGTTAATTATTCGATGCCAATAATAGTTTTAAACTTAATAAAATTAATTAGTTTATTGACAAAAATTTATAATATTACAATTTTAATCCATTAAGTAATCTTAGTTTATATCTGAAAATGTTAACAATTTTGAAGTCTAAAAATACCAATTTTAAAATATTAAGAATCATTTTACCTTGAATTTTTTAAAGTAATATTTATTAGTCCACAGTGAATCCTCTGAGAAGTAAGTGAAGCAGATTTATTTCCCTAGAGACAGTGGATCACACAGTGTTGGAGCAAACAAACACACAAAAAACTGACAGTGTATTTACATGTGCCTCAGGGGAGCTGGTACTTCCAAATTTTATGACAAAGTCTAATACTTTGAGGGAAATTTGATCTTTCTGACAGTACTACCAAGTTATCTCAAAAGTGAAAGAATTTTGTCACACTTAGAAAGTCAAGGCAATTTATTATTAGGAGATAAGGAAACATGATTATATTTTTGCACAATATTTAGTGCAATGTCTTTAATGCTAGAATTTCAAAGGCATTCAATTTGGACAATATTGTCCCATATTAAACAGTCTAATTTTTTCAGTTGTGCTATTTAGTTATTATTATCTGGCTTTTTTCCATGGTTGAGAGAAGAACAGAAAAAGAGAGAGAGAGAGGGAGAGAGATCATTCATAATCACTTAAAATAATGGCAAAACCATTTTGTGTTTAGGATATTTGTCAATTAGAAAAAATGTAACATCTAGCATTTTTTATTTCTTCTTAGGCTGTAAAATGTATAAATAAAATAATACTTATTTTGAATAGCATATTATCAAATATCAAAACTAAATGTAATTTCTGAAATGAAAAATTTTTAAAATACACAGCCACTGATACACACACACACTTTATTAGGTGCTGATTATTTTATGAGCTCCTTGTTTGTCTGCTTTCAGTATGCTGGAGAGTAAGATAAGATTTTGTGGTTGAACGTCTTAAGGAAAAATTGAATTTCAAAGGTAAGTCATAGGTTTTTCTAAATCCAAGATATGTGGGGTTTGGGACAGTGACTGAAGCCATGTTTCATGGGATTGTAAAACAAAATACAGAGCTGTGTAGAGCTTAAAGATGTGACAAATCAAGGCTGCAAAATATGGCTCAAAATAAAATTAATATTGGAATCTGGAATTATACACAGAATATATTGAAATAAGCCAATCTATATGTGACACCAGACTAAATGAATCCCTTGAAAAAATTGTTGTCTGGAAAAAAATAGAGTTTCACTAATGGAAAGGATTATATCATCAATAAGTTCCTTAAAAAAATTAGATGCTTCTTGCAGAAAACTTAATGATTATATGTCATAGCGTTTGCCAAGGAAGGAAGTGTAGAATACTGTCAAACATTTTATCCTTAGATGACTTTACTCAGATGATTTGTCCTTTTATTTATTTATTTATTTTTACTTAGGTTTTATTGAAGTATGATTTTCATGTAATCTTATTAATCAGTTTTAAACAAATAGTTTGATACTTTTTTAAATGTTTGCTATTATTTAATCACTACCACAATTATGATATAGAACATTTTCATCACTCAAATAGTTTCCTCATGCTCCTTTGCAATCAGTCTCTTCTCCGTATCCTCTGGCTGTTAGCAATCAATAAACTGCTTCCTAACACTACATTAAATAAAATTGTATAATTTGTAATCTTTGGGGACCGGCTTTATATACCTCTGAGAATTATCTATGCTAATGTATATATCAGAAGTTAGTTCATTTTTAATATTGATTTACATTCCACTATATGCATATACAATTTATCAAATTTTTAGATAGAACAAAGAAAGTTGCTATAAATGTCTGATGTCTTGCCTTGGGGGTACACGTTTTAACTTATTTTGGTAGTTACATTGAAGTGAAATTGTTGATTCCATAATAATCATAGGTTTAACTTTCTAGTGCCTAGCCCATTTGTCATTGCAATGCAGGAAGTTCTTCACCAGTGTTTGGTAATGGCCATTCTTTTTAAATTCAATCATTTTGGTATGGGTGTAAAGTCATCTTATTATGGTTTTAATTTGTATTTCCTAATAACTAATAACCCTGAGAACCTTGCTTTGTGCTTAATTATCATCCAAATATTCTGTTTGGTGAAGTGCATCTTCAAATATTTTGGCAACTTTTATCAAACTATTTTTATTAATAAATTCTAGGAAGTCTTTATATATTCTGGATACAAATCCTTTATCAGATATATGATTTGTCACATCTTCTTTCAGTTTTTCACTATTTAGTATAATGCTAGCTATAGTTACTTTGTAGTATCCCTTTATCAGGATGAAAAGTTTCCTTTCTACTCCTAGTTTGCTGAGATGTTTATCATAAATCATTGTAGAGTTTTATTAAATTCATGAGAGTGTAGCAATATTAAAAAATTGGTTACAGGCAAGGAATAATGCCCTTATCACCTTACAAATGATAGTACTGCATAACCAAATAGTAGATAAGGGAAAGCATCTCTTTATAAAATTATTCCAATCAATAAATTAAAATAAATGACATAATTAGAATATCATAATTTTGCAAGCCCTAATGAATTAACAAGAAAAATATTTTATTTTTTACTTCATTTATTCTTTCTCTAACACTTCCTTGGTTTATATACATCAGAGTTTCTGACCTGTATCTTTTTCCTTCTGTCTGAAGACCTTATTTTGACATTTCTTGCAAGGCAGGTCTCTTGGTGATAAATTCCCTCTCACTTTTTAGTTTTCTGAAAGAGTCTACTTCTTTACTTTTGAAGGATAATTTCACTGCTTACTGAAGTCTAGGTTAGTGATTTTTGTTTTCTTTCAACATTTTATATATTTTACTTCACTATCTTCTTGCTTGCACAGTTTCAGGGGAACAGTGTGGTGTAATTCATATCCATGTTCTTCTGTGGGATTTTTTTGTTCATTTGTTTTGTTCATATTCCCCTTTATGCCCCCTTAAAATTTTAACTCACAAACTACTCCACACTGAACCTCCAGAAATCCATCAATTACAGATTAAAGTGCTTCTACCAACAGTGTTTCCAGCTGCAGGCTTCTGCTCCTGGGCTTTTTTACCTGGACTTCTTTACCCACAAACTGTGAGTCTCTGTATCTCTCTGTCCATCTCTCACCATTTTCAGGGCAAAAGTTTTTTTTCTATTACTCATTTATTTGTTGAATCTAAATGTTGTTGATATTGAGTTAGTCCAGCTTTGTTCTTGTGAAGATTAGAGTGAGAATCTCCAATGTCTTTACATGTCAGATCAGAAACATACACAAAACTCAAAACTATAAAACTTCTAGAAGAAAACAAGGGATTAAATATAGGTGATTATGAGTTTCCCAGTGAAATGTTACATACAACATCAAAAACATGATTCATGAGAAAAACAAATTTTATATTAAACTGTATAAAAAACAAAAATTTCTGCTCTATGAAAAACACTATTAAGAAAATGAAAACACAGACCACAGACTGGAAGCACATATTTATATAAGACAAACCTGATAAAGGAGTTGTATCTGGAATATACAAATAAGTCTTAAGACTCCACAATAAGAAAACAAATAATCCAATTAGAAAATAGACAAAAGATCTGAATAGATACTTCAGCAAAGATACATGGATGCCAAATAAGCATATGCAAATACACTCATCATAAGCCATTAGGGAATTGTAGATTAAGACAACAAAATACCATTACATACCTGTTAGAGTGGCTAAAATCCAAAACCATAACAACATCAGATTGTGAGGAGGTAAAGCAAAAGTACTTTAATTCATTGTTGATGGAAATTTAAAATAGTAGAACCACTTTGAAAGATCGGTTGGAAGTTTCTTACATAGCTACATATAGTCTTACCATATAATATGACAATTGAAATCCAATTTACCAAAAGTAGTTGAAAACATATCACAAAGCATGCACATAAATGTTTATAGCAGTTTTATTCATAATTCCCCAAACTGGAAACAACCAAGATATTCCTCAATAAATATATTTACAAATGAAATGTGTTATATTCATACAATGGAATACTTTTCAGCAATACAAATAAATGGCTACCAAGCTACGAGAAGACATGGAGACATCTTAAATGTATGTTACTTAGTTAAATCAGGCAATCTTAAAGACTACACTGTATGATTCCAATGATATGACATTCTGGAAAAGGCAAAACTAAAGGCAATGGAAAGATTAGTTTTTGCCAGGGGTTGATGGGAGGGAAGGAAGGCTAAGAAGATGGAGCACAGAGGATTTTTAGGACAGTGAAACTATTCTGTATGAAAACCTAATGGTGGATACATGACATGTGGCAACTGACAAAACCAATATAACTTTTTAACACAGAGAATGAACTTTAATGTAAACTATGAGCTTCAGTTATTAATAGTGTGCCAATATCAACTGCAATAAGTGTACTATGCTAATTCAAAATATTAATAATAAATTAAACATAGTGGGAGTCGCATGCGTGAGATCTGTATTTGAGTTCAATTTCTCCATAAATCTAAAACTACTCTAAGAAATAAAGTATATTAATTACATGAAAAAAAGAAGTCCTGAGACTACCTATATTGAGGACACACTTCTCATCATGTTGCTTTATCTTGGATCTATTGACCAGAGAGGTGTACCATGGAAAGGTTTTAGGGTATTGAGAAACTCCTCAATCTGTGTGAAAACTTTCTATCCTTGTAATTTAGTTTGTATGAAATTCTTGTTGTAGACATTGATCTGAAAGCTTTAAAACCCACATTGAAGTGTTAATGTTAATTCTGAAGTCTATTGCCATTTTCTTAAATCTTAATACATATTTCTTAAGCAACTTAGGTAAAACATTTTTCACAGATAATTCTTTTTTCCAAGTCTTGACACTGTAATTTAGTTACGGAAAATTTCCTAAAACATTAAGTAACCAATATATTAAAAACTTTTATCCCAAATTGTGTGTGCTCACTCATTTAGCTTTGTTGCTTTCTTTTTAAACACAATTATCAGTTTACATGGCACTTTTGGCTTCTCCAGTACACAGATTTTTGTCGTTATTTTTCAAAGTTCAGAAAGAATGACCTGTCCCATGTGATTTTTGGTATACGATATATTTCTATGTAAATCTTAGTGTCCATGTCTTGAAGAACCCTGGCAGCAGCAGCATTTTGATTAAACTAATAACTTAGGTTTCATGCCAGTTGGATGCACAAAAGTCTTGACTTCACATTTGCTATGACTGCACTGCAGTGAAGACAGATAGTTCAAACTATTTTGATTAAAAGTTCTGACCGCAGTTGCATAATGGTTTGGCCACTCTGAATATGAAATAGGCTAAATGAATTGTAGCACATGAACTTAATCAACTTCATCTTGTTTATATCCAGGCTCCTCTCCAACTCATCAAGGTCATTTTGAATTTTAATACAGCTTTTAAATGTGCTAATTGTCCTACCAAATTGGTGTCATCAGCAAATTTACTAAAGATACACTCTGGTTCATCACCCCAATCATTAATTTTTAAAATGTTTAATAGTAGCATACTAAGTATGACCCCAACAAAAATATAGTTAGCACTTAAAATTTCAAAAGATGGTACTTTAACATCAGTTGTCTGACAACTTGATATTTTTCATTGGTTAAAAAATAGATTTGTTTCTTTTATTAAAGTACGAAGTTGTGTTTATCTATGTGTAAATGCTAGTGTCAGGCATTTTGATCTTAGAACTAGAAAGTAGGGAATATGTCTATGTTATTCCTTGCTGATATTTTGATACACTATCACTTTTATTTGATTTGCCTGCAATTAAAATATCCCACCTGTCATCCTTTCTCCTTTCTGTCTTAGGTGACCTCAGTTTTACAGCAACCAATGCTTGAAATATTTAGGGCCTGTACTTCACCACTGTGCCTGGTTCAATCACCTTAACATCCCATTACTCTGACTTTCCAAAGCCCTATATACATTTTTACTCCATTCTTCCTCAGGCAAGAACACATGCTCATACCTCAGAACTTGTCACAATAATATGACAACATTTCAAAAATGTGGATGTCAAGCATCCTTCCATAATCATCCTCAGTTGTTGTTCTACCTTTATTTTAATATCCCTCTTCAATAATAATTTTACCTAATTTCAACACAGAATTCATCAGCCCTATCACCTTTCAAGATTCACATTTTCGGGCGGGCGCGGTGGCTCACGCCTGTAATCCCAGCACTTTGGGAGGCCGAGGCAGGCGGATCACGAGGTCAGGAGATCGAGACCATCCTGGCTAACACGGTGAAACCCCGTCTCTACTGAAAATACAAAAAATTAGCCGGGCGCGGTGGCGGGCGCCTGTAGTCCCAGCTACTCAGGAGGCTGAGGCAGGAGAATGGCGTGAACCCGGGAGGCGGAGCTTGCAGTGAGCGGAGATCGCGCCACTGCACTCTGGCCTGGGAGAAAGAGCAAGACTCCGTCTCAAAAAAAAAAAAAAGATTCACATTTTCCTTCATACGCTGTTTCTTCTTTGCTCAGGCTAGAAAATCTATGGAATGGTATTATTATTCTCCAGCAAACCCAGCTTCATGCTCTTTGGCCTCCTGCCTATGTGCTTGACTTATTATATTAATTTCCTAGGGCTGCCATAAAACTTACTACAAACTAGGTAGCTTAAAGCAACAAAGATATATCCTCTCACATTTCTGGATAATTCAAGTCTGAAATCAAAGTGTTGGCAGAGCCGTGTTCTCTCCGAGGGCTCTAGGGAAGAATCTTCCCTTGCCTCTTCCTCGTTTCTTTTGGTTGATGGCAATCCTTAGCATTTCCTGAATTCACTACAATTCTGCCTCACTACAATTTCTGTACTTATCTTCACATGACCTTATTCCCTCGAAGTGGGTCTTTCTATCCAAATCTCCCTCTCCTTATAAGAATACTAGTCATTATATTTAGAGCCCACCCTAATCCACATAAATTTATCTTAATTTACAACCTCTGCAAAGATTCTATTTCAAAATGAAGTCACATTCTGAGGTTCTGGGTGGACATAAATTTTGAGGGGATATTATTCACACAGTACATTGACAAGCTCCAATCCTTGTTAGACTCACGAAATTTCCATTGGATTTTTCAAACTAAATTTCATAATATATCTGCAGAAAATAACATATGTAAACTTGCCACTTAGAAATCATGACAACAAATCAATAATACCTCTTACTATCAAAATTCTTCCTATTCCTTAGAAATGTAAGTCCATCTTCTTAGAGGGTTATTTTACATTTTCTTTAATTATCTAAAACGTATATTTTAAGAAAGGAGATGACAAGTCATGTAACTAGCCACTGCCAGTTTACTGTAACCAGGACTGATATTCGGGGTCAATATTTATCCCATTGCCTTCCACTTACTGGAGAACTAGACCCCTAAAACAGTTCCCTGTTTTTTCTCAGTGTACCATTTTTCTATTTTCACTCTTTTCTTCTTTTTTTTCTTTCTATTATTATTATTATTATTATTACTATTATTTGAGACGGAGACTCACTCTGTTACCCAGGCTGGAGTGCAGTGGTGCAATCTCGGCTCACTGCAACCTCCACCTGCCGAGTTCAAGCAATTCTCCTGCCTCAGCCTCCTGAGTAGCTGGGATTACAGGCGCCCACCACTATGCCCAGCTAATTTTTTGTATTTTTAGTAGAGATGGGTTTCACCATTTTGGCCAGGTTGGTCTCGAACTTCTGACTTCGTGATTTTCCCACCTTGGCCTCCCAAAGTGCTGGGATTACAGGCATGAGCCACCGCATCTGGCCTATTTTTCACTATTTTCATTACTATGCAACTACTGACTCATGTTCTGGTTGTTAGAAAACAACCACTTATTCTATACTCATTTCTATTTCATCCTGCTATATCTGGGAATACTATAGCCAATACTTCACTAAAATTATTTTATTTCTGTTTAATAACTCTATTTTGCCAAATTCTTAAGTCTGCTATCTGTTTTTGCCTTATGAGAAATCTTATCACTATTCATCCCAGTTGACCACATTTTATATTTCTTAATATTTTTTGTTAGTTGCATGACAACAGTACTCTCCAGACCCCTTCTGTACTGCTGGCTGTACATTTTTGGTCATCAGAAGAAGCAAATTTAATTTGCCTCTTCCTAATTTAACTAACTGCTCAACGCTGGAGTGCTTTAGAGCAACCATTTCAGACTTCTTTTCAGTATACTTCTGATTTCTAAATAAATAGACACCTAAAGGATGATTTAATCCCACAGCCTCGAGGTCTCTGATATATATATATCTCCTTAGTTCCTATCCACCAGTGATCCACCATTTAGGTGCTCAGAACAGAAACCTACATGCCACATTCTGTTCTGGTCTTACCTCTGGTCCGATACACTTACTCCAGATTTTGAAAACAAAACAAAACAAAATAAAACAAATAAAACAAAACAAAACAAAAAACATGTAGACAGAGAATCAGAGCAGATAAATAGTAGGGGCCAAGTATCTTATGCCTAGGGAAAGCGTGGTGGGTGGAGGCAGCATAAAGTGTGAAG
Organism: Symphalangus syndactylus; assembly: GCF_028878055.3. Classification (NCBI taxonomy): domain Eukaryota; kingdom Metazoa; phylum Chordata; class Mammalia; order Primates; family Hylobatidae; genus Symphalangus; species Symphalangus syndactylus. The sequence goes on along the minus strand of NC_072438.2, from coordinate 75,249,401 downwards.
GTGTATACAGACTAAAGGGTAAATTATATTCAAGAGAAATAGAAAGATTCATGTACTAAGTTCAAGGAAAGAATAGCAGGACATAAGGAGAGAGACTGTGGATGAGTCCAGAACATGTACAGCATTCTAAATATTAAAGAAGACATTTATGCAGCCAACAAACATATGGAAAAAAGCTCATTATCACTGGTCATTAGAGAAATGCAAATCAAAACCACAGTGAGATATCATCTAATGCCAGTTAGAATAGTAGTCATTAAAAAGTCAGGAAACAACAGATGCTGGAGAAGACATGGAGAAATAGCAACACTTTTACACTGTTGGTGGGAGTGTAAATTACTTCAACCATTGTAAAAGACAGTGTGGTGATTCCTCAAGGACCTAGAACTAGAAATACCATTTGACCCAGCAATCCCATTACTGAGTATGTACACAAAGGATTATAAATCATGCTACTATAAAGATACATGCACACGTGCGTTTATTGTGGTACTGTTCGCAATAGCAAAGAGTTGGAACCAACCCAAATGTCCATCAATGATCGACTGGATAAAGATAATGTGGCACATATACACCATAGAATACTATGCAGCCATAAAAAATATCAGTTCATGTCTTTTGCAGGGACATGGATGAAGATGGAAACTATCATTCTCAGCAAACTAACACAAGAACAGAAAACCAAACACTGCATGTTCTCATTCATAAGGGGGAGCTGAACAATGAGAACACATGGACACAGGGAGGGGAACCACACACACAGGGGCCTGTCGGGGGGTGGGGGGCTAGGGGAGGGATAGCAATAGGAGAAATACCTAATGTAGATGATGGGTTGATGGGTGCAGCAAACCACCATGGCACGTGTATACCTATGTAACAAACCTGCACGTTCTGCACATGTACCCCAGAACTTAAAGTACAATCATAATAATAAAAAAAAAAAGATAAGATGTCTTTAAAGAAAAATATGATGGTACTTTATTCTTACATTGAACTTGAATTAGTTGATATGGTATGTATAATAATAAATAATGATGAAAAACATTCTTGTAAATAATAAGTCACCACTGATGTGTTTTGTTATATTTAAAGCAATACTAATGCTTTTATTACAATAAGGGAGACTCTTTTTTTGGTAAGTAATTAATAATCATAATTTTAGTGGACAAATGTAAAAGTTGTGAATAATGAAGAAAAGTAATGAAGAGTCTTCAGGACTTGTATGTAAAGGGCAACAACAAAGCATTAGATACATAAATTAAAAATGCATTTGTAATAAATTAATAAAATTTTGTAAAAATAAAGAAATTTTAACAAAGCATTTTAAGTGTGAAAAATTATTAAAATTCTTAGTGACCATTAGAAATATTATAAGAAATAAATAAATCTTAGCAAAATAGCATTTTAATAGTGTAACAAACATTCTCAATGTTCTTAAAGACCACAACATTTTGACCCAAAACTAATAGCATACAAAAAATTACAATTAAGAAATAATTTTAAAAAATTGAAATTAAGAAATAATACAAGAAATTGAGAGGATATAAAATCTGTGGAACTAATCATGTGACCTTATAATATGGTTTCAGTCTCAACTAAGAATATTTTGTCTAAACTTGTGATTCACTAAGAAGACACTCCAGATGAGAATCAATAGATTCTCATCTTATTGATAAGGTCTGTCATTTAAATGTTCTAAAATTCCTTTCAGATAACTTCAAAATATAGGCATGTATGCAAACACACACACACAGTTGTATAGCTATGTAATATGATATAAATATATATGTTTAAAATACTTATAAAAATCTTTTATCATAACAACATGCATTATTAAAAGTATAAAAGAACATTAAACGTGTCTCAACATGCACAGGCATTTATTTTTTTCCCTAAAGAATTTGTGCATTGCTTAGCAAAATATAATTTTTCAGCTTTTTACTGCATACCATATAAATAAGTTATTGTGTTTGGTGAAGCAGTTTAACTTATTCCCATAATAGAGTAATAAATACTTATTCTTAAAAGACAAACGTAAAAATTTCAAAAATGTCTCTTTATTGCTGCTTAGTCATGAAAAGGATTAATAACTGAAAATATTCTGGAAATGTATTTCCTTTTTAAGAAATACTTAAAACATATTTTTCAAAGAGCTACATAATTATGGATAAAGTATATACTATTAATAAACACAAACATGTCAATAAATTTGCTAATAAATTTAAAAATCCACACATCTAAAAATAGAAGGTATTAAAACTGATTCAAGAATAATCAATTTCTATACATTTAATTATTGACATTGAATCAGTTGTTAAATGCTTTATCCCATCCAAGAAAAGAGAAAATAAAATACAAACGAAACACATACAAAAAGTAAACCTGATGATTTTACAGGTATACTCTTTGAAATCTTCAAGGAAGAGATAAATAAAATCTTATGAAAACTTTTTCCCATAAGAGAACAAAATACTTGCTTTAATAACGGGGGGATATTAACAGCCATGAACCGTATCTAATGCTAACCATGAGGGATGAGAAGATGGAGCAATTGTCAGAATCCAGAGACAGAGATAATAATGTGGAGGGAGCTATCTCTCTTTTGATTGTTCAAGGGTCAATTGCATGTCCACTCTACAACCAAATTGCTCTTTGTCATAGTTGATACAGGGCAGTTCTGTTCAGCTCGCAGAACATAGTAAAAATAAGATCTAGAAGGGTTCACAAGAGATACATTCTACTGCTGAAAAACCTTATTTTGCAAAATTAAATATGCACACACACAGATATACACTTGGAAAATAGAAACTTATGAACGCTTTTTTACTTGTGTGTGTGCATGTGTATATTCTCATGAGTATATAAGAGGATGATAACCTTCAACAGGTTCTTCTACAGAAATTTATTTCTCTGTTTCACTTTTCATTTTGTTGTGCTAAATTACGAAGATTGAAGCTATTCTAGGGAGTGAGCATATCTCCTCATCCTTTCCCTACCATGCAGCTTAGTATGTATTTAAAATATTTCCCCACACCAATTGTCTGAAGTCTGAATTCTCCCCACCCAGTCATTATAAAGAACGAGGAAAAGTTATCTGAGGCTGGAAACCAATGAAATTCCATAGTAAATGATACACAGTGAAAAATAGTGTCAGAGTTGATGACAGAAAGGAAAATGTCAAGATTACACATGGCTTTTTAGGAATGATTCTGGACTTACTCTGAATATGACAGAAGCCATTGGATGAATCTGATCTGAGGGGTGACCACATCTGACATATTTAAAAATGACCCCTCTGGGAAGTAAAAACTAGATTTGTGAGGCAGAACAAATGTGGAAGCAAGGGAATTAGGTGATGATTATGTCAATATTCTAAGAAAGAGATGATAGATAGCTGCTTGAATCAGAGTGTCTGCCAGGGATGTAGTAAACAGTGGTCAGATTTTTTCATGGATAATAAGGAGTTGGGAATATTAAAAGCATTTAGTGATGGATATACAGTTGACTCCTAAACAGCCCTGGAGTTAGGGGCTGAGACCTTATTATTTTTAAATCCATGTATAACTTTTGATGCCCCAAACTTTTAACTACAAATAGCATACTGCTGACCAGAGCCTTACTGATGATAACATAAACAGTTGATAGTTGATTAGCACATATTTTGTATATTTTAGGTATTATATACTGTATTTTTTTTGAGACAGGGTCTTCCTCTATTGCCCAGGCTAGAGTGCAAATGGAGTGATCACAGCTCACTGAAGCTTCCACATCCCAGGCTCAAGCAATCCTCCTGCCTCAGCCTCCCAAGTAGCTGGGACTACAAACCTGTGCCACCACACCTGACTCAATTTTGTATTTTTGTATTTTTTGTTTGTTTGTTTTTGTAGAGAAGGGAGTCTCCCTATGTTGTCCAGGCTAGTCTTGAACTCCTGGGCTCAAGTGAACCTCCTACGTTGGCGTGCTGAGATTAGAGGCATGAGTCACTGAGTCTAGCCTTATGTAATGCATTCTTACAACACAGTACGTTAGAGGGAAGAAAAAGTTACTAAGAAAATCATAAGGGGTTCTCCATCAGATAGAGGGACAGAGAAGAGTGCCCTGGCAGATCAGGACAGTCATTGGTAGAGGATTGCACAGAATAGCTGCAGCAATGTGGATAACCCTCAATGTGCAGGTGCAGGAGCCCATGAGAGTGAGAGGCTTAGGCAAGGTGGATATCACCCTGCCTACTGGGTGGCACAGATGTTGGGCATGGAAGAAGAAGGCTTGGATTGATTTCTGTCCTGCCGCACCATCTGGTTTTCTGGGGGGCTGCTGGGACCACGATCTTTGGAGGGGTGGTCCCATATATGCCACAGTACAAGGATTTTGGGAGGACCCAGAATGCTAATGGCTTCTCTACCTATGCATGTCTGGTGCTACTGGTGACCAATACACTGCTGGTTTGGAAGGCATTTTGTGCTGCCTCTCCCATGGCAGAGCATACTCATGATCTTGACCTTTTTGCTGATGTTGGAACTCTGTACTATGTCGGCCTGGCAAAGGAACCAAATATAAAACGCCGGCCTTTGCAGACTCCCATTCTCAGCACTTCTGGCACTGGGGCAGTTTCATGAGCTATGTGCACTGTGTCCTGGTCTTCACGAAGGTGACAGGCAGCCTCACTTACCTGTTCATCCACTCTGCCTGCGGAAACCCTGGACTTCCTGGCCAAGGCCACTCTCAGCGTGCAGGAGCCCTACCAGCAACGCTGGCCACCCATGCACACAGGGCACGAGAATCAAAATGGTGGTCGTGAAGACAAGTGGTGACACCTTCAAGACAGCCACAGCTTCAAGATGCCCCTGCAGTTCTCCGTCTGTTGCAGGTGCTGGTGGACCTGGCCGTCGTGGGGCAGGTGTAGGCCTTCACCCGCCACCCCTAGAAGGCTGCGCCCGTTGCAGCGCCCTCGGCCAGAGCCAAGGCCCTCAGAGGCAGCCAGAAAAGACCAGGAAGTGTGGCACCTGCGCAGGCGCAGGCTGTGACGCTGTGTTTCCCGGATGCCGGAGGGCGGGCACCGCGTCCCCCGGCAGGCTGACAGCGGTTCTGTGGGGAGAGATGAGATGGCGTCCGGGCGTCAAGTTCTGGATCAGGACCCTGTGGAGGTCTCAGGGCGGACGGTGGGGGCTACTGTGTTCTCCAACGCAAGCACGCGGAGAATGGATTTTCTCACTCCAAGGGGTGGAGGGGCTCAGGTATGTGTGTGTTTGTTTGTTTTGTTTTGAGGCAGAGCTTCGCTCTTTTTGCCCAGGCTGGAGTGCAGTGGCGCGATCTAGACTCACTGCAACCTCTGCCGCTCGGGTTCAAGCGATTCTCCTGCCTCGGCCTCCCAAGTAGCTGACCTCCCAAGTGCCAACACGCCCGGCTGATTTTGTATTTTTAGTAGAGACTGGGCTTCACAGTGTTGGTCATGCTGGTCTCGGACTCCTGACCCCAGGTGATCCACCAGCCTCGGCCTCCCAAAGTGCTGGGATTACAGGCATGAGCCACTGTCCGGCTTAGGTGTTTTTAAGGTGATAGTAAAAGCGTCTTTTCCCACTTCCTCTGAAACACATACGTGAGCGCGTGCGCGGACACACACAACACACACACACACACACACACACACACCTGGCCTGAACCTGAACAGGAAAACTTCAGGCCCTGAGGGACAGCGGGCCCTCAGGAACCTTCCCTGAGCTTGTTGGATCTGGGCCCCAGCTCCCTGGATCCACCCGAGCCGCATCTCTGGCCTCCTGGTGGTTGAGAGACTGCGGACCCGGAGTGCGGACCGAGAAGCGAGGAGACCTGGCGTCAGGGGTCCCCCATGTCCCTCGATCTCTAGAGCCTTCGGCCTCAGCGCGCCCCTGACCGGACACCCTGGTTGGACTGGCTTGGCCTTTGCGCCCCAGCGCGTTGGGCACCCACAGCAGGGCCTGGGTGTTCTCTGTCCCCGGTTAACGGGGAAAGGAGGCCGCAAGGACGCAGTGGTCCCCGTGCTCTCGATTTTCTGGCCAGATTCGGCCTTCAGAGCGGCCACCTCCGGAGACTCGGCCCTGCCACCCTGGCGCCCGCCCGGACGCCTCGCTGCCTTGGGAGACCCTAGTGTAGACACCCCGGGGAAAGCGGGCCTGCCCGGGTCCAGGCTGAGCCAGAGTGCGCCCAGGAGTATTCCAGTCAGAGCCTGCAGTTCTCGAGTCCCAGCGACCCTCGGTCAGACCTGGAAGGCCTCTGGGAGGAGGAAGGGGCCGCGACTGGGCTGCGCGGACACAGCCCCAGCAACCTCCCTACGGAGATGGCGGGTGAGTCTCCCCTTGCCGAAACCCCCTTTACTGAGTTTCGTCCACACCGCCAGACACAGCTTTGCAACCCATCCTTCAGGACAAAGAGAAGGCGTCGGGTCAGGGGAGGGGATGCCGGCCAGGCGCCCCAAGGATCTGCAGGGCCGCGGCTGCTGGGACGCCTTGTCGCACCCTCTGCTGCCCTGGGATCTGGGTTGTCACCCCATATTTCCAGTTTAACACGAGGTCATATTCGTTCTTACCAGGCCTGTGCTGCCTCCAGCCGGCCCTCAGTCCCCAGGGTTCTAGGTACTTCTCTGCGGCTCCCATAGGGATCCTCTTTGCTTCTGGAGGGCGGAGGGGCAGCTGTCAGCGCCAAAACGCTAGGACTTCAGTGTTGTTTGCTGCGGCTGGTGGGAAAATGTTCAAAATTGTTTCTTCCTCCTGAGTTTTTCTCGGAAGAGAAAGAAAAAAAAAAAAAAAAACTCTTGAGTGCTTGAGTGAGGATCTGGCTTAGCTCTTTGGCCTGTAAGATGCTTTGAACATTTCAAGTTTTATTTCTAATGAAGGGAGATATTTGTAGAGTTAATTGACTGAAAATTAAAATGTCACCAATTTTAGTCACAGTGATGGTGAACGAATGTGCCCCCATGTGGCGAGTTTGAATCTTTGTGGATCCGGGAAAAAAAAAAAAAATTAGGATGTGGTAAATATGTGCCTGAATTTTCCGGTTGAAGCTACATATCTGCCAGTTTCCAGGGTACATTAAAAGGAAGTCAGTGAGAACTTCGGTAGGGAATAGTGGAGCAAGTACTGTGTCCACGGAATCAACGACATTTAACCGTTGGGAAAATTAACAGGATCCAGCAAAGAATTCTGACAAGTATCTACCAGGCAAGTAAGTTAAAAATCTGACAAGGAAATGTCCCCCAAATCAAGGAAAAAGCAGTTTTTCTAGAAGGATAAAGTGATCAGCTGTTTCAAGTACTGGCAGCAGGTTATGCTGAGGACTTAGAATTGATCTTTTTTTTTTTTTGCATTATGAATTTTAGGGGTGATTTTGTTAGGAGTTCAAATTCATGAAAACTACTCAGTACTACCCTTTTATAGATTCCATATTCATTGCTTACATTTTTTGAGTCAGATTAATAGTATAAGTACAATTTTTCTTAAGGAATCCTCCCATTGTTTTCTCTGGGATTGAGAAAACCTAACTTCATATTCACACATTTTTTAAAAATAAAAGCTTAATTTTTTTCTTGAACCCTAGCTTTTAACATACTTATTGATACAGACAATAAATAGGTGTATTATTTAGCTGCAAACAAATTAATATTAAAATGTTATTATGTTATATATAAAACATAATTGCATGTGATGTGATTATTCAATTGAATTTTAGTTGATTCATAACAAAAGTCTTATTTGAAAGAACTGAGAAAATAACAAGAAGATAGATGATAGATAGACCAAAAGTGAGAATTACAGATATTAAATCTTAATACAGTTAATGGGGCTATTATTTAATCCTTAACCCTCATGGTACTCCATGATATAGAAATTATTTTATAATGATGGTTCAGTGCATTTATAATCATATGTTTATAGAGAACCATTGAAATTAATTAAAACCAAGATCATTTGATGATAATTTGTGTCATTTCTGTTAATACTTTTATGTAGAAAACCACAAACTAATTTTGAAAATACATTAAATTTGAATTCTGTATACTAACATTCATTTAGCATAGCACTAAGACTATTTGCCTTTCAAACTTAATATGTGATGACTATAGATTTATTTTTCCATTAATTTTCAGCTAGGAATACAGAAGATATATTTCTTTCCACATAATATGCTAATTCTGTATGAGATTGGTGAGGAAATATGCATGCTACTTACTGTGGCATTTCTGAAAGAACCAGCTTTCATTATTTTCCTAACCAGTCTTCTATCAGCTACCACTTTGGCTACATATATATATGTACAACTGACTTCTTTTACATTTAATTGTTCTCATAGGATTGTAACCCACAGTAGTTTTTTTCTGTTTTGTTTGCTTCATTAGTCATATTCAGTATATATAAGCTAATTAAATTAGTAAAATTTCTGTACAGTAGTTCTAAAGCTTACTATTGTGAAGGAAGTCATTTTGGATTATATCAATACATACTTTTACACATACATACAGAAACAGATATACAAACCCCTACAACAGAAATGAGTAATGTTTTCTAAACTGAGATATCCAGTTGCACAAATTCTACCTAAGTTTATTTTTTCTTTACGATATATATATATATATGGAAGTATATTTCATTACCAGCATGATGATGTCAGTGCAATCTAGGAAAAACTAACATACACACATACACACACACACACACACACATACTCTCACACATACACACAAGATTGATTTGAAATATTTGTTTTGCCATGGTCTCTTTTATTGACTGGCAAGTTACTCTATATACATGTACACACACACGCACACACACACACACAAGTCTTGAAGGAATCATGTAGCTCTATAAAATTTGCTTTTCTAAATTAGTAGTACATGTTTTCCAATGCAGGTGTTTCCATGATGATAAAATAAAATGTAAAAGACTAAAAATAATTACATTATATTACACAAATATAATTTTATATGAGACAATAGTAAATAGTCCCCAAATATGAAGTTACAAAATGACATATGTGGTACACAAAAAGTAACATTTTGAAAATCTACATTGATGAAAAGGTGAAAAGTGTACTCAGAAATTTGGAAATTTAGTTTTTTGTGGTAACTCATATAACAGTAAAACATTTTCTTCAAGTCTTTAAATTAAGTTTTTCAAAAATATTTTCAAGAGATAAAAATAAAAGTTAAAGTTATAAGATATACACACACACATGTGTTCCATTAAAATGCTGAGTTTTATATGAACATTAGCTGTTACCATACCTTTATCTTTTAAAAATCTAACAGATAGGAAATCCAACTATATTTGTATTATTTTCTATTATATACCATTGAGATAATCTACCTAGATGTTAGGAAAAAAATCTATTTAGATGTTAGAAAAGAATTGTTACTGATTAAGATTTTTAGTACAGATAATTTTTTGCGTTGGAACATGAAATGCTTCCATTGCTGCTGGTCCATTAGTTTTCACTTTATGAAACTATGTATGCTCTCAGAAAGCTTATAAAAATAACACAAAATATTGAAATATTTATAAATTTAATAAATAATTATGATTATGAAAGAATCATAAAAATAAAGAGTCCTCCTGGTAAAGCAAATTATTCACATTTGTAATTCCATGCATGTGGTGTGTGACTATTTTAGAAAATCCAAATAAATATAATTCAAGCTTTGGAAGTTTATTTCTGCTTTACACCTAACCATATCAAAGTGGTAAGAAAAGCAATAAAATAAGAAACTGATTTCTCTAATCTGAAGTAGGTTTTATTTTTTATTTTTTATTTTTATTTTTTATTTTTTGCCAAATATCACAAAGTAAGATAATTAGACTTAAATTGAAAATGTTGCAGGTCATGTTTTCAAAAAATGTAACCTTTCATGTCATTGTTATGCAAACACTGGCACCAAATTCAATCTGCACCAATCATATTTTTATTTTAATATTTTAAGCAACATGGTTCTAATCCATCTAAATGAGTACATTTAATTTAGTAAGTCATAAAATATTTTCTTAGTCATTAAAACACACAAAATATTTTTTCTGCTAAGTCTTACTAAAACTTATAATATCTAACCTCTTTAAAATATATATACTTTTGGTTTCTGTTTTAAAATTTTTCTCTTAGCTTCAAGTAACTTTATAGTACTTTTTTCTTCCTAGCTAATTCTACTGTTCTTGGAAATAGTAGAAGAGGTAGATTTTACCTTTGGAGTGAAAGAGTACTGAAGCAGGACTGGTAGTTTGGTTAGGCAACATTGTACAAAATCTAGTTTAAAAAATCTAAAGAATCTGAAGCATTGTCATCTAGTTATCACATGTGGTACCTATGCAAATTTCCTTGAGCAGATGTTAGAAAATTCGTGAAATTCTATTCAATGTGATCATTCAGAAGTTCAGTCTGGTCTTCGTAAATATAACCCAGCATAAATGATGCATAGAGCTCCTAGCTGTGCTCCTTATGTGCTGCAGTCAGATCCAACACCCCTTGGGACAAGACATCTGGAACTATATGCCATTGTGTTTGACTAATTTTTCTCCTGAATACCAGTTTAAAATTGCCCATTATTCCAAGAATTCAGAAAAGCACAAATACACACAAAGAGCTAAAATAAGACATATCTCATATAGTTATATATCTATATATTATATATATAGATATATACACACATACATGAAATGAAATAATTGCACATACTTGTATATTTGCGTATGACACTAATTCTCTACTAGAATACCTAGAAAGGTATTCATAAAAAAATACTTACTGCAGAAACCCAATATATGATATATATTAGCAAATGTTTGGACTATGTTGAAAAATCAATAAACCTCATAATTCATTCACTAAATAACCAGTTTTTTTACAGGTCTGATTTTTTTAATGATTTTTCTTTGAGTTTTGCAAAGCCTTATCTATCAATCAGAAATATTAACCAAATATATCTTAACATAGAGATATTTTGGTAGACATTGCTTGTGATCACCTGTATTTCTTTTTTCAGCCTGGGCATATAAATATCTATACTTCTCAGCACTTTTTTAGTTAGCAGGGCCATAACTAGCAATACTGATATTTTATCAACAAAAGAGTTTTGTAAAAATGTTTGTTTTAGTGCAATACTGTGACAAAATGAAGTGGCTGTGTTGTCTGAGGTGAATACCTGAAGTTTGTCCAAGGAAATTGTGGACACAGACATGCAAGGAATGAGCCAAAGTATAATAGGTGAGTGACCAGAAGTTTAATAGGTGAAAGAAAGAGGAAAGCTCCCTTGTGAAGAAGAAGGGAACTGGTTCCTGGGTTTATGGCGAGATGCCAATGGTTTCATAGATGAGCTTGAAGAGGTGGTGTCTGATTTACATAAGACATAAAAGATTGGTTAGACCAGGTGTGTCATTTGCATAGTGCTCACGAAGCTGGCCATCCTACCATAATCTTTTACTACATAGATGTGTTTTCTACCTGGCAGATGCCATGTTGTCTGTTCCTTTATTGCACACGTGGTGACAAAGTAAAGGGAAGATAGAGCTTCCATATTGGATATGCCTGGCTGCTAGGTAGCCCTTTTCTATTGGCACAGCTCCCAGCATTCACCTGTGCAAGCTTCCAGCTTGCTTATTTATGTCTGCAGCTTGATTTTTTAGGCTGGTTTTTGTTAGAAAAGAAATGATTTGGGAGCTGCTTTTTATTAAAAGGGAAACCTTGCTGAAGACTCTCTTACCATCACTAACTGCCTAAATAATTTCTTTTTAGCTCCTGTATCAAAAATATATAGTATTTTTATTTTGGATGAATTTGCAAGTATCATATGTGTCTAGTGAACCTAAAACGTTTGGGATAAATGTTGGAAAACACATTTTAGAGGCCATGTTGGTTACTATTGGCTGCATTCAACAAACTATCATAAGCAAGAGATAAGCTTGGGGGCTAGGAGGAAGGCCAATTTTCACACAGAAATGAGAGAGTAAAGATTGGCTAAACATGTAGAGACTTGTTGCATTGGAATACCTGACTGGTTTTAATCCCCAGAAGGTAAAAAATGAAGTATAAGAACTTAAGTAACCTTTGAACAAAAAATCTTTAGTCTAATATAGTGCTCGAATGCAAGAATTAGTCCAAGGGCTAGAGCCACTAAAATTGCTTGGCCAGGCACGGTGGCTCACACCTATAATCTCAGCACTTTGGGAGGCTGAGGCAGATGGATCACCTGAGGTCAGGAGTTCGAGGCCAACCTGGCCAAAATGGTGAAATCCCATCTCTACTAAAAATACAAAAAAGTTAGCCAGGCATGGTGGCAGGTGTCTGTAACCCCAGCTACTCAGGAGGGTGAGGCAGGAGAATCGTTTGAACCTGGGAGGCGGACGTTGCAGTGAGTCGAGGTCGTGCCATTGCACTCCAGCCTGGGCAACAAGAGCGAAACTCCATTTCAAAAAAAAAAGAAAGAAGAAGAAGGAGGAGGAGGAGGATGGGGAGGAGGAGGATGGGGACGAAGAGGAAGAGGAGGAAGAAGAAGAATAAGGAGGAGGAGGAGAAGGAGAAGAAAATTGCTTGATGAATGAAAGTGCTCATAGGAAAGTTTGGGTCACAGGTATTGTATTAGTTTCCTAGGGCTGCTGTAACAAAGTACCATAAACTTATAGCAACAAAAATTTACTCTCTCACTGTTCTAGAGGCTAGAAGGTGCTAAGAACGTCGTTTCTGCTGGAGTCTCTGAAGGGAGAATCTGTTGCATAACTCTCTCCTAGCTCTAGTGATTGACAGCAATCCTTGGCAAGTAGCCACATTGCTCCAATTTCTACCTCCATTTTTCACATAGCATTATTGTTTGTCTCTGCATGTCTTTGTCTCTTATAAAAACACCAGAGATTAAATTTGGGGTCAGTCTTAAATCTTAAAACAACTTCTTAACTTACATCTTATTTATATTTGCAATGTCCCTATTCCCAAATAGGGTAACATACCTGATATTGGGAAATAAACATACCTTTTTGGAGTACATGTTTCAACCTACAACAGGTCTAGTCATCTAACTGAAGCCCAGCAGGCTCCGAGTAACTGCCATAAGTTGAGAAAAAGAACATGGGTTAGAAAGATAAGTAAATTAAGCTGGTAAATAATGTCATATAAAGAGTTTGAGTGTGGTTATTGTTCATGGGCCTGATGAGAAGCAAACAAATTAGAAGCCAACCCCGTTTTGTTTATTCATTTTGTTTTTTTTTTTTTTTTTTGAGACAAATATGGTATTTTGAATGGAAATATCTTTTACCCATCAATATTTCCCTGGAAAATATAAGCCATGAAATCTTACTATACTTAATTATTTTGTCCTTCAGTGTTCCCGCTTTTAAAGTGTAAACGGCAATGATACACATATCAACTTTCAGAGCACTAAAAAATCTAAAGATGTGGCTAGGCGCAATGGCTTATGCCTGTAATCCCAGCACTTTGGGAGGCTGAGGTGGACGGATCACCTCAGGTCAGGAGTTCAAGACCAGCCTGGCCAAAATTGTGAAACCCTATCTCTACTAAAAATACAAAAATTAACTGGGCCTGGTGGCAGGCGCCTGTAATCCCAGCTACTCGAGGGGCTGAGGCAGGAGAATTGCTTGAACCTGGGAGGTGGATGTTGCAGTGAGCCAAGATCACACCACTGAACTCCAGCCTGGGCAACAGAATGAGACTCCATCTCTAAAAAATAGATAAAATAAATAACAAAAAAACTTAAAACATGTGAAGGAAGCCTTAGGATAATGCCTGACAAATAGTAAGATTTTGATAAATTTTGGCCATTCTTGCCATAGTATATTTGTAAGTTATACCTATATCTATGTCTACGCATTTAAAATTAAAGATGGGATAAGTTGTGCAACAAACATACTTGACATCTCAGAGGCTTATCATACTAAAGCTGCCTTCTCACAAAAAACTGTCTGTTTCATGTCAACCGCACTGTAAGGTCACGTCTGTGGTATGTGTTGGGACTATGCTGTCCTTGGGAGGTGCTCTCTTTTCTCAGTCAACTTGGAATCTTGGGTGTCTAAATCTCAAACACTAAAAAGGCCTGTGCTTTTTATGGCAATACATGTGTATTATTTAGTTACTGCTCTGTAAGAAACCCATTGATTTCTATGTGTTAAAATAGTAGAGATCTTACTCAGGATTCTGTAGGTTGGTAGTTTAATCGAGGATTAGATGGAGATCATTGTTCTAGTGCTGGCTGATTTCAGGTAAGTGTCCTGTTGCCTTGACAGTCTGTTGGATGGGTTGACTTGAGACCAACTGATGTAGGCTGGTATTAGCTGCAGTTCCTCTTCTCTGCTCCATGATGCTCTATGATGTATACCCAAGTATTTTTTATGCCAAAGACAGAGTTCCACCACGTTTCTGTTAGCCAAACAATACTCACTATATAGGGAAGTAGACATCACCACTCGATAGGAAAAAACTAGAAAGCCGCATTGTAAAAACTTACCACAGAACCTAACTAGGAACAAATATAGACCTCTCTTGAGACAAAAATAAATGGGGAGAAATTAGGACTTCCAACCTAGCTAATAGAATTTCCTGAACTAAGACCTTTTAGAATGAAAAATCATATTTATTTAAAGTCTTTTTTACATGTGGCCCTAATATTTATACAAACTTCTTGTTCCTAAATACAGTATCATTTTTGTATTTAACAATATCACCAAAGTGGCATTTGATGGCGTTTTTAAATACTAAATATACTTTAACAAATTAACACCAAAGTAAAGGCTTAAAAACAACAAAAATTTATTCATCTTACACTTCTGTAGGTCATAACTCCTAAAATCTAGGTAGTGGCGTGTTGTGTTCCTTCTGGATGCTTTAGGGAACATTCTGCTTTGGCTTTTCCAGAAGAGGCCACCTACATTCCTTGGCTTATGGCCTTTCATCTCTGACCTCTATTTCTTTCATCACATCTCTTTCTCTGACTCTAAACCACCTGACTATCTCTTTTAAGAACTTTGTGATTACACTGGGGCACCCAGATAATCCAGGATAAACTTCATATCTCAAGGTCTTAATTTAATCACATTCACAATGTCTCTTTAGCCTTGTAACGGAACATGTTCCCAGGTTTCAGAGATTCATATATGAACATAAGTGCAGGAGGCATGAGAGGGATAGAATTCTGCCTACTAAAAATATCGCATTATAGAATTGAGCATTTAGAAGAGCAGCCTGTGGTGTAGATGTTTTTAAGTATCTATGTTTATGGTACGTAATACTGCTGCTGTTTTGGGTTATGGTGTCTTTCTATACACATAGAAATTGAAAGAAGCCCCATATAGGAATTTATTTTTAATGGTAACATTCATCACTGGCCTTTACCTTAAACATTCTCAGTTATTTTTCTGGGAATGACAATTTTAACCATGTTAATATTCAAAATAAAAATGATGGATGGTAAAAATCCTAACAATGTAATATAAAGATCGAAATAAGAAATTTAAAATATTTAATGTGACATTTTCTTAACTCCAACTTAAAAGAAAACCCCATTCACAGAAAAAAAATATGTTGCTTAGTTGCAGTATCCTTCAAAAGTGCCATTATCATTTAAATAAAACTCCTAGAAATGTGTCCTTTAAATTTGCCTTTGCTCTTCCAGTCTTGATTATAAAACATAAGGTTGTGCAATCAATACCTTCTGGAGTTGAGTAGATTTATTTTTTATAACTTTTGATAACTTTTCCTTCATGTAAAACCTCTGAGGCATTTAGGAATAAAACATGAAATTTCAATAAGTCCCTTTCATATAAGCATTACATCCTTCGTACTACTTTATTAGACAATAATACTGGATTTTGGTAGCTTTTGTTTCTCTCGTTCTTGTCAGACTAATAGTTATCATTATTACAGTGTGATTAATCTAAGACAAAACTGAACTAAATTGTTTGTGATGTGTTAGTAAGAGTTATGCCAAAACTTGAACTGAGCAAGCTAAAAAAGATTTATCTATTTGGTGGTAGGAAAGAAAATCAAAGCTTTTCCTTCTTTGGTATTACAACTCAAAACTATGTTTTACGTAAAGCAACATCTAAAAGCACAAAAGCAAATAACATTGTTATGCGATATGGTTTGGATTTGTATCCCTGCCCAAATCTCATATAGAATTGTTGCCCTCAATGTTTGAGAGGGGCCTGGTGGGAGGTGATTGTATCATGGGGGTGGATTTTCCCCTTGCTGTTTTCATGATAGTGAGTGAGTTCTCATGACATCTGTTTGTTTAAAACTGTGTAGCACCTCCCCCTTCACCTCTTCCTCCTGCTCCAGCCATGTAGGATGTGCCTGCTTCCCCTTTGCCTTCTACCATGATTGTAAGTTTCTTGAGTCCTCCCCAGTCATGCTTGTAGTAAAGCCCACATAACCATAATCCAATTAAACCGATTTTCTTTATAAATTACCCAGTCTCAGGTAGTTTTTTATAGCAACTTGAAAATGGACTAATATAGAAAATTGGTATAGAGGAGTGGAGCACTTCTATATAAAGATACCTGAAAATGTGGAAGCGACTTTGATACTAGATGATGGGCAGAGGTTGGAACAGTTTGGAGGGATCAGAAGAAGACAGGAAGCTAAGGGAAAGTTTGGAACGTCCTAGAGATTTGTTAAACTGTTGTAACCAAGATGCTGATAGTAATATGGATAATGAAGTCCAGGCTTGAGGCAGTCTCAGTTGGAAATGAGGAACTTACTGGGAATGAGAGAAAAGGTAGCTTTTGTTATGCTTTAGCAAAGAAGTTGAAGGCATTGTGGCCCTGCCCTAGGGATCTGTGGAACTTTGATTTTGAAAGAGATGATTTAGGGTATCTGGCAGAAGAAATTGTTAAGCAGCAAAGAGTTCAAGATATGTCCTGGCTGCTTCTTACAGTGTATGCTCATATGCCTGAGCAAAGAGATGATCTGAAACTGGAATATATATTTAAAAGGGAAACAGAGGATAAAATTTTGGAAAATTTGCAGCCTGACCATGTGTTAGAAAATAAAAACCCACTTTCTGGAGAGAAATTCTAGCTGGCTGCCGAAATTTGCAAAAGTAAAGAGGAGCCCCACATGTTAATAGCCAAGACAATGGGGAAGATGCCTTGAAGGCATTTCAGAGACCTTCAGCATAGCCCCTCCCACCACAAGCCTGGAGGCCTAGGAGGGAAGAATGCTTTCAAGGGCCAGGCCCAGGGCCCTGCTGCCCTGCCCAACCTAGGGACACTACTCCCTGCATTCCTGACACTCCATCTTCAGCCTTGGCTAAAAGGGCTGCAGATACATTTCAGACTGCTGCTCCAGAGTGTGAAAGCCCTAAGCCTTGGCAACTTCCATTTGATATTAAGCCTGTGTGTGCACAGAGGGCAAGAGTTGAGCCTTGAAAGCCTCCACCTAAATTTCAGATGATGTATGGGAATGCCTAGATGTCCAGGCAGAAGTCTGCTGAAGGAGTGGAGCCCTCATGGAGAACCTCAACTGGGACAGTGTAGAGGGGATATGTGGAGTGTGAGTCCCCACACAGAGTCCCCACTGGGGCATCATCTATTGGAGCTGTGAGAAGAGAGGCACCATCCTCCAGATCCCAGAATGGTAGATCCATTGAAAGCTTGCATTGTGCACCTGGAAAAGCCACATACACTGAATGCAAGCCCATGAAAATAGCTGAAGGGGCTGTACCCTGCAGAGCCACGGGGATAGAAATACCCAAAACCTTGAGAGCCCACTGCTTACATCATTAAGGCCTGAATGTAAGACATGGATTCAAAGGAGATTACTTTGGAGCTTCAAGGTTTAATGACTGCCCTACTGGGTTTCAGACTTGCATGGAGCCTGTAGCCGCTTTGTTTTGGCAGATTTCTCCCTTTGGAAATGGGTGTATTTACCCAATGCCTGTACCCCCATTGTGTCTTGGAAGTAACTAACCTGTTGTTGATGTTACAGGCTCCTAGGCAAAAGGGACTTGCCATGTCTCAGATGAGACTTTGGACTATGGGATTTTGAGTTAATGCTGAAATGAGTTAAAATTTGGGGGACTGTTTAGAAGGGAAGATTGTATTTTGTAATGTGAGAAAGACATGAGATCTGGGAGGGGCCAGGGGCCGAATAATATGATTTGAATTTGTGTCCCCATGCAAATCTCATGTCCAATTGTAAACCCCAATGTTTAACATTACATCATGGGGGTGAATCCCCTGTCACTTTCTTGTGGCAGTGAATGAGTTCTCATGAGATACTGTTGTTTAAATGTGTGCTTCTTCCTCCTGCCCCAGCCATGTAGGATGCACCTGCTTCCCCTTCATCTCCCACCATGATTTTAAGTTTTCTGAGTCCTCCCCAGCCATGCTTTCTGTACTGCCTGGAACTGGGTGCCAGTTAACTGCCCCCCTCTTTTTTTTTTATAAATCACCCAGTCTCAAGTAGCTCTTTATAGCAACTTGAGAACAGACTAATACAGTATACTTTATAAATATAAGGATTGTTTTATAAATGGCATTTTATTTGTGTGTATCAAGGACTACATAAAATAATAGAGTAAACATTTTAACCAATGAATAATTTCAGATTATTTCTTGCTGTTCTTTCTCTTGAATGAAGGCAATTAACTCTATTCTACTCTTATAGGGCCTATTATTTATCAAGGTATGTAACACACAGGATATTGTTCATTGTCTGTATTTCTTTAGATATCACTTTTCCTGAAAAATAAGTGAGGTATGTGGAAATTTTAGCATACAAACAATATTAAAATATACTACCAAGAAAATCATACTATCTTACCTGTAGTAAGAAAAACCTTTTACATATTAAACATTTGATCTGGTAAAATTTATGTGATGATTTGCATGTACATGTCCTATTTATCATATGGATGATGGAGAATATGTAAAATATCCTGGGGGCACACTGTAGGATACTATAAAGCAGTTTGAAGCAATATATCAGATATATACAGAACAATATGAATAAATATATATATATATGTATGTGTGTGTATACTCATATATGGTACTGAGGAAAAAGCAAATAATGGAATAAGGTATATAAAATAGTATACATGAAAATTAATTTGTAAACATACAAAAGAGTATTAAATTTATTGTTAAAATATATAAAATAAATGAACATATATAAAACCTGTAGGAATAGTGGTCTTTAGGTTGTAGGGAATTGGGAATAAAAATAAACTAAAATAAAAAGAAAATAAACAATAAATAAATGAATATAAATAAATGACTAAAACAACAGAAGTGTCTTGCATAGACCAGTGCAGATTAAACACAATTTGTCCCCTTAAAGTCCATCCCTGGTTCTTAGTCAAATATTGGTGCAATAATGATATGTGACTAACGATTTATAAAATCTCAATGGCTTACAAAAGTAAACAGTCATTTGGCCTGTGGTTTTGCAGGTGAGATAGAGCAGCTTAATTTCAAGCTATTGTTAAACTTCAGGTGTCTTCCCATTCTCCGTGGTCCAAAAATGACCCAAGGTGTGGTTTTTTTTATAGCAAATAATAGAAGCACAAGTGTGCATACAAAATCTCCAAACAAATTTAAAGGCTTTGTTCTTATTTATTCACTACTATTTGATTTTTCAAATCATGTCATATGGCCTAACTCAATGTGTCAGCCTGAGTCTGTCAGTGATGTATATTTTACATCTACTGGGGCAGTGTTATGTTACATGGTGAAGATTATATGTATGATATATATAGCACACACATACACACACACGTATGTGTGTCACTGTTTCCCAGAAACAGTGCGTATGTGTATTACTGTTTCTCAGAGTTGAGGAGTGGAAAACTGAGAACAATAATTTTATTTTTCACAGGATGCATATACCCTGATACCACAA
Organism: Symphalangus syndactylus; assembly: GCF_028878055.3. Classification (NCBI taxonomy): domain Eukaryota; kingdom Metazoa; phylum Chordata; class Mammalia; order Primates; family Hylobatidae; genus Symphalangus; species Symphalangus syndactylus. Next base: position 75,229,538 of record NC_072438.2, on the reverse strand, counting down.
TTGAAAACAAACACATTTATACAAAGTTATAAAAAAGGAAGAAATAATAATATTCAAAGATTTTCAAAAATAAATATGACAAAATATATTTTAAATGAGGCTTCTTCTGTTTGAAGCCCTTTTCTGATGTTTGTTTACTTATATGGTAAAGGCAATTGCCTCTTTCATTTGATCATTTTTCTTTCCCTTTAAGCAAGCACTGTAGTTTCTCTCTTTTAAATTATTTTTTCAGGTTGCACACATCACCAAAAGGGCTTTCCAAATTATGGACCTCTTTCCTGTATTATAATCTGAGACTTCCCATCCTTCAGTGCCTCTGTATGTCATTTATAAGGAATAACAACAAAATCTATAAAAAAGGCACAAGAGCTCACATAATGTGTTAATTAGTGTGTATTAGTGTGTGTGTGTTTAAAAAAGCAAATATGCAACATATAGTAATAACTGGTTATTCACTTAAAGCAACATATTTGATAACATTTTCCACTATTATACACTTTTTAGAGATCTCCAAGTATTTATGATCTGTCCAGTAATATTTTGATTCTTTAAGGCATTAGAGAATGTACTACAATTGATAGTTTTACCTAAGTTCATGTGAAATATTTTATTTCTTGCTTTTGGAGTTTTTTCTGTGAACATTCCTACCCATTTATGGAAAGGCTACTTTCCTAATTTTGCCATGTTTTCCATTATTTCCTTAAAAGTACTTTTAGTATTTTTCATTTGAATTGTGCTCTTGGTTTTTCTTATAAGTCCTTTAAGGTGGCTTTTTAAAGTTCATAAATTCTGCACAATATTATTTGACTCCTTATGAATTATGTCTTATACAACAAACCTCCACACGCAGACACACATGTTTTCATATACATTCACAGACAGATGGATATTTTAAAACAGTAAGATATTTCATTACATAGTCACAACTTGGTCTCTGCTTGTCTACTTTCTTTATTCAATCCACTGTTGAAGGGCGCTTAAGTTGATTCTATGACTTTACTGTTATAAATAGTGCTGCCATAAATGTACAAGTGCAGGTTTCTTCATGATAAAATGATTTTTTTTCCTTTCGTAGATACACAGGATTCGAATTGCTATGTTGAATGATAATTCTATTTTTAGTTCTTTGAGAAATGTCCACACAGTTCTCCAAAGAGATTATACTAATTTATGTTCTGACCAACAGTGTATGACTGTTCCCTTTTCTCTATATCCTTACCAACACTTGTAATTTTTGACATTTAAATAATAGCTATTATGACTGGCATAAGATGGTATCTTACTGTGGCTTCAGTCTGCATTTCTCTGATGATTAGTTATGTTGAGCATTTTTTGTGTGTTTGTTGGCTGCCTGTATGTCTTCCTTTGAGAAATCTCTGTTCATGTCCTTTGCTCAATTTTTAATGAGGTTATTTGTTGTTTCTTGTTGAATTCTTTGAGTTCCTCATAGATTCTGGCTATTCGATCTTGGTTGGATTCATAATCTGCAAATTTTCTCATTCTGTAAATTGCTTATTTACTTTATTTATTTATTCTGCTTTGCAGAAACTCTTTAGTTTAAGTCCCATTTGTCCATTTTTGTTTTTGTTACATTTGCTTTTGAGGTCCTAGTCATAAATTATTTGCCTTGGCCAATATCCAGAACAGTTGTTCCTAGATTTTCTTCTTTTACAGTTTTAGGTCTCACATGTAAGTCTTTAATATGTCTTGAGTGAATTTTTATCTATGGTGAGACATAAGGTCCACTTTCATTCTCCTGCATACAGCTAGCCAATTATCCCAGCATTGTTTATTGAATAAGTTGTCCTTTTCTCATTGTTTATTTGTGTAAAGTTAGTCAAATATCAGTTGGTTGTAGGTATGTGGCTTTATTTCTGGGCTCTCTGTTCTATTGACTTTTGTGTCTATTTTTGTACTGGTATCATTCTGTTTTGGTTACTATAACCTTGTGGTGTAGTTTGAACTCAGGTAACAGTGATGCCTCCAGCTTTGTTCTATTTTGCTTAGGATTGTTTTGGCTCTTTGGGTTCTTTTTTGGTTCCATATGAACTTTAGAAAATTTTTTTCTAATTCTTTGAAAAATGATGGTGGCAATTTGATAGGAATTCTGTTGAATCTCTAGATTACTTTGGGCAGTATGTTTGCTTTAATGAGATTTATTTTCCCGTCTATGAGCATGGGATATCTTTCTATTTGTTTGTGTCATCTATGATTTCTTTCATCAGTGTTTTATTGTTCTTATTGTAGAGGTCTTTTACCTCCTTGGTTATATGTATGCCTAGATTTTTTTTTTGTTTGTTTGTGTGTTTGACTATTTTAAATGGGATTGAATGTTTTACTTGTTGCCAGCTTGAGTGGCAAACAGATAAAAATGCAACTTATTATTGTATGTTAGTTTTGTATTCTGAAACTTAACTGAAGATTTTTATTAAGTCTTAGAGTCTTTGGAAGAATCTTTAGGGTTTTCTAGGTATGAGATAATGTCATCAGCAAACAGAAATAATGTGACTACATCTTTTCCAATTTGGATGTCTTTTGTTTTCTCTTCTTGCCTTATTGCTCTGGCTAGGACTTCCAGTGTAATGTTAAATAGGAAAGGAGAAAGTGGGCACCTTTTTCTCATTCCAGTTCTTAGAGGAAATTCTTCCAACTTTCCCCATTTGGTATAATGTTGGTTGTGGATTTGTCATATATGGCTCCTATTATTTTGAGTTATGTTTCTTCATTGCCTAGCGCATTAAGGGATTTCGTCATGAAGAGATGTTGCATTTTATTGAATGTATTTTCTGCATCAATTGATATGATCCTATGGCTTTTGTTTTCAATTCTGTTTATGTGGTGAAAGGCATTTATTGATTTGCATGTGATGAACCAAGCATTTGTTCACTGGGATAAAACTCATATTATCATGTTGGATTATCTTTTCGATATTTGTTGGATATGGCTTGCTAGGATTTTGTTAAGGTGTTTTGCATTTCTGTTCATGAAGGATATTTGCTTGTAGGTTTATTTTTTCTTGGGTCTTTGTTTGGCTTTGGTATCAGGATAACACTGGTTTTATAGAATTAGTTAGGGAGGAATCTCTTCTCGATTTTTTTTTTTTTTGAATAGCTTTTGTAAGATTGGTACCAGCTGTTCTTTGTACATCTGATAAAATTCAGCTGTGACTCCATCTGGCCTGGGCTTATTTTTGTTACCTTTTTTTATATTGATGATTAAATTTTATTACTCATTGTTGGTCTGTTCAGGATTGCTGTTTCTTCTTGATTCAACCTTGGAAGTTTGTATGTTTCCAGGAGTTGATCCATTTCCTCTAGGTTGTATAGATTGTGTGCATAGAGATGTTCATAAGAGTCTCTGAGGATTTTTTGTATTTCTGCAGTATTAATTGCAGTTCCCACTTTATTATTTCTGGTTGTGCTTATTTGAATCTTCTCTCTCTCTCTTGGTTAATGTAGCTAGCGGTCTATCAATTATTTTTACTCTTTTCAAAGAACCAACTTTTTATTTCACTAATCCTTTGTATGATTTTTTAGTCTCAATTTTATTTAGTTTTGCTTAGATTTTTGTTATTTCTTTTCCTTTGGTAGCTTTGGTTTTGGTTTGTTCTTGTTTTTCTAGTTCCTTGAGGTGCAAGGTTAGGTTGTTAATTTAAAATCTATCTCTTGAATGTAGGCATTTAATGCCATAAATTTGCTTCTTAAAACTGCTTTTGGTGTATCCCAGAGTTTTTGGTATGCTATGGCTGTATTTTTATTTGTTTCCATTTTAAAAAATATATTCTACCTTAATTTTGTTTTTTACTCAAAAGTCATTCAAGAGCAAATTGTTTAGTTTTCACACACTTGTGTGTTTCAAGAGCTCTCCTTTGTATTGATTTTTTACTTTATGACACTTTGGTCCCAGAAGATACTTGATATAAATTTGATTTTTTTTAATGTATTGAAACTTGCTTGAGGGCCAAGCATATGGTCAGTTTTGGAGAATGTTTCATATGCAGATGAGAAAAATGTATATTCTGTGTTTGTTGGTTGGCATTTTCTGTAGATGTGTATTAGGTCTATTTAGTCAAGAGTCCAGTTTATGTCCATAGTTTATTTGTTGGTTTCTGCCTTGATGTTATGTCTAGTGCTGTAATTTTTTTTTTACTGTTGTTGACTTAAAGTCTGTTGTATATCATATAATAATAGCAATTCCTGTTCTTTTATATTTTCCATTTGTATGATATTTCTTTTTTCACCCATTTACTTTGAGTTTATGGGTGTTTTTATACATTAAATTGGTCTCTTGTAGAAAGCACATGGTTGAATCTTGCTTTTTATACAATTTGCCAATTTGTATATTTTAAGTGGAATATTTAGGTTATTTACATTCAAGGTTAATATTGAATGTGGGTTTTTGTTCTTGTCATAGTGTTGTTAGCTAGTTGCTGTAATCTCAATTGTGTAATTGCCTTAGAGGGTCTATAAACTTTGTATAATACTTATGTGTATTTTTATGGTGTCAGGTATTGTCCTTTTGTTTCCATGCTTATGACTTCTTTGAGCATTTTCTGAAGACCAACTTAATAGTGAGATATTCACTTAGCATTTGTTTGTCTGGTGATGAGTTTATTTCTCCTTCATTTATGAAACTTAATTCAGCAGGATATAAAATTCTTGGTTGTCATTTTTTTTTCTTCAAGAAAGTTAAAAATAAGCCCCCAGTCTCTTCTGGTTTGTAAAGTTTCTGCTGAGTCCACTGTAAGTCTGATGAGATTTCCTTTATAGGTGATTTGACATTTCTCTCTGGACGATTTTAAGATTTCTTCTTTAATGTTGATTTTGGGTAATCTGATGACTACATAGCTTGATGATGTTTGTCTTGTATGGTATCTTCCAGGTATTCTCTGAGTTTCCTATTTCTGGAAGTCTATCTCTAAGAAGATCAGGGAAACTTTCTTGAATTAATTCCTCAAATATGTTTTTCAAATGTCTTACTTTTTCTTCTTCTCTCACAGGAATGTCTATATGTCACAGATTTATTTGCTTTGCATAATCCCATATTTCTTAGAGGATTTGTTCATTTTTAAAAATTATATGCTCTTCTTTTTGTCTGACTATGCTAAATTTTAAAACCAATGTTCCAGTTGAAATTCTTTCTTTTACTTATTCTAGAATATTATTAAAGGTCTCAACTCTATTTTGAAATTCATTTAGTATAATTTTTTTATAATGTCTGGATTTTTAAAAAAAGAGAATTATCTATCTCATCTCTTATAACCCTGAATTGGTTTTCTGGCTTCTTTGTGTTGTTCTTCAACTCTCTCTCTTGGATTTCATAGAGCTTCCTTATTGTATTTTAAACTATTTATCATTTCAGAATTTTAATTTTGGTTAGGATTCATTTGTAAAGACTTAGTGAAATTATTTTAAGATGTCAAACACTATCTTTTTGTATGGCTGCTGCTGGAGTTCTTGCACTAATTCCTTCCTATATGAAGTAGCTGTCACCCCTTATTTTGTGATTTACTAGCATTTAGATGAAACTTTTAAATTTTTATTCGGTTTTTCCCTTCACAATATTACTATGGTGTATGTTGTGTAGAATTATTTGACTTAATTTCTGGGTATTTTCAGGGGCCAAGGCTCTGTATGCATTCCTTGGTATGGATAGCTACTTTGTGGTGGCTTTCTTGCATGCTGCTTGTTAAAGTGGAATATTGGATTATGAGCCTACACACTCTATTCTGTAGGGCTTGGGGTATGTGTATGGAGGTCTCAGTGAACTTATCTGAAGCACTACCACTGTGTTCTTTTGCCAGCAGGTTTTTTTCTATTCGGTCTTGTAGTGAGTCTATAGTCCAGTAAATTGCACTTAAGAGTATGATATTGTTCTCCCATGGGCAGCCCAATCATGAGTGGAGGCACCAGCCCTGATGGGAGTTGGAGGAGAGTTCATGTGGGGATATGCTGAGGTCTCAGGAGGAGCATTAAGGGGACTGCATCAACATATCTTCCTGGGAAGGCAGGAATGTGGTCCACTTTCCTATCACACCCTGTCACAGGGATCATGACCTTTAGTTCATGTAGACACTGTCCTTTGGCTCCCTGCTACAGTGCAACTGAGATCCATAAAAATTTCCTTCTGGCAGCTACTACTGAAATGGCCTGAGTGCAGCATCACAAAACATGCTGGAAATTCTGTCTCCAAATGTACCCGTGCCATCCCCCAGCAGGGAGAGTCTGTCGCACCTGCAACAGTGGATAGGGAGAGCAGTAGATGACCCCTAATTCACTTCCATTCCTGGCCACTGGTGCTGACCCTTCAGGGATTAGCACCACACTCATGTTTTCTTTGTCCCAAGAGGTGTTTGGTAGGTCATGCTCCCCGCTAGGGACTGCCCAAACCAAGGGCTAAACCTCCAGTGATCTTGCAGCTCCCCGGGGTCCCATGAGTACACTGTGGTTGCCAAAATCAGAGTAGGTTCTGATTATGTTTGTGGGGGATCTGGTGATGTGGGGACATAAAAGTAGCTTTCTCAGGTAGAACAGTTGCACAAAATGAGTGCACAACCGCAGTGGCACCCGTTAACCTAGTTTGGGTCTGAAGGAAGTGCAAATTCACCTGCATGAGCTGGCCACCCAGTGCTCTATCCCCAGGAAGTACCCAAATCACCACCAACTGTGTTGCCTGGGATTGCAAGGCCAGAGGGAATTCCCAACATTTTGGTAGTCAGCAGTATGTCTCAGGAGTGAAGGGAGTAATGAAACCTCCCCATCTGCCCTTTCTGTGGGACTCCAGATTCCTTAGGGGTCAATTTCTGCCAAACTCTTGTACTCTCCTTTTCTACACCTCAGCTTCTACCCAGAGGCTTTTCAACAGGTGCCAGCCCTCTTTCCTTAGCTTTCTATTCAAATAATGACAGTTCATCTTTCACTTTGTGTGAAAGTGGCATCTGATGTATCTACTCAGTGATATTGAAAAAAATTAAAAAATAAAAATAAATTTTAAACTAAAATTTTAAAAACATTTCTTCAATGAAAATATATCTTGAATCTATTAAAATACATATTAGATATTTACTAATTAATTCCCAACATTTCTAAGAGTGTGTCTCATATTTTACTAGAGATTAATCTCATTTAATGATTAACTTATTATTACACAGGACTTGCATTTTCTTAAACAATTTTATGTAATGAAAAGCCTTTAATTACTTAGCATGGTAAAAATTCCCAGACGACTCAACTGACCAAATCCTCAACAAAGTGTCACTATCATGATTTTTCCCACAATTTGTTTAGTGCATATAAATCATTTTCATTCTAAGCACCAAATTCTCAAGTTTTAATCCTAATAGGTATAAACAATCTTAAAAACTATGGGGTACAATGATTTATATTATTTATATCAGATATTGTATTATTTATATTATTTATATCAGATATTATATTATTTATATCAGATATTGTGGCCTTCACTCAAAATAGAGGGAAAAACTGACTTAGTTTTTCTGCTATCTCCTTTATGATAAACGATAGACATTAGATCACAATCTGTTTACTTTAAAAAATTCAGTTTTGAATTACTTTCTCTTGACTGACATTAGAAGTCATTTTATACTAAGTAGTACTTTGTTTTTCTTTTTACATGTTCAGTGTGCTGCTATAGATAATTCATTAGTATACTACATTATGACTAAACAGGAATAATTGTGAGAACCATATTAAGTGTTCAACCATTATAATAGGATAACTGTGGAATGCTAAATCATCATCTTTCTTTAGGAAGCAAGTTATCTCAGCTTGAACTGCTCATTAAAATGATTTGTTCCACCTTATCATGTAGAGTGCCTGGCACATAATAAGTTCACACTAATTGCTGATAAACTCATAAATCAATTAATTATAGTAGCTATTAATAAATAGTTAAATATTCTTTAGGAGTAATTTATGTGATGTTCAAAACATTAAATGTTGTGCACTTTATAAGGGGAGCGCACACAAAGACACACACTCACATACACACACTAGATTGTGCTTTCCATTGAGCAGTCACTGAAGATGCAAATAAAAGGGTTTTCCATATACACCACAATAACCAAATGGGGCTTAATGGGACTAAAGGCAAACATAGTCAAGGTGTGATGCGTATAAGTAACTTTTTTAACTTTTGTTCCTGCTCTAATTTCATTGTCTATTCCTGCTTCTCATTTTTAAACTAAGAACAATCACTCGCTTTTTTTGGCAATAACTTTCTTAATGATTAAACATTAGTTATGGGTTAGGCAGAAGTTTTTATGAATACATTTCTTACATTTTTCTGTACCAAAATATGTCTCCCCAAAATGCATATGTTGAAGCCCTAAACTCCATGTGAATCTTTCAGAGATAGGGCCTAATTTAGGAAGGTGGTTAAAGTTAAATGAGGTTCCGGGGTAGTGCCTTGATCCTTCAGAACTGGTGCCCTTCAAGGAGTAACAAGAGACACCAGAGACCTCTCTCTGTCTACCATGTGAGAAGACAGTCAGAAGGTGATCATCTGAAAGAGAGATCACGAAAAAGAGAGCCTCCACGAGAAACTAACCGCTACAGAAACCTTCACCTTAGACTTTCCTAACTACAGAACTGTGAGAAGGTAAAATTTCTGTTGTTTAAGCCAACATCCAATGTCAAATAACTTAGTAAGGACAAATAAAGCAGATTGTTATCACCCTCTAGCTAGCACTAAAGTTTTCATTGCTATTGTAATTTCACTTTAAATGTTCAGGAAGAAAATGGCAAAAATAAACAAGTAAAATGTTAATAAATTATGATCCTGTAAACTTGATAGAATTATATATAACTTGTGAATTTTCATCAGGCATTTTATACCTGACCTTTTGTTACAGTGTGAAGTAGGAAATGTCTTATTTAGTATCTAAAATATCTATAGTAGATTTCTTCAAAAAAGTGTTATGTCTCACTCAATGATTCCCCAAAAGTTAATTGAGATTTTGTTTGCTTTATAAATACCATTTATACTTGGAGACTTAAGCATAAGACTGTAATTTTTTTCTTTTATTTTAATATTTATTAAGTACATACTGTATCTCAAAAGCTATAAATATACATTTTCATTCAGTGTAATCCCTGTCTCTTAGGTTCTACAATCCAATAAAGGAAACATATTATTTAAATTATGTATAACAAGGGTTTTCAAGACATCATCTTCTTATAGCCGATTTAGGGCCATAGCGAGAGGGAGGTATAGAGATATCCCATATCTCCCTGTCCCCACACATGGTAAAAATATCAATTTAAAAGTTTCATTTATTTAAAAACCATTGTTATTACAATGAACAATGCTTTGACAATTAATTTTATATATTAAATTGACTGGGCCACAGTTTGCCGAGGGATTTGGTCAAACATTATTCTGGGTGTGTCTGTGAGGGCATTTTAGAATGAGATTAACAATTGACTTGGTAGACTGACTAAAAGCAAATTGATCTCCTTAACTTGAGTTTGCCTTATCCAATCAACTGAAGGCCTGAACAGAACAAAAAGGCTGTAAGTGTCAACTCTCTCTCTCTACCTGACTGCTTTACGCTAGAACATTTGTCTTTTCAGACTCAAACTGAAAAATCCATTCTTTTTGGATCTCAAGCCTACTGAGTTTCAGAATAAAACTACACATCAGTTTTCTGGGACTGTAGCCTGTTGACTGCAAATGCACTACATGCATGGTTACGGGTGTAGAAATACATGAATTTTGGGAGGGAGGAAGGCAGTAAAGAGATACAGACTAAGTTAATTATTGAAATACGGTGGATCAAGTGTTCTAAAAGTAACACTTTCCAGATGATGTGAGCATGCTGTGCCAAGTCATCAAGGATAAGGGGAAATTTTCTGATTAGAGTGGTAAGTAAATCTTATTCTACACAATAATCAAGTATAAGAAATATAAGGTATTGGAAGGTGAATGAATATAATTTCTAAAGGATCTGAAATTAGTTCAATATAATTACATTATAGGAGTGGAGCTGTCAGATATTAGGAAGTGATAAAAGATGAAGAAAAAAGGAAAACAGTTAAGAGAACAAAATGTATGTTGTAAGCTACATTGATTCACTGTGACATGATGTAAATACTTGAAAGGTCACTTTTCTTCAGTTAAAAAGTGAATGACATGAACAAATATGTTTCGGAAAATTACTTTGAGTTTGTTTAGGTGATGTTATCCAGCCAAGAGACAACCTATGAACATAGAAAGACAACACTAAATTTTAAGTTTACTTTTATCTAGAAATAAGCAATACTAAAGTTTTGACAATATAATGTATGGATTAGCATTAGAATAAATGTATGTGTAAATATATTAATACTGCAGATGCATGATTAATATTTGTTTTGTACTGATAGGTATGTGCAATGACAAAAATGTGAAAGTCGTTGTTATAGGTCAAAATGCACAACATTCAGTATGTGATTTAGGTCTCTCAGAGAAGATCATTGGCCTTATCAACAAGTAACAGTTTACATAAGTGTTCAAGCAGTGTGAAATATGATCATTCAGTATTAAACATCTAGATTTCAAAAGAGGCCAGGTTCGGTGGCTCATGTCTATATTCCTAGCACTTTGGAAGGCTGAGGTGAGAACATCACTTGAGCTCAGGAGTTCAAGACCAGCCTGAGCAACATAATGAGACTGTCTCTACAACATAAAAATTAAAAAAAAAAAAAAATTAGCCAAGTGTCGTGGCACATGCTGGTAGTCCCAGCTACTCAGGAGACTGAGGTGGGAGGATCACATGAGCCTGTGGGATTAAGGATATAGTGAGCCATAATTACACCTGTACTCCAGCCTGGGTGACAGAAAGACACTCTGTCCCAAAATAAATAAATAAATAAATAGATATTAAAAGAGCACTAGACATTTGTTTTATTCTATTAATCCTGAAGGTCAATTAAAACAAAGAAGGGTTAAAATTAGATAAATTTTATCAATTAAAACATGATATTTAATACCTATAAACAAATTTTGTAAGTATGCCTACTTTAAGAGTGTTCAAAGTTTATATAGGGATATAGAAGAAGACAAAAATATAAAAATCTTTTATCTTTAAGGCAAAATTGTAAAGCTATGAATATAAATTAATTTAAATATTTAGTACGCTTAAAATTATTAAAAGAATTTTGGATTATCTAGCTGAAATAATTCTAAAATTCATTTGGGAATTAGGAATAATTCATATATAACTGATAAAATATGGTAAAAAGCTAGTTGAATAGTTATTGTAAAAAGAAATGGACGATCCTTTTCTTACTTTTTGACAATAATATATTTTAATTGGATCCCAAACAATACTTAAACAATAAAACAAGGGGAAAATCACTTTTTTCTATCTCTTCCTTGAAAGACAGAGGTGAACCAGGGTGTAGACCAGAGGCAGGTAGGCAAGACAGGCAACTTAAACCTGTGACCCACCAAGGCTACGACAATCAACATTCACTCGTATCTAGTAGCTCAAGATAATGCAAATTGAGAAGAACTGAGAGCTTATTTGCAAGTTGATGATAAAGGATGTCATTTTACTCATAACATTATTTCTTAAAGTGTGATCCATGAATCACATGAATCATTACATGGGTTCCCAAATAAAAGTGCAAATTTCAGGAAAGCTCTGTCAAAACTAATTTATTAATATTTATAGGAGTGAGACCAAGGGATCCACAACTTTAACAAGTATTAAGTGATCGTTAAATACATACTTTTTTTTTGTTTGTTTTTGAGACAGAATCTCACTCTGTCACCAAGCTGGAGTGCAGTGGCCCGATCTCAGCTCACTGCAACCTCCGCCTCCCGGGTTCAAGCGATTCTCCTGCCTCAGCCTCCCTAGTAGCTGGGACTACAGGTGTATGTCACCACACCCAACTAATTTTTGTATTATTAGTAGAGACGGGGTTTCATCAGGTTGGCCAGGATTGTCTCCATCTCCTGACCTTGTGATCTGCCTGCCTCAGCCTCCCAAAGTGAAGTACATACATATTTAAGTTTAATTGTATAATTTCCGATGGTATGTTTTGGAGATTTAACAGATTTAGTTTTGTTAATCCCAGTAATATGAGTTATGGGTCTTGATAATACCCTATAACAGTTTGGCCAAAGGTGGTAAGTAATAAGTTATAAGTAAAAAGTTATACTTATTACTCAGGTGGTTTCAGTTTGTTGTCAATTAATAAAACATGTCTATGTACTAAAAAGATATGACATTACACTTTTCTTACAGTATTACAAATACAGCATTTTAAAAATAATTTTTTTTTTGAAATATTTATATATAAATGAGGATTGTAATTATCAGTGGTCTTTGTCATCAGAGAGATTTGCCTTTGTATTACTTTTCCATTTCTTCATCAACAGAGAGGGAATAAGTACAATTTTGTACAAGACTGTTTTGACAGTTAAAGTACTAAGTTTGGTTGAGTGTTTGGCAAATTGTAAGTGCTCAGTCAGTGTTATATTACATACTATAAAGCATATAATACACAAATACACATACGTTCGTTATTATGGTGAGAATAGATGGTTCCAGACAATCACAGTATCATTGCCTATCGGTATTGACATAGGACCAAAATTAGTAACTGATCTTGTCTTTAAATAGTTATTGACAGGCAAAAAACAACATGTACGATTAATGGCCCTGAGGATTTTAAAGGTAAATTACAAACAAAAAAGTCCAAGCATAATCCAAGCATGCATATATATACATATATATACACACATACATATATATAACAAACTAGTTAATTATAGCATATGTACATATATATATATGAAAATATAACAAAGATATATTGAGACAAATTATTTATCATACATGTATATATGTATAATTATAGCATATGTATATGCTATAATTATTGGTTGTAATATTGAAAAATATGGTATCATTGCATATCAGTATTGACATAGGACCCAAATTAGTATATATTTAATTTATTTTTGTAGTAAAAGTTAGCCTATAATTATCTATTATTTAAAATAACTTTCTGTTACATAAATTTTATTAAATTTATTTCAACAATGAAAATATTTTATTTCTATAAATCACAAAAATAGATCTAAGATATTGAAAATCATATATATATGCCATATATACCATATATACCATATATATGCCATATATACCATATATACCATATATATACACCATATATATACCATATATATACCATATATATATATATACACACACACACCCCACATATATATATATGGTATATATATATATATGGTATATCTCATATCAACTATCTCAATACAGCCCAGTGTAGTTGACATTGCTATTTCAGTTGAAGAACTGCTTATTTATACAAATGATATTTTTCTATGAAAACCACTCTTGTACCTGTGTTAAATAAACTGTGGCAACAGCAGTGGCTTGGAAACAGAAATAAAAAACGTAAACACTGCAAAGCACCATAGAAGATTAAGTTGAATTTCCATGACTTCTTAATTGATATCTCCTGCTTTTCATCTACTCTTTACTTTGTTTCATTTTGTGTAAAATTCTCAAGTGATTCTCTTTGAATCTGTGTGTGTGTGTGTGTGTGTGTGAATCTTTGCCTCATCTTTTCTGCATATACTACATAGCAACAATCCTCATTGTCACATCCCAGCATCCTCTACTCTCTTTCGTTCTGCCACACATGGCAATTATGGAATCAGATCTATCCCTCCTCATGAAAAGCCAAAAGAAAAAATCATCCCTAACCTGTAACACAGAGATTTATAAAGATCAGCAGAATTAATGATATGAACAGTTAAGGTTTCAATGAACACTAAATGAATGAAAATAGCATTATTATTAGTAGGAATAGTCTCTGGGTTTGGTAAGATTATAATTGGTAGAACCTATTTAAGGGTAAAAAATCATAAATTTAAATCTGAACCTAAATTTTATTTTGATTTTAATTATTACACATATAAGTTAAAAGGATAAAAGGAAATATATTTCACTAAACTGCTAATATATAATAAGAAAAACACAGTAGCAACTTTGGCACATTCACTTACACTATTTGTGTATTTTTTTCCTTTTTATAAAGAGAATATATTATGTTACCATAACCATTCTGAGATATGAGGTTATGTTTTCCCAATAGAATCATCACTTATCATCATTTATTCTCTCAGTTAAAATCATTTAGCTTAGCTTTCTGTAAATAAGTGAGCTGTCATTTGGTAATATTTTTCAAAAATGTAAATGCCAATAACTGTTTTCCTTCAAAGTAATACTTCTAGTACCTTTGGAATCTTTTATTTAGAAAGGTGATATAGAATATTTATATTTTAAAAGAATACTAATTGTGAAAATAATTTTGAGACTAATCTCAAATAGTATTTTGTCAAACAAAATGAAGAAAACTATGGAAAGTGAGCTTAAAAAAGGCAAAATAGAAAACATCTTCAGGATAGAATTGGACAAACTTACCTAAAAACAGTTTTCATTGCTATTGAGATTTATCTGTCATATGCCCTGAAGTAAAACAGAAAGCCCATGGGGCAAAAGAAAATGATTATTTCATCTTAGCACCTTCTCTCCTATCACTGTAGCTTCCTGATTTTACCAATTATATGAGGTAGAGATAGAGCTAGAGGCAGAGATAGATAGATAGAAAAAAAAATATTAACACCATCAATAAATTCTCCTGCCCTATTCTCAGGCTCAATTTTAGAGGTAATCATATTGATCCAATTCTGCTCTTCCTCCTGTGTTAGTTTGCTAGGGCTATCATAATGAACTACTACATTCTTGGTGACTTAAGTAACAGAATTTATTGTTGCTCAGTTTGGAAGACTAGAAGTCAGAGATCAAGGTGTCAGCAGAGTTGGTTCTTTCTGAAATGCTAATGGAAGGATCTGTTCCAGGACTCTCTCCTTGGCTTGTAGATGGCCAGCTTCTCCCTGTGTCTTCCCTCAGTACCTGTGCCCAGATTTTTCTCTTCTTACAAGGATAACAATCTTACTGCATTAGAGCCTACACTAATGACCTCATTTTAATTAATTACCTCTGTAAAGACCCTGTATACAAATATGGCACATTCTAAGGTCATCTGGGTTCCAACATGAATTTTGCAGAGACACAATTCAGTCCATAACTGATTAATCCCTAATAGTGACCATTGTTCATACAAAAGTTAATAAAGTTGTTATAGAATTTTGTGTATAGTAACCACAAAAATGTTTATAAAATACAAAAATTGTAACTTTTTATACTAATCCTCATCTTCCTTCTTTGTCTCATATTTTATATGTATTTAATAATATAATTAAAATTCTATACCAAATGTTTTATGTTCTGTATGAGTAATATCTTTCTTGTGCCACCCAGGTCCCCTTTATTTTGAAGAGACAGAGTCTCTTTGGACAGCCAGGCTGGAGTGCAGTGGCACAATCATGGCTCACTGCAGCCTTGACCTCCCAGGTTAAAGTGATCCACCTACCTAAGCTTCCTAAGTAGCTTGTACTACAGACACACCCCATCTGACTAGTTTTTTACATTTTTTATAGAGATGTGGTCTCCGGGTGTTGTCTAGACTAGTCTTGAACTCATGGGCCCAAGTAATCCTCCTACCTCAGCCTCCCAAAGTGCTGGAATTATAGGAATGAGGCACTATACCTCTTCTCTTGCCCTTTTTTGAGATTCGTTTTCCTCTGAATTTCATTTTGATCGCACACACAGAAATATAGAGGTGTGAAGTGGGAAATCAGGGGTCTCACAGCCTTCAGAGCTGAAAGCCCCTAACAGAGATTTTCCCATGTATTTATTAACAGCAAACCAGTCATTAGCATTGTTTCTATAGATATTAAATTAACTAAAAATATCCCTTAAGGGAAATGAAGGGATGGGCCAAATTAACTGCAGCAGGAACACGTCCTTAAGACACAGATCGCTCATGCTTTTGTTTGTGGCTTAAGAATGCCTTTAAGCGGTTTTCCGCCCCTGGTGTGCCTTGCCCTCATTCCCGTAAACCCACAACCTTCCAGCATGGGCTTTAGGGCCATTATCGACATGTTACAGTGCTGCAAAGATTTTGTTTATGGCCAGTTCTGGGGCCAGTTTATGGCCAGATTTTGGGGGGCTTGCTCCCAACAAGTGGCAGTTCACAGAAGAATTATATGCCTTTCTATTATTTCCATTAAGATAAAAATCCAATTTCTTCTTGAAGATGTTGTACTCTGAGTTGGCTGAATTGTCTGAGTTTCTGTGAGAATTTGAACAAAATTATTTCTCAATATATGTCATAATACTTGGCATTCTTTCAATTACCTTTTTAAAATTAATTCTATCTTTTCTGGAATTCTTGCTTTGTTTTTGTATTGTTTTTTAAGCTAGGCACCATAATTAACTCTGTATTACTATTATACATTTTACAAAACTGTTGACTTAGTCTTATACTATTGGTTTTCCTGCATACAGAATTCCAGTCTTAAAATATTTCCCCACTAGAATTTACAATTAAAATCTAATGATGCCAAATAAAAAATATGGCAACCATGTGAATCTAATTTATTTGTAAATACCTTCTTCTTTATATTCCTCCTTCCACAGAAATTCATTGCAGTACTCTGATATTAAGGGCCCTGAAATTTATTAATGGGAATTAGCTTACATGATGATGGAAGATGAGAAGTCCCAATATTTGAAGTCACAAGCTAGGTGGAGACCCAGGAATGCCAATGTGTAACTCCAGTCCAAAAGCTGGTAGGCTCAAGTCCCAACAAGAGTGGACATTTAAGTCCAAAAACCAGAAAAGATTGATATCTCACATCAAAGTAGTCAAGCAGAGAAACTGCAGCCTTTTTGTTCTACTCAAGGCTTCAAATGATTGGATGAGCCCCACCCACATTAGGAAAGACAATCTCCTTAACTAAGTCTACCATCTCAAATGTCAATCTCATCCAGAAACATCCTCACAGACACAACCAGAATAATGTTAGGCCAAGTGTTTAAGTATCGCATGGCCCAGTCAATTTGACACAAAATATTAACCATCATGGGTAGCAAACACAAGCTTATAATGTGTTTGTTGTTGTTATTATGTATATCATATTATTTATGCAGTTGATTCGTGTTGTTCTTAGTAGTTATGCTCTATAGCATAGTTACTAACTCTGAATTAGTGAATACTAGAACATTGCTCCTAGGGAAGATACAAGTTTAGGTTTTTGTGAACTTCTAATTGGAATATTTTATTCAACCTATCAATATATAACTTTGCTTTATGTGTGTTTTTCCTTAAAGCCATTTTATGGAATATGTAGTGTTGATTCATAAACACTGAACTCATGGTCAACAGCATTGTAACTCATGCTTCATTTAAGCTTATCTAACACAAGTACAGTATGTTCTGCATAACTCACATTATATCTGTCTTGTGCTTGGAAATACAAGAAAGCACTTCAGCATTATATTTCAGGTCATTTAAGCAGCAAAATCACCAACAGAAAGTAAAAGATGTAAAAACTGTGGTACTACACAGACTGCATAAAGTATACTTTAAAAAAAAAAACATATTACAGTTAATATAAGACAACAGAGCTTTGCCTTATTTAACTTCAGCTGGGAATGTGCACTCAAGTAACCCAAATTTTTCACCACTGTACATGTCCAGAAATGACTGCAGAAGTGTCTTAAGAGGTGATTTTGATGTTACAAATAAATCTTATCTAGTATGTGCATACTCAAATACAGAATTCACAAATAATGAGGCTCAAATGTATATATCACTATTTCATAGGTGCTGTTATAAGCATGTATATTCTTTAACTTACAATAAACCTGGGATCTACTTACTGTTTTATCTCTGTTTTGGAGACCAGGAAGATTTTGTTCAGAAATAATTAAGTCAATTGTCTAGAGGAATAAAGCTAGTAAGTGTGGGATCTAGGAAGGGAATGACTCTGTGTACTTGGGCTCCAAAGTCTCTCCTCTTATCTCTATGCCTCTCAAGATCAACTAGAAAATGAGTTCTTTACTTTTACCAAAATACTTGATTCCAAATATTTTATCCAAATCTCTAGATTAGAACATGTTGCCATAACTTAAATAGCAGACAAATACAAGGGTTAGATCTTGTTAATAATTTATGATTAAATACAAAACATTTGTTTGAAAATGTGAAACATGAAAACATAACTTACTATTTTGTAATCAACTCTTTTAAACAATCTTATTATTTAGTAAGTTATAAAAATTAAACAGAACATCTAAATTAGTTGGAAATAAATAGTATGTTATTATAAGGAAGTTTTGCAAATTTTACTGCAAATAAATGAATAAGCACATTTTAAATGTGGGTGCTTGTTGAATTATCTGCTTTTGTTGTAAGTTGTGATGAAGCATGGTTTGTTTGCTTAGAAGCTTTTTATTAAGTCGTTAGGATGACATAGCTAAGGAAACAAGCAGAGCTTCTATTTCCAGGCAGCTTCCTCTCTGGCTCAGAGCAGGTGCTTTCATTGCTTTTATACTTCTCCTATGGGTGAGTTCTTCCAGCTCCTGAGGAGGTGGTAGTGTGCATCAGTTTCATCAATACCAGCTTCAATCCAAGGAATGTCATTCTGAAAATAGCAGGAAACACATAAACCATCTGCATTTAAGTACTTGACATTTTGGTGAAATACAACAGCTATACCAAAAACTACAACGGTTTGACTTGAATTCATTTGATTTTTTTTTTTTTTTCTATTTTGATGGGGCAAAGGTTCAAAGAAAGCACAGTTACTGTTTAATGAAAACAGCAGGCAATGCATTGCACGGAGAACTGCTCTTCTATTCCCATTTGAGAGACCTGAATTTTAAAAACTCAATTCCTCCTTCAAAATCATCCTAGTTTTTATTCAAATTATAAACATTCAGGTTACCAACTGTTTGAAGAATTGAATGAGATTTTCAATTTGAAATTGACATAATCTTTTTTGTTCCAACCGGGAAAAGGAATTCAGCTTGGTGCTTATGAATTTTTATATACAATGTAATAGCTTTTTGAAAGAAGCTATTACATTCCCTCCATTTTTTCTTTTTTCTTCCCTCCTTTCCATGATCATACGCTTTTCCTTGTTTTCTCTCTTTTTTCCTCCCCTCTCCAACTGGCTTCTCTCCAATAGCATTTAGTCATTTCATTGAGTCATAACTAGTTGATTCTATCATTCATTCTCTGCATATTCATTTACTGCATATTTGCATTGAGGGCCTAATGTGTACCTCTCTCCATTATATGTGCTGTGGATAATATCTGAAAGTCTTTGTACTCATACAGCTTACCTTCAAGTAAGAGAAAATTATATTCAGTTAAATCAGAAATTTAAGCTGTTTTATTTACATGAATTACAATTTTTTCCTTAATAATTTATATTTTTATAAAACATTTGCATGCATATATCATATATTTTCCTCACCATCACTGCCTATTTCTAATTTTGAATAAAAAAAATTCAGCATTATAAATACAACACAAATTTATACATATTTCCCACCACAATGAAATCGAAGGTATATTACGTGGAATTTAGGAAATATATCTGAATTCAGCAGGTCTAAAGCTTCTAAATCAACATGGAAATCTGAAAGTCACTGGTCCAAACACCAGACCAATGGGCTAGATCCTGAGAAAATGTGGTTCCTTAATGATTTGCTTTATATACAATTTATTGTCAATCCTCTTATTTTCCTTCTCTCTCTTCCTTTGAAAAGATGTGCATTTGTGTATTAGTTTGTTCTCATGCTGCTATGAAGAAATACCCAAGGCAGGGTAATCTATAAAGAAGAGACATTAAATTGTTTCACAGCTCCACATAGCTGGGAAAGCCTCAGGAAACTTAACAGTCATGGCAGAAGACATCACTTCACGGGGTGGCAGGAGAGAGAATGAGTGCAGAGCAAAGGGGAAAGCACCTTATAAAACCATCAGATCTCCTGAGATCTCATTATCATAAGAACAACATTGGGGAAACCACCCTCATGATTCAATTATCTCCAGCTGGTCCTGTCCTTGACATGTGAGGATTATTACAATTCAAGGTGAGATTTGGGTGGGGACACAGAGCAAAACCATATTATCCTGCACCTAGCCCTTCCAAACCTCATGTCCTCACATTTCAAAAGACAATCATGCCCTTACAATAGTCCCCCAAAGTCTTAATTCATTCTAGTAGTAACCCAAAAGTCCAAGTCCAAAGTCTCATCTGAGACAAGGTAAGTCCCTTTCACCTATGAGCCTGTAAAATCAAAAGCAAGTTAGTTACTTCCTAGATAAAATGGCATATCTAGTCTCTGCAGATTTTTCACTTGCTCAGTGCAAATTGTCAGTGGATCTACCATTCTGGGGCCTGGAGGACAGTGGCCCTCTTCTCACAGCTCCATTAGGCAGTGTCCCAGTGGGGACACTGTGTGGGGGCTTCAACCCCACATTTCCCTTCTGCACTGCCCTAGAAGTGTTCCATGAGGTCTCTGCCCCTCCAGCAAACTTTTCCCTGGACATCCAGATGTTTCCAAACATCCTCTGAAATGTAGGCAGAGGTTCCCCAATGTCAATTCTTGACTTCTGTGCACCTGCAGGCCCAGCACCACATGGAAGCCGCCAAGGCTTAGGGCTTGCACCCTCTGAAGCAATGGCCTGAGCTGTACCTTGGAACCTTTTAATCACAGCTCAATCTGAAGCAGCTTGGACACAGGGCACCATGTCCCGAGGCTTCGGGGGCCCTAGGTCCAGCCCACAAAACCATGTTTTCCTCCTAGGACTCCAAGCCTGCGATGGGAGGTCTGCCATGAAGGTCTCTGACATGCCCCAAAGACATTTTCTCCATTGTCTTGGTGATTAACATTTGGCTCCTCATTACTTATGCAAATTTCTGCCAAGGGCTTGAATTTCTCCCAGGAAAATGGGTTTTTCTTTTCTATTGCATCATCAAGGTGTACATTTTCCAAACTTGTATGCTCTGCTTCCTTTTGAATGCTTTGTCACTTAGTAATTTCTTCCACTAGATATCGTAAATCATCTCTCTCAAGTTCAATGTTCCACAGATCTTTAGGGCAGTGGCAAAATACTTCCAGTCATTTTGCTAAAGCATATCAACAGTGATCTTTATTCAACTTCTCAACAAGTTTCTCATTTCCTTCTGAGACCACTTCAGACAGGACTTCATTGTCCATATCACTATCAGCATTTTGGTCAAAGCCATTCAACAAGTCTTGAGGAAGTTTCAAACTTTCCCTGATCTTCCTATATTTTGAGCCCTCCATGTCTCTAGAAAATTACAAACTTTCCACATGTTTCTTTCTTCTTCTGAGCTCTCCAAACTGTTCCAACTTCTGCTTGTTACCCAGTTCCAAGTTTGCTTACACATTTTTGGATATCTTTACAGCAGCACCCCACTACTCCCAGTACCAATTTACTGTATTAGATTATTCTCATGCTGGTATAAAGCAATACTCAAGACTAGGTAATTTATAAAGAAAAGAGGTTTGATTGCTCACAGTTTGCATGGCTGGGGAGTTCTCAGGAAACTTACAATCATAGAGGAAGGTACCTCTTCACAGGGCAGCAGGAGAGAGAAGTGCAGAGCAAAGTGGGGAAAAGCCCCTTATAAAACCATCAGATCTCAGGAGAATTCATTATCATGAGAACAACATGGGGGAAATTGCCCCCATGATTCAATTATCTCAACCTGGTTCCACACTTGACATCTGGGAATTATTACAATTCAAGTAAGTGTTGGGTGTCTGTAGCATAAATATATTTTTCTCCTCCACAGAAAGCCTGAGACAACTTTTCAAGTCATTTAATTTAAATGTAAAACAAAATTGTTGGTATAAATTGCATGCTTCCTATCAACATATATATGTGTATATATACTGTATATACTGTATTTACCACTCTGCAATAACTTAGTCCATTTTCATGTATATAATCACATATTCATTTAATAAATATAAAAACAATGGAATAAAAATATATTTATACATTTCAAGTCATCAGAAAAAAGAAACATAGCAAGAATATTTCTAACAGTGGAGTACAAGTGACGAAATATAAATTTAACATAAAGAAAGCAGAAAACCTAAAAGCAGAAATTTAATTAATATAATAGACTCATAACCGAGACAAAAGCACTTTGGTTAAAATATTTTTATGAAGGCCTTTGACAATCTCTATAAAGGTGTTTGGGGATTTTAATTTTTTTCCTTCTCCTTAATTTTAGTAGACTGGGGTTTCTGTAAATTATTCTGTCAAATTATCGTCTTTAAAAAAAAGATAGAATAGTCTAAGACATTAGATCTTCTAATAAATGGAAAAATACTCATTCAATATTAAAAGTTTCCCACCTTATTTTACATGATTTTTCTGTCTATGTTTAAGATAGTACTGGGGCTCACAGAAAAGTTTGAAATTTTATAATTCAAAATCTTGTGTTTAAACAATAACATAAGTAATGACAAATTATCTTCTGTGGTTCATTTATATTAAGTAGATGCTATAATAAACCTGAGTAAAAATCTTAATCTCATGATTTTTGAAAATTATACATGTACACACACATACATAATACAATTCCAATTTTTGAACATTAGTAAAAGAAACTGATGTCATACATGAAAAATTTGATTTAAACCCTGTGTATAAATATTTATAATTATATAGGAGGAAATATTAGAAATATAAAAAGAAATATTTATTCTTTGTCAAACCCCAAGGAATCAATTAAATCTGGTTCATGAGTAATTAACATCTTCACAGAAAATAATAATTATATTTTAAATATATGTTTTCTATAAAAGTGATGATATTTTAGTGAATGTATTTGAGGGTAGGACAGCCGATAATGACAGATACACTAAAAGGAAGTAATTTCAGTTATTTTTCTTGTATATTATACATTTAAAATCCTATAGCACAGACTTCAGGTTTAATACAGGAAAATACAATTATGTTTAAATATAAAGAAATTTAGCATTATGAGATAGTTATGAAACCACTATGATTTAATGCCAGTTCACAATTTGTGTTTTCCCATTGTTTAACGAAGGTTAAGATAGCAATTTAGTGTGGAACTGCAAGTGCAAAAATACCTAGGATATTCATATATATGCTGTTTTAAAAGTTTACTAATCTCATATGGTACTTTTTGAGCCTTAGTAATATGAATATTCACATCTTTCTTACTGTAGGTTTATTTTTCTTTACTTTTTTTTTCTCATTTAATTGATTCTTTTCTCCTTCTGGAAGTTTCTTTTTTTCTTGAGACGGAGTCTCACTCTGTCACCCAGGCCGGAGTGCAGTGACGTGATCTTGGCTCACTGCAACCTCCGCCTCCTGGGTTCAAGTGATTCTCCTACCTCAGCCTCCTGAGTAGCTGAGACTACCAGCGTGTGCCAACACGCTAGGTTAATTTTTTGTGTTTTTAGTAGAGACGAGGTTTCACCGTGTTAGCCAGGATGGTCTCAATCTCCTGACCTCGTGATCTGCCCGCCTCAGCCTCCCAAAGTGCTGGGATTACAGGCATGAGCCACCGCGCCTGGCCTCATTTTTAATATATTAGCGTCCTACATATGTTTCCTATATCTGTTTACAATCATATTTTTTTTTTAAATTGCTCTATGCTGTCACATAATTTCAACAGCTAAATTTCAACATTCTTAATGTTATTATTAAGGGTGATTAGCATTTTTCCTTTCCTTGAATTTTTTAGGGTGAAAATTAGTTACATAATTTCTAGTTGTTTTTATTTGTTCTACCTATACATCATATTTTCATATCTGCTGAAGAAGTCTTATTATTTGATTTTTAATGACCTCAAAAGGAGTTCACTGCTTGGATTTTTCTTCAGAGTTTTATTATATTAATTATTTTTTTTTTTTGGCTTGCCTGTATCAGAAAGTGTAGGATACTTCATCAGTCATACTATTGGAGTTTTTCATACATATCTTGGAGAATTGGCAAACTATGACTCTTTAGCATGATATTCTTTTTAAAAGAGTGCAGTGAAAATTATAGCCTATGTCTTAGTCTGTTTTGTGTTGTGATTACAGAATAACTGAGACTGAGTAGTTTATAAACAATAGAAATTTATTTAGCTCATGTTTCTGGAGACTGAAATCTGTAAGAGCATGGTTCAGGCATTTTGTGAAAGACTTCATGTTGCATCATTATATAGCAGAAGGCTGAAGAGAAGAAAATGTGAAAGCAAGAGAGTAAAATGGTGCAGAACTCACTTTTATAACAACCCATGGTCACAATAATGACATTAATCCATTAATGAGGGTGGAGCCCTCATCATCTACTCACCACTCTTAACAATCTGAAGTCTTAATACAGTCACCACGACAATTAAATTTCAACATAACTTTTGGAGGGGCCAATCAAACCACAGCATTTTACACTTGGCCCTTCAAAACTCATGTCCTTCTCACAAACAAAATGTATTTATCACATGCTACAGTCCCAAATTCTTAACTTGTTCCAGCACCAACTCAAAAGTCCAAAGTCCAGACTCTCATCTGAATTAGATAAGGCTGTGATTCAAGGCACAATTCAGCCTGAGGAACTTTTAATTTATTTGTGAGCTTGTGAAATTAACATGCATGCATCCAAAGTAGAATTATAGGACAGACATGGGGTAGGTGTTCTCAGTCCAAAAGGGAGAAATAACAAGAAGAAAGGGGTAACTGGTCCCCAAAAGTCCAAAACTCAACAATGAAAACAACATTAAGTCTTAAAGATCCTGAATAAGTTCCTTTGGCTCCATGTCTAACATCCTGGGCACACTGGAACAGGATTTGGACTCCCAAAACCTTAGGCAGCCCCACCCCTATAACTTTGCTAGGTTTAGTTCATCCAGCAGCTCTCATTTGTTGGCATCCTGTGCTTGCAGCTCTCCCAGGCTGATGCTGCAATGTGGTAGCTCTATAGTTATAACGTCATGATAGTGACCTCACTACTACAGCTAAGCTAGGCATCACCCTAGTGGGGGCTCTCTGTGGTGGCTCTTCTCTTGCAACAAGTCTCTGACTGGGCCCCTAGGCTGTTTGTGACAACATTGAAAATTGAGATGAAGGAAGCCATGCCCCCATGGCTCTGCATTCTGCACACCTACAAAATTAGCACCACATGCACACTACCAAGGCTTATAGCTTGTACCTTCCAGAATGGTGGATGAAGCTGCACTTGGACCCACTTGAGCTGTGACTGGAGCAACCAAGGTGCTGTGCTAAAATTTGTGGAGCATTGACATGGGGTGATTATGGGCAGCTTGTCCTAGAGGGTGCCCTGGGCCTGTCTCTGGAAACTATTCTGCCTTCCTCAAGCTCTGGGACTATTATAAAAAGTGCAGCCTCAAAAATCTCAGAAACCCCTTTAGGGATATTCTGCCATTGTTTTTATGATCCCTTCTTTCAGTACTAATCTTTTTAGCAAATGGTTGCTTGGCCACGTCCTTGGTTTGTGCTCCTGAGTATGCTTTTTCATTCTTTACATGACCGGATTGAAAATACTCAAA
This sequence comes from Symphalangus syndactylus, assembly GCF_028878055.3. Lineage (NCBI taxonomy): Eukaryota > Metazoa > Chordata > Mammalia > Primates > Hylobatidae > Symphalangus > Symphalangus syndactylus. Next base: position 75,204,011 of record NC_072438.2, on the reverse strand, counting down.
ATCTTTCTGTGCTGTTTCTCTCTTAATTATAAATTCTACTTTTAAGTCATTTATTTTATCTCACTTTTTATTGTACGTGGTTAAAGGTAGCTAGGCAGTTTCTGCAACGTTTTACTTAGAAACATATTTCACTAGACATGCCAGTTCATTGCTCTGAAATTTCACTTTCCATAAAGCCATATAGCATGTGCACAATTCATCCAAGCTCTTTGCTACTTCATAACAAGTATGGGCATTTCTCTATTTTTCAATAAGACATTCCCTTTTTGCATCTGAAACCTTATCAGAATCGCCTTTGCAGTCTATTATTTCTACCAATATTCTGATCATGACCACTTAAGTGATCATATTAGAGAACTTCTCTAAGAAGTTATAGACTTTCTCTACCTTTTTTATTTACTTCTGATCCCTCATCAGAATCTCCCTTCACACTCCATTCATGACACTCTGGACTTTTTCTAGCATACTCCTTCAAAGTCTTCCAGCTTCTAATGATGATCTAGTTCCAAAGCTACTTTCACATTTTCGGGTATTTGTTATAGCAATAGCCTTACTTCTGTGCACCAGTTTTTTGTCTTAGTTCATTATGTTTTACTATAAGAGAATACATGAGATTGGGTAATTTATAAACAATATAAATTTGTTTACTTTATGGTTCTGGAGACTTGGAAGTCTAAGAGTGTGGCACTCACATCTCATGAGGGCCTTAGTGCCGCATCACTCCATGGCAGAAGGCAGAAGGACAAGAAAACACAAGAGCAAGCAAGAGAGAGAAGGCCAAACTCACTTTCATATTAACCCATTCGCATGATAACAAATTCACTCAATTGATAACAGCATTAATCCATTAACAAAGCTGGAGCCCTCATGGCCTAATCACCTCTTAACAGTCCTACATCTTAACACCAGCAAGATGGCAATTCAATTTCAACATAAGTTTTGGAGATAGCCTTCAAATCATTGCACCTGGCCATTATAGACCTCTCTATTGAGAATGGTAAGGGACCTCTTATTTCTGAGGCTACTGTGTGTTGTTTGAATACAGACAGCTTTAAAAGCATGCAAGGATGAAAATTCAGAGCAATAATGAAACTGGTATAAATAAGACCATGGACTTTCAGGAGGCCAGTGCAAAGCAGGTGAGTAAGTCAGTTCTTTTCTAGTTCCTGGTAGTATCCATTCAGCAGGGCCAGTCTGACCACTTCACACAGCCTCAGATTCGTGTGTTTCCCTTTGATCTGCCAGAGAACTTAGCCACTTCCAGACTTCTGTTCCTTAGACTCTATTCTAAAACTTGAGAAAATGACACCTAAACACTGTGTCTTAAACTTGAGAACTGAAAGCCTCAGAGATCTCAGAAATCCCTTTAGGGACATTCTGCCATTGCTAGAAATCCACCCTAGACCCTATTTATAAAATAGGTGGATCTGCTGGTAGTGCATTGGATTATAGAATGAGAGGAAAGTATACATCCAAAAGTTACCCATATCCGCACTTAAAAAATAGACACTCTCTTGGAAATTCACCCTTCTTTGAATACCTCACATGTGATTTTCCATGTACATATATTAGTTCTGAATCATGTATTATTTTTATGTCTTCTTAAGTCATGTACTTAAAAAATAAGTAATATCCTTATAAATGAAGAAAACAATGAAAGTTGTATTACATTATCTTTAGGTGAATATAGTTTATATATGTGTATCTAAATATAGCCATTCCTCAGTATCCACAGGGTACTGGGTTCCCCAGTGGATACCAAAAGCCTAAGATGCCCCAGTCACTTATCTAAAATGACTCAGTACTTGTATGTAATCTATGCACATTCTCCCATAATAACTCTAAGTTAGATCAAGATTATTTATGATATATAATGCAATGCCTACACATCACTTCATTTGCATTGATTCCACATAATGCTAGGTGCATATATAATTCCAGTTTTACTTTTTGGATCTTTGTGGAATTTTTTCTCCTAAATGTTTTTTTATCCATCATTGGTTAAGTCCATGAATGCAGAGCACACAGATGGGAAGGGTCAAATCTGTATGTATTTTACATATATGTGTACACATATACTTTATTATAAGAACATTGAAATAACATATATAGGAATGAATATAATTACTTTAAATTGCATGTGTATGTTTTAGATTGCTTAAATATGCATTCCAATTCAAATACAATTATGTATAAATATATATGGTTTGAAATTGTATGTTAATTTAGCTATATTGTAATGTATGTAAAATTTTAATAATCATCTCTGGTATGCTCACTAGCTTGGAGATTATTTTAAATAATAATATTGAATGGACATAGAAATAAATACAATTTCAATTCAAAACTTTATTTTCATCTTTATGGTCCTTTATTTCTAAGTGTAGCAATAATTACAAACTGGATTCAAAGATTATGATTCCTTTCTTTATATAGTCCTTTATTTCTGAACTTAGCCTTAATAATCTAATTTTTGATTGAAAATTAGTCTTTTTTTATGAAAAGTCAAGTCTTTAGTTGAGACAATGAATTATCTTATCATCATTTAGTGACAATGCATAATAAAATGAATCTCTGAGTAATATCAAAAGATTTTCTTATGAACTTTCATTAGAAACCCATTATAATTCATTTGAAGAAACTGACATGCAGCATATTACTGCAATTTACTTTTTCGCATATGAGAATGAAACCTAGCTTCCAAAACTTATTGAAGAAATTGGGAAAATTTTACTTAGACATAAATATGGAGAAAGGAAAGACAAAAAAAAAAAAAAAATCTGAGGTCCCAGATCTGATAATCATGGGAAGAGGATTACTTGTAAACAAGAAAATGATGGATTTGTGATGAGCCTAATGATGGTAACAGCATAATCAGTAGTTAATAATGAGAAGATTTTCACGGCCACATCAGAATAACTTAGTAAACAGTATACTTGACATTTTAAAAATCCTATATCTAAATATAAAAACTCTCATGATGATATTTTTGTATGACTATACTTCAGTACAAAGCATATATTTACAGAAATAAATCTATGTTTAAACCCTTTTAATCTTGAGTGCAGGGTTCCACAAAGGACTTACTGCAGGCTTAGATACTCTAGCACACTCAGCTCTAGTGAAGTGTAATTTACAAGACAGAAAGGCCAAGATACTCGAATTGATTTAACAAGTACAGGCAAAGTATTTTTGAAGAAGTTATTTAACCCATTTGAAACTGATTTTCTCAACTGAAACTTAGAAAATGTAGATTCTATGAAAATAAATTAAATGATGTTTACAAAATACTATTTCTAGGACATAACAATCCTTCTCTTTCACACACATACACACCCCAGTGCAATAAATAGAAAAAATAAATAAGTATTTAAGAATATTATAACTCACATTTGTCTGTCTACCTACAAAAGAGTTACAGCAATGCACCTGGATTAAATGCCTTTACAATTAAGTTTTATCAGGTGAGAAAATAAAAATTTTAGAAGCAAAATTTAGGTGAAGACCCAGCGGATGACATCAATGTTTCTCTCACTTCTCTATTGCATACTGTTGGGTCTGATTTTTCTTAATATTTTAAATTATTTATATTGGCCAGTAATAATGGCATCTACCCATTGTTGGTGATTATTAGAGTGACTCAAACAGCTTCCTCAAGATTGTTCTTTTCGTAGCATTTATTCCCCATCTTTTATTGCCCAATCACTTTATTCTTCCTTTTATTTTCTACCACTTCATTTCACTGCTATGTGCATGACTAAACAAACTTATTACAGTCTCTGTAAAAATATATATTTTGAAGCATAAGGTAATTAGCAGATAGTAATAGAGATTCAAATATGGATGTCTTGCCCATTTGTCATGGTCTTGGCATTTTACTGAACCAGACAGTAGTGTTTTTAAAACTTGCTACTCTCAGGAGAGAGCTTTGGGGCTCTTGCTTTCATACCACACACCTGCTGTGGGAAGAAACTGATCCCATCAGGACCTGTCACTTCTTTTCATTTTTAACCAGAGGAAGAGTACACACAACACTTTCCCTGATAGAACACAAACACTCCCTGAACACTTTGAAGAACAGTAAGAAATCCACATAGTAGGAATTCACGTGCTAATTACTTATTTGTATAGAACTTCTAGACCAAAAGAAAATTAGTGACATTTTCCTATTTTAAACTAAATTATTTTCTTATAGAAAAAGTGTAAATCTGGATATATCTGTGAATAGATATACATACATTTGTATAGACACACACATGTATATACATAAGATTGATGAAGGAATTTGGGAAAAGCATACTTTTTCAAAGTAAGGTGAGATTTATTGGCTATTCCTATCCCAAATATGCTAGCAGAGGAAGGCCAAAACGCCCAATTATTCAAAAGATGAGTACAGTAAAAATATGGGCACAGTTGATTTTAGAAAATATCTATTTTTGTTGGGCCTTTTAACTAACAGCATAAACTTGTCTTCTGTTTCTTTTTTTCTTACTGTTTAAAATAGATGATACAGTACACTTCTTTATGTAACCTCTACATTCACCTTTTTTTTTTTTTTTTTTGAGACGGAGTCTCGCTCTGTCGCCCAGGCTGGAGTGCAGTGGCGCGATCTCAGCTCACTGCAAGCTCCGCCTCCCGGGTTCACGCCATTCTCCTGCCTCAGCCTCCCGAGTAGCTGGGACTACAGGCACCCGCCACCACGCCTGGCTAATTTTTTTTGTATTTTTAGTAGAGACGGGGTTTCACCGTGTTAGCCAGGATGATCTCGATCTCCTGACCTTGTGATCTGCCCGCCTCGGCCTCCCAAAGTGCTGGGATTACAGGCATGAGCCACTGCACCCAGCCTACATTCACATTCTATAACCTTTTTCAGTGAGTCATTAGAAGAACTCGCAATAGAATCCTTAGTTATTGAAGGTTAGGAGAAAATAAACCTTCCTGCTTTAAAATGGTTCAGTGTTCTTTATATATGAGTTGACTCTGGGATGTTTTCCAAATCTTGCATGTAAAATTTCCTCGTTCAATTTTCTCTTAATAAAGACATTTTTCTCTTACACCATTTCTTTTTTGTATTTGTATGATAATGCTTTTTTATGTAAATTGACTATTTTCAGAACACTTAATATGATTCTGCTCTTATTTGAAAATTATTTCAAGGAGACTGTTATATAATAATGATCTATAATGTGCAAAGTTTTAACTGCAGATACATATCTAGCAGTATAGAACTCTAGTAGGAGTTCTGTTAAAATTGGAGCTCCATTATAACAGCCACAAGTCAGTTATGATGGAGCTACACAAGTCTTCACTAATACTATTATATATTAAGCTGTCTGAATCTTGCTGCACTAATGTGGAGAATAATAAGTTGATAGAAGCCCAATTTAAATTCAACAACTGATAAAGATAGGATACAATTTTAGTACTGAAAATATTTTCTAATGTGATATGTGAAAAGCCTACTACTCTGCAACTCATTTACATAAAAGTGAATGATATGTTAGGAGTTTAAGCCATGAGTTTAGCAACTTTTGTGGCAGATAACTTAGGTGAAATTGATAATGTTTTCATTTTCTTATTGTGTAAAAACTGGTAGCTTAGTTCTTCAAAAGTAAAAATAGTAAAACATAATAAATACATATTTACTACCAACTTGACTATTTTAGAAAAAAAAATTTTTATTAAAAATATAAGTAAATAGCAAATTGAGTTAAGGAATTCTCTATGACTTTAGTTAAAATTCATATCTCCAGTCTATTAAGTGTGAAACAGTATACAAATATTTCTTTGACACAAGTATTTTTATTGATTTTCTAATTGAAAATTCATCAATAAGAAATACTAAATATCACTGATTTTATTTTTAATCACAAAATTATGTTATATTTACACAATAAATTATTCAGTATCCACAAATAAACAGACATAACACACACACACAGAAATAAATCCAAAGTTTATAAGCATGTATGCAGCAGAAATTTTTATTGCTTATATTCAATCAATAGGTAAGTCAATTGACTGACGTTTTCCAGTTACTAGGGAAAGTATAATGATACATAATCATAGAATAGTGAACAATTTTTTAGTTTTTATATTTCTACTAATTAACTTGCTTTTTTCTAAAAAAAGTTTATTCTACTTGTGTTTAATATTCTTAAAGTTGTTTTATTTGTATGTAATTGTATAAACTGAACTGAGCATTATATAAATACTTAAATATAATACCAAAGTAGAGTTCAATTTTTATGGAAATACTCACATTTTTCCCAGTAGGACTTTTGCTTCCTTTTGAAAATAAAGTTAGATGTATCTCTTACTCTCCATAGAGAAAGATGGACAGCTCTTCAGTAGCTTCATATAAGATCAGAGTCTCCTAAATTTGAATTCCTCTCCATTTCGTGTGCAGGTACCATAACTAAGAAAGCAATTTTTTTAAAAAAATTTCGAAGATCAAAAGTATGTTCCCATGCTTTTTAACACCATGACTAATGATGGGCCTCCTGTTTTGGCAGTAGTTAAACCTTTAGAGTAGTGAATGCCTCCCTACCACCCACAATGAAGACTGTCATGATTTCTCTTAGCAAGTTTTCCCAGTGTGAAATAAGCCATCTATCATATTTCAATTTTTTTGTCATCACCCTAATAAATGTTCTCTGGCTATTGCTGTGATGACCACAGGTTACTTTTGGTTAAGAATTCAACTGGGCTTGAATACTTACAATTACAACATGAAGAAGCTAAACCAGAAAATGTCTAATGTCTCTTCTAACATTGAAATATTGGGGATGCCAGTGAACAAACAAAATAAATTTATTTTTATATTACAGCTTTGACTCCAATAAAGAAAAATGCTAAGGGCTTTTATATCTTTGGGGTAAATTTATAAAATCATGTAACAAATCAAAATCATGGAGATATGAGGCATGGATTTCTTACAGTTATAAGCCATTAATCGTGGCAGGAGGAGCCTAAAAATTAATTGAAATAGTGTTTGAAAAATGTGCTAGTTAATGAATAGAAGACAGATGGATCCTGGAGAATGACAGCGGATTATCATAAACTTAACCAAGTGGTGACTCCAGTTGCAGCTGCTGTACCAGATGTGGTTTAATTGCTTGAGAAAATTAACACATCTCCGGGTACCTGATATGCAGCTATTGATCATTCAAGTGCTTTTTTCAACAATCCTGTCTAAAAGGCTCACCAGAAGCAGTCTGCCTTCATCTGGAAAAACCAGCAATACATCTTTAAAGCCCCACCTCAGTGGTATATCAGTTATTCAGCCCTATGTAACAATTTAGTTCACAGGGATTGTATACCTCTATCAAAACTTCTTACGTGCCACATATATACACCTACTATGTATCCACAAAATATTTTTTTAAAAGACACAAAATAAATATACTATTAATAAAAAAAATTGTAAAGATGGTGGCATCTTGAGAATTCACTGAAAATATAATAAATTTAAATAACAACTCTACTCCAATACTGGTATTTATCTCCATATCTATTTGTATATATGTAAGAAATCACAACATATATATCTCAATATTAGCAATTGTATTAAACTTGTTCCTATATATATATACATGGATAGCAGACAATAGAAAAATGAACATATGTATAATTTAAAAAATATGCATAGTCAGGATATACCAACTTTAAACATTTATGGGATTGCATTATACTTTAATTAAAATCTTTGTTCTATTTGTTAGGATATCCATTTAATTACAGTCTTAAAATTAAAAATTAAAAGGAGACTGGGGCTCAAATTTAGTATACTTCTGTTTTACCAGAACATATATCATGTAATAATAAATGAAGACTACTTCATTTGTTCGAATATTTCTAACAATTGATGTCAAATATGTTTTATACTTCATAACACTTGTTAAAGCAGTAGAGAAATGCAATTGCACAACAATACGATTTGAACATCTCTTTATATCTAAGATTAATAATAATGATGTTTTAAATTTTATTCACAATAAACCATTATTTACAGAATAATGTTGTAATCTTTACCTGAGGGAGTTGCTAATAATATGGCAAGTTATTTAAATAACAAATCATATTCGCCTTCTTAATGTATTTATTTTGAATATAACACATTTTCATGAAACTATATCCATGTAAATTTTATTATGGCTATTACTATTGTTTTGTCTTCCAATTAAGGAATTTCAGAAATAAAGAACTACAGATAATATCTGGTAACGTGAGAATCTGTGGCGAACTTGTTATATTGTTGCTGTTTTTTGGTGTTTTCATGTTTTCTATAAGATCATTACACACCCTAAACTTTCCCAGCTAGAATTTTTCAGATAGAGGCTACATCATTTTTCTCCACTTATTTACTCCTCATTCATTTTTTAATTACTGTATTAATTTTTATCAAAGTTATAAGTACACATATTACAAAATATTAACTGATTCTATACCTGCATTCCTAGTTGTAACTCCACAGAGATAATTATTTTAGAATCTTAACTATGTTGACATATGCCTTCTTCTGGTTAAATATTACTTATACAACTACTTCTTGATTTCTTATTTTGGAACATTGTCTGTTAATGAGAATTTTGATCTCTTTCAATCCATCCCCATTTTACTCAATCCCAGTTTCCTTTTTCCACATCACAAATATAGCTAAATTGTGATTTTGGATACACTATAGATTAGTATTCAGATTTATATTATTCTGATAATGTAAATTTTACTTACATGTCAGTTACAGGGTATTTGATCATATCATTTTATGTTTTGGTAGGAATTCACAATTTCTTCAGACTTAATCATAATTTTGTTTGCTTTAGTTTCTGAACATATCTGTACTTGTTTCCTATGGTTGCTAAAGCAAATTACCATAAACTTTATAGCTTAAAACAACAGAAATGTATTCCCTCAAATTTCTAGAGGTCAGAAGTCTGAAATCCAGCTGCCACAGGGTCATGCTTCTTCTGAAGCCTTTAGGAAAGAATTATTTTTTTTCCATCTTTCAGCTTCTGTTGATTCTTGGTGATGCCTTGTGGCAGCATAACTCTAATCCCCGCCTCCACCATTTCTGTCTCTGGCTCAAATATCCCTCCCATTTCTCTTATAAAGATGCCCAAACATTTGATTTAAGGTCCACTCTAAATGCAAGATAATCTTATCTTGAGATTATTAATTAAATCTGCAATGGCCTCATTTTCAAATAAGGTCATGTTCGTAAGTATTGGGGTGAAGTCTTGGACACGTCTTTTTGAGGGATACAATTCAAGCCACCAGAGTATCACAGTATCAAATGTGTACAAGAACATTCAATATTTTATCTTAAATTTTAAGCAAATCTTTTCTAGAGCCTCCAGACCTGCTCCAACTTAGATAGTGGTTCTCTTCGCCAGAAACCTGGCTCTTATTTTAGGAACCCCTTTCAGAGTCATCTGGAGAATTGCTTCCATCTGTGTCTTTTGTTGTTGAGTCCCTGTTTTCTTAATCCAGTGTCTTACTCTTTCTTGGTTTATATCCTTCATTTTTGTATGTCTGTCTTCTCAATAGTTCTTTGAAAAAGATAAAATAATGAGACTTTGCATGTCTATAAATATCTTAATTCCAAATTTACCTTTAACTATAAATGCTGCAAAGCATGAATGTGTAGACTTTATGATGTGTAAGTAGTAGGTGAACTTTTTTTTTTAATTTTATTATTATTATACTTTAAGTTTTAGGGTACATGTGCACAACGTGCAGGTTTGTTACATATATATACATGTGCCATGTTGGTGTGTTGCACCCATTAACTCATCATTTAGCATTGGGTAGTGAACTTTCATCTTGTTTGTAGTAGCCTGTTTACCACTTGAATCATGGTACTGAGCTTTGCTCAAAATAGAAATAATATACACTAGTGGGTGTGGCAGCATAACTATTTACATCCCAAATCTCCCTCACAGGTATACATTACCAGCTCATCTACATTATTTCTTGAAAATCAATATTGTTTGACTTGTGTGCCTGAGTTTGTTTGTTTAATTATTATTTCAATAGCTTTAAGGGTACAAGTGATTTTTGGTTACATGGGCAAATTGTGTACTGGTGAATTCCGGAGTTTTAGTGTACCCATTACCTGAATAGTGTTCATTGTACCAAATAGGTAACATTTTATTCCTAACCCCTCTCTCATCTTCCCCTCTTCAGAGGCTTCACTGGCCGTTATACACCTATGTAGGCTTTTGTGTACCCATAGCTTAGCTCCCACTTATAAATGAGAATGTGCTGTATTTGATTTTCTGTTCCTAAGTTACTTCACTTAGGAAAATAGCCTCCAGCTCCAGACAAGTTGCTAAAAAAGAAAAATTTTAATATCTTTTATGGCTCAGTAGTATTCAATGGTGTGTGTGCATATATATGTACACATATGTATACGTATGTGTGCATATATGTACAAATATTTCTATACATATTTATAATAACATTTTATTTATCCATTCATTGATTAATGGGCACTTAGGTTGATTTCATATCTTTGCAATTGTAAATTGTGCTATGATAATCCCACACATGTGCAGATGTCTTTTGGATATAATCACTTCTCTTCCTTTTAGTAGATACCCAGTAGTAGGATTACTGGAGCAAATAGTAGATCTACCTTTAATTCTTTGAGAAATCTCCATTCTGTTTTCTCTACAGGTTGTACTAATTTACTTTGCCACCAACAGTGTATAAATGTTCTCTTTTCATCATATCCACACCAACATCTATTGTGTATCTTCTTTTGAGAAATGTCTGTTCACGTCCTTTGCCCACTCTTTAACGAGATTATTTGTTTTTTTCTCGCTGATTTGAGTTTCTAGTTTATTTATTATATGAAGTCATGTAGCCTAAGCTTTTCTGAGACTTAGCTGTCTCACACATATTTCGATGATGTGATTTGGATTCTGTGCAACTCTGAGACAGAACATAGAAGCTGTGTTTGAGTGTTTTAGGACTCCCAGTAGATCATAGTATCTTCTAATGATATAAATCTTTTGCCTGAGATAAAACTTATGAATGTACCTTATTAGAGTCTTGAGTCTTACCAATTATCCCACCAAGTGTAATTACTGCAGATATTCCTTTCCTTTGTGTTTTTAAAACATGTTTCCATATATTAATTGTTATTGTTTTTTGGAAAAATGTTTTTGTATATTCTGATCCTTATGTTTTATTAAGCCCATTGTGTTATTTTCTTTATGTTTCTAGGATCTTTGATATTAACTGACCTGAAATGTCATGACTTGTATTACTGTAGGATTATTTTTATCCTTCCAGCTGTACATTTGATATCTTCTTTTAATCTAGAAATATGTGGATTATTTTCTGGAATTTCTATAATCGGGCTTTTATATCAGCAGGGCTGGTCCTATAAGTTTATTTTCTTTTAATTTTTTATCTTTTTGTGCTTTTATGTATAACTTCTTTAATCTTAACTGTATATTATTTCAGTTACCATAAAATTGCCTTAAAAAACCCATTTTCTCCCTCTGGGGCTCTTCTTTTACATAGCATCCAGATTTAAATAGCATCTCATACTGCTTTTTTTTTTTGGAGGCAGAGTCTCGCTCTATCATCCAGGCTGGAGGGCAAGGGCATGATCTCGGCTCACTGCAACCTCCTCCTCTCAGGTTCAAGCAATTCTCCAGCCTCAGCCTCAGCCTCAGCTGGGACTACATGCATGCACCACTGGGTTCTGCTAATTTTTTTGTATTTTTAGTAGAGACAACGTTTCACCATGTTGGCCAGGCTGGTCTCGAATCCTCACCTCAGGTGATCCTCCCGCCTCAGCCTCTCAAAGTGCTGGGATTACAGGCGTGAGCTGCCACGCTTCTCATACTTCTTAATAAGACTATTTGTGAAATGTTTGGCTGCTGATTAAAAAATCTTTGTGTGATTTTTCAGGCCTGACCATGGGTAATCACAAAGGCTTAACCTGCGGGCCTCAAGCTACCCTCCCAACAGCAGAGTCGGTGCACAGCTTATGCATCGGTCCTTGGAAGAAGTGCCAGTGAAGGACTCTGGCTCCTCTGGCTGGTGATGCTCCTAACATGTTTGCATTCCAAGTCTAGGTGCCTTCATTCTCTATCTGAGGCCTTGGGCAGAGGTCTTCTTTAAGGGAGGAGGGAAAAACCTTGAAAATACTTTGCTCTGCTCTGACTTAGTACTTTGTACTTTTCCAATTCTGACTCTTTCCGGTTTTTCTCCCGCAGGTCTATGGGGACCATAAAACTGTTAGAGACTTTTGTTCAGGCTCCCTCAACAGTGAAATGATGCCCCCTCCCCCCACATCTGTGTTGATCTACTTTACTCTCAATCAGTGCATCCTTCCACATGGGAAAATGGAATATAGGGCATCAGTGCATTCTCTGGTTGTAGCTTCTTGCTTATATCATCAAGGAAATGATTAGAGGCTTCACACTGGCATTTTTGGCTTACAGCTTTAATTTGCTACTCAGACACCTGACACTCAGCTCTTTTGCCAGCTCAGTTGAGCTCCCTACAATTCATAGTACATTTTTCAAATTTGTTTCTACTTTACCAGTCTATGCTCCTAAAGGTTACATTTTCTTTTTCCTGCTTTTCTGGATCATTCATATAGATAGATTGATGGCCTTCTACTCATATTTATGCAGTAAATAATGGCTTTAAAAATCTGAAAATTTTGCAGATTTTTGGACATTCTATTTCTATTGATGTAACACAGGTTGGCTTCCTATTGTATTTCATAATCCAAATTAATTAGATTTACAATTAGATATGTTTATCTGACTGTCTCATAATGGTTCTGTAATTTATTATATTTTACATATCTGTGTTTGTCTGTCTCTTCACAAATACTTTTATTTTCTAATTATTCTTCAACATTTAATTTATATAAAATCAAACAATTTATTCTTATTTCCTTTTAAAAAATTGAAAACAGGCATAAAGAAAATTACCTAGCTTCCTAATTCTACTCCCAGGTTTAAGTGGAAAGCTGTTAATAACATGCTATGCAACTGTGTAGCACATCATATATGTGCATGTGCCTGTTGTATATACTGTAAACTCACAATTTGGTATCATCGTGCACCTGCATATCAGTGTATGTAACAGATATTTTGGAATAAATATTTAAAAGAGAGCTTTGTTTCAAAAATTTATACCATATTCTATAATCTCAGACCCACGTGATTTATAAAGGTAAAGTGAATTTCATTTAATGGGATTAAATAAAAAAAAAACTCCACCTTTGACTTTGTAAAATGATATTCTTTTCCTCAGAGACTTTAGAACCCTTAGAGTTTAATGGAGAATGAGAGGTTTCTATGTTTCTCTCTTGAATAACTTTGTTTATTCTGAAGAACTTTTTACTTCCTTCTGAAAGCAGCTCTTTTTTCAGGGCTTTTGATGATTTTCTTAGTTTGTATGCATTCAAAATGTCTTTCTTTATTGAAGTTCCTTTTTTATTCTCTCATTTTTTCTATCCTAGAAATCTAAATAATCTAAGTTAGATATTTTTTTCTTTCACAAGTTTACTCTTTTACTTCTATGGTTTCTGTTGAAAAGTCAGCTATCTTATTAATTCACCTTTGTATTTAATGTTCATCCCTAACAGCTTTTAAAAAATGTTCTCTGTGCCTTTGGAATTAAAATAGTTTGACAAGTGCTTTGGGAAGTATGTTTATATGTGCCTGATTATGTGTTTGGTTTTCTTTGTAGGGTTAGCTGAGACTTTTGATTCTGTGATTTGATGTCTTTCATTACTAGGAAAATTTTTGTTAAACATTTTGTTAAATTCTGTTTCTACTATTTATTTCTCCTTACCTGTTGTGAGAAGGATTTACATATTTTACATTATTAGGACTTTGTAGGGTTTCCTCCTTACTCTCTGATTCAAATTATACATGTTAGTCCTATTGATGTGGCCTTTAAATGTATCTGGTGGGTTTTATTTGTTTTCTTTTTTTTTCTTCCATGGTTCTGTCATTGTGTTTAGTAATTCTCTTTCTCTTTTGTCCAGAGTACTGTAAACACAACTCCAGATAGTTTATATTCAGCTATCACATAATTATGAGTCTGAATAGATTAGAACTCTCTGTTAAAACTATTGAAAATTTCCATTTTATTTATACTCCATTTTTTCAAGGTTACTTTAAGGTACTTTATGTAAACTTCAATATCTGAATCATCATCTATACATCTGATTCTATATTTGCATTTTCCTTCATTACCATTCATACTTTTCTACCTCTTTGCACACAGTGTATGCTGGAAATTTTGTATAGGAGAACCATAGAGGATCTAGATGACACTCCCAAAAGATACAATTCCACTTTTACTCTATTAAAAAAGAATAAATGAGCCTGGTCTGTCTAGAGATGATGACTCATTCTATCTTGTCTACCCTGCAATCGTCCCCCCAGACTTCGGATTAGCTCCTGCTAGAGCTGTGACTCTTCACATAGGACAGACTGCAGGAGCGTTAGTTCTGTATTGAAAAGATTTTGAGGTTTGTGTATAGGGTTCTCAAACCAAAGAGCTTCAAAGATTGCACATTTCTTGAGGACTATCATGTCTTTAATGCAGACCCACTCTCTCCACTAGGACTTTATGTACCATTAACTTTGAGGCTGCAGATGTTTTCACATCACCATTTAAAACCTTGTGTCATAGTTCCCAGTACCTCCAGTGTATTTAGCAAATATCTCATATTCTAAAAATGTCCACATTTTCCTCTTTTTCACATCAGAGTCCCACAGCCTGATCTGAACATGATCCTTAGAACTGGCAATTACACACTGCAAACAGAGTAGCCAGTAATCCTCAATTCACCGTGAACATACACACGCTCTGTGCAATTTTATTTTATCACATTTTTGCTGTTTCACACCTCTGTTGTCCTTAGACTTTTTTTTTTTTTTTTTTTTTTTTTTTGCGATTTAACTGACTGGTTCTAGCTATTGCAGGGCAGCATTGCCCTTCCATAGTCTAGCGGATGCAACCCATATCCCCATATATTTTACTGAGAAATTGAAAAGTATGTTTGAAAATACCCAGTTTATACTTCCTGCTTAAGTCCTCAGTCCCTATTATTTTCTTCATTCCTCTGGTGTGCCTTGCTACAGATTTCACTTTTATGACATTCCACATCCAAGTAAACCTCTCTTTAAGTCCGAGAATAATTATTACTAATCAAAGTTTTTATAACAGGGCAAAATAATGTCTTGTTCCTAGTCAAAGTTTAATGACAAGATTGGCTTTAATGCCCCTGAGGCACTGAGATCCCCGTAAAGATCTTATTCTGAAATTTCAGAGATCAGTTTCATCAGCTTTCAGAATGAACCATAGACACTGGTGCCATGTGAAATCACTTTGTCAATATGTAATTGAAACGTAAACATCCTCCTCTAGTAAGGAGCTTTGTGTCAAGCTCATGGAGGGCTTTATAAACATTGTAGCTCTCACTGTAGTGCTGAAGAAATGTAGACACTGTCCTGTAAAAACAGTTCCCACTTCTCAGGATCAAGGTATCCTCTATACAAGGCAACTTTTTAGGACCTTTTTGAGTCGCTCTGCCGGCCCAAGCTGGAGTGCAGTGGTGCAATCTCGGCTCACTGCAACCTCCGCCTCTTGGGTTCAAGCGATTCTCCTGCTTCAGCATCCTGAGCAGCTAGGACTACAGGCATGCGCCACCATACCCAGCTACTCTTTTTCTATTTTTAGTAGAGATGGCGTTTCACCATGTTGGCCAGGCTGGTATTGAACTTGTTACCTCAAGCAATCAGCCCGCCTTGGCTTCCCACGGTGCTGGGATTACAGGCTGAGCCACCGCGCCGGGCCACATAGGAACTTTTTCATCAGGGATTCTCCACAGTTGTCCTTATGACTTTTTTTTTCTTTTTATTTACTTTATACCCAGTAAGATGACAAGAGTTTTCCTCCTCTTTTCTTTTCTCCTTCTAATCTTTATATTTGTCATTTCTGCTATCTCTTATTCTTGGAGAGAGTGGTTGAGAAAAATTCTTCCCTTTGTTTGGAGAGAGGTTGAGAAAACAAATTCTTCCCGTTGTTTGGAAAGAGTTTGTTTCATTATTTCTACATTCATCTCAACTGTGTAATCACTCTCAGCAAATATTTGGACTTAGGTTGCCATTTACCTCTCATAGCTGTACCCTTAGAGAACTAGGTAGAAGTATTTAAATATCAGAAAAATCTTTACCTTAATTTTTGGATTTGTATTATTTCAGTGTAAAGCAATTCATTCAATTTCAATGGTGGAGTAAATATTATTTTCTGCTTTATTTTGTATATTTATGGGCTATTGATAAGTCTCTCATACTTTCTATTTTTGTTATTTCTTCATTGCTTTCAAATAGGCCTATGTAGTGTCTAATAATAATTCACTTGTCATGAATTAGGTGCACATTTTATTCTCTGTTCACTGTCTGATAGATCCAAACCCTTCCTATCTTCCTTTGCTTTTAGAGAAAAATAGCTTATCTAAAATCTTCATTCAGGTTATCTCTCATGGGTTTTTTTTTTTTTGAATAGTATGAACTCAATGAGCTGTAGCCTATCTAAAAATTAATTTACTTTTCAAGTAAATCCTACCCATTTCCAACTGCTAATTAAGGTAAATTGACTAAAATTGTTATCAGTCAAAATTTTAGCTTCAACCTGCCTTATATCAATTATTATTTCTCTTTTCTGTCTTTTAATTTGTTACCCTATCTGTGTATTTAGCCACAGAATCCTGGCACTATGATACTCACAGACCTCTTCTCCCATGAAAATGGCCATACTTGTATCCTTACCTACAATAAACATCCTCTATTGGAAGTTTAATGAAGTACTGTCAATAATACTCTAAATTAAACAGTCTAAACTTTCCTTTGCAAATATATCCAAAACTTACATAAGAAGCCATTGGAAATAATAATACAAATAATGGTAACTTTTGTGTTAATAGTTTTTTGATACCAGATGATATTCCATGTAATATATCTCATTACTTCTAAACTACAACCATAGGAAGCAGACACATGATTATTATCATTTTACAGAAGTGGAAGCTAAAGCCCAGATACATTAAATAATATACCTAAGTTCCAAAGCAAATCTATAGGAAACTAAATTTCTACCTGAGTGCTTAGACTCCAAAAGCTTTTCTCTTATACTGTACTAAAAGTGATTTCTACTACATCTCATTTGATATTCTCGGTCAGCCAATGGAAAAAGACAGATGGTTCTGAGGTAATGGCAATGTGCTTACTTAAGCTTAATGAAGTTAAGATTCCATTTGCTGTCGTGGACTCCTTAATGGTGAAATCAATACATTCCTGGCTTTCCATGGGCAGCTATTGACATAGTGAATCTATTTTAGCCATTCTATTAAATAGAAAACACACAAGTAGTACCCTTTAACCTAGTACATCATTACCATTCTATGTAGAATAAAGACATTCATTTTTCCAAGGACAGGAGCAAGAAAAAAAATGTTTATCATATTATAGCTTTCTTATCAGAAATCTCTCTGTGGAAAAAAGAAAGTCTAATTCTCCTGTACCATAGACTTTGGTTAGTAGTTACGGAAAGAAAATGTGTGTGTGTTCGTGTACATAAATAATAACTGATCAACAGAATAATAACAAAATGAAGGATATTACTGTTTTTAATATATGTTTATTATGTAATATGAGAAATTCAGTTTACTATAACTGACTCAACACCTATCAGAATGACAATTATAGGTATCAAAAAGATAATGTTTAAAACTATAATGACACATTAACTTTAATATATGTTGTGAAAAACATTGATTTCAATCCCATGCTAAAAATTTTCTCAGCAGGAGATCATTGTCAATTTGATGCTTGAGGAGGAAATGCTGAACAATGAGTCTTAAAAGCCTTCCCACCTTCTAAAGGTGGAGAGTAAAGAATGTCCAAAAGCCAAGGCTGTATTTCAGAAAGAAAAATATATAATAATAAAAAATACTGAGTTTGATAGCACTAAACACTATGTAGCTGTGTAACGTGTAAAACTGCGGAAGTATTTCCAAGGGTTACATTAGAGTGACACCATAAAAAACATAAAATGAGCTTAAAAACATATTGTTGGAAAACTTGTATTTCTTAAGAAAGCATCCAGGAAGCCAGACTTTTCTTGGTAACATATAGATCACAGTGAAAGCAGTCAAAGAATTTTCTGACTTTTCCTTTTTTTTTTCTTGTTTACTTTTCATTTATTCACATTTCATGGATTGTTAAACTTCCTCGATGGGAGCATTCAAAAACTAATACAAGCTGAGATTATATTGTCTGACTTTTCTTATTTATAGATATAAAATTGGCTGTCATCCAAATGGCAGTAGGTAGATGGAAACAAGATTTTTCCCTACAGTGAAAAAAAAAAGAAAAAGTCCTTACTCTGCAGAAAATGCCTGCTTATACTCTTACTGTCTAAGAACTAAAAAATACCCACTGTATATGTCTATTTGGGAACTGATACTATGTCATACCTTTACAAGAGTAGTGCTAATTTAATTGCTTATTTTATTCACATAACATTTCCAAAAGTGTTTCTATTTCTTTCCAAGAATTATTGCTAACACTTATTGGAGTTTGTGATGTGTCCTTCAACACAAATCCATATCAAATATTCCACAAGTTGATCTACAGATTTTATACAATCCTCATCAAATTACCAGGTGTCTTGCTTGGAGAAAATGGCAAAGTGATCCCAAAATTTATATAAAAATAGAAAGGATCAAGAATAGTCAAGACACTTTTTAAAAAGAAGAACAAATTTGGGGGACTTGGACTTCTCAAATTCAAAATTTTCACACAGCTAAAATAATTGAAACAGTATAGTACTGGCTTGAGGATAGTCATATATATCAATGAAATATAATTTAAAATCTAAAAATAATCTCTTAAATGTGTGGTCAATTGATTTTAAAAGAAGGGTTAATTCAATTCTATTAGGAAATCAGTTGATAAGAAATATTTCTGAGATTATCGTATAGCCATATGCAAAATAAAGATGAAATTGTGCCAAAAATAATATGGAAAATTCACTTAATATGGATCAGAGACCTAAATGAAAGAGAAACTACTATTAGAAACATAGAAGAAAATGTGACTAAATCTTTGTGACCTTGGGTTAGAAAAATTATTCCTGAATATGACACCAAAATTATAAAGTGACCAAGTAATAATTAATTCTACTTCATTAAAGTCAAAGAAATATTTGAACTTCAAAGCCCAGTATCAAGAAAATTAAAGGACAACCAAAAAAAGAGAGAAAATATTTTTAAATTATATATTTGATAAGGAACTTTTATCTAGAATATGTAAACTACACTTACAATTCAATAGTAAATATGTAAGTAGGAACATTTAAAATGGTCAGAAAATTTGAATATTTTCCCAAAATAATATAAAAATGAGCAGAAAGCACTTAAGAAATTACCCAACATTAACCATTAAAAAAATGCAAAACAAAGCCGGGCGCGGTGGCTCACGCTTGTAATCCCAGCACTTTGGGAGGCCGAGGCGGGCGGATCACGAGGTCAGGAGATCGAGACCATCCTGGCTAACACGGTGAAACCCCGTCTCTACTAAAAATACAAAAAATTAGCCGGGCGTGTTGGCGGGCGCCTGTAGTCCCAGCTACTCGGGAGGCTGAGGCAGGAGAATGGCGTGAACCCGGGAGGCGGAGCTTGCAGTGAGCCGAGATCGCGCCACTGCACTCCAGCCTGGGGGACAAAGAAAGACTCCGTCTCAAAAAAAAAAAAAAAAATGCAAAACAAAACCACAGCGAGATACCATTTCACACCTTGCGTGAATTGGATGGCTGTAATAAAAAAGACAGATAATAATTACACTGATAATGATGTAAAACATTAGAACCCTGTTATGCTGTTGGTAGAAATGTCAAATGATACAGCAGTTATTGAAAATAGCTTTGCAGGTCCTTAAAAAAGTTATACAGACTGGGAGCAGTGGCTCATGTCTATAATCCCAGCACTTTGGAAAGTGGAGGCTGGAGGACTGCTTGAGCCCAGGAGTTTGAGTCAGCCTTTGCAACATGGTGAAACCTTGTCTCTACAAAAAATAGCCGGGTGTGGCGGTGTGTACCCGTAGTCTCAGCTACTCAGGAGGCTGAGGTGGGAGGATGGCGTGAGCCCAAGGAGGTGGAGGTTGCAGTGAGCTGAGATCACACCATTGCACTCCAGCCTGGGCAATAGAGTCAGACCTTGTCTCACAAGCAAACAAACAAAAAAGTTAAACATGGAATTATTATATAACCTAGAAGTTCCACACCTAGTTATATATCAAGAGAAATGAAAACGTATGTCCACAGAAAAATGTGTATATGAATGTTTATAGCCACATTATTCATAATAATAAAAAATGGAAGCTGTGCAAATGTCCATCATCTGAAAATTGGATAAGTAATACTCAGTTTATTCATAAAATAGAATATAATCAGAAATAAAAGGAGGTGAAGTACTAATACATGTCCAAACACGATGGCCCTTAACAACATAATACCAAGAGAAATGTGAAAGAAGCCAGTCACAGAAGCCCATAAATTACACTTATCTATTTATATTATATGTCCATAATTGAAACATCTATAGAGACAAAATAATAATAAATTTGTAGTTGCCTAGGGTTACGCGGTTTAGAGGGAAATTGGAACAATTAATATACGTAATCTTTTCATTATAATGGGAATGTTTTAAAAGTGATTACAGTGATGGCTCCATGACTTTTTGAACATACTAAAAAATGTTAAATTGCACACATTAAATGGGTAAACTTCATAGTAAGTGAGTTATATCTCAAGAAAGTTGTGTAAAAAATAAAACACCTAAGTTGGAAATGTAATTACACAATAGATTTTAATATAATGTATTTGTATCATCGTTACATGGATAACTACTTTTCATTTCGTCTCAAAAACTGTTTTCTGGACCATAGTTTCAAGCTTCTAAGGGTAACAATGAAACATTACTCTATAGTACTCATTATTATATAACAATAAGTACATTACTTATACTATGATGTGCTATCATAATTTTCATTTTACTTAATGTCATATCAATATTTCACTTCACTTTATCTTTCTCATGATTTTTGCATTATTTTAAGTGAGATGATATGCATGGTATGAGTCTGAGTGTCATTACACATTCTACATTCTGAGCAGTGATCATTGTAGGAGCTCAGCCCTATATATTATGAGCTGTTGAATGGTGTCCCCAAAGCCACTTCAGGTGTGTCAGAACCTAGAGGAACTGTTTACTCATGGTTACAATTTATTACAATTGAATGGATACAGATTAAAGACAGCCAAGGCCAAAAAAGCATGGAGCCAAGTTCAGGAAAAGTTCACAGGTAAACCAAGAAGAAGTGGAGGATAATTCAAATCACTGCAGTTCAATGCTTTCCTATCTAGAGAAAAAATAAAGGTAGAAGTGGAGGAAAAATAGTATCCCTATGGTTTAATGTTTTCTTATCTAAAAAAATAAAGGAAAGTAGATTGTATATATACAAATACTAATTTTTTTCACCTTTTGGTGGTAGTTTTCCGCTTATGATACATTGTTCAGTGGATAATGTGTATCTGCATAAACTGGCACAAGGGAAAAGCATGGACAACTTTCTTGACTCCCTACATCCCCACTCAACTCAAAGCAAATCAAATCAATCATCAACCCTGCCAATACTCTCATCTTTATATTTAAATAAACTCTCCTATTTTGTATTTTGTATTTTTTCACTTTCTCCTTATTATCATCATATCTAACCTCCCAGCATCAAGAACCTGACTTCCTGCTAGTGTCTTCTTGGGCAGATATATAGAACTATTTTGAGTAACTTTATTTTGTCAAGGCAAATGATGACAAACATTTATAAATATAAAATTAGCTCAAATAAACAAAAAGCTAACAACCATGTCCTCAGAGAGGACAGGCACCAGTGTAACAGAAGGATCCAGAGACCATCTCTCTAGACTTCTAGCTATAAAGCAATACTTCATTGGCACAATGGAATGTAAATTTTATTTTAAAATGAATAATGCATAAAGGAATAGATGAATGAATATATATATATATATATATATATACACACATACATCTATGGAATATATGGACAAATTAATAGATATGAGAATGGTGTACAGAAGTTACTTAATTCCCATTGTAGCTGTCCATATACAAGATAGTTTAGTCTGGGTCTCATTTTCCTAAAATATGAGATAATAGATATTATTAATATTTTGAGCACCATTTCAGTTCTAAGCTAATTCCCTGACCAAAGCAATGGTAATTGAATGAAAGCAATATATAAACTTTAACATTTATTCTTGTTTTTTCTGAGTAAAAAAATCAAACCTTTAATATTTATGAGACTAAAACAAACACAATAATCCAACATCTGTAATAAACTATGACATGGATGTTTTTATTTATAAAAATAGATGATAATTTTAGACAAATTAGCTACTATTTAGGTAGAATATTTAAAAAATCTCAATATGTTTTACAATTCTCTTTTTTTTCCTTAATTTGGTTTTAGTACCTTTAGGCTATTTGCTTTTTCCAGATGTTTAAGGAAGCAAAGCAGCTCGAAGTGGTAAATAAATGCTTCTTAAATTTAAGTAGGCCCTAAATAGAGACTTGTTATAGAATAATTTTAGTTAAATAAATACTTAATAGATTTCTTTCTTCTAATCTAAATGGAAAGCCAACATCAAATACGTATAGAAGCCATGCAATTTTTCATGACTTGTTCAAACTACAAAAGCTCAAAATTATGACACTTGATGAATTTTTGCGTTATTTTACTTTATGATAACTTTTGGTATTGCATGCCAGCTAAAGTTTTTCAGGCCAATTAGATTATATGATGTTTTGATTTGTAGGCTTTTGAGAAAGGTTATTATAAAATTATTTTATATAAACTAAAAATAAATCATATTAGATTTAAATTTCCACTTTTCCTAATTGAGTCACTAAAGCATATGATTGACACATAATACTAAATATAGTATAGTTTCTTAGAATCCTCAAGAGCAATGATTTCTGGGAATTAGCATCAGATATATTGATTGTACTGATGCTCAGGGGAAGTGCTGATCAGACATCAATAATTCATACAACTATGGCTGATGGCGTATTGTCAGCAACGAACAGAGCTAGTTAGACATCATCTATACTGTTAGAGAAGTAAATATTGTTTTATCTCAGAGCATGCTCTCATCTCCTTGTGTTCTTATGCCCTATACCTACTAATGCAAACATTTGTGTGTGCCATTTCAATCAGGAATAACATTAATCTTTGTTTCGTATTCAAAAATATGATTGTCTTTCATATCCGCAGATGAGAGCTTTGAGGGTTTTACTCCAAAATGATGTGAATGAAGGAATCAATGCTTTCCTTTTTTTCTGCAATGATTATTTCAAGAATTAATTGTTTTCTGATTTTTTCAAGATTTGAACTGAATTATTTTAGACAGACAAAAAAAGCAGATCTATAATTATCCAGAAGTTATTGCTGATAAAATTTTTATGCAGTATTTTTGTATTTGTTTTTCTTTATTATCACTCAGAAACCTTAATTGTTAATTTAATTGTCTCTATGTACAACGTGATTATTCTATAAGTATGCTAATACATTTTTTTAAATACATAAACCAAAGGAGTGTTCATTTGCTAAGAATTTGTTTTCAAGTTACATAGAGTAAACTTATTTCCAAAAGCATTTTTGCTTTTTATCTGGTCAACTTTATATAATAATTTAAGATTCTCATTTGAAATGGAAAATTTATCTTTCAGGGCAGTCATGATTTCCCAACATGAGCCATGAAAAAATATTTCTTGTTAAGTAAAACACCTTAGGTAAATACATTTTGTGTCCCCTTTAACTTTGACTCACTTTTTGTTAACATGTCTATTTTTAATTTAAAAAAGAGTTAAGATTATCTGTAGAGAAATTTTAGGTTCTCACCAAAATTTGGAGGAAAGTGTAGAGAAAACTCTACACTTTCCTCTATCTCACGTACCTCCTACTCCCATGCATAAACAGCTTCCACCACTATCAGCATACCCCACTAAAATGGTATATTTGTTTCTTTTTTTTTTTTTTTTTTTTGAGATGGAGTCTCAGCTCTGTCACCCAGGCTGGAGTGCAATGGTGCAGTATCAGCTCACTGCAACCTCTGCCTCCCAAGTTCAAGCGATTCTCCTGCCTCAGCCTCCTGAGTAGCTGGAACTACAGGTGTGTGCCACCACACCAGTATAATTTTTTTCTTTTTTCAGTAGAGACAGGTTTCACTATGTTGGCCAGACTTGTCTGGAACTCCTGACCTCGTGATCTGCCCGCCTTGGCCTCCCAACGTGGGTATATTTGTTACAATGAATAAGCTTACATTGGCACATCCTAATTACATACTGTCATAGTTTATGGTTCACTCTTGGTGTTGTACATTCTATAGGTTTGGACAAATGTATTATGATATGTTTCCAACATTATATATCAAACAGACTATTTTTACTGCCCTAAAAATCTTCTGTGCTCTGCCTATTCATGTTTCCTCCACTCTAACCACTGAGAACCACTAATCTTTTTACTGTCTCCGTACAAAAAATTAGCCGGGTGTGGTGGTGGGCACCTGTAGTCCCAGCTACTCAGGAGGCTGAGGCAGGAGAATGGCGTGAACCCAGGAGGTGGAGCTTGCAGTGAGTGAGCCGAGATAGCACCACTGTACTCCAGCCTGGGTGATAGAGCAAGACTCCGTCTCAAAAAAAAAAATAAATAAATAAAAATGAGAGATAGTTGGGAACATAAACTATGTAGCCTTTCAGATGGACCTCTTTCACTTAGCAATATCATTTAAGGTTTCTCCACTTGTTTGCATTGCTTAATAGGTCATTTCTTTTTAGGAGGAAATAATATTCTATTGTCTCAAAATATTCTAGTTTATCCGTTCACCTCTTGAAAGACATATTGGTCATTTCCACATTTTGACAATCATGAATAAAGTTACTATAAACATCTGTATGTTGGCTATTGTGTGAACATACATTTTAAATTATTTTGAGTGCTAAAACCATGATTGCTGCATCTGTAGTTTTGATTTGTTTTTTAGCATTTCTATTTCTCTTATTTCCTTCTTGGGGCAACAAACTTATCAGTCCTCCAAATTATTACTGATACCAGTCAGCTTCTTATTAATCCTTCTATTGTTTACATCTGATTTCATACAGACATTCTCAATTGAGGCCACCGACATTGTTTTCTAGAAGATACATGTCCCTTTCATATTTTATCCTTTCTTAAATTGTATAAATGTTTCTTTGTTATTATCCTTTTGTTGTTGGAATATATTTTTAAATAACTTTCTCAGGAAGATTGAATGGGGAAAATATTAGTTCATGCATGCACAAAAATAACTGACTACATTTTGTCCTCATATACTTGGCATATAGAATACTAGACTGGTCAAGTTAGAAATCACTTTTTTATCAAAACTTTAAAGGCATTGTACCCTCTCTTGATTTCTATTATCCTCTGTTACTTATTAATGCTGAATACCAGTATGATTACTGTCCTTTAGAGCTGATGTTTTTAAGAACATATATAATATAAATTATATCATGTATTATATATTTATCTATACTTTCTCAATATTTTTTTCTCAATATGGATGTAGCAGATTAAATTTTCTGTCAGCAGTGTTTTGTAGTTCTCCTTGTAGAGATCTTTCACTTCCATGATTATATGAATCCCTAGGTATTTTATTTTTGTGTGTGTGGCTGTTGTAAATGGGATTGCATTTCTCATTTTGCTCTCAGCTTGAATGTGACTGGTGTATAGAAATGCTACTGAATTTTATAGATTGCTTTTGTATCTTGAAACTTTACTGGCCATTTAACAGTTCCAGGAGCTTTCTGGCAGAGTCATTGGGATTTTCTAGGTATGAAAACATCATCAGTAAAGAAAGATAGTTTGATTTATTTTCTGTTTAGATGCTTTTTATTTTTGTTTTTTCCTCTTGCCTGATTGCTTTGCTAGGACTTCCAGTACCCATGTTGAATGGGAGGAGTGCTGGAATTGGGCATCCTTATCTTGTTCTAGTTCTCAAGAGGAATGCTTCCAGCTTTTGTCCATTCAGTATAATGTTGGCCGTGGATCTGGCATAGATGGCTCTTATTATTTTGACATATGTTCCTTCACTGGCTAGTTTGTTGAGGGTTTTATCATAAAGAGACCTCAAATGAGGTTATTTCAGCAATGTTCACAGCATCTTCATCGGGAAGAGACTTCATTTTGAGAAGCCTCTTTCTTTGTTCATCCGCAAGAGGCAACTCCTCATTCTTTCACGTTTTATCATGAAATTGGAGCAATTCGGTCACATCTTTAGGCTCTACTTCTAATTGTTTTTCTTTTGCTATTTCTGCCACACCTGCGGTGACTTCCTCCACTGAAGTCTTGAGGCCCTCACAGCCATCCATGAGGGTTGGACTCAACTTCTTTCAAGCTGCTATTAATGTTTACATTTTGATCTCCTTCCATGAATCACAAATGTTCTTAATGTCATTCAGAATGATGACTTTTTTCCCAGAAGGTTTTCAATTTACTTTGCCCATATCTATAAAAGGAATCACAATCTTTGACCACTGTAACCTTATAAAGTGTATTTCTTACATAATAAGACTGAAAGATGAAATTATTTATTGATCTATGGGCTGCAGCATGGATGTTGTGTTAGCAGGTATGAAAACAACATTAATCTTCTTGGGCGTCAGGTGTATTGTCAATCAACAGGAATACATTCAAATAAATTTTTTCTTCTGAACAGTGGGTTTCAACAGTAGGCTTAAAATGTTCAGTAAGCCATACTGTAAACAAATATGCTATCATTCAAATTTTGTTCCTTTTCTAGAGCACAGGCAGAGTAGATTTAACCTAACTATTTTTTTTTTTCTTTTTTGAGATGGAGCCTCACTCTGTTGTCCAAGCTGGAGTGCAGTGGCGTGATCTTGGCTCATTGCAACCTCCACCTCTTGTGCTCAAGCCATTCTCCCGCCTCGGCAATCCCGAGTAGCTGGGATTACAGGCGCGTGCCGCCATGCCCAGCTAATTTTGTATTTTAGTAGAGATGGGGTTTCACCATGTTTCCCAGAGTGGTTTCAAACTCCTGAGCTCAGGCAATCCGCTCGCCTTGGCCTCCCAAAGTGCTGGGATTAGAGGCGTGAGCCACTGCGCCCGGCCAACATAACTCTTAAAGGTCCTAAAATTTTCATCTTGATAAATTTGCATTGACTTCAATTTAAAGTCACCAGCTATATTAGCCTCTACCAAGACAGCCACCCTGTCCTTTGAGGCTTTGTAGCCAGGCATTGACTTCTCTTCTTTAGCTACGAAAATTCTAAATGGCATGTTCTTCTAATAGAAGGCTATTTGATCTACATCAAAAATCTGTTGTGTAGTGTAGCCACCTTCATCAATGATCTCAGGTAGATGTCCTGAGTAAGTTGCTGCAGCTTCTACGTTAGCACTTGCTGCTTTATCTTGAAATTTTATGTTATGAAGATTGCTTCTTTCCTTAAACCTTATGAACCAGGTTCTGCTAGATTCAAACATTCCTTCTCCAGCTTTGTTATAGGGAGGCTTAGGGAAGGAGAGAGAGAAATGAGGGAAAAGCCAGTCGGTGGAGAAGTCAGAAAGATACACAACATCTATCTGTTGAGCCCATAACCTTTTATGGGCCTGGTTTGTGGAGCCAAAAATTAATTTCAATAGCAACATCAAGGATCACTGATTACAGATTACATATTAATAATGAAAAGTTTTTAAATATTTTGAGAATTACCAAAACGTGACAGAGAGACACAATGTGAGCCTATGCTCTTAGAAAAATGGTACCAATAAACTTGCCTGGTACAGGGTTGCCATAAATGTTCAATTTATTTTAAAAATGCACCATTTGCAAAGTGCAAAATAAAGTACAATAAAATGAGATATGTCTATATTATCTTATTGTTTTATTGTAATTTAAATATTTAAATTATCTATTAATTTATTTGTTTCTAGTATTAACTGAACTGGGTGCAACATTTTTTATCTTTGCTCGCATATCTTTTATCTCATATTGTCAGTCTCTCTTCTTTTGCATTACGTTATCTTTGAAACATTCTATTACTATTTTAAGTAACACTCTATTACTAAAAATATGTTCTTTTAATTTACTATTTGTCAGTTTCCTAGCATTATGTCCTCAATTCTATATTCTGTTTAAAAAAATGTAGTTTTGCTATCTATTCTCTATGTTATGTGTTTCCACTCACATTTTTTTTTTGTTTATTTTGGCTTTTTGTCTAAAGGTCTTATTCTCAAGATTTAAAGAGATGAGGATATAAAAGCTGACTAGGTGCTCTATGAATCTGTGTGGATCAATATGTTTGCAGAGTTCATATTACTAGTCATTATACATGAGTAACCAAGCCCACATTACATGCTGTATTGCTTCCAAGACATTCATTTAAATAATAAAGGAAAGGTCCCACTGATTTTTTTTTAAACTAGGGCATTTCTTTCTGTTTCTCATTATGTTTATTGGAGAACAGTGAGGGAAGCAAATGTGTACACTTTTTCCTATACAGACCTTAAATTAATTCTTGGACTTTTGCCCAATTTTTAATCCAGTTACCTGTTGTAGCAAGTCTGCAGTCTATACATAATTGTGCTGACATGTAGGTTCCTACCTTTTTAACAGCTCCTTTATTGTACATTCAATCTTGCTGTCATTATTTCCATTTTTAAGATTGTCCATCTATTTCATAACTTCTCTACATGTCATATACTGGTATCCTCTTTTTTCTCTCTAGCATGTTATAGATGTAAATCCTTTAATCTCATTTAAATAAGATCTTTGCCATTGCTTGAATAAAATCAAGCTCACTGGTATGCTCAGTTTTACATCTTAATCTAGAAGGCTTACAACTCTTTAAACTACTGGCAATTCCAATGGAATAAACTAAAAGAACAGCACCTTTCAATTAACCAACATAGGTAAATGTATTCATTTTCTACCATATCATTTATAATAAAATTTGTAGGGCCGCTATTTACAACACATAAAATTGAGTGTGATCTGTTATGCCATAAGTGGATTAGAAAAATTAATATGATATGTCATATTATATTTGTAATTATTATTACAATTAATATAATATGGCATACCATATTAATATGGTATGCCATATTATATTTGTAATTCCATGTATAGCTTATACACTCAATAGCATTTTATTTCTATTTAGCAATAAAAATAGATAAAATTTGCTTGTTTCAACTGATCTCTGGAAGTTTTACATGCCATAAAACCCCAAGTTTTTTTTTTTTTAACCTCTCCACACACATCCAGAATGATTTCATATGTGTAAACCCAAAAAGGTGACATTCAAAATCCCTTAAAATTCAAATCCACATGTGGCATAACAGAACACACTCAATTTTATGTGCTGTAAATAGTGGCCCTACAAATTTTACTATAAATGATATGGTAGAAAATGAGTACATATTCAATCGTACCTCCAGAATTTATAATCAATCCTGAATTGAGGAAGTAAAGGGAAAAAAGTAAATTATTTATGTAAGGGCTTGATAAACATAATTTTGTTATTTTCTATCACCCATTGCATGCAAAGTAATATAAAGTATGCTCTTCCTACATACTGAGTGATCATTATTCATTCTCTGGGGCTTTCCTGTTCTGAGATGTACAGACTCAGGTGATTGTACTAGGAGGTAAATTGGATGAATGGCATTTCTTCCAGTTGAACATACTGCCCATAATTGCTAGTAGGCCTTCAAGTTCTAGTCCAAATTTAGAATGTTAATAAATCCATATGTTTAGTTTTTGCAGAAAATAATTATTGAAAGTAAATTCAAATCAATACATTTTGAAATATGAGAGATTGCATTTCCAGTAATCATTTGCTTGTGTAGTTAGGAGTCCATCAGATTCTCTTACTTTGGCTGACAGGTTCTTGAACACTGCAATAAATGTGACAATCAATGCCTTGGAGGTCAAAGATACTAGATGTGCATCTAATGGAATGAATTAATGTTGTGATAGGAACCTTATGTGTTGCCCTTCTTTGATTACTTTTCTGTAAAGACGAAATAACCTACAGTATATCTCACATTACACAAACACTAAATTATATTTCCACATTCCTCCAATTGATAAAAATACATAAAACTAAAAAGATTCAAATAGTTGGAAACACTTAATGGCCTTTGATTTGCCAAATATGTTAGGGACAGAGAGGAATTATTTATTAAAGAAATCGCACGACTAAATAGTAAATTTTCTACATTATCTGTTAAAAAATCCAAGCTCGTTTGAAAGTTGAGACAGGCAATTTTTGTAAATAATTTGTCTAAACATTGTATACTTATATTTTATTTTAGAAAATATTTAAAGTTGAATGCCAGCATAATATCCCAAATTGCATTTGATGTACAAGAAATGGAATATTAAACAATTATTTAGATAATATAAGTCCAAGTAAAAATAAAATAAGCATGAAAACTGTCTGTTCTCTCTAGTATATGTGAAATATTAAAGTTTCCTTTAAATTACTACATCTCATTTTCCTGAATAATTGATATACTTCAAGACCAAATAAATACTTCTTGAGCATCACCTTATTTATTGGTGGAAAAATAAATTTTCTCTAATTATGCTTTAAAAAATAGCAAAAATAGAGTAAAACCTAATATTTCTATTTGTATTTAAATATCTCAAGACTACAATAAAGATGTTTTAAAACTCATTTATATATATCATCATATATGGTAAATACAACACTTTTAAATTATTCTACTTCTATTTTAAAGACATTTCATCAGTGTCTCCTGACTTTGCTTAAAATTCCTCTCTGCATCTTAGCTGATGCATTTTGTAATTACGATTCAGAGCAGAGTTAAAATTACATCTATGATTTCTTCTTCTGACAAACTATCTCAGTTAACTTTTCTTTCCCTTTGATTACGTTAATGGTTCAGCTGCTGGATGTTATCCCTGGAAATCTGAGAAACTAGGTAAATGTCTCTTGTAATGCTTCCTACTGTAAAAGCTTGTTAACCTAATATCAAGCCTCATTGAAAACTCTGTTAGGCAATAATAAGCTGAAAAAGAAAATATGTTTTCTTATAAACATCTCTAAGTACTGAATGTAACAAATATTATTACAATGGAAGAAATACAGGCATGAAGTATTCTTTATGATGAGTAGAAGATCAAATTTTAAAAAGTTATCTCCCTTCCTCTAGTCTTGGCTAACGACAAAGAGTTGGATTTATCCAACCAAAGGTGTAACCTGAAGTGAACCACACAGTGTGTCACTTGGTCTAAATATTTGTGCCTCTGCTCACCACTACATAAGCTACAGTCTTCAGATAGTTTGTAAATTCTACTTGTTTGCCATCCAAATGTAAAAGGAAAGATAAACTCTGCCTTTGTGTTGAGAGTCACCAAAATAAATTTAAAGTCACAGATACAGAAAGCACAAAGACAGGAGTACAATTTTATACTATGATTTTATTATTTGTATAAAACTAAGATGATTTTGTCTTTCTGATTATTGAAATAGGCAAAAATATTGTGATTTTAACAATTTTATTGTGTGAAATTAATAGCAATTAATTTTTTCAAGTGTAGCGCTGGCTACAGTGAGATTGTATTTGTTATCTAGTTCATCTTCCCTACTTCCAAAATTATTATTAAATTATTTCAGATTAATAGCCTCAGGCAAACAGCATACATAATATAGTGCAGGACATGATAAGTGTATTATGAAGAAAATTAGGGCAGGACAAGAGTCATGGTGACTGGTGCTTATTTTGGATAGGTTTAAGAGTGAAAACTTCTTTGTGAAAATAACATATAAATAGAGATAAGAATGAAATAAGGACAGAGCTCTATAAATGTTGACTGTAATACAATGTTCAGCCAGAGGCAAATTCAAATTTGAGGGCATTTTCTGCCCTTTGTCTCAGAAGGCAGAAATGAAATTAATGTCTTCCAGATACATAAATGTCAATGTTTACCATAAGATCATTTCTCTGAGTCATAAGTTGTCACTTAGACACTGCATTGAAACTCTCCTACATATGGTAAATTCTGTATGTGTATGATTACTTATTGTTCCCCCTTTTCCTTACCCTGCAATACCATTACCTTTATTCCCAGATATTTATCTAGATTAATGGCATTACCGTACACTTGAAACTAGCAAGAAACTCGTACATGTATACTTTTTGACTCTTAATTCCTCTGCATATTCATTGGACTCTTTTTTTTCCTCTAATGGTCTGTATTCTTCTCCCAGTCTGTCAGCATAAGAAGGTATCCACTATATTTATTAGAGCAAATCACATTTAATAAAAAAGTCCACTCCTTGAACTTCACCCAAACAAATTGCATTACATTAGTAATTTATGAAGTCTCTATATTACCATTTTTATGGCAGGACTGTATTCTAGCCTGAGCCTGACCCTTTTGTGGCATTGCACCTCTTAAGTCAACATGCGTCTTCTATTGGCATACTTAGTCCTTCTGAGCTACTGTAAGGCAGCTAGATCTAGATTCATCCTGAAGAATTACAAGGTACGTTGTGTTAGATAATTGTTTAAACTAATACTTCATTTACTTCATTGCTCGGACAGACTTTGTGTGTGTGTGTGTGTGTGTGTGTGTGTGTGACAGAGTCTCATTCTGTCGCCCAGGCTGAAGTGCAGTGGTGTGATCTTGACTCAATGCAACCTCCGCCTCCCAGGTTTAAGTGATTCTCCTGCCTCAGCCTCCCAAGTAGCTGAGACTACAGGCATGCACCACCACCACACCCAGCTAATATTTGTATATTTATCAGAGATAGGATTTCACCATGTTGGCCAGGTTGGACTGCAACTCCTGATCTCAGGTGATCCATTGACCTCGGCATCCCAAAGTGCTGGGATTACAGGCATGAGCCACCACACCCGGCTGACTTTTGATGTTTTAATCAGAACTTTTTCCTTTTCTTACACGTGAACATAACTTCTAAGTCCTCAATTCTATGATTTTCATTTCTGATTTGCTTTTCTCCTGCACCAATCTACCTTTGCATTAATATTGACACCAGTGATTGTCATATAAGATGGTGAATTGGAGGCAGTGTTAGCATGCTACTCACACTTGGAAAAACAAAATAGTAAATAGAGATTCACACTGTAAACTTTTCTCCAAGAAGCAATGTAGGAACTTAACACAAAAAAGGGAAGATACCACAAACCATTTGAAAGAAGCGTCAGCCTGCAGCCTACATCACAGCCTGGTGAAAACCTGTAAGTCCCCAGAGTGTGAGAAGGAGAGAGACTACCTCCAGAATATACATACACCCCATCTGGAGAACTTGGCAATTTAGCCCACAGGGGAAGGCCTTAACCCTACCCAGCACTGGAACCGGAACAGGGAACAATGGGTAATATAAAAGTAGCAGCAATGGGAAGAGCCCAGCATGCATTTCCAGTCTCCAGCACAGACTGAGGAAGCCATTCCTAATTCTTTATCACAGGGGACCTCACTGAAGTCTGCCAGCTAACTCAGCCAGCAGTTGCATGTTGAAAAAGCTCCCAACATTTTGGGGGATGACAAACTCCTTTGGCCAGAACAGGGAGGTAAGTGGGAAGTGTGCTGCAGCCATGAGCACAGGAGCTGGGCACCCTGGCTTTGGGGGTGGACAGGGAGGAGCATGGCCTGAAAGCTGTGCTTCTTGTCTCTGAAGGGAAGGCTTATGGTCTGGGGCAGTTTTTACTTCTGTGTTTAGACATGCAATTTAACTAGCTACTGCTAGCAAACACTGTGTGTGAGACAAATGCCTTGCCAAGTGTGTGGGAGCTGGGTAAGGCTTATTGTCACCTTATATTCCCCACTCCCTGCAAAACTCTATTGTGGAGGAGGCAGCTATGATCATTTTTGGAACATTACCCAATGCCCCCGGAGCCCTCTGATTGCCCCACACATAAAAAGCCAGAACACAAACTTGTCTCATTTAGCCCCCCACCTGTTTTTGCCCTTCCATGTGTCCTGGTAGCTTAACACAAAAGATAGAAACTTTGAGGAACCCTATGACTCTACTCATCACCTAATAAACCAGAATACCTCCCCTGGGTAACATAATGCAAGTACAAATCCACCTGCTCCCACCTTAGCTGGTATTCTTTTATAAGTGCCACCTCATGGCTAGAGGCCACCTGACAGACAATTACAGCATCTCAAGGTAGAATAACAATGCACCCATGAGGTAGAATACTTGTGTGTGAGCTCAGTCATCATCACTGCCTGCAACACCCTGGCTAACCAGGAGGTTCTGCATCTGTACACATGACCAGTTCACTACTACTACAACTGGTATTTGAGAAAGCCAACACACTAAAGCTATTAAAACCAAGAAATCTCACAGAGTCTACATTACTCCCTTGCCACATCTACCAGAGCATGTGCTGGTACCTGCTACTAGGAGACTTGAGGACAGATCACATCACTGGATCCCACTGGGCAGCTAGACCCAGAGGAGCAGCAATATTTGCAGTTGTCTGGCTTACAGGGACTCCTACTCCTAAGGGAAGGGGAAGTACACCACATCAAGGGAACCTCATGGGACAAAATAATCTGGACTGCAGGCCTGAGTCCCAAATTTTTCCACTGGTGGGAAGTTTCTTTCTGCAAGGCACAACTGCAGTGCTGAGTTCAGTGAGGAAAATATGTAGTTCTATCAACAGACAAGCAGCTCTGGTGTTCATGAAGCTTCTTCAAGAAGACTTGTTTTCGCTTTTGTCCATCACTGCAGAAACAACTGGGGCATCTCCCATGGGAGCTTAGCATGGGTGCACATATAGACAGACTTTCTGAAACACTTCAGGGTGATTGAATCCCCACAAGAGGAACGCCCTCCAGATACAGGCTTGCATGAAGGGTAGAGTCACGATTCCTCCCTACTTGAACATCAACTTTCCTGCAGATAGATAAAGGTGACTGCCTGGTCTTAGTAGCCAGAACACTGGGTCAGGAGTATGTCTGGGAAGTGGATAGATTTCCTACTGGCCTGGCAGGGGAGCTGAGGTAGTTCCTACCCTTCCTTCTGATAAGACCTTAGTGAATTTCACTGAAAGCTTCCCTGACTGCCTCTGTCAAGACTGGGACTTTAGTCCCCCATTGCGTATTGGATTCACCCACCTACTCTAGTCCCAAGCAGTTTCCACTCAGGGACACCTCCCCTACTGGCCTGAAGCCTGAACTATTTAACCTAGTAGATAAAATATTGAGGAAAAATAAATTAAAAAGTGCATACCGTGGGGGGGTGAGATAAGCTTCAAGAGACCTCTGCCATTCCAACCCTGTAGGAGACAGTGGACTTGCTGGCACACTCAACACACATTGCTGCTACAATCATTATCTAAGAATGCCATTTAAAAAAAAAAACTCTATAACAAAGGAACTCACACGATCTGTATCACTAAAGCACCAAGACCTGAATTAGGCTGCAGTAAACTGTAAACATTAAAGTCACATTCTTAAAGAGAAAAAAAAAATTAAAAAACATAGTCAAAAAAACAAATTTAATAATAATTGAAAGAAATAGCCTGCCCAAATGAGATGAAAAAAAATAATTCTTTTTATATAACAAAATAGGCTTCTATCACATCCCCAAAAGATCACATTAGCTCTACGGCAATAAATCCAAACCAAAATGAAATCTTTGATATATCACACGAAGATTTCAAAAGGTTTGTTATTAAGCTACTCAAGGAGATACCATAGAAAGATGAAAACCAGCATAAATAAATTAAACAATTCAGGATACGAATATAAGTTTTCTAAAAAGACAGATTGAAAAAATCAGAAGTTCTGAAAATAAAAGGTGCATTTAGGAAATCACAAAATGCAGTGGAAAGGTTTAAAAATAGGCTAGAAAAAGTAGAAGAAAAAATTTCAAAGCTCAAAGGCAAGGATTTCAAATTAACCCAATAAGAACAAAAAGAAATTAACAAAGATTCCAAGCAATGTGAGATCGTGTTAGCCAAACCTAAGACTATTTGGTTTTCTCAAGGGAGAAGAGAAAGCCAAAAAGTTTAAAAAAAAAACAAAAAAACGTGTTTGAGGGAATAACTGAGTAAAATGTCCTGGATCTTGCTAGATATTTAGATATTGAAATACAAGAAGCCCAAAGAACTCCTGGTAAATTCATCACACACACCAAAAAAGTCTCCACCAAGGCATATAGCCATTAGGCTATCTAAAGTCAACATTAAGGAAATAATTCTGAAAGCAATGAGACAAAAGTATCAGTCTTATAGGAAAACCTATCAGACTAATATTAGACTTCTTATTAGTAACCTTGTAAACTAGAAAAGACTGGGATCCTGGCTTGAGCTTCCTTAAACAGGATAACTGCCAACCAAGAATTTTGTATCCAGCAAAAGCAAGTTTTATAAATGAAGGAGTCATTTTCAGACAAACAAATGCTGAGGGAATTTGTTCCTACCAGACCAACTCTACAAGAAATGCTAAAAGAGATCCTAAATTTAAATTATGCTAAAATTTAAAATTATTTAAAATTTAAATTATGCTAAAATAAATCCTAAATTAATTCTAAACAAAAGGTTGATATGCACCAGAACAGAATCTCTTGAAAGCATAAAACAATAACACAATGTAGAAAACAAAGTATCTAAGTAACAATTAATGTAACTAAACCTCCTATCTCAATATTAAATTTGAAAGTAAATGGCCTAAATGTCCCACTTAAAACATACATATTGGCAAAATGAATAAAGAATCACAAACCAAATCTCCGCTCCTAAGCATAATAATTTGTATAAAATCAAAGGGGTGAAAAAGATATTCCATGCAAATAGAAACAAAAATTGAGCAGGAGTAGTGATATGGTTTGGCTGTTTGTCTCCTCCTAAATCTCATGTTAAACTGTAATTCCTAATGTTGGAGGAGTGAACTTATGGGAGGTGATTTGATCGGGGGGGGGCAGATTTTCCCCATGATGTTCTCATAATAGTGAGTGAATTCTCATGAGATCTGATGGTTTAAAAGTGTGCAGCACTTTCCACCTCGCTCTCTCTCTCTCTCTCTTGCCTCCATGGTAAGATGCACTTGCTCCCCCTTTGCCTTGTGACACGATTGTAAGGTTCCTGAGGCCTCCCCAGTTATGTTTCCTGTTAAGCCTGCAGAACTGTGAGTCAATTAAGCCTCTTTTTCTTCATAAATTTCCCATTCTCAAATAGTTCTTTATAGCAGTGGGAGAATGGACTAAAACAGAAAATTGATAATGGGCAGCACTGCTATAAAGATACCCGAAAATGTGAAAGTGAATTTGGAACTGGGTAGTGGGCAGAGGCTGGAACAGTTTGAGGGGCTCAGAAGAAGAGAGAGATGTGAGAGAAAGTTTGGAACCCAGGACTTGTTGAATGATTGTGACCAAAATGGTGACAGTGATATGGACATGACGTCCAGGCTGAGAAGGTCTCAGATGGAGATGAGGAACTTATTGAGACCTGGAGTAAAGGTCACTCTTGTTAGTGACCTCTGCTTTAGCAAAGAGACTGGTGGCATTTTTCCCATGTGCTAGAGATCTGAGGAACTTGGAACGAGAGAGATAATAAAGATTATCTGGCAGAAAAGTATTCTAAGCAGCAGAACTCAAGAGCTGATTTGGCTTTTTCTGAAAGCATTCAGTCATATGTATGAACAAAGAGATGCTCTCAAATTGAAACTTATATTTAAAAGGGAAGCAGAGAATAGAATAAAAGTTCGGGAAATTTGTAGCTCAGCCATGTGGTAGAAAAAAAAAATTCTGGAAATAAATTTAAGCCTGCTGCAGAAATTTGCATAAGTAAAGAGGAGTTGAATATTAATAGCCAAGACAATAAGGAAAATGTCTCCAGGGCATTTTAGAGAACTTCACAGAAGCCCCTCCCATCATAGGCCTAGAGGTTTAGG
This sequence comes from Symphalangus syndactylus, assembly GCF_028878055.3. Classification (NCBI taxonomy): domain Eukaryota; kingdom Metazoa; phylum Chordata; class Mammalia; order Primates; family Hylobatidae; genus Symphalangus; species Symphalangus syndactylus. The sequence continues at coordinate 75,165,920 of NC_072438.2, read as the reverse complement.
AGGGAGGAGGGAAAAATGGTTTTGTGGACCAGGCCCAGGGCATTCCTGCTGTGTACACCCTAAGGACATGGCACCCTGCATCCCAGTCACTTCAGCTCCATTCCTGGCTAAAGGGGACCAAGGTGAGTCTTGGTCATGGCTTCAGAGGGTGCAAGCTTCAAGCCTTGGCAGCTTCCATGTGATATTGAGCCTGTGGGTGCACAGAGGGCAAGAGCTGAGGTTTGGGAACCTCCACCTGATTTCAAAGGATGTATGGAGATGCCTGGATGTCCAGGCAGAAGCCTGCTGCAGGTGCAGAGCCCTAATTAAAAATCCTCTGCTACGGTAGTTTGAAGGGGAAATGTGGCATGGGAGTGCACAAGCAGAGTCACCACTGGGGCACTGCCTAGTGGAGCTGTGAGAAAAGGGCCACCATCCTCCAGACCCCAAAATGGTAAATCCACTGACAGCTTGTTCTGTGCATCTGAAAATGCTGTAGGCACTCAACGTCAGCCTGTGAACACAGCCACAGGGGCTCTACCCTGCAGAACAACAGGGTTGGAGCTGCCAAAGGCCTTGGGAGCCTATCTTTTGAATCAACATGCCCTGGATATGAGATATGGAGCAAAAAGGGATTATTTTGGAGAGATAAGATTTAATGACTGCCCTGCTGAGTGTCAGACTTGCATGAGGCCTGTAGCCCCTTTGTTTTGGCTGATTTCTCCCATTTGGAATGGGAGTATTTACCCAATGCATGTAACCCAATTGTATCTTCAAAGTAACTAACTTGTTTTTTATTTTACCAGCTCTTAGGTGGAAGGGACTTGCCTTGTCTCAGATGACATTTTGGACTTGGGTTTTCTGGTTAATGCCAGAATGAGTTAAGACCTTGGATTGCTGTTGAGAAGGCATGATTGTGTTTTGAAATGTGAGGAAAACATGATATTTTGAAGGGGCCAGGTGCAGAATGAAATGGTTTGGCTCTGTGTCTTCACCCAAATCTCTTGTTGAATTATAACTCTCAATGTTGGAGGAGGAAACTGGTGGGAGGTGATTGGATCATGGGGGCAGATATTCCCCATGCTATTCTCATGGTAGTGAGTGAGTTCTCATGAGACCTGATGGTTTAAAACTGTGTAGCACTTCTCTCTTCACTCTCTCTCCCTCTTCTCTCACCAGAGTAAGATGTGCTTGCTTCCCATTTGCCTTCCAACATGATTGTAAGTTTCCAAGACCTCCTAGTCATGCTTCCTGTTAAGCCTGTGAAACTGTATTTCAATTACTCCTCTTTTCTTCATAAATTACCCAGTCTTAAGTGGGTTTTACAGCAGTGTGAGAAAAAACTAATATAAATAGCCCTTCTTACATCAGATAAAACAGAATTTAAGGCAACAACAGAAAAAAAATCAGTATGTAATGATAAAAGGATCAATTTAACAAGAAGATGTTACAAACAAATTTATGTGCACCTAACACAGGAGTGCCAAGATTCATAAAACATTTACCACTGAATCTAAGAAATGAGACAGGCGGTGACACAATAATAGTGGTGGACTTCACCACTCTACTGACAGCACTAGACAGATCATCGAGACAGAAAGTCAACAAAGAAATAATGGACTTGAACTACACTCTGTAACAAATGAAGCAAACAGATATTTACAGAACATTCTACCCCAAAACTCCAGAATATACATTTGTCTTATCAACTCATGAAAGTTTCTTCAAGGCAGACCATACGATCAGTCAGAAAAAAGTCTCAATAAGTTTAAAAATATCAAAATTATATAAAGTATCTTTGCAGACCACAGTGGAATAAAACTAGAAATCATCTACAAAAGGAACCCGCAAAACTGTACAAATAAATGGAAGGTAAACAATCCTCCTCGATAATTTTTGTGTTAACTATGAAATCAAGGTGAACATTTAATAAACTATTTGAAATTTTTGTAAAAGACATAAGTTTCCAGATCTTAGAAGTTCAGTGAATTCCAAGCAGAGAAAAATACAATGAAAATCATACTAGGGTACATCTTAGTTAAACTATTTGAAACCAAATATAAAGAAAAACTCTGGAAAGCAGCCAGAGAAAAATTGCATGCTACAAGCAAGGGAAGAATGATTTGAAGCATCACTGACTTCTCATCAGAAACTATAAAGGCCAAAAGTCACTGGAATAACATCTTTAAAGTGCTTGATAAAAGCCAGTCAATCCAGAATGCTATGTTCAGTGAATATATCCTTCAATGATGAAGACAAACTAAAGGCATTTTTAGATTAAAAAAAAAAAAAACCCTAAGGGAATTCACTGCCAGCAGATCTGTGCTACAAAGGATGCTAAAGGAAGTTGTTCTTCAGAATGGAAACACAGATCTTCAGGAAAGAATAAAAAACACTGGAAATGATACATATGTGGATAAACATAAAATACTATTTTTCTAATAAGTTTTTTAGAATGTGTATAATTATTTAAAGCAAAGATCATTACATTGTATTGTGTGGTTTATAGTATATACAGATATAATACATTTGATTCTACAGCAAAAGGATGAAGGAGGTAGTTAATGTACTTATTCTTACTTTTTTTTTCTTTTTGAGATGGAGTCTCGCTCTGTTGCCCAGGCTGGAGTGCAGTGGCGTGATCTCCACATACTGCAAGCTCTGCCTCCCGAGTAGCTGGGACTACAGGCGCCCACCACCACACCCAGCTAATTTTATTATTATTATTATTATTATTTTAATTTTTAGTAGAGACGGGGTTTCACCTTGTTAGGCAGGATGGTCTTGATCTCCTGACCTCGTGATCCACCTGCCTCAGCCTCCCAAAGTGCTAGGATCTTATATTTTATGTGAAATAGTACAAAGTTAACAAAGTACACTATGTACACTGTGGAAATATAAGGATGTATAATTCTAGAGCGACCATTAAAAACATAATGCAAAGTCACAGATTACAAAGCTCATCTATGTTTTAAAATGTAATTGTAAAAAATCCCAGAAAAATCCAACTTCATGCAACGACGTGGATGAATGTCAAGACATGCTGGGCAAACACAACAATAAACATTCCATGATTCTACTCACATGACATTCTACAACGGACGAACTAACAAACTGGATCTTCAGCAAGAAGAAACTGTTGGCTCTTTAGGCGGGACAGCAGAGCGACATGATTGATGGATGACTAACTGGAAAGGGGAGCAAGGGATTTTTTTGGAAGAGATGAAAATTTCCAGTATCTATTTTGTATAATGGCTACACATTTGTCAAAACTCATCAGATTGAACACTTAAGATCTGTACACTTTACTTTATGTAACTACACCTCAATTAAGAATTAAGTTGAAAATATATTGACACCAGGCAGGCCTGATGGAAGTGTAAGATTGCTAAGTGAATTAATGAGAGACTGCCCTGGTTAAATAAATAATTTGTAATAAAATATTAATCTAATGTATAACCTATGATCAGGCAAAAGCAAACCATTTGTTGTTAAAACAGTCAGTCTCCTGCACTTTAAAAAAATGCCTGTTTCGATGCTGTTCTTTATGCTTGAGGAGGAACTCTCTCTCCCTAGCATACTTCACTTCTGCCAAAATCCTATTCATCTTGAGGTCCTATATCAGTGGGTATATATTCCAAGCAACTTTCTCTTTTTTCTTAACCTTTAACCTTATAGGACAGTGTGGCTCTCTTATTCTAATTATATGCTGTATTTTAAAAATTTCATATGTATTATTTCTTCTAAGATTAATTTTTCACTAATATCTTTCTCAAGTAGTTCCATAGTATTGGCAATTTCTGTGTGTGTGAGTGTGTGTGTCTGTTTTGAGACGGATTCTCCCTCTGTTGCCCAGGCTGGAGTGCAGTGGTGCCATCTTGGCTCACTGCAAGCTCTGCCTCCTGGGTTCATGCCATTCTCCTGCCTCAGTCTCCCCAGTAGCTGGGACTACAGGTGCGCGCCACCACGCCCAGATAATTTTTGTATTTTTAGTAGAGACGGGGTTTCACCATGTTGTCCAGGATGGTCTTGATCTCTTGACCTCGTGATCCGCCTGCCTCAGCCTCCCAAAGAGCTGGGATTACAGGCCTGAACCACTGTGCCTGGCTGGCAATTTCTGTTTTAAAAGCAGCAGTCATTACTGCCAGTCTTCCACCATGCCTCATCAATAAGCATTTATCTCCTGACATTTTTATCTAGGTTAATGGGATTGTTAAAAAACAGCTGACTCTAGCAAGAAACCACTGAAGACATGGTTCTTTTTTTTTTTTTTTTTTTTTTGAGAGGGAGTCTCGCTCTGTCACCCAGGCTGGAGTGCAGTGGCGCGATCTCGGCTCACTGCAAGCTCCGCCTCCTGGGTTCACGCCATTCTCCTGCCTCAGCCTCTCCGAGTAGCTGGGACTACAGGCGCCCGCCACCACGCCCGGCTAATTTTTTTTGTATTTTTAGTAGAGACGGGGTTTCACAGTGGTCTCAATCTCCTGACCTGGTGATCCGCCCGCCTCGGCCTCCCAAAGTGCTGGGATTACAAGCGTGAGCCACCGCGCCCGGCCTGAAGACATGGTTCTTGACTCTGCTGCTTCCTCACATTCCTAGACATTTCTCTTTACCTACATTGGTTCATGCTCCTCTTCCATTATAGCAAGTTCCTCTCTAGTCTGTAAATTCTCTCTAAACAAAAGGTTATGTTTGTTCATACCTACATAGCCAATGCGACACAATGCTGACTCATAAATTATTAGTTCATTTTAAAATTCTCTTATTTTTTTTTTTAATTTCTGTCTACTAACTTGGTCTCTCTAACGTATCCAAAACACCTAAGTTTATTTTTGCTTTGGTGCTTTTGCAATTTTTGGTTCCCTCTGCCTAGAACGTTTCATCACAGGAAAAATAATCAAACAGCTCCCTCACTTATTTCATATTCTTGTTTCCTCCACAATCTGACATTTTAAAATATGTTCCTGAGAATAGAGTGTGAGGTGCTGGTGTGGATATATTCCAGGTAGTAAGTAAGCTCTGTAATGCTTGGGACTTCGTTTATTTTTCAACAGTGTAACTCCAAGTTTTAAAAATGCAGCCGGGCGAAGGTCTCACGCCTGTAATCCCAGCACTTTGGGAGGCCGAGGCAGGTGGATCACCTGAGGTCAGGAGTTCCAGACCAGCCTGGCACATGGCGAAACCCCGCCTCTACTAAAAATACAAAAATTAGCCAGGCCTGGTGGCAGGCGCCTGTAATCTCAGCTGCTCTGGAGGCCGAGGCAGGAGAATTGCTTGAACTCAGGAGGCAGAGGTTGCAGTAAGCTGAGATGGTGCCACTGCACTCAAGCCTAAGCGACAAAGCAAGACTCTGTCTCAAATAAATAAATAGAATTTTAAAATAAAATAAAATACACATGGTATAATGTAGGTGCTCAACTAATTTCTTAAATGAATAAATGATCTTTTAAATAATTAGCTGATTAAGAATTCCCCATTCAATAACTTCAGTATCTCAGGCACCTTTTAATTATTCCTTATGTTTTGTGAGGAATAATAGAAAAGGCTCCTAATCTGTATATCCATGAGCCAAATTCTGCTGCTTAATGCAATTTTTGCAGTCCACATCATCTTCCATAGGGTTGGAAGTTTGATTTTTATAAAGATTAAATCAAATTATAATAATCTTCTATTTTAACATTTTTTAAGTGTTCTAACATCAATGAGATCATCCAGGTATTATTTTGGGGGCAATAGATTGTCCTTCAAAACATATTCTCAGCCTCATTCTCCAGCTATGATAATCACATGACTATTCTATGACAAAGCCACATTGGACGTCTTGCTATCCTGAATATATGGTTTTATTTATGCTTAGGAACTTTCCCACCGGATGCGATTTATATCTGGAAGCGCCATTATCTTCTTACTATAGATTTTCTTATATCTATAATGTAATTTCCTTGATTCTGTAATGATATGTCAAATACAATTCAGATACTAATTAAGAGTTCAGTTGCATCATACATTTAAGCAAAACTTAAGGCCATAAGAGGGTATCAGAGGCCTTAGTATTCAAGATTAGAAAGGATCATAAATGCAGAAATTCAGAAAGTTTAAACAATGGCAATATAATTTTAAAATAAGCTGATACCAAAGTAATGATGTTTTTAAAATTCTTGTTTTTATTTTTATTTGTTTTTAGTAGCTCTGAATAACTCATGATTCATAAGGATAGTCAAAAAATCAACTTTATCCAGAAATAAAGCCAAAGTTTGTTTTATATACCTTGATATTTATTGAATACGTAATCATTTAAAGTTTTCATAGAAATCCTTACAGGGATATTTAAATTACATAAAATAATTTTGGATTAAGTAACAAAATATTTATTATATCTTAAGCAAAATTGGAGAGAGATTTTCAATTAAAAAATAATGATTGCCATAGACTGGAGTTCTAATGATCAATTTACATCCAAATTATGCGTAGTTTGTATTCTTTTTATTAAAAGTTCTATAAAAAGTCAGCATGTATATGAAAGAGAAAATAGAACCTTACTATTGCAAAAAATATCAGTTTAGTGGCCTTACTCTGCCATCTTGTGGTATAATAGCTTCATCTCACATTTTACACATATTCTCTGGGCATTTCAAAGTATTTTGTTGAATATATAGAGTAAGTATAAAGGTTGGCTTTATTTTTCTACAGTTGATTTTTAAAAATACTTGAATATATCAATTTTATTGTTTCTCTATGCACATATTTACTTGCTACTGAAGATGGAAAAAAATAACACACGGAAGTCTTCTTTTACTACAATTCAAATTTTTGAAAGCCAGAAAATCAAATTATTATGCTCTTGCCAAACTACCCAATGTTTTCTTTCCCCAAGTTACTTTGTTACAGATTGTTGACCTTGGGTTACATCTCACTGACTTCAGGCTTCTAAGACACATGGGAACACTTAGGACCTATTGATGCTTCTTTGGTCAAATCAAAGAGTAGAGCTAAAGTATATTGAAGTTATTCAAATACATTCAAACTATACAGATCCCTTATAAATTACTGGTATCATGGTAGAAAGGAAAAGATGTATGAAGAAAAATACATAACAGAACTCATTATCAAAATTACTGTTATACAGTCTGTAATAGTATAGAGTAGCTTTCTCAACTGCTGAATACTATTACCAGCAAGAATAAAAAGTACAAGAATAAAATTGATGGCTGAATCTGCTCAGTGTCATAATTCCCTATTCTAGCATTCTCAGAAGGATCCCTCCTAGTGCATGCAGAAAGTGCAGCCACATCTGAATGGTTCCCTTCTCAATTCAATCTGAACTCTTTTAAGCTCAGTGTCTGTTAGTTCTCTTTGAAGCTGAGAAAATCTGTTTTCTAACAGGTGTCTCAATTTTACCACCCTTTTTTTCTGCACATATAACTGTGTTCTTACACCTTTCCCCCTATAAGGGCAGCCATCTCTGATATCCTGGAAAATCATTTCTATTCTACCCTGTTGTTGAGGTAAACCTTCTGACAGATGAAGACGAGTTGGGAATTTGGTACCAGGATTGACAGTCAAGTTACTAAGGTTCTTTATCGACATCTTGGAGCAGAAGTTATGAGAGGCCTCTGAATCATCCTGAGAATTTTCTTCAGTAAGCATTTATAAAGATTCTGGGATCAAGGGTGGGTTAAGCTTTTGTGATGGTTTCACAGGTGGTCTAGTCACAGCGCAAAGCTTCCTCTGGATCTTTGGATCCCAACACAAAGTGATACTAGACTCTCAAACTGCTACAGGATACTCTGGAAAGAACTGTATAGCCCAGAAATAACTTGAAAACCCAAACTGTAACAAATGTTGGTGAAAGAACCAAAGTGATTTTTTTTACACCTAACTTCTTTGGGGGCGAATTTTTTAAAATACCGTCATATAGACTCCTTCGTTTTGATAATGATGTTTGTTACAAAATATACAAAGTTGTTGGCCCAGTTTCTCTTTCATTAGTATTTGGTAGTTAAATACAAAAGTAAATACAAAATAATTTTCAGATGGAAAAATCACATTAAAAGCATACTGGGAAATAAGGGTTAATATCACATGGCCAGGAGTTAAAGTATGTTTTTATGTTTTCTTTAAAAATGTAAATGCACATTTTTACCACTAAGACATACTAATTGTTACCTCAATAACCCCCAACAGAAAAAAAAACAACTGCTTCATACTTTATACAGGAATAAATGTATTTTGGCTTCAAATCATGCCCTCAATAATCTAAAATATAGAAATATGAAGTAAATCAACATTTCACTGCAATCAGAAAGTTTAGCTGTTAAGTAATCATTGCAAAAAAACAAATTTGCTCATTTATTTTACCTTTATTTGTTAATCTCATTATAAACATTAGCTAAAAATGCAATTATAGAGTGAACATAAACACAGCTCTTTTATAACTTTAAAGTTATGCTGAAATATTTTAGCAATCATATAATCATATGAGCAAATAAAGATCCATACGTCATTTATAGGAAGAAGGACTGATTGAATATTTTTAAAATGCTGGGTTTGGGGAGTGGCACGAGGGAAATAGTGGAGTGGGAAGCTCTGAATTCCTGTGTTTCACTGGAAATATAATAAAAATAGAAACACTGAGAACTCTGTCTTAAGTTTGTAAAACAGTCAAAGTCTTATAGCAATAAATGAATGCAGAGTCAATAAAAATCAGGTAAAAATTCCCCTGGAATGCAAGGAAATCTTAGCCAAAACAAGCTAAGCCTAGAATAATCAAAATAGTAAATCCTGGGGAAAGGGAATATGTGATTGCCAGAGTTAGCCCATTAAAATTTAGAAATGTCCAATTTTCAATCAAAAATTATACAGCCATACAAAGAAATTAGAAAGTATTGGACACTCAAAGGAAAAAATAATGCACAGAAGTAGGCCCTGAAGAGACACAAGCATTGGACTTTCTATACAAAGACTTTAAATCAAATGTTTTAAAATTGTTCAAAGTGCTAAAGGAATTATAGACAAGAATTAAAGGAAACCAGCAAAATAACATATCTGATAACAATATCAAAATAAAGACATAAATTATATAAAGGAACCAAATAGAATTTCTGGTGCAGACAAGAGAAGTATAGTATACTTCTCTTTAGAGATGTATAATAACTGAAACACAAACGTTGCAAGAGAGTTTCAACAGTAAAATGAGCACTCAGGAGAAATAATCAGTGGACTTAAAGACATGATTGTGTATCTACAAAACCCCATTGTCACAGCCCCAAATGTCCTTCAGCTCATAGGCAACTTCAGCAAAGTCTCAGGATACAAAACCAGTGTGCAAAAATCACAAGCATTCTTATACACCAATAACAGACAAACAGCCAAATCATGAGTGAACTCCCATTCACAATTGCTTCAAAGAGAATAAAATACCTAGGAATCCAACTTACAAGGAATGTGAAGGACCTCTTCAAGGAGAACTACAAACCACTGCTCAGCGACATAAAAGAGGATGCAAAGAAATGGAAGAACATTCCATGCTCATGGATAGGAAGAGTCAATATCGTGAAAATGGCCATACTGCCCAAGGTAATTTATAGATTCAATGCCATCCCCATCAAGCTACCAATGACTTTCTTCACAGAATTGGAAAAAACTACTTTAAAGTTCATATGGAACCAAAAAAGAGCCCACATTGCCAAGTCAATCCTAAGCCAAAAGAACAAAGCTGGAGGCATCATGCTACCTGACTTCAAACTATACTACAGGGCTACAGTAACCAAAACAGCATACCAAAACAGAGATATAGACCAATGGAACAGAACAGAGCCCTCAGAAATAATACCACACATCTACAACTATCTGATCTTTGACAAACCTGACAAAAACAAGAAATGGGGAAAGGATTCCCTATTTAATAAATGGTGCTGGGAAAACTGGCTAGCCAGATGTAGAAAGCTGAAACTGGATCCCTTCCTTACACCTTATACAAAAATTAATTCAAGATGGATTAAAGACTTACATGTTAGACCTAAAACCATAAAAACCCCAGAAGAAAACCTAGGCAATACCATTCAGGACATAGGCATGGGCAAGCACTTCATGTCTAAAACACCGAAAGCAATGGCAACAAAAGTCGAGATTGACAAATGGGATCTAATTAAACTAAAGAGCTTCTGTACAGCAAAAGAAACTACTGTCAGAGTGAACAAGCAACCTACAGAATGGGAGAAAATGTTCGCAACCTACTGATCTGACAAAGGGCTAATATCCGAAATCTACAATGAACTCAAACAAATTTACAAGAAAAAAACAAACAACCCCACCAAAAAGTGGGCAAAGGACATGAACAGACACTTCTCAAAAGAAGACATTTATGCAGCCAAAACACACACGAAAAAATGCTCATTGTCACTGGCCATCAGAGAAATGCAAATCAAAACCACAATGAGATATCATCTCACACCAGTTAGAATGGCCATCATTAAAAAGTCAGGAAACAACAGGTGCTGGAGAGGATGTGTAGAAATAGGAACACTTTTACACTGTTGGTGGGACTGTAAACTAGTTCAACCATTGTGGAAGTCAGTGTGGTGATTCCTCAGAGATCTAGAACTAGAAATACCACTTGACCCAGCCATCCCATTACTGGGTATATACCCAAAGGATTATAAATCATGCTGCTATACAGACACATGCACACGTATGTTTATTGCGGCACTACTCACAATAGCAAAGACTTGGAACCAACCCAAATGTCCAACAATGATAGACTGGATTAAGAAAATGTGGCACATATACACCATGGAATACTATGCAGCCATAAAAAATGATGAGTTCATGTCCTTTGTAGGGACATGGGTGAAGCTGGAAACCATCATTCTCAGCAAACTATCACAAGGACAAAAAGCCAAACACCGCATGTTCTCCCTCATAGGTGGGAATTGAACAATGAGAACACTTGTACACAGGAAGGGGAACATCACACACAGGGACTGGTTGTGCATGGCGGGGAGAGGGGAGGGACAGCATTAGGAGATATACCTAACCTAAATGAAGAGTTCATGGGTGCAGCACACCAACGTGGCACATGTATACATACGTAACAAACCTGCATGCTGTGCACATGTATCCTAGAACTTAAAGTATAATAAAAAATATATATATAAATAAAATAAATAAAGATAGACAATAGGATTTTTGCAGTGTGAGGAACAGAAAGAGAAAAGATTTTTTTAAAAAAGAACTGATCATAAGAGACCTGTGGAACGTTACAAAGAAGGCCAAAATATTCATTATGGGAGTCCCAGAAAGACTATGAGAAAATAAGGTGGAAAGACTATTTTAAGAAATAATGGATGGCAATTTCTCAAATTTAATGAAAAACATGAAACTACACATTAAAAATGTTCAGCAAATTTCAGGCAAAATTAAACTGAAAGAGGTACACATCTTGAGACATCATAGTGAAACCATCAGTAGCTAAACACAGAAAAATTTAAAAGCAACATGAGAGAAGTAAGGTACAAAATATTTTCGATATAATTAGCAGCTGATTTATTATTGGAAACAATGGAGGACAGAGGTAGTGGGTTGATATAAAGTACTGTAAATAGTCCAGAGTTTGGGTCACAAAACTGTCAACCCAGAATTCTACATACAGGAAAATTGTCCTTCAACTATTAAAAGCATAATAGCTAAAGGAACTTGTTACTAATAGACTTATCTTACAAGAAATGTTAAAGGGAATCCATCCAGTTGAAATATAAGGACACTAGACAGTGGTTTGAAGCCATATGAGGAAATTAAGAACATTGATGTAGGTAGCTATGCAGGTAGGTAAAATGCCAACCTCATTGTATTTTTGTTTGTAACTCTTCATATTTTTCCTATATGATTTAAAAGACAATGCATAAAGTGACAACTGTAAATATATATAACAGGCATACAATTCAAAAAGAGGTAATTTTTATAAGATTGTTAGAGTGGCAGAAAGTACGAAAAAGAAAATATTATTCATTTATATGCTGTGTATGAAAGAATCACTTTAGATGCAAATACACAACAAAGTTTAAAGTCAAATAATGAAAAACTATATTCTATATTGAGTTATAAAAAAGACTTGGAATGACTATATTAATGTCAGATAAAATAGATTTCCAATCAAAAATGATTCCAAAAGAATAAAATGCATTATATATTGTTGAAAGTTTCAATATGAAATAATTTTAAAGGTATACATGCCAAACAATAAGAGGCAAAATACATAAAGCAAAAATTGAAAGAATTAAAAAGGAAAATAAATTATTTTACCATAGTAGTTGGAGACTTCAATACATGACTTTACCATTCAATGTGGAGAGTACAGTCTCTGCTGCAAATGGTGCTGGTAAAATGGGATGTTTTCATGTAAATGATTGAAGTCAATCCCTTACCTTATACCACATAAAAAAAGTTAAGTCAAAACAGATAAAACACCTAAATTTAAGTGTCAATATTACAGACTTCTTTAAAAAATGAGGACAAATCTGCATGGTGGTGGATTTGGCAATAGTTTTAAAATATAATACTAAAAATATAAGCAACAAAAGATAACATTGGCTTATTGGACTTTATTAAATTTAAAAAAACCTTGTGCATAAAGAACACTATAAAGAAAGTAAAAACAATCCACAGAAAGGGAAATAATATTTGTAAACTAAATATGTAACAAGAGGTTAATATTCAGAATTTGTGAAGAATTTCTACAACTCAACAAGACAAAGAACCTAATCAACAAAATGGACAAAGGACTTCTATAGACGTTTCTCCATATAAGATTGACTAATGGGCCGGGTGCAGTGGCTCATGTTTGTAATGCCAGCGTTTTGGGAGGCCAAGGTGGACGAATCACCATGTCAGGAGTTTGAGACCAGCCTGGCCAACATGGTGAAACCCCATCTCTACGAAAAATGCAAAAAATTAGCCAGGCGTGGTGGCAGGTGCCTGTAATCCCAGCTACTCAGGAGGCTGAGTCAGGAGAATCACTTGAACTTGGGAGGCAGAAGTTGCAGTGAGCCGAGACGACACCCCAGCACTCCAGCCTGGGCAACAGAGTAAGACTCCATCTCAAAAAAAAAATAATAAAAAATAAGATTGATTAATGCTCATTGAACACATGAAAAAACCCTCAAGAAATAGAAAATAGAAAACATGTAAACCAAAATCACACCACATCAAAAATGCTGTGATGACTATAATCAGGAAGATGAAAAATAACAAGTGTTAGCAAGGATGTGGAGAAATTGGAACTCTTGTACATTGTAGGTGGAAATGTGAAATGATGTAGCTGCTGTAGAAATGTTTGGTGATTTATCCAAAAATTAGACATGGAATTACTATATGACCAGCAATTTCCCTCCTAGGTGTATATCTGAAAAAATTAAAATTAGGGACTCAAACAAATATATGCATACCAATATTTTAGCAGCATTATTCACAAAGGTAGCAATAATTCAAGCATCTATAAACAGATGAATAAATAAAAAGGGGTATATATCACAATGGAATATTATACAATCATCAGAAGGAATGAAGCATTGATATATGCTACAACATGATTGAATCTTGAAAACAATATACTAAGTGAAATCAACCAGACATAAAGAAACATACATTTTAGAAGAGTGAACATGATATGAGATATCTAGAATAGGAAAATTCATAGAGACATAATACAGACTAGAAGTTATCAAGGGCTGGGGTTAAAGGGAATTGGGGAGTTGTTGCCTAATGAGTACAGTAGAGGGTTTGGGTTGATAACAAATTTTGGAACTAGATAGTGGTGATGGTTGTACAACATCATGAATGTAATTCGTGGCAGTAAATTGTACATATAAAAATATTAAAATAAATGTTATACTATATGTATTTTACCACAATAAAAATATAGTTTAAAAAAGGAAATGTCTGCTTTTATGACTGATTTAATGACTATTAACATTAAGAAGAAAGGTAGAAAAACCTTGCCATTGATTTCTGTCACTCTTTTCTTTCAGTTTTTCTGCTCTCTCACTTCATAGCTTTATTCACTGTCCAATTTCCCTCAAAGTAAAAATAATGACAGTCATGACCCCAAATTGAGTCCTTATACTTTTCTAGCCACTACTTTTTTCTTTTTAATATTGAAGATAATTTTTTGTGTATCTGCTAATAACTCCCCAATATTTGCCTCTGACTTTGATCATTCTTCTAGATTCCAGATGTAAGTTTCCAGTTGATTGGTACAGAATTTAACCTTGTATTTTTATGAAAATTTCTAAATTATCATCTCTATTCTTTACTTTTAAATCTTCTGATGACACTGTGTAATTAGTCAGTTAATAGTGGAACCAATAATATGACTTATATATTATCCCAAGCACTGCTAATTTTCCACCTCTTTTTGCTATATCGGCCTATGTACAAACAGAATTTTTCTAACTATAAGTTTTTCTCCATTGACTGAATAACACTCTCACTTTACCTTTAATTCCCATTCAGTCTTGAACAACACGTATTTCCAACCACACCAAACTTCACATACTTTTGCTAAATATTCTCATATATTCTTTTGCTCTTCTTGTTTTGTGGGCCTCTAATAATTCAGCCTCTCCAATTTTTATTATAGTTTAATTCATGCTGAACCCCTTTTATAAATTTAAAATTATCTTTGTAGTTCTCCCTGAAATTTCTCAAAAACTATATTTTACTTTTATTTTCCAATTATGTTATTGTGTCATTAGTCCTGTTAGTTGGGATTTTTGTCATTGCTCTTTTTGTTTTCATGCATGAATATCGCCCATTTGATTCAGGAAGCAAATGCTAGTAAAGGCCAGACACTATATAAAATTAGGTAAAATATTCTATGTTTTTCCGTGTGTTTTTCTATATTATTTTTTAAGACTTATCTAGATATAATCAGGTCTTTAAAAAACAAAGATGTACAGAGAACTATGGGAAGATAAAAGTAAGTGTTTCTAGGGAGCAAGATATCATGATTGTTGTGACGCCTTGTATTAACAAAGAGGGTATAGTTGTAAATTAAATGTAAAGCACAAAAGACACTTACTTTCATTCTGACCAAAGTCTCCTTATGTCATAATTATCCTTGATTTTTTTGGAGGATTTCTTGTTTCCATACTTACTTTCAGTTGTCATAAAATAGAAACTTCTTTGAATTTCATTTACTTTGGTAGTAATTTTAAATATCACCAGTAGATGCCATCTTTTGATACAAAATGAAAAAGAACTATATGCTTCATAACTTGAAAGTATTAGAAGATGATAGGTATTTAGAAGGGTAGATAGATAGATGCCAGATAAATAATAGATGGAAGGAGGATAGATGGAACGATAGATAATTACAAGTATTGATATTTACATGTATACTTCCACATGGTAGGTCCTTAAGAAATATGTGTTGAGTGAATGAATAACTCAATTAATGATCTTAGGGATTGACAAGTTAGATGGAAGCTAGACAAGCAGGCCAGCAGGCCTCAGAAATGGTCAGAAAATAGGGTAGTTTTAGGGGATCAGGTAAAAGGAAAAACAGGGCATTAACAAATTAGAATTGATAGTTGGATCAGAGTATGTTTGCAACAACTCCAGAATACCTGCCATTATGCAGAAGTTCTCGGTGGTTAAAATTGGTTGAAGGGGTTTTGAAAAGCCCTTTCATCTTATTCAAGAAGATAAGTCGTTGCCTGAATCTAGTCATAGTATCTGAGATGCAGTTTCAGAATATACGAGGAACAAGAATCTTAGTCTACATCTCTGGAGAAATTGTACCCAAATGGGAAGTGGTTTAAAGATAAAGATATGTGACAAGAATCAAAAGACAGAGTGAGTAGAATAACCTAGCAATGCCCAGAGCGTTGGAAGTATTCTTTTTCATAATTGTATAACACATTTACACTAAGAGATTATTCTACTGCCCAGCTATATTAATATTCACTTATATTCTATCACTGGATGCCAAACCACACATGGTTCTACTGTAGTTTTATTAATTTTAGTATTTATTTTTACCTTACACATAGAGATACCATTTTACTCTAGGCTGGGTGTTCAAAATAAGTGAATAGTTGCCAGTGTTATAACACTTCATAGAAGAATCAAATTATTAATTAACATTTTCTTCCCATCAGACCACTGGGCTTAAAGGTCAAATGTAAGACATTAATTTTTAGGAGCTGAATTAGTTAGATGTGATATTTACACTGCTTAGCATGGGCATTATTGTGTACATATTTTATTTGTATTTTAGGCAGGTGTTAGAGAATCTGCTTGCCCATACCACCTGAGAGTGTCATATCGGGAATTTCACTTGAGCGACAGCAACACATTCTTCTCATTGCCTCTGTGATTTATTTCAAAATCCATTATTTTAAGTGGCTGGGAATTGTTGTCTTCATAAATTCGCACATAGTAATGCAAATATTTTTAGGGAAGAAAGTGGGGGTACTATTGTGATGTATATATTTCTATTAGCACATACTGGAACATCACATTGAGTTGTTTCTTATTTTCGTTTTTAAAATATTAATTCTGATAACAAATACTTTATTCTAATAACCGAGTGAATGACTCTGTAATACCTCATGCTAAAAACAATTTAAAGATTTAACACAACCATAATCCAAATGACAAATAATTTAAAATTAAAAAAACACTTAAAAGACATTTTTAAGAGTCAAAAATGTTCAAAAATATTTATTAAAATTTTGCTTGGATCTCGTAATATGGGTTGTATTTAAAAATATTAAATAATTAAAATTGTTATTCTATTATATAATATCAACTTACATTCTTAACTCTCAAGGCTGAGTCACTATTACTGTTGAAAATACAGAAAATGCAAGCTAGGTATCCGATGACTTGGAAAAATAGTGTTGAAATACATGTGCCATGAACTACCTAAAATTTTTCAAACTCAACCTCAATCAATCACATACAGATTGACAAAGATTATTCCATAGCTGTAGAGAGTCACTATAAAATATTTGAAACCAACTTTAAGTGCCAGTACCTTCCTCAGAGGCATTAGAAACATATTATGGCCACTTTTTCCCTTAAAATGCACATTCATATGTCAATGTTTTATATGATTTTTTTAGATGGATTTTAAGTGAGATCATAAACCTAAGGAAGTATAATTGATCAACCTATCAGTAGATTTACTGAGATAAGTTTCGTGTAATTTTGTTTGGCTGAAATACGTGCTAATATAATTTTAATTATGTCTCAATCTATTAGTTTTTTGTAGATCACAGTAGTTTACAGAACTCACCTTTCTTATATTTAAGGATGGAATTTTGATAAATATAATTTTTGTGTAATTTTTAAATTTTAGGTTTATATTATATAATTGCTTTCAATACAGTCTCTCAGGGTTTTAAAATATAGATCTTTGGTATTGTAGTTCATCTACCAACTTTGCATTATTACATTTGCATATTAACTTTAAGCATAGAACATGACACTTGACACATCACAGATAATTTGTATCATTAAATAAATAAATAATGGAAAAAGATTTATATGTTGAAAAAATTGAATAATCTAAATGTCTGGGCACTTTGTAACATTAGGTCAATATGTTGCATTCCGGGATTTTATAAAGGTCAGACATGTCATGAGTGGACAACGACATATATTGGAACAATTCCACATAAAGAGATATGTAAATTCAGTGTAAGAAGCACAAAATGCTATAGTAGTTTGGCAAAGAGAAATTACTATCTATTTCATCTGCACTAGATCTCAGTTGATTAGCAATATTTCCATCAGCCCAAGACAATTCAACCCCTAAATAGCCCAAGACAATCCAGCCCCTAAATATCCAAAAAAACTGGAACTGTATTTTTAAGAGGATTTTTCTGGGTCATGTTGAGTATAACTGTTCTTACCTTCATTTAGTCTTTGTGATGGCTAATTTTATGTGTTATCTTGGCCAAATTTTGGTGTCCAGTTGATTTGGTAAGTCTCATGCAATCCCTTGAAAGCTTTCAGATTAGATAGAAGTTTCCTGAAGCAGGACTATAACATACAAACTCTGCCTGAGTTTCTAGCCTGCCTGGCATGCTTTGTGAATTTTTCTCTCAAGACTGCAATATCAACTCCAACCTGAATTTCTAGTCTGCTGGTCTTCCCTATGGAATTAAGACATGCTAGTCCCGGGTTCCTTAAAATCTTTACTTTCCTTTTCCCTTTCTCTCTCTCCTCTCTCATACACACACACACACACACACACACACACACACACATATATATGGGTGTGTATACATGTATTTTTTGTGTGAGATATATAAAAATGTATAGATCTGCACAATATGTATAAATATGTGGACTATAAACATATACATAACACATAATATAGTCTAGATCCCTCTTTATGAACATTACTTCTAATGAAGACTAATTCTTCCTAGTGTGGCCTTCAAATACCATTATTGTAAGAGAACTTTGGTATTACGGTTACACTGTAATGTTATAACACTGAGACTTTGTTTTAATGAGGCTCTTCAAATAAAGAGCACCTTCTGTTGCAGTAGGAATGTTCTAATCAATTGCCAATTGGTCTGTACCATCGCTGCTTTCTAAGCGAAGACTGCTCATTATTATATTACTACAGGCATAGACTTTATATATATAATTATCCTCATAATTTTATGTATATGAACATAAAAATCATATTTGTGCATCCTGGTTTTGTTTATGGCAATTCTTTGGACACTCTTATTTTGTTTCCACTTTTTTTTTTTTAGATGGTGTCTCACCTGTTGCCCCGGCTGGAGTGCGGTGTCATGATTATGACTCACTGCAGCCTTGAACTCCTGGTCTCAAGCAATCCTCCTGTTTTGGCCTCCTGAGTAGCTGAGAATTTAGGTGCCTGCCACCCTCTCTGGCTATTCTTTAAAAATTTCTTAGAGATGGGGGCCTCATTTTGTTACCCAGGCTGATCTCTAACTCGAGGGCTCAAGCAGTCCTCCTGCCTCAACATCCTGAGTAGTTGGGGTGAGAGTCACAAGCCACTGAGACCAGCAGTTTCCACTTTCATTGTGTCTTTTCCCCATCCTTACATGGTATTCAGGCATCTAGATTTTTGATGCTACTGACTTGGCACAGTGTCTTGTTAAGCCAGTACTTTGGACTTGTTAACTGAATGTGGCTTTTCCTACTTTGCTCTTACATGGATTATTTTTCTTCTGGCTATGTAAGGTAAATTACCCCTCTAAACAATATCGAATTCTACATCAGCCACAGATTGCAATCAAATTAAAGATGATGCGATTACAAAGCCATCAGATTTTAAAATTTTATGTAAATTGAATATTATGAAACCCCAAATGGAAATGTGGCATGCGTATATTATTATATGTAAACAAGCCTTTACAACTAATTTAATTTTTTATCAAATTTTTCTTAAGTGATAAACTTAAGAAATATTTATTGATGGCTGTGTGTGGTGGCTCATGCCTGTAATCCCAGCACTTTGGGAGGCTGAGGTGGGCGGATCACTTGAGGTCACGAGTTTGAGACCAGCCTGACCAACATGGGGAAACCCCATCTCTACTAAATATACAAAAATTATCCAGGCATGGTGATGCATGCCTATAATTCCAGCTACTTGGGAGGTTGAGGCAGGAGAATCACTGGAACCCAGGAGGCAGAGGTTGCAATTAGTTAGGATGGCACCACTGCACTCCAGCCTAGGAGACAGAGTGAGTGAGACAGTCTCAAAAAAAGAAAATAAAAATAAATATTTATTGAATAGCTATAACTACCAAATTCTACCACGTTTTCATATATAATATATATATATATAGTGTTTGTATATGTGTGCATGTGTATATATATACATATATATACACACATATATATATATACACACACACACATATATGACCTCCATTTCTGACCTTTTATTGATTCTATTGTGCCAGTTTCTTCAGGTTCCAGAGATTTGCTCCTTTCTGTTAGCATGGACTTGGACAGCTTCACCATTCAAACTATTGGCAAAGACAAAAACACCTATTTAAATTTAACTTATTTCTTTTCTTTACTTTTACATTTCTTCAAAATAAGTTAATATAAAGAAATTATTACCAACAGAACAAATAGAATGGTACGTTTTTTAGTACCAGGATTATCACATTTAGTATTAAATATGGGACATTCATCCAAATCACATTTTTCTATTTTCTTCTCCTTAGTAAGTATAGAATGGAAGTCTCTTTTTAAGCAAGGAATTAGAACAGATATATATATATGTGTGTGTGTGAATATATATATATATAAAATACACACATATTTATACATATATATACACACATATGCATATGTATCTGATAACATTTCTTACTTTACTTTCATAGGGAATATACTAGATTATGCAGTAAAAAATAACTACCTTTGTTAGTTTACCTAAATTAAATAACTTTTTGTTCATTCCAATACACAAATTATCAACAAGTAATATATCATTTATACCCAATTTAGAACTTTAAAATATTGTGGCACTATTATTATTTTTAAACAATACTGAATATGAATTCCTTATAAACATTCAGAACTCACACAATACATGTCATTTATAAAAGATGATTCGTGATTGGGCCTGGTGTCTCATGCCTATAATCCTAGCACTTTGGGAGGCCAAGGTGGCTGGATCACCTGAGCTCAGGAGTTTGAGACTAGCCTGGCCAACATAGCGAAACCCTGTCTCTACTAAAAATACAAAAATTAGCTGGGTGTGGTGGCAGCCGTCTGTAATCCCAGCTACCCTGGAGGCTGAGGCAGGAGAATCGCTTGAACCAGGGGAAGTGGAGATTGCAGTGAGACAAGATTGTGCCACTTCACACCAGCCTGGGAAACAGAGCGAGACTCCATCTCAAAAAAAAAAAAAAAAAAAAAAAAAAAAAAAAAAAAAAAAGATGATTCATTAATAGTTTGCTTGGGATTAAAGGTGAGCATTACTGTTTCTCAGATAATATGTGCAGTGGAAATAAGTCTGAGTACATAATATTTTATGCAAAACAGGATCTATCTATGTCCCCCTTCATCTGAGTAGCAAAAAGTTAATGCTAATACATTTGGATCTCCCCCATCACGCTGCTGAGGTTGAGTCTAAGTTCTTGGGGATACATAATGTAAAGAACTTAAGGACTAGTTATATGATCTTCGATGTCTCTTCCAACCTATGATAGCATCTCTGGAGACATTTTGAGTTGTTCTAATATCTTACCCTAGCTGTATGCAAGTCACTGTTGTATTTTCTCACATTCTTACCTTTTTTCTAATCTGGCTAAAAATTAACTGCTTTCAGTGTTCTCTATGGTTCCCAAGTTTTATCTTTCTATTTTTGAAAAAGCACATCATATTCTGTGGCATCGTTTAAGATACTTTGGGATTTGTGTCCTACTGTTTAAGATGCCCTGGCAACATGTTAATTCTCCAGGGCATGCTCAGGGGAGTCTGATTTCATCATAGATATGAGATATGATATGCCCTTTACACTCTAGGGCCTTGCCACCCCTTCATACTCTATTTAGGAGTAATATTTCCCTTATATTCAAAATTCCTCTATCTATCTATCTATCTATCTATCTATCTATCTATCTATCTATCTATCTGTTTATCTATCATCTACCTGTCTATCTGTCTATCTATCTATCTCTCTACCTATCCATTTATCTCCCCTAGAGTCTTTTCTTAAGGACTCATCAGTATTACTTGCTCCTCGTCCTACTCATTACTAACCTGCAACACAGAAAAGCCCATCAGGTAACCTGAGGGTTTGATAATTTAAATAACATCATGTTTTCTTCTAGCTCTGATATCTTCATCAGAACTTACTCCCTTTTCACAGGGCTTACACTTTCTAAGTTCAATTATAAAAGTTTATATTTTCTATATTATCAATGGAATTACTCCTTTTCTGAGGAATGAATAAAGCCAGTTCCAATGTAGAAAAGTGAGAAAAATCAAGAGTAATAGAAAATCGAGTGTGAAGAAGAATTGGTTAATATTTCAAAAACAGAATCTCACCATTCTATAAATTATATCCCTAATGTTGCATATAACTATCAGATTTAGTTTGATGAACTGTCAGAAAGGCGATTAAAGAGAAAATGCTCTCACACATAGATCACAAATTTAAAGTTTATGTTTATCTTTAAAATTACTACTCTTCTTGGGTCTTAAAAATATTTTCTGAATTCTTAAAATAGTGATTTTAGAATTCAGAAAACTCTCATGGTATAACTAAGCCATTTAGTATGACTTTACTTTCCCAATCATATAAAAATTCTCTTTTATATGAATACTGATTCAGGTCTAAGCCCTGTAGATAAGATTCTAACAGCCTACATGCACTTTATGTGTAAAAAATGGCAAGATCCATTTTAAGGCCCATAGTTAAAATACTAATTTGAGAATATAGCAGTCTTGAATATGCTAGGTTTTCAGCGACTGTGGGAATTTTAAGTTTTAAACACAGATTGAAATGTTCTTAACAAGTTAGATAAGATAGATTCTTTATTCCTTTTTCTGCCTTTTTTTTTTACTTTTACTTGTTCTGATATATAGAAATTGTTTTCTCAGAAGTGTTTAATATGGCTTGTATGTTTTCTCCCCTCCAAATCTCATGTTGAAATGTGACCTCCAATGTTGGAGGTAGGTCTAGTGAGAGGTGTTTGGGTCATGGGGGTGGATACCTCATGAATAGCTTGGTGCTGTCTTTGTGGTAATAAATGAGCCCTCTCACTCTTTGTGTTCAAATAAGATCTGGTTGTTTAAAGCAGCCTGTCACCTCATACCTCTCTCTTGCCCCTACTGTTGCTATTTGATGCACTGTCTCTCCATTCACCTTCCACCATAATTGTAAGCTTCCCAAGGGCCTCAGCAGAAACTCAACAGATGTGGGTGCCATGCTTTTACAGCCTGGAGAACCATGAGCCAAATAAACCTCTTTTCTTTATAAATTACCCTGCCTCAGGTATTTTTTATAGCAGGACAAACAAGCTAATATAGAAAATTGGTACCAAGGAGTAGGGAATTTCTATAAAGATATCAGAAGACGTGGAAGTATCTTTGGTAGTGGGGAACAGGCAGAGTTTGGAAAGTTTGGAGGTCTCAGAGAAGACAACAGGAAGATGAGAAAAACTACAGAACTTCTTGAGACTTGTTAAGTGGTTGTGACCAAAATACTAATGGAAATATGGCCAATGAAGACCAGGCTGATGAGGTCTCAGATGGAAATGAGAAAGTTATTGGGAATTAGAGCAAAGGTCACATTTGTTACCCTTTAGCAAAGAACTTGGCTGAATTGTGCCCATGCCCCAGGACTCTGTGGAAGTTTGAACTTAAAGAGTGATGACCTAACGTATCTAGCAGAAGAATATCTAAGCAGCAAAATGTTCAGGGAAGAAGAGTATAGAACTTTGGAAAAGTCACAACTTGACCATGTGATAGAGAAGGAAAAATCATTTTCAGGATAGAAATTCAAGTGGCATGTGGTGCAACCACTTTCTACAGAGAATAGCATAACTACAAAAGAGCCAAATGCTAATAGCTGAGATAATGGGAAAAAAGCCTCAAAGACATTTTAGAAATCAGTGAGGCAGTCCCTTTCACCATAGGCCCAGAAGCCTAGAAGAAAAGAATAGGTTTTAGGGACAGTCCTAGGGCCCTACTGCCCTGTGTGACCCCAGGACACTGCTCCCTGCATCCTTGCTACTCCAGTTCCAGTTGTGGCTCAAACATCCTACAGCTCAGGCCACTGTTTCGGGGGGTGCAAGCCATAAGTCTTGGTGGCTTCTGTCTGATGTTAAGCCTGCAGGTGTGCAGAATGCAAGAGTGAAGGGAGCTTGTCAACTTTCACCTGAATTTCAGAGGAGATATCAGAAAGCCTGGGTGCCAAGGCAGAAACCCAGTGCAGGAGCAGAGTCCCCACAGAGAGACTCTATTAAGGTTAGATCTAGTTGTTTAGAAAATTCTGGCATCTCCTCCCTCTTTCTCTTGCCATGTGATGCACTGGCTCCCCCTTCATCTTCTACGATGATTGTAAAGCTTTCTAAGGTACTCAACAGAAGTTGAACAGATGCAGGTGTCATGCTTGTATAGCCTGTAGAACCATGAGTCAAATAAATCTCATTCCTTTACATATTACCCAGCTTCAGGTATATCTCAACAGTAATGCAAACAGGCTAACGCAGTGATCAAAGGGGAGTTAGGGAGAAGTGAGGCTTATGTATATTATTCTATGATTTTTGCTAAAAATTTTATAGCACATTCAATTAGTTATAAATTGATCTTTTACGAAAAGAATAATCAAATGGAAATATAATAATCATATAAGTTATAGATAATTCATCAGAATTTTCTTCTTATTCTTTTATACCAATTGTGGTTTTTAATTCTCGGGTTTTCTCAAGAGGAAAGTATTTCAAATGCTCACCTGACAATTGCAGAAAGAAAAAGAAAATCTCCTCATGTCACTTAAAAACTATCCAATGTTGTCTAATATAATCTGACTCTGTATGAAGATAAACTAGAAACATGTAAAGAATTGCTGCAATGAGAGTGCTCCAGATACCTATTGTATTAACAGATCCTTTTCCTGTGTGAGCAGTGAAATAAATCCTCTCACCTTGAGGAATTATCAACAAATTATTACTCAAATTCCTACTAGCAGAATGTAACCAAACAATAGAAATAACAAAGGAAAGTATTACCTCAAGAGAGGAAGCATTGTTACCTTATTCATGAATTTCAAAAACAGCACTTTGCTTTTGTTCATTACATGTTCTCAAAAAATTGCTTTTTAAGTAAAAGCAAAGATTTAGTGAATGAAATAAAATGACATGTTCCCAAAAGCCTGTTCAGTGTGAAACTTTTCCTAAGACTTCTAAATTTCCCATTTTTATAAATCTTCAGTTCTAAAATATAATTGCTGTTATTAACTATATATAGAATATAACTATTGCTGAGGAGAGAGATTTGATCATTGAAAAGTTCACAACTTATTTCATTTATTGTTTCAACTGATGCTGCCTTGAGTATTTCAATGTATTTTTTTAATCCATATAATGCAAGATTGCTGATATAGGAATTTGAATAGTATTCAGTGTAGTTTTATAGAGAAACATTCTCGATTTGGAAAAAAAACCTTTTGAATGTCACATTTACATGTGTGCTTGAAATTCCATATTGGCAAACAAAGCATGAGAACAATATTTATTTTGAATAGTCTTTGTCTTATTCACTAATATTTCCACAAAAATTTAGAGATTATATTAAGAAGTTGAAAAAATTCTTATCACAATTTAGCTGAAATGTTAACATAAACATGACTTTTTAGAGTGTGAATGAGATAAATACTTTTCTCATGCATTTCAATGTCATCTGTATTCTTCCAAAGTATGGTTCTATTGAGCTAGAGAATAATGTAACAGCTGTCAGAGTTAGTTTGTCTTCTTAATGCTCATATACTAACAACATGTCATTGACCGTTGCCTTCTCCATTGTGTCTACTCTTCCAGAAGCACTCAAATAGTGAAATAGCCTCTAAATTGCATCGTCTCATGCTATTCACCATGGAAAACACAGAGAATATAACTTTGTTTTAAATAGATGTATCTAAGGCTATTCATCAAATATTAGGTAAAACAAATAAACTCTGAGGACATTCCAAACTCTGAGTTTGAATGATTGTAGGAAAGTGTTAGATAACTTTGTGATTTAGCAGGTTTTATTAGAAAATGAGTAGTGTGTGTTTTTGTATTGGATAATTTTGCCTTTATGATTTCTATATTGCTACTTTGGACTAAAATAAAAATTACCTCAGTTTGGAATCTTCCAAGTGTTTTCTGGATCTTACAAGTTTTCTTTTAAAAATTTTACTTCATCCATGAGCTTTTTATTAAAACTGGATTCATCCTTGAAAACTTGACATTTTCAGAAAAACTTGACATATAATAACATTATAATATAATGTAATATTTAAAAGATGGGAATTCAGAATCAAATTCTTTTGGTCCAGTTACAGAGCCTCTCTAAGACCAAATTTTTCCTATTTTAGACACTTACTCAGGAGATAGTCCTACCTTGTAGAATTACCGTGAGGGGCAAATTACACAGTGAAAGCAAAGCACTTAACAGAGTGCTTTACAAAATTTAAGTATTATTATCATTTACTATAAATAGCAATGGCTCATAAATTTTATGTAAGAGAAATGGCTCCAAACCACCTTTGGCTTTCTACTTATGTCAAGTCTAAATATATCACTTGAACAATGAAGCTCAACTTTAGACAAATTTAAACTCATAGCATGAAAATAACTTTTTTTGTGTAACAGATTGCAACACTCTACATTTATTTTGAATGCTCCTTAATGAGTTTTCATTTTAAATGACTTGAAAAAGGATATTGTTAAACTACTTTAGTTTATATAGCTCCAAACTTGAAATTAATGCTTGAATGTAATGTTCTTTTTTTTTTTTTTTTGTAGCCAAATAAACCCAATGTTTCAAGGGCAGAGAGATGTTAAGTGTTTTTTCTTTCTTTCTTTCTTTCTTTCTTTCTTTCTTTCTTTCTTTCTTTCTTTCTTTCTTTCTTTCTTTCTTTTTTACCTTATTTTAGCACAAGATGGGCTCTATGATGGACTGAATCACTTATTCACAATGATTTGTTCCTTCTCACTTTAGCTATGTTTTCCTGAAGGTGATGGATAAGTCCTTAGTTCTTATGAATTACTAATGGAAGTGTGTGGTATGCATGAATGTCATATATGCAACAGTATTAAGTTTAAGAACCATTCATTATTTATTACATATTATATGTTTCTATTTATTAACAAGGTCATATGGGTCTAGTCTGATATACTGCTCAACTGTATTGATATACTATTCAAAATTATTATAACTTTTTAGTTGAAATTACTCAGTTACATAGCAGACATAACTTTGTTATATATGTGAATGTAAAATATGTAAGTTTATTAATGTAAAGTTATCTAACACTTTCCTACAATCATTGAAACTCAGAGTTTGGAATGTCCTCAGAGTTTATTTGCTTTACCTGATATTTGATGAATAGCCTTAGATACATCGATTTAAAACAAAGTTATGTTCTCTTGGTGGGTTCTGTTCAGAGGCTATTAATTTTAAAAGAATGCTCCTTTGAAAAAAAATCCTTCTTTAAAAATTAAATAAGAAAAAATGTATTACCAATAATAGAATTTCTATAGGTTGTTGTTTTCCGAAATTTTCTAATTGTGTTAGCTCTAGCCATATGATTCAATAAATATCAATTTATTAAGTAATTAGTATACTTAACTAGTATTATTTTAGTTGTTCCAATGTTTATGACTTACACGCACACAGAGAGAGAGAGAAGCTTTCTTCAGTTGGGAAGACATTTTATACAATTTCTTTTGTATTTCTAGTTCTCTAACATGTTCTGTGCAGTCTTTGCTTTCCTGCTTGTCAGATGAAATGCCTAATTACACGCATACTTCTACACTTGTGCACTGGTGAACTGCTTAGTGTGGAGAGTTAACTGTGAAGTTTGTAATTTTCTTTAATAATGTTCGTTTATATTTATGATATTTATGTTCATGCACGACTTCTTTCTGAATTGTAGAGATTCTTTCTCTTTCTTTTCTTTCTTTTTCTCTTTTCTTTCTTTTCTTTTTCTCTTTTCTTTCTTTTCTTTCTTTCTTTCCTTCTCTTCTTTCTTTCATTCCTTACATCCTTCCTTCCATTTTTCTTTCATTTTATTTAATTTTTTTGTATTAATGATACTATACTGCTTCTTAGAGAATTAATGCCAGTCATTTTAAGCATTAATTACTTCCTGTAATACCAAGTGTCCATAATATCACATTCTATGCCAGTTTTTGTTTGTTGGTTTGCATTTGCTTTTTTTGAGGATAATTTCCTAAGATATTAGAGAAGCAAATATAAAATCTGTCAGCTAAAGGTAGAAAAAAAATCACTTTTAGTAAAAAAAAAAAAAAAAAAAACAGCTTATTTTTCTAAGCCCTTCTTACATGATGTTGATAATTCACGATTTCTACAAGGCTACTTAGCCTTCTCAGAAAAGGTATCACAGCTATTTGAGGCAATCAATTATACTCACGTGGTGCTATAGAAAGAACGTGCTGAGCCCATCCATTTTGCCCCCTTTTTGAAAGCCAAAGTAGCACATATACTAGGGACTTATCCAGAGCCTTCTTAAATCAACTTCAGCAGTTGTTTCCTTGAGAAAGTTTTACAGTCTGAAGATGTTTTCCCTGGTTTCACTTTCTCACAAGAGAAAGTAGACAGCAACTCAAGAAACCGTGAGTTGAGACCAGCTAAATATGTCTCTGTATCCCCAGGCTGAAAATAAATTCTAAGGATCTGGAGATATTATTCCTTCTTTGCAAGCCATTGTGTTTATCGTTTCCAATCTACCGTCACTTATTTCTTATAACAATATAACTTTTCTCTAAGTTATAAATGGCTCACTGGGTCTATAAATGAAGTAAATATACATAGAGTTACTAGGAAGTTATTTACATTTGAAATAGCTAATACATTTTTCATATCTGTAAAACCTACAAGTTCTTATTTTGCTCTCTATAAATTTAGTACTATTTCTGATCATTCCAGTCATTCCTTTACATTTTTAAATTATAGTTTATTGCTTTTTAGATAGAGGAATTACGCAGATAAATACCCTGTGTAACAAAATGTTAATTTTGTGGTAGCTATGAGCTACATAATTTTGGTCATGAAAAGAGCAAACAAACTAGATTTGGCAGAAATTAAAGTAGTCCCGATTCAGCAGTAACCTTACACAAAACCTAGATTCTCTTGTAATCAAATCAGACAAACTAGATTTGTATATAATTAGATCAACATAATTAAATTCCCCATCTCTTAGGGAACATCAAAATGCACATGCGTAGGATTCATTATTTTTTCCCTTTGTCCCTAGTTGCAGTAATGAAAATCTATACCCAAGAACTCAGCTGGGCCTGCCACTTAAGAAGAGAAGTTCTTTTCCATTGATACTCCTTAAAATTAACTTTGCTGAAAAACTAATTGTATTTTTTAGAGAAACAACGTTGCAATATTTTCCATTAAGTTTAATTTGATTCCATTGTTCATCCACAATTTTAAATATTAAAGTTCTTTTTAAGACAATTAACAATTGGGGATCAAGAATGCAAAAATGTATTCTTTTGTCATAATGGATTTTTTAAATAATCGAAAGACTTGTGCTGATCAACATCAATACAAATTTTGTTTTCACACTTTTGCTCATCATTAAAAATTAAAAAATTATTAGGAAATGTAATTAATATTTATTGATTTTTGTTTGATATATAGATTTTCTATGATTTTTACAATCTTCACATGAATTGCCATTACCATTTTTCTTAATATAAACATGTTATTTAAAAAGCTATACATAGTTGGTTTAAAGTATACTGTAAGATATGCACATTATCAAATTATAAATTAAGATAAAAAATAATGTTGGCCAAAATATGCCACCCAAACCCAGCATGAAAAATAAGCAATTTCAAAAAAATATTTATTTTAAAAGAAAAAAGACCAGGCATAAAGAATACAAGGTGTAAAATATTTCCTTATTTACTCATCTCTAAATATAGGTGTTACTACTGGAACAAGGATGAGGATTATGTTAAATGAATGAAGTCAATGTTCTTCAATATACACCTTTTTAAATGTACTATCCTTCCCCCAAGGACTAGATGAATTTTCTAGTATAATTCAAAGAAAACCAGTGCAGAGTTTAATCAAGCATGATTTTCAATTTTACTCCCACACCCATAACCCCTCGGGAGACCATTCTAGCAAAGTCTTTCTTCAGCAGAGAATGATTTATGTTTCTATATCCCAGAGACAAATACTTTTTTCTCACCCTCAGTAAAACACACTTCTCCTCGTTATTATCTTCTAAGGTGTTGTTTAAGGCATAGCGTAAAATATGCTTATTTGTGACTCCAAAAATAAGGCTTACAATAACTTAGGAAAAAAAGATAATGGGCTGTGAGCCTGATCAATGTTAAATTCAGAATCCGGAGAGAAAGATAATAGTAAGCAGCTGTAAATGTTTCCATCAAAACTCCTTTAGAGGATATTTAGGGATATGCTTTGACATACACTCCTTTTCTGTTCGGAAACTTCCTCATTCCATGATTCCCAAGCTCAATAATTTAGTTAATTTATATTTGTCCTTGGTATTTTAGGTAATATTTCTTCATGAAACTTCAGCTCACAATTATGCAAAAATATCAGATAGCTATATGCTTCCATGTATCTTGTGCTTCGTATTTACTGCACTTAACAGAATTTTAAATAAATATTTTGCTCTACCATTACTTCTTAAATTATTTGTGGCAAAAATCAGCCTCCCCAGTCCCCACAGTTTGATAATAACACGCAGTTTACCCCACATGTGGAGTATCATGCAAATTTAACAGCACCCCAACTTTTAATGAAGTCAGTCCGCTCATCACATACTTGGCTACAGAGACCATATCACATTGCTCTAAGATTTTCTTCTCAATTTCTGTACTTATTTCAGCACAGACTGGTAACAATTTATGCATGACCATTCATTTATTAAACATATCGTAAGTGTCACAAGCTGTGCAATTGAATATGTAATTTAGGCGTTACCTGCTGGAAAGATCACAGGAGCAAGAATCTGTTGGTCATATTTCCTGCTGTATGCTTATTAATGAGCACAGTGACTTTGTGCATAAGAGGTAAGGTCTTTTACCAAAAATTACCACAGAAATTATATCTAGGAATTACATATTATCTAATTTGGTTGAAGATTCTTCAGTGTGAACATTCAAAATAACAATTATCCATTTTGATACAACTCTTTTTAAAAAGTATCCACAATGAAAAATATAAATATTCTTAAGAATCTAATGAAAAGACCAGTATTATGTCTCTGTGGCATATTTATACAGGAATGGTGAGAGGTAGGCTGCAAGTACAGGGCAAGACTAAATCATGAATATTTTGAAATTACTGAAGAATCTGAATTTATTTTATAAGCAATATGGTAGGAAGAAAGTTTTCTGAGAAGATGGCAATATAGTCAGAGGTAGTTTTTAGAAAATTTAGTAAGTCAGTGGTTTGCAACATGTCTTGGTGCGGGTGAGGACAGAAAGAAGAAATGGCAGTTCATTAGATAAATTGCATGCAGAAAATTACTTGGATTGGAAATGTTCAGAAAACTGTCATATAATTTCTAACTTGCTTATCACTTTTATGGTAATAAACTTTATTCTATTTTTTTAATTAATTTTGCTTAATTTTTCATCCCATGAACAACACATTTTTTAATAAATTGATAATGCAATTATCAAACCCGATGATATGGTTTGGCTTTGTGTCCCCGCCAAATCTCATCTTGAGTTGTAATTTCAAAATCCCCATGTGTACTGGGAGGGGCACAGTGGGAGCTAATTGAACCATGGTGGCGGTTCTCCCATGCTGTCCTCATGATAGTGAGTGAGTTTTCATGAGATCTGATGATTTTATGAGGGGCTTTTTATCCCTTTATTCTGCATTTCTCTCTCTCCTGTTGCCATGTGAAGAAGGACATGTTTGCTTCCCCTTCCACCATGACTGTAAGTATTCTGAGGGCCCCCCAGCCTTGTGGAATGGTGAGTCAATTAAAACTTTCCTTTATAAATTTTCCAGTTTTGAGCAGCTCTTTATGGCAGCATGAGAATGGACTAATACACCTGGTAGACAAAAAGCAGGACGACCTAAAGATACCTCACCTTTACCTTTAGTAAGTTACCTTTAGTAAGAGGCATAAATACTAGAATACAGAACTAATCTCCATAGATATTCTAGATAGTGACATTTCTGTGATGGAGTGCAATAGTCTTTGTGATGTAAAGACATTTCCTCCAAACACAATTCCAGGAAACAGGAAAAATGTTTGATAGCATCACTGGATTCTGGAGCCAAAATTTGATGCAATTAGTTACCATGTATTTATTACAACCCAATTCAGAAGATTCATGAAAATGTTCAATCTTGAACCCTTAAATATTCTCCATGATCAGTTAGTATTGGATCTATCAAGTCTTAAATCTCAGTATATGGAGCTACACTCCATAATGAAGTGAAAGGGGCAAATATGCGGTAGGACCTATTCAAATCCAAAAGACCAAGTAGGTTACACATGGTAGTTTCTTGTTTTTCTATGATAGCAGCATTGCTTCCTCTCTCTACTCTTCCTATAAACTTATGTGGATTTCCATTAAAAAGTTAAAAGTAAAAGGAAAGAGGTAGGCTTGATTTACATATAGATACTCTTTGCTTAAATGGACCTTCTAAAATAAACTGAGGTAGCAATGCAGTGTTTCTTAGGTATAGCTGTAAAACACAGGGGAAAAGTACATTTCCATGAGGCAGAACTTTCATCAGTACATTTGATTGTCCACTTTTCCCAAATAGAAGAGAGTCTAGAGTTATGGATTTATACAAGGGTTTCACAATGTCAACATTATTAACATTTGTGCCAGAAATATCCTTGTCGTGGAGGGCTGTCCATGTGCTCTGCTGGATGCTTCATAGCCTCCTTTGCCTCTACCCACTAAAATGCCAGTAGCATAGTGAAAACAACAAAAAAGTCTCCAACATTGTTCCCTCTCACATTGAGAACAATTAATTTACGCTAATTATTGGGCAATTGTTAATTGTTTAGCTGGATGACTGGGTACTTGGAAGAGATAAGACTGAGAAGGGGTAGCAAGTAATTCTGGGAAAGCAGTATGTTCAATGTACCTCACAGAATATGCACAGGCTGTGAGCACGTTTGTGTCCCATGCTCACCAAAGTACATGCACTCTAGAAGATCCCTGAGTAACCCAGTAGAAAAGATAGATGCCTTAAGGGGAACATCACACTCCGGGGACTGTTGTGGGGTGGGGGGAGGGGGGAGGGACAGCATTAGGAGATATACCTAATGCTAAATGACGAGTTAATGGGTGCAGCAAACCAACATGGCACATGGATACATATGTAACAAACCTGCACATTGTGCACATGTACCCTAAAACCTAAAGTATAATAATAAAAAAAAAAGAAAAGAAAAGATAGATGCCTATCAATTTTCCTAAGCGACCATCTCAAAGTCTGCTCAATGGACTAATGAATAATCACATTTATATGGTAGTGAGATGAAGGTTTTATATGTATTTTATCTCTCAATAAGCCTTGTGTGGAATAAGTGTCCAACTGTTCAAGAACAAATATCAGAAAAAGTTACTGATAAATTGCAATTCCCTGGGGACAGTTACATAGAACATGATTTATTGCAGTCGTTCAGGCAGATGTTCATGGAATTAACTGAACTCACCATGTGTCTATGATTCAGAAGTTGTTGTCCCTATAGAACATTGTGATATCTATTAACGTACATTTTATAACGTTAACTTGAGTTTCAGTACTGTCACAAAAATATGATATATGCTCTGATCCAGGGGAAATTTTATGTCATTTTTCTCTTAGCTAGACAAAGAAAGAGTGGGTATATAGATGGTGTACATATTTTGTTAGATTTATATCAAAGTACTTCATGTTGTTTAGTGCTGTCATAAATGGTATTGTATTTTTTGTTTCAAATTCCAGTTGTCTATCAAAGGTATATAAAACAGCAACAATCTTTTGTACATTAAACTAATATGTTACAACGTTGCTGCAACAGCTTATTCATGTTTGAATTTTCTTTTGGTCAATTTTTGGGGATTTTTTTTACATAGACGATGTTATCTATGAACATAGTTTTATTTCTTCCATCTCAAACTGTGTAACTTTCATTTTCTTTTTTGTCTTGTTGCATTAGTCAGGATTTTAGCAAAATGTTGAATAGGAGACATGAGAGGTGACATCCTAGCCTTGTTCCCAATCATAGGATGATAGAATCTAGCTTCTCTCTACTAGATATCATGTTAGCTCTACTTTTTAAAAATATATTCTTTATTGATTTGAATAAATCCTCCACTGTTTCTAATATGCTAAGAATTTTTTTTTGAAAAAAGTGTTGGATCTTGTCAAACACTTTTTCTGCATAGATTGATATCATCCCATGCTTTTTTTTTGTTTGCTGTTGATGTGGTAAATTACATTATTTTATAATATTTTCAAGTATTGACACAGCCTTGAAAAGCTGAAATATATCTTGTGTAGACGTGGTATACATTATACATAATTCTTTATATAACTTCTTAGATTTGCTGTAATAATAATTACTTGACAATGTTTACATCTATCTTTCTCTGCTTTTAATTTGTTTTATTTAGACCATGCATAAAGTGATTGTTGATATAGTTAGATTAATGTCTACCATATTTTACTCCTTACTAAAGTTGCACTTGTTTGGTTCTTTTCTTATCTTCCTCTCTTTACTTGCCTTCTGTGGTATGAATTGAGTACTTTATGTGATTTCATTTTATCTTCTCTTAGGATATCAATAATATTTTCTTTATAAATTTTTATAGTGATTACTCTTAAATGTTTCTTGTTTGTTTAATTTATTTTTAAATTTCAACCAGTTATACTTGATTCTCTGTGGAGAAAGTCCACAGGACTCCTCATATTGCTATCCCTAAAGTACTTCTGTTCTTCTCAGGTGTTGATTTGATTTAAATTTGATGAAATTGAAACTGAACTTTTATATCAACTTAGGAAGAATTTACTGTCTAACTAAATTAACTCTTTGAATCAATGAGCATTAAATAGCTTCCTGATTATTTAGATGATTTTTCTTTTGTAATGTTTCTTAACTTTCCTTATACAGGTTTTTAAAATTTCATTAGCTATATTTTGAAAGATTTTATTTTTTTATTCCATTATAAATGGAATAAAGCAACACTATAGAATATGTTATGGTGAACAAAATGTTCTTAGTGTTAATAGGAGATGGGTTACATGAGAAAATGAATTTATCAAAACTAAACAATGCAGTTAAGATCTGTATATTTTAGCTTATTTAATGTACTGGTTCTCAGTCAGAGGTTATTTTGTCCTACCCTCAAGGAATATTTAGCACGGTGTGAAATCATTCTTTTTTTTTAACATCTATGAATAAAATCCATGGATGCTGCTGGACATCCTAAAACCCCTAAAACAGGTCCCATGTAACAAATAATTATCCAGCCTAAAAGAGCAACAATGCTGCTGTTTAGAACTCTTACACAAAGTGCATGTGACCTTTAAAAATTACATTTGTAAAATTAAAAAAAAATTAGACAATTTAGTTTCTAAGAGTCAGTCAGGGTATTAATATAAATGTTAGTATACTTTGAAAGTATCAATGTACAAATTTTCTGAGAAGAGGTATATTTCACTGAACTCAAAATAAAGGTAAATATGAAAATTTCAACAAATATTATAAATTGAGAAGGGATGCAAAAGCGATCTCTATCATTTTGAAGCAATAGCATGCTGTTCCACAAAAGCTACTCAACTATTAAATCAGATATGTGATTTTATTGAAGAAAAATCTAATAGGTGTGACCAGTTTATATTAATAAGGGACACATTTTTGGTAACTGGGAGAAGTTTCAGCTTCCATCAAATAGTTGAAATTTTCACCAGATTTATTTGCGTTATGTGTTTTTTCTTGAAATGTCTTTTATGCTGACATTGTCACTTCACCATGAGCATGTGAAACCAATAGTTGATCATTATAAAGAACAGTCAAAGCATGATTGTTCATACAGCCTGAAGAGGGAAATGTAGTTTTACACACAGGAAAAGCTAGAAGGAATCAAACATGATTTCCTGCACACCCCACATTAGGATAGAGTTATATCCAAACCATCTTAAAGGCAGGCAGACTTAAAATATAAATAAATAATCTCTATAAATGGTGTCTTCATTTTTATTGAAAATTCTACTTAATTTTGCTTAATATACTTTATTAGAAGGATATTACTTTTGGTTGATTTATCTATAAATTAATTAAGGCATTTAGCTTCTATTTTCACTTTCACTCACACGAAATTATTTCTTTACTC
Source organism: Symphalangus syndactylus (assembly GCF_028878055.3). NCBI lineage: Eukaryota > Metazoa > Chordata > Mammalia > Primates > Hylobatidae > Symphalangus > Symphalangus syndactylus. Next base: position 75,129,858 of record NC_072438.2, on the reverse strand, counting down.
AAAATAATCAAGTCGGATTCTACCCTGAAACCTCCCTCTACACTTTTTCTTCTTTTACTTTTAATCATCGCAAAATCTCATTACATCTCTTTCATTTAATATCTAGGTTGCTTCCAAAATCACTCCTATCTATCCATATATCTGCAGTATCTCTCCTGCACATACAACATCAATGTATTTTTTTTAGTTTCTATAAGATTATCATATTTACAATTTTCCATTATAACAATAATTAATGTTTTTATTTATTTAAACAAGGCGATTTTGCTGAAGACAACTGTATAAAAAACAGAGGAATTCGATTTTTTAAAGTCATAGGACTATTCCTATAGAATATTCATTTTTACTCATTTCTAATTATAATACATGTAGGGGCTTTTCATTAACACATTAATGTTAGTGTTTTTAAGAAGTAATTATTTTTATCAATAAAATGCAAAATATTCTTCTGTATATAATTCCATCTACTAGGGTATTTGCAGTAGTGTGATATCTCGAAATATTTTTTTAGATATGAAAGACTAAGACAAGACTTGGTCAAGAAATTATGTATTTGGTCAAATCTTCTTCTCAAGGATATTTTTAATTTGGGCAATGAATGAAATCAGAATATTAGGTATTAAAAAGCCATCTTCTACATTGTTACCTCAGTGTTGAATAAAATTCCAAATTTGACCCATTTTTGTGCTTAAAATATACTAAAATCTTTCCATTCCTTGTATCATAATAAAGCACAACATCTTTCACTCATAGACTCATTACATATACATTGTCCCCTACCATATTATCATATCTACTATATCTCTTTTAGATATTAAAGACCCAGAAATAAAGAAAACAGTGATGGTCTCTATTTTAAAGAGCAGGTTAGTAAAATGGTTTCAAGTGTTATGAAAGCTATAAGATTGAAAGACAAAAAGAAATTTGGAGTTGGTTAAAGAAGCCCTAACGTGAAGGATGAAAAACTATCTTGTTATTTGAAGAGTAAAACAAAATAGCTTTCTTCAAATCAGAGAGAAGAATAAATAAAAGCTTCAGTTAAAACTGGGCTCTTTGGGTTCAATGAGCAGAAAGCAGTTCTGTTTTCTTGGGACTTGGTGAACATTTTTGAAACAGAGCAAAGTGAAGTCGAAAAGACCGTCTAGAAACCTTTCAAGATTATTTGTTCCATGGGATTGACCTTAGATCCTATATTTAATAGAGAGGTGTTGAGGCTTTTTTTTTTTTTTAAGACGGAGTTTAGCCCTTTCTAAGCAAGGAAGGTATATGATCTGATTATATTTGAAAATATGAAACCAGCTATTCATGAATAAAAGATTGTACAGAGACAAGAAAACCTGTAGATAGACTGGTTAGGATAACAGTGAGATAGACTAAGTGACAGATATGGTGCTTTGAGCAAAAATGATGAAAGTGAAGATGGAGAAAATTACCTAAGTCATATCATATGATAGTGATATATTCAACTGCACTTGAGAATGGATTGCACAGAATAATGAAAGGAATAGATAATGATGTGATAGGTCTTTAACTTGATGAATTAATTCCATTACTGTGCTTTTCACTCAGTTGGCAGAACTGGGAAAGAAAAGTAAGGAGTATCACAGCATTCATTATTTTAAATGCAAAGAGTCTATATTGTGGGTTTTATGTTTTCTCTTCTGCATATTAGACCATGTTCTGGCTGGCTGGATCAAAATTAAAATGGAAAGAAAGTTGGTTGTGTATCTTTGACACAGAAAATATTTTAATCGTAGTTATAAGGTAAAATCCAAATGCATAGGAGAACTTCCTAGCAGCTAAAAATGAGAACTCGGGATGCTGCTGAGTAGGTTGGGGAAAATTTTAAATGTTGGTTGTAGCTCTGGGGGAACAAGAGAGATAACTGAAAGCCGTATCTATCCAAACCGTGTGGGTTCTTCATCACAGATGGATATTTGCATCGCTTGTCTTAGATTAGTTAGTAAAACAAAAGGAAGATATCTCAGTCCCCACTTTCCAAGCAGCCCCCACACCAAAAGTCCAGAACATATCTGATGTTATCATCATCTCTATGAGCCAAGCATAGTGCCTACCATATAGCCCAAAACTGTTCAAACTGCAAGAACAAAGATCAGTGTCCATGCATACATTATTAGTAAAAAAAAAAGAATAATATCTTTATATCATATTCTACTGCTAGGCAAGTTGGCCAGTGCTTTGTAGGATCTTCCTGTTAAGCAAAGAAGAAATTTAAGGAATGTACTATTTTCACAGTTTTTAAGATAAAGCATCTGAAGGTCAGAGGTGATGTCCAAAGTTACAAAGCCTAGCTGCAAACTAGCGGAGTCAGGCTCAAATAGATATCTTCAGATTTCAAGTACATCAATCATCAAACTTTCCTCTATACAGTCCACCCTGCCCCCCGCCACCTAGGAGAATAAAATAGTTATGCAGGATTGCATAACTTGACCTCATTAGGACAAGAAACTCTCTCTGTCTTACAGACACTCTTATCCAGGGGTTACATTCACTGTAGGCTGCTAAGGGCTGCATCAGCTCACCTCACAACCCGATCATTCATAAAAACTTTGAACTTAAAAAATGTCAGGGACTTCACTACCTTGAACACAGGTCATGGATATATTTCATTACTCAAAAATTGTTACTCAAAATTAAAAGTCCGAATATGAGTATCATCATCATTATCAGGTTTTATTTCTTTAAATATGATTTATAGAAAAAACACTTCTTAATTTTCTTCCTTTAAAGTCATATATACCATTGAATTTTGAAGTAGCTCAGTTTTAGTCAAAAGCACGCTAACACAATTATTTTTCATGGGGTTAGCATGGCCCTGTCTCTTTTACAAGTATGAAGCAAATTGCTATAAAATGCCATTGGCATCCCTCTAAGGTTAAAATTCTCATGAGGAATTGGAAGGTAAAAATTAGTCCAAATGTTTTAAGCTTAGAAAATTGAATGGAAACATAGAATAAAATTAAAGCCATTCCACCTTTTGCCATCATGTAAACATTATTTTTCAACTTTCTGATTTTTGAATTTTGAGGCAAACAGGATGTCAGTGTGGTGGTTCTGAGTGAGCAAAGAGAGGAATGGTATCAAATGAGATGAGAAACAGCTAGAAGCCAAACTCCTTTTGTGTTCTGATGAGAAGCTTAAATTTTAATCTAGGACCAAATAGGCTAGTTAGAAAAAGTAGATTGAGATAATTTGATTGATTTGATAATTTGATTGTAACTACCCATTGGAGACATCAATAAGGGTTGCTTCTGTGAGTGGTCTGGAAAGTGTGAAATTCGGATTGTAGTGGGTTGGCCTGTGACAAAGTATATGGCAAGAGAGAAAGCAGGTATGGGAAACAATTGGACATACTTTTTTTTATGAGTGTACAGAATGCCAAAAAATGTAGAAACTACTAGTGACATAAGTCAAGGAAAAAATAAAATTCTGCGTCTATTTGAGTGTGTGTGCTGAAACCAGAGATACTAAAACATGTACTGGGGGAATTATCTGCTATAGAGAAAGTATTGATTTAAAAAATACAAATTAGTCTACGAGAGGTGAGAAGATCTGAGATTTGAAGGTCAGGGAATATCATTAAAAAAAAGGTACAGGCACAATGGAAAGAATTTGCTGATATACTTTCACACTGTTACCAGAATAGAATATAAAGTTTTTTCACCAGATATTCCATAATACCCATTTCACATCATAGTCTGAATAGAAACTTTGGAATCAGTCAATCCAGATTTCAAATCAAATTCAGGTAATAAGTACTGAATCTGTTGCAAATTGCTTCCAATTAATTTCATTCTTTTCTTTTTCTTCTTTCTGAACTCTTCCCTACCCCCAGCAGTGATGTCTAACTGGCCAGAGGTTTTCCTTCTGGGTCTGACTAAGGCCTATGCCCAGAGAAATCCTCAGGTTCTCTACTAATTCATATCTCATTTTTTAACCATTTCATTTGTTTAGAATGAATTATAGAAAATTGCTTAAAACTAATTACTGTAATGAGATTACAAGATTTTTCTGAGTTAATACATTACCCATTCAATGCTTAAAATATGCTTTCTAAAATCAAGGTCTTGTGTAAAAATATACAGATTTAAAGGCAAAGGCTTCCTAATACACCAAAATTAGAAGGCTTCATTAGGAAGAAAGCTCATCTTTCCTCAGATGGCAATATGATGATGGATTTCTAAATTTGATTTATGTATAGATTTAACGCTTAAGTATACTCTGGAAAATAAGTGTAGAGTGATATAAAAAGGGGGGGACGTTGTTGAAAAACACAAACCATTCTGAAGATAGTAATAAATCTACTGAGAATCATGTAGAAAATGTTTTAAATATGATTAGATACTTGAGTAATGGATTTAAGGATTTCGTCATTAAATTTTATAAGATTAATGGGAAAATACATGAAAATCAAAAAAATATAATTAGAGAAATTTATCCATGGTTAAAAATGCATTTAGATATTCAGGCCAATATTTAATATCCCTTTAACAGAAATGCATATATAGGTTATATATATAGATATATATATATCCTACATAATTGTATACTATGTGCTATAATTACTTATATATAATTACGGAATATATATCCTCATATATAATTTATGTAAGTATATAATATATATTCACTTATATATGATTATGGAATATATATATATATCTCCTACACAATTTTATACGAATACATAGTATATTTCTGTTATGTGTATGTGGAGTGTGTGTGTACACACACAATAAAAATAAATTTACATAATATATGTGGACCATATTTTTCTTTCACTATCTTTCTTGTTAACATTTAGTATGTGTTTGTTTTAATTTGGCAAGAGCTTCAAGAAAGTATACCGTTTGTAAAAGTATAATGGGATATAATTCAATTACTTTATTTGGGGAATATCTAAAGATGAAAGTTAACATTTTTTCCAACGATAGCAGAATAATCATTAAGGAAACACAATTTCCTCAAGCAAGAGTTGGAAATTATAACCCATGGGATGGGCAAACTATATCAATTACATGTTGATCCTATTAGAGTTTAGCTTTGGGCATTATTTGAAAATTTTCTCTATTGCTGTCAATATTTTATTGCAAATGTCCTCAAAACTTTTTCCTATTTATAATCATACTTGCATATGTGCCATTAACATCATATGATAAAGCTTTGAAAACCACTCTACCCTGATGTAAAACACAAAGTTTAAATATTAGATCAAAATTTTTTATTATACTCTATATACATTCATGAATTACAAAAAATAAAATGGTAAATTCTCTTTCTTGTCATTTTTTTTTTTTTTTGGTCCCAGCCGCAGGACAAAAATCTAAGTATTTTTTTCTTCCCCCCACCCAGAGGAGAGGGGCTGCTTTATAAGCACCATAATAATTTATAATGTCATTTTATCTTAAATTATCTTAAAGTACAACAGCCAGATTTTTTTTATTTAAATATCTGATTCTACAAACACACAGACACACACACACATACATATGTCAGCTTGTGTTTTAAAATCTTAATAATTAAGAAAAAAGTTAATTTGTATTTGGGGCAAGAGAAAGTTACTCTTTAGAAAAGAACAAAATGGAATTTTGGGAGGTGATAGAAATAATCTCTATTGTAATTGTGATGGTGATCATACAGAACTGCATATTTTAGTTAGCACTCATCAAATTGTAGAATAAATTTGTAAACATTTGTATTTAAATTTTGCTTCAATAAATACAACTGAGAATAGTAATTTCACTAGCACGATGAATGTTCTAATATCTCTGCTTATCATTGATAATATTTATTTTGGTAATATTTATATAAATTTCTGACACATTATAAGGAAGCTCATATTCATTTCAAAATGAATATTATAGTAAACTGAGGTAGATTAATAAAAATTATTAAAACCAATAATATTTATTTTTGTTGAGTATGTGAAGAAATATTTACGTTGGAAATGTAAATTCACATCATAGTTTTAGATAGAAATTGCACAGTTTCTGTCAAACTACAAAGACATACTTTAAAAATTTTTATGTTAAAGTATTAATGAAACTAATACATATTTAATAAACATATTTAGAAATGTGACCATAAAAGTACTTTTTATATTTTCTTGTTCTCAATGACTAAGAATTCTATAGCATAAATAAAATATGCCCACAAAATGTAATTATTGTAATCTGTCTGTAAAACAAATTGTAGATCTTGTCAATAATGTATTGTAGTGTCATGTGGCTGCTTTAGCACCTGATCACAAGCTTACTTGCTTAAGACAACAGATATTTATTCTCTCACAGTTTCTACAGGCCACAAATCCAAAGTAAGTATCACTAGATCAAAATCAAGATGTCAGTAGGTACATACTCCCTGCAAAGGTTCAAAGGACAGAATCAATTTCTTGGCTCTCCAAGCTTCCAGAAAGCTAATATTCAGCATTTCTAAGCTCGTGGCTACATCACCACAACCTTGAAGCCAGCATCTTCAAATCTCTGTCTACTCATCTTCCGATTGGCTTCTCCTCTCTGTGTGTCAAATTTCTCTGTGCCTCCATTTTATAAGGATACCTGTGATTGCATTTAAGGCCCAGATGGATAATTCAGTAGAATCATGACACCTCAAGACTCTTCATTTAATTACTTCTGCAAAGACACTTTTTCCAAAGAAAGTAATATTTATAGGGTCTGGGGATTAGAATCTGATATCTCTGAGGGCCATTTTAGTAATAGGATACCTTTATAAATAAGATATATATAAATACCTATACAAAATTCTGGAAGAACCCATAATAATAAAAACTGTTAAAATATTTAACATTGCAAAAGGCAAATGTTTATACTGAGAAACTGTGTTAATAAGCCTATTTATAACACTAACATTTAAAGATTAATAGTTACATACTCTGGCATAAAATACCATGTGTATTAATATAGAGTTTAACTACAGTGTGTATTAACATAGATTTCTTATGGGTGATAATATGCATGTGACAATATAGATTGATTAAAACCTTAGATTGTTTAATAAACTCAAAATACTAATTATACCCTTAAACTAAAATAACATTATAAAACAAGCAATTGTTAAATATTTTATTTATTGTATGTGCTTAGTATAATATTTTTAAAAGGCTTTCATGAGTTTATTAAAGATAGTCCTAGCAATTTTTGAGATTAAAAACATTTATGCTTATAAATGGTACTTTATACTACTAGAACACATTTTCCAAAGGGATATCTTTTTAACAAGCTGTCAGTGGTCATTAGAGAAATGCAAATCAAAACCACGATGAGATACCATCTCACTCCAGTTAGAATGGCGATCATTAAAAAAGTCAGGAAACAACAGATGCTGGAGAGGATGTGGAGAAATAGGAACACTTTTACATTATTGGTGGGAATGCAAATTTGTTCAACCATTGTGGAAGACAGTGTGGCGATTCCTCAAATATCTAGAACTAGAAATATTATTTGACCCAGCAATCCCAATACTGGGTATATACACAAAGGATTATAAATCATTCTACTATAAAGACACATGCACACATATGTTTATTGAGGCACTATTCATAACAACAAAGACTTGGAACCAACCCAAATGTCCACCAATGATTGACTGAATAAAGAAAATGTGCCACATATACACCATGGAATACTACACAGCCATAAAAAAGGATGAGTTCATGTCCTTTGCAGGGACCTGGAAGAAGCTGAAAACCATCATTCTTAGCAAACCATCACAAGAACAGAAAACCAAACACTATGTATTCTCACTCATAAGTGGGAGTTGAACAATGAGAACGCATGGACACAGGGAGGGGAACATCACACACGGGCCTGTGGAGGGGTGAGGGTTAGGGGAGGGATAGCATTAAGAGAAATATCTAACGTAGGTGACGGGTTGATGGGTGCAGCAAACCACCATGGCATGTGTATACCCATGTAACAAAACTGCACATTCTGCACACGTACCCCCAGGAACTAAATGATAATAATAAAAAAGGTGTTTTAATAAAGTATTTTTATATTTAATTTCTATGATTTACTAAAGTCTCTGGAGGAATTAAAAAAAGAAAACTCTACAAGTAATTTTTTTTTTCTTATTAGGAAAAAATATTTTTCCAGATGAAATCATCACATAACAATGACACACATTATTGCTATGAAAAAAAGATAGTTGTCTTTTCAGATTAATATTAATGAGAAAATTCCAAATTTTTCCCATGTAGAAATATAAAAGGAAAAATTAAACATATTATTACCATTATCAAAAATTTATTTTGTTTTTCTTGTTTTTTTAACTTTTAATTTTTATGGGTACATAGTAGGTATGTATATATTTGTAGAGTACAGGAGATATTTTGATTCAGGCATGCAATGTATAATAATCCCATCAGTATAAGTGGGATATCCATCACCTCGAGCATTTATCATTTCTTTGTGTTACAAACATTCCAATCAAAATTTTTTAGTTATTTTAAAATGTAAAATAAACTGTTGTTGACTGTTATAACCTTATTTTGCTATCAAATACTATACATTATTCATTTGATCTAACTATACTTTTGAACCCATTAACCATCCCTCCCCACCTGCCCAATCCTCCACAGTCCCTGGTAATCATCATTCTAATCTCTAGCTCTATGAGTTCAACTGTTTTAATTTTTATCTCCCACAAATGAATAAGAACATTCAATGAAGTTGTTTTTCTGTGCCTGACTTGTTTCACTTAACATAATAACTTTCAGTGTAATCCATGTTGTTGCAAATGACAGAATCTAATTCTTTTTATGGCTGAATAGTACTCCGTTGTTTATACGTACCACATTTTCTTTATCCATTCCTCTCTTGATGGACACAGGTTGCTTCCAAATCTTGGCTATTGTGAATGGTGCTGCAATGAACATGGGAGTGCAGATACTTCTTTGATATACTGATTTTCTTATTTTGGGATGTATACCTAGCAATGGGATTGCTGGAACATATGGTAGTTTTATTTTTAGTTACTTAGGAATCTCCATACTGTTATCCATAGTGACAGTACCAATTTGCATTCCCACCAACAGTGTATGAGGGTTTACTTTTCTCCACATCTTCACCAACATTTGTTATTGCTTGATTTTTATTTATTTATTTTGATAAAAGCCATTTTAACTGGGGTAAGAAGATACCTCACTGTAGTTTTGATTTGCATTACTCTGATGATTGAGGATTTTTGAACACCTTTTTATGTAGCTGCTTTCCATTTAAATGTCTTCTTTTGAGAAATGTCTATTTAGATCTTTTGATTACTTTTAATCAGATTACTAGTTCTTTAGAGTTGTTTGCACTCCATATATATTCTGGTTATTAATCTCTTGTTTGCAAGTAATAGTTTTCAAATATTTTATCTCATTCTGTGAGTTGTCTGTTCACTTTGTTGATTGTTTATTTTGTTTTGCAGAAGGTTTTAAGCTTGATGTACTTCCATTTGTCTATTTTTGCTTTGGTTGTCTGTGCTATTGTGGCAATACTCAAGAAATCTTTGCCAGATAAATGTCCTTGAGGGTTTCCCCAATGTTGTCTTTCAGTAGATTCACAGTTTCAGGTATTATATTTACATTTTTAATCCATTTTGTTTGGTTTTTGTATATGGTGAAAGATAGCGGTCTAGTTTCACTTGCCTGCATATGAATATCCAATTTTACCAGCATCATTTTTTGAAGAGACTGTCCTTTCCCCCACTTTGTGTTGTATGTTCTTGGAATCTACTTTTGTGATGTAGGTGCTTATTGCTAAAACTTTCCTCTTAATAATGCTTTTGCTATATCCCATAGGATTTGGTATGTTTTGTTTCCATTTTAATTTGTTTCAAGAAATTTTTTTAATTTTCTTGTTAATTTCTTCATTTACCCACTGGTCATTCAGGAGAATATTGTTTACATTCTATGTGTTTCTATAATATCCAACATTCTTCCTGTCATTGATTCCTAATTTTGCTTTATTATGATTAAATAAATGTTTGATATTATTTCAATTTTTTCTGAATTTTTTAACATTTGTTTTGTGATCTAACATATGGTCTAGCCTGATGATCCACATGTGCTGACGGGAAGAATGTGCATTCTGCATCCATTGGAAAAAATGTTCTGTAAATATCTATTAGGTTCATTTGGTCTATAGTGCAGATTAAATCTCATTTTTCTGATTTTCTGTCTGGATGATCTGTAACCAGAATATATATGGAGTGCAAACAACTCTAAAGAACTAGTAATCTGATTAAAAGTAATCAAAAGATCTAAATAGACATTTCTCAAAAGAAGACATTTAAATGGCAAGCAGCTACATAAAAAGGTGTTCAAAAATCCTCGATCATCAGAGTAACGCAAATCAAAACTACAGTGAAGTATCTTCTTACCCCAGTTAAAATGGCTTTTATCAAAATAAATAAATAAGTGGGGTCTTGAAGGCTCCAGCTATTATTGTTTTAAGGTCTATCTGTCTCTCTTTAGCTCTAATAATACTTGCGTTATAAATCTAGGTGCACTAGTATTGGGGGCATATAATTACAATTGTTATATCCTTTTTGCTGAATTGACCCCTTCATCATTAAAATGACCTTCTTTGTCTCTTTATTGTTTCTGTCTTGACATCAATTTTATCTGATATAAGTATAGCTACTCCTGAACATTTTTTTTTTATTTGTATAGAATGTCTTTTTTCATGTCTTTATTTTTAGTACATGTGTATCTTTATAGGTGAATTGTGTTTTTTGCAAGCAACAGATAGTTGGATCTTGTTTTATTTTCCCCAATGTAGTCACTCTATGTGTTTCGATTTAAGACTTTAGCACACTTATATTAAATGTTGTTATTTGTTTCTCGGTTGTTTTGTGGTCTTTTATTCCTTCCTTGCTTCCTGTCTTTTCTGCGAAGGTGATTTTCTATGGTGGTGAGCTTTAATTTCCTGCTTTTTATTTTTTTGTGTGTGTATCTATTGTAATTTTTATTTTTGATTTGAAGTTGCCATGAGGCTTGCAAAGAGCATCTTATAACCCATTGTTTTAAACTGTTGAAAACACTGATTACAAAACACAAATAAACTAACAAACAGGCAAAGAGAAAACTTGTACAATTTCTATATTTTAAATCAACATTCCTCACTTTTTATTGTTTCTATTTATATCTTATTGTCTATGTCTTCAAAAGTTGTAGTTACTGTTTTTCATAGATTAATCTTTAATCGTTCTACGCAAGATATGAGTAGTTAGCACAACATAACTATGGTTTATAATAATCTGTGTTTGTCTGTGTACTTAGTATTAACATTGAGTTTAGTACTTTCAGATGATTTTTTTTTTCTCAGTATCAACATTTTCTTTCAGTTTAAATAACTCCCTTTAGCATTTCCTGTAAGACGGGTCTGGTGTTGATGAAATCTCTCAGCTTTTTTTTTTTTTGGTTTGTTTGTTTGTTTTGCAAATTCTTTATTTCTCCTTCATGTTTGAAGAATATTTTCACTGTATATGCTATTCTAGATTTTTCCTTTGGAAGTATAAATATGTCATGCCACTCTCTCCTGGCCTGTTAGTTTTCCACTGAGAAGCCTGCTGCCAGAAATACTGGAGCTCCTTTGCTTGTTATTTGTTTCTTTCTCTTGCTGCTTCTAGGATCATTTTGTTATCTTTCACATTTGGCAGATTGATTATTAAGCGTCTTAAGGTCTTATTTGGGTTAAATCTGCTGTTTGTTCCATCACCTTATAGTACTTGAGTATCGGCATCTTTTTCTAGTTTTGGAATGTTCTCTGATAAACCTTTGAATAAAGTTTCTACCCTTATCTCTCTCTCTCTCTACCTATTTAAGGTCAATAAATCTTAGATTTGTCTTTTTGAGGCAATTTTCTAGATATTGAAGTTGTGCTTCATTCTTTCTTATTATTTTGTCTTCTCCGAGAAGCTTACTAATTCTTTTTTCTGTTTGATGAATTCTTCTACTGAGAAATTGTGATGCATTCTTCAGCATGTTAATTAAATTTTTAAGCCCCAGAATTTCTGCTTGATTTTTAAAAATTATTTTAATTTCCTTTTAAATTTATCTGACAGGATTTTGAATTTCTTCTCTGAAGTATCTTCTATTTTATTGAGCTTTTTCAAAACAATTATGTGTAATTCTCTGTCTTAAAGATTAAATATCTTTGTCAATCTAGGATTGATCACTGGTGCTTTATTTAGTTTGTTTGGTGAATTTATGTTTTCTTGGATGGTCTTGATGCTTTTGAATGTTTGTCAATGCCTGGTCATTTAAAAAGTAGGTATTCATTGCAGCCTTTGCAGTATGAGCTTCTGTGTATCCTCTTTCTTGGAAAGGTTTTCCAAGTATTCAAAGGGAACTGACTGCTGTAATCTAAGACTTTGGTAACTACAACCATATCTGCATTAGGAGGTACTCCAAGCCCAGTAATTCTGTGGCTCTGGCAGGCTTATAGAGAAGCTGCCATGATGGTCATGGCTAAGATACAAGAAATGTCTCTGGATTACTAGGCAGAGACTTTTATTCTCTTCTCTTACTTTCCCCAAAACAAGGAAGTCTCTGTCTCCTTGCTAAGCTGCATAGAGTTGGGGGGAAGGTGAATAAAGCATCCCTGTGGCTACCACCACTGGGACTGTGTTGGGTCAGACCCAAAGCCAGCACAGCCCTGGGTCTCACTCAAGGTCAGCAGTGACCACCACCTAGCCACCACCTATGTTCGATTAAGGTTCTAGAGTTCTTCAGTTTGTAGGTGGTGAATCCAGCCAGGATTGTGTCTTTCTCTTCAGGGCAGTGAGCTCTCAGCCCTGGGCAGGTCCAGAAATGCCTTCCAGGAGCCAGGGCCTAGAGTTGGAAAGCTTAGGAATATACTTGGTGCTCTATTCTACTGCTGCTGAGCTGACACCCAAGCCACAAGACAAAGTCCTTCTGACTATTTCCTTTCCTTTTCTCAAGCAAAACGTCTCTCCTCATGACGATAACCACCTCAGACCCATGGTGACTACTGCTCGGCTGCTGTCAATGTTCACTCAAGGCCCATGGGTTCTTCAGTCAGCTTGTGATGACTGTTACCAGGCCTGGGTCTTTCCCTCCATAGAACTGGGAGCCCCTCTGGCACAGAGAAAGTCCAGAAATGCTGTCCAAGAGGCAAGCCTTGGAATTGGGGACCCTAGAAGCCTGCTTGGGGCTCTGTCTCACTGTGGTCAAGTTGGTATCCAAGCTGCAAGACAAAGTCTCTTTAATCTTTTGTCTCCTTCCCTCAAGCCGAAGAGGTCTCTCTCTATAGCCATCATAGCTCAGAATGTGCTTACTTACATCTGAAGCCAGCATGACACTGGATCTCACTGTAGGCCCACGGTGAGTCCTGCCTGGCTACTGCTGGTGTTTATTCACGGCCCAGCGGGCACTTCAGTCAGCAGCTGATAAATCTTTCCAGAACTGGGTTCTTCCCTTCAAGACAGTAGGTTCTCTTCTGACCCAGGTTGTGTTTAGAAATGTCGTCTGGGAGCTAGGGCCTGAAACAAGGGCCTCGTGACTCTGCCTGGTGCCCTATTCTTCTGTGGCTGAGGTAAACCCAAGCTCCAAGACAAATTCCTTTTTTAGTCTTTCCTCTCTTCTCCTCAAGCAAAAGGAAGCGTCTCCCACAGAGTTGTGAGCTGCACTACCTGATGTTTGGGGAAGGATTGCATAAGAACTCCCTTGGCTGCCCAAGCTGGTGTCTCACTAGGTCGAATGTAGACCAAGCCCACTGACTCTGAGCCCAACACAGCACCAGGATTTGCCCAGAAATTGCCATCTCTCTGGGCTAGACTGCCTTTCAAGTTTATTTAGAACCCCATATCTCTGTAGCCCACTGTGCTGTGTCTAACCAGAGCTCAGGTTCTGACCACTGGATTGAAAGATTCCCCTCTGGCTGGGGCTGGTCTTAACGCTCCTGCATGGGCACCAGCTAAATTCTCCCCTGTGTGGCTTTCTACTGTGACTAGCAGTGCTGGGTTCCAATATAAAGACCCACAATGACTGTGCTCTCCCACCCCCAAGGACACAGATTTTCTCTCCATGCCACATGGCCACTGCAAAGGGATTGCAGAGAGGTGTCCTCAGCAATTCAAGACTGACTCTCCTACCCTTTCAGTGCCTCTTTCCTTCATATGATGTTAAAACCAGGTACTGTGATTGCTCATGTGATTTTGGTTCTTACCTAGGTGTTGGCTCATGTGTATAGTTGTTCAATGTGGTGTTTCTGGATGAAGCATAAATGCTAGAGGGCTCTAGTCAGCCATCTTGTTTCATCTCCCTCCCAAACTTTTATTTTAGTTAATTAGGGATAAACCTGTGGTGTCCAACAGAGCCTGTCTCGGAAGGCTTACAAATTTGGAAGGTAGGAGAGAGTGTATAACTTTAATATAACAATATAAGTGAGTATAATCTTAATGCAAATAAGGTGAAATCAACAGCAATAAATGACAGCGAAAGTCAGTATAGAATGCTCTTTGAATTGTAAAGTTGTATGGAAATTCAGGGGCTCTGTGTTTAATTCTAACGGAATGTAGGAATTTCAATGATGATATCTCTGGTATATAATTAGCAATTACAACATCTCATAATTAGCAATTAGAGTCATCCCATGTTTCTCTTTCTCTCTTATCTCTATCTTTATCTTCTCTTTCTTTATACTTTTTTAACATCATCACACAAACCATGATAAGATCTTTTTTAAATAAAATCTTAAAGTTTTAATGAATAAAGTGAAAAATTATACTACTGTCTTAATGTTACTTTACTCAGTTACTGGCTTTGATTTTACCCTGTAAAGCCTTTATTTTGTGAGCTAGATGATCCCAAAATATATCAGATCTGACTCACTTAATTTCAATACATTTTAACTATGCTGAATGTTGAGGAGAAATATAATAACTTTTATTTCTTGCCCTAAGAGAGCTTTATTGGTCCTTTCAAAAAATATGCTGAGTTGACAAAACAGGATTATCATAACACATAATTTTTTAAGACAACCAGGAAGTACCTATTGTGGCCTGAGGTCTACCTGGGGTAAACGCTACCAAGACAAGTGATGTGCAGCTCACTTTTTAAAAATGTCAAAATGCCTGAGTTACAGCAGAAGGGTAAAAATATACATATATTTATAGTTTTACTAAAACTTGTTTTCTATTCCAAAATGTACTCACTGAGCCTGAGGAAGGCCTATCAGCATGCTTTCCCACAGCTGCTTACTTTATCTCGGTGTCACAGTTTACCAAAACAAAAATAAAGGCAAAAGAAGGAAGAACTTTGAATTGATTTTATTTTTTCCTTACATGTCACTATCTGTGGGTGAGTCCTCTTAGGGAATAACCATTCCATAATATCTCATTCTAATTTTATATTGACTTATTATTTACCTATTTGTTTTCTTTTAATATGAATGTTCAATAAAAGTGGAAAGAATCCTTTTCACCAAACATGCTGACTTTAAAAATGTTCTCGTAGTAAACTAAAGATCAGTAGAAATGTTTCCTCTCTATATATTACAGCTATTGGGGCCATAGCCTCTCCAGTCAGGCTGCTAGAGAGAAATCAATTTTGTACTCATTTTTTAGAGCCTTATAATCCAGGGAAAGTT
Organism: Symphalangus syndactylus; assembly: GCF_028878055.3. Taxonomy (NCBI): domain Eukaryota; kingdom Metazoa; phylum Chordata; class Mammalia; order Primates; family Hylobatidae; genus Symphalangus; species Symphalangus syndactylus. Next base: position 75,114,217 of record NC_072438.2, on the reverse strand, counting down.
GCTTAATCTCTCCAAGCTACAGTTTCTTCGTCTGAAAAATGGGCATAAGCAGAGGCAACAATAGATAGAAATAATAAGAAAAGAGAGTATTTCTTATTTCTCTGAAACATAGTATATGTGCTGCTATCTAGATCTATCCGTTCATCCATCTGTCATCTATCTATCTATCTATCTATCACCTATCTATATGTATGCATGAATGTATTTGCATGTGTACATATAGTATATGTGTATATACACATATACATCTTTCATATCTATATCCATCTATTTTTATTTCTATTATATTTATGTCAATAATCTATCTAAATGTCTTTTTTAAAAATTGATGAGCTTATGGCTATGGTAACTTAGATTTGGTATACATACTTATTCAGAAGCATCTAGACAACTTCAGAGATAGCCACAGATCTGATATTTCTTAGCTAGTTCATTAAATGGATGCAAGTGGGATTATTTAATCAGGCAATTGGGGAAATTGCATAAATTTTCTCCAGTCTTCTGCAGGGAGAATATCATTAAACCAACCAAATATATATATATATAAACATAGACTGTACTGACAACAGATACAAAGATCAGGGTTAAGATATAGTAAAATTTTAAATAGACAGTGTATCTCAAATATCCTTAATCAGTTTGTGCTGCATTCCCGAACTGTTTTCTTTACTTCAATATCATCATTCAAAAATACATGGTAAACTAATTTCTGCCAAATGTAAAATATAGCTTAGATTTTTATTCACTGTAGAAGTATTTACATTTTCATAGAATATTTACAGTTTAATAGATGATTGTAAAATATTGCTAGAACTTCATTACTCTGATGGTGATATTTGAGACAACATGATGGGTAGAAGTTGTTGTAGAGGAGGGGAGATAGGTAGCTTGCTGGCACCTCCCTATCAAGTAATCCTTGTCAAGTAAAGTAAGCTTAAAACAATTTATGGATTAGAACTAATTTGTTCTGTGACAAAATTTTAGAAATGCAGATTTACTGCTATAAATCAGTATGGGCATTCTCTGAGTTGGTATCCCTTGTGGCCAATAATAAAAGTCCTGCCACTATTCAGTGTGCTCAGATTTGCTGAACGATTACTTACTTTATTCGACATTTTTTCCTTAAGTAAAAAAATATCAGTTAGCAAGATAATTAGCTGCTGTATCATAGATGTATATTCCAAGTTTACACCTTTTTCTTCAGCCCATAACTCTTGCTTCTATTCTGATTTTCATTGTTTTGCTTAGAACACTATCTTTTTTATATTGCTATAAAATAAATATAAAAAATTCCCCTTTTATTTGAATTATATTATCAGATTCTGTATTGTGTTTCTTTATCTAATGACTAACCTTCTGACTCTTACCTACAAGCCTATTTTCCCTAGCTCTACTAAGGTTTACAATTGAAAAATAAAAATTATATATATTTACAGAATACAATGTGGTTTTTTGATATATGTATACATTGTGAAATGACTAAGTCCACAAATTAACATATCCATCATCTCATATACTTATCAGCTTTTGTTATGAGAACATGTAAGATTTACAAGGTTAACTTTTAAGTGTATATTTAATCATATTTAATCATTTCTTCCAGTTGCTAATACATTTTAATCCCTCTTTACTTGTCTGCAGGAGAGGTGATTTCTTTACACAGCATCAAAGGCCCTCTGCTAAGAACTAAAGTCACATTTTCAGAAGAAGCACTTACCATTTTGATGCCTTCAATACCACATCAACTGACATTTCTACATTTAGTTTTTCCCACATTGTCACACACATCTCATGTCGTCTATTGGATTCATTGCCTATCTCTTTCACTGCTTGGGAAATTTATACCCATTGTTAAATATCACCAAAGCTATAAAGCCTCCCTAAATTATCTGAGTTCCCAAAGCATACTGAATATACATTTTTAGCAATTATGCTTATAAGCATTTTGTTATCTTTACAAATACCTAGATTCTGTTTTCTAAATTCCCTGAATAACATGACACAAAACATCTATTTCCTCAGCCCTAGTAATGAAAATAGGTTTCAAATTGGTATATGTAACTTGTTCACTGATTGAAAACAGTGTTGTTTCTTAAAAAGAAGTTACAATGGTCCAAAGTCCCTCCAAAAGATCAATGACACATCTCTGTTTCCTCGTAAGTGCCCATGTTTCTTTTTGTTGGTGGGCTCAGGTCTTCCTGTCCTCATCCTCTTATCTAGGGACATGTTTCTCCATAAATTCGTTAATCACTGACAAGTGGCAGTTATATAGTCTGTCACTGATGGGTTTTTATTGTTGCATCAATCAATTCTTAAACCCTTTCTTCTTGTGTCCTTTGCAGAAGAACTACTTAAACCAACCTTTTAGACACATTTGTCTAGTACTGCTGTTCTCTGCCCTGAAATATGGCCAATCTGGAAGAACTAAACAGAGGCATTTGGGATTTCTGTGTTGGAGAAATGGCTGTGCTCCGTACTTCTTTTTTTTTTTTTTTTTCAGTATTTTTGCTTTCTTTAATGACCTGGAAAATATCTGTGTATTCATCCCCCACCTCCTACCTCCTGATAAACCAAAGCTGCTGCTCCCTTAATAACTTTACCTCCCAACCCCTCTTTTTTTTTCTTTTTTTTTTATTATTATACTTTAGGTTTTAGGGTACATGTGCACAATGTGCAGGTTTGTTACATATGTATCCATGTGCCAGGTTGGCTTGCTGCACCCATTAACTCGTCATTTAGCATTAGGTATATCTCCTAATGCCGTTCCTCCCCTCTCCCCCCAACCCACAACAGTCCCCGGAGTGTGATGTTCCCCGTCCCCTGTCCATGAGTTCTCATTGTTCAATTCCCACCTATGAGTGAGAACATGCAGTGTTTCGTTTTTTGTCCTTGCGATAGTTTACTGAGAATGATGTTTTCCAGTTTCATCCATGTCCCTACAAAGGACATGAACTCATCATTTTTTATGGCTGCATATGGCTGGGTCAAATGGTATTTCTAGTTCTAGATCCCTGAGGAATCGCCACACTGACTTCCACAATGGTTGAACTAGTTTACAGTCCCACCAACAGTGTAAAAGTGTTCCTATTTCTCCACATCCTCTCCAGCACCTGTTGTTTCCTGACTTTTGAATGATGGCCATTCTAACTGGTGTGAGATGGTATCTCATTGTGGTTTTGATTTGCATTTCTCTGATGGCCAGTGATGATGAGCATTTTTTAATGTGTTTTTTGGCTGCATAAATATCTTCTTTTGAGAAGTGTCTGTTCATTTCCTTTGCCCACTTTTTGTTGGGGTTGTTTGTATTTTTCTTGTAAATTTGTTTGAGTTCATTGTAGATTCTGGATATTAGCCCTTTGTCAGATGAGTAGGTTGTGAAAATTTTCTCCCATTTTGTAGGTTGCTTGTTCACTCTGATGGTAGTTTCTTTTGCTGTGCAGAAGCTCTTTAGTTTAATTAGATCCCATTTGTCACTTTTGGCTTTTGTTGCCATTGCTTTTGGTCATTTAGACATGAAGTCCTTGCCCATGCCTATGTCCTGAATGGTATTGCCTAGGTTTTCTTCTAGGGTTTTTATGGTTTTAGGTCTAACATGTAAGTCTTTAATCCACCTTGAATTAATTCTTGTATAAGGTGTAAGGAAGGGATCCAGTTTCAGCTTTCTACATATGGCTAGCCAGTTTTCCCAGCACCATTTATTAAACAGGGAATCCTTTCAGATGAGCATTATTTCCTATTATTCACAGATGAAGCAATGACAATACCGAAGGAGAAATGAAAAATATCTGCTAAAAGTCATGTCTGACATCTGTAGAGTTGAATAGCTTTAGCTTAGTTCGAATAAATGCTTTATAGAATTCAGAATTACAGGCTATTTTTTAGGGCTTATGTTTACACCATTAACATTCAGGACATAAAATGAGGTTCAACTATTACCTTCTATATGGCCTAAAAAATAATGCATTATCTAAACTGTAAACCCCTATTTGTTTTGTATCATACTTTTATCATGCTTCCACTGTCACCCAATATATGTAACTGATCATGTGGAATTTAATGCTTATTTCCAGGTGTCATAGTTTTAGTTTATGTAAATATGTCTAATAATTCTTTATTTGCTCAAATATGTGTTTATGAACTTTATTAATATTGTTGTTCATAGCTCCTGTTCAATGTTATATAATAATTTGTCGTATAAATATAGTGTGATTCTGAAAACTTGGTTGTTTCTAATCTCATGCTATTGTATACATTACTGTGAAAAATAATCCAGTTTGTATTTTCTGGGGGTATTTGTACAAAATTTTCTCTAGAATATATACCCATAAGTTGAATTATTGTGTACAAGATTAATAAATTTTCAACTTTAATAAGCATTACAAAACCTCTATCTTAAACCATCTTAGTGTAACATATCCTGAAATCACCTGTAAAATTGTATGTAATTATCAAAAAAACTCCTAGAACTAAATTAATAAATACAGCATTGCCTGTATATTAGCTATCAATAATTGGAAAATGAAATAAACATATAATAAAAGCATATTTATAACAAGTGAAATTCTTAAGTATAAATCAAATAAAACATATACAGGATATGTATACTAAAAATGAAAACACTGACAAAAATTACCCTAAATAAATGGTGAGATGTAGTACGAACACAGATTGTAAAGCTCAATGTTGTTAAGATATCAATTCTTTCCAAATTGATCTATAGACAACAAAATTTTGATCAGAACTCTAGCAGAATTTGTTGTAAAAATAGACAAGAGATCAAAAACCACATCGATGGAACAGAAATGGGGTCTAAAAATAAACCTATAAAATTACAACTTCTTTTTGACAAAGTTATAAGGATATTCAATGGAGAAAGTATGATCTTTTCAATAAATGGTGCCGGAGAAACTGGAAATTAATATACAATAACAGAACCTCGACCTAAACTTCACATCTTATAAAAATTAACTGAAAGTGAAATATAGATGTCAATAAAAATATAAAATTATGATATTTTAAGAAGAAAACAGAAAAAATATCTTCATACCTTGGGTTAGGCAACAAATTCTTAGACATAACTCTAAAAGTATACTGATAAAAAGTTAGATTTAATCAAAACTTAAAGGTTTTTGCTCTGTGAAAGACATAGCTGAGAGACTGAAAAGACGAGCTATATATTCAGAGTAAATTGCACATATGACAAAAGATGTTTTTCCATATGTGTAAACACCTCCTAAAATCAAAACTAAGAAAACTTAGAGCTAATTTTAAAAATGAGAAAAACTCTTACATATACACTTCAAGAAAAAGGATATACAGCTAACTAATGAGAACATGAATAAATGCTCAGTATCATTACCATAGAGAAAGGCAAATTAAATCTACAATGAGACATCACTCACAAAGATGTAGAGTAACTGGAGCTCTTTTGTATTACCAACAGGAATGCAGTATGGTAAAGCCACCGTGGAGAACAGCTGGGCAGGTTCTTGTAGACTTCAGCATACACTTACCATGTAACCCAGCATTCTATTTCTAGCTTTTACACAGATAAACAGATAAATATTTATTTTCACTATACAGTGTGTCTAAGTGTTGAGAGCACTTCTATTCATAATTGTCTAAGGATGAAAACTACCCAAACATCTTTCAATGAATCTATTGTCCTTAAATGAATTGATTCTACAAAATGTGGCATAGACACACAATGGAATGCTGCTCAACAGTGAAAAAGTAATGAATTATTGCTACATACAACAGCTTGAATGAATCTCAAAATTATTATGCTGCAAGTAGCCAATCTTATGGGCTACATGCTGCATAATTGCATTTATAAGACATTCCAGGACATTAAAACATATGGAGTTGGAGAACATACTAAAATTTATAAAACAGATCACAAACAGTCAATTTTTCTGCATGTACCTTAAATACTATTTTTTTTAAAAAATTACATATTAAAAATAAGGTGGCATGAAAATTTTTTATGAATATATGTGATCACACTTATGTGGATTTTTAATACTTTCTAAAAATAAAGAAGTTGAGGGGGAGGCTCAGGTTGTTAAAATTAATAAAATATTCAGGCTATATAATGTTTGAATGTGATACATTTAAAATAAAACAATATAAATGTAAAAAGTAAAGAAGTAAGGCATATAAAAATAGCAGGGAATAACGAGAGAGACAGACAGGGAGAAGTGGGAGGGATTAGAACGTTGAAAGGAAAGTCAGAAAATATTAACAAATACCCACATCCACATAAATTGGTCAACCTCATTTTTGAGTGTATGAAATCCTAAGCACAGAGCACATACAGGATTCAACAACACACTGCAAGTGTATTACAAATAATTAAGTTGGCTTTTGGTATTAAGAAAAAATTAGAGAGATATTTTAAACAGGTTGTACAAATTATCATATATTTAAATTTATAAAAGTGTTATATTTCCATAGTTTATTCTATTTAGAAAGCGTTATATTCCCAAACTTAAATTGCGTTGATTTTTTGGGTAATTTAAAAATTTGCTTTTATATTAAAGAAATATTTTTGTTTCTCAATAAACTTCTGTGTCTTTACCAAACACGTAATTTTGTATCCCAGAAATGAATTCAACCTAGAGTAGTTAATATAAGAGAATCTATAAGCAGCCTTGGAAGCTTTAGTTATAAAAACTATAATAGGAAAAACTAATTACTCTTATACTGGCGTATATTTTTCAGTGAAATAGATAAGAGTCATGTGTTTCCATAGGATTCTTCAGTGCACAGGTTTTAAATTTTACTTAAAAATTAGACAAGATTAACAAATTATGTTCAACATATTATACAATAGTATGAAAATGACTTTAAAATAAAATATCAAAAATAAGATAGTCAAAATGTTTTAAAAAGATGACACGACGCTTTCACATGCATTTACACAATTCATGCATGCACTCAGTAACTCAGTGTATGTAAAAAATATAGAAACAATGTTACCTGCTGGCATTGTTTATATATCAGGCCTAAGCCTTGATAGATAGAATTTTATAAAATATTTTATCTTTTCATTTGAAGAAAATGTTATAAACACATAAGAGTTGAAAACAGTAAGCACAAAACATAACAATCTAAGGTTTTGTCAAGAGCCACATAAAAGCATTGAAAATCAATTTGGCAATATTTCTGCAGGGTAGGTATTTAGACAGGGTGCTTCCAGTGGCTGGAAATCATTAGAAAGCCAAGGCAAGGTGCCCGTGGTCATGCAGAAGGGTCCCTGAAGGAGCCACGACTCTGCAGTGTGTTCTCTTGGATGATGACAGAGGCCAATTATTTAATGATACAGGGACTGATGTGGTCATTCGATAAAGTTCAGTGCTTTAGATATGATTGAGACAGAATCAGTGACTCTTAATATTATTCATACTCAAGAGGAGATCCTTTTGTTTGTGTGGTTTAAATACTTTCTGCAAGAAAATTCTTTTTTTTTCTTTTTGACAGAATGATAAGTTTTCTTTATAAGTCAGTATGAACTGAGTAGGAATTACATATTGGCAAAAATCAGCTGAGCCAAAAATCAAACCAGCACATCAAATTGCTCTCCAAACTGAACTAAACCAAAGGGTGTGTGGCTTGAGTCTGATCACAGAGAATGACCGCTTAAGATCACCCATGTCAGGTGTTCTTCCCTTGGAGAAGGAGGCACTGGCAGTGTCAGGCATCCTGGAGGAGCCACCCCATAGACTGTGGGTTGATGGTGCAGCCCTACTTATCACCTTCCTAAGACCAGCAATCTCAGAATGCTCAGTGACACTTTACTCATCTCAAGGGTCTAGACATAGGCTCTGGGCAAAAACAACTCCCACACCTCTTTGCTCTCTAACAACAAAGTTGATCTATTTCATTCAAAACTTGGTAGTCCTTGGAGCTCAGCACACCACACCCGAGACACACAACAATAGCACCAGCACCACACACAAATGAGCACTGGGCTGAGCATCTGATGTGGGTGTCTAATGCAAACCAAGCCTAAGTCAGGCACTACTGTTCCCATTTTCAAATGGGAAAACTGAGGCACAAGGCGGTTGTGCAGTTTGCCGAAGGGCATGCAGCCAGAGAATTAGTGAGAAGGAATTTGAACCCGGACCTCCACTGTGGCTATAAACCATTACACTAAACACTCTCCTGCCATAACTAGTGACTGATCTGATCTGATCTAGAACATATGCCTCTGTGACTACAATCACAGTTCCTAAATGCATTTTTGGCTATAGTCCCTTTTCCATTTATGCTGCAGATGTTTACTGAGGGCATGCTACATGTCACCACTGTCCTGGTGCTAGGGACACGATCAGTGGTGAGCAAACTTACTCTCTTCACAGAAATTTTTGTTTAAGTTTTAGGGTACATGCACACAACATGCAGGTTTGTTACATACGTATACATGTGCCACGTTGCTGTGCTGCACCCATTATCTAGTCATTTACATGAGGTGTATCTCCTAATGCTATCCCTCCCCCCTTCCCCAACCCCACAACAGGCCCTGGTGTGTGATGTTCCCCTTCCTGTGTCCAAGTGTTATCATTGTTCAATTCCCACCTATGAGTGAGAACATGTGGCGTTTGGTTTTTTGTCCTTGCGATAGTTTTCTGAGAATGATGGTTTCCAGCTTCATCCATGTCCCTACAAAGGACATGAACTGATCCTTTTTTATGGCTGCATAGTATTCCATCATGTATATGTGCCACATTTTCTTAATCCATCTATCATTGTTGGACATTTGAGTTGGTTCCAAGTCTTTGCTATTGTGAATAGTGCCACAATGAACATACATATGCATGTGTCTTTATAGTAGCATGATTTATAATCCTTTGGGTATATACCCAGTAACGGGATTGCTGGGTCAAATGGTATTTTTAGTTCTAGGTCCCTGAGGAATCGCCACACTGACGTCCACAATGGTTGAACTAGCTTACAGTCCCACCAACAGTGTAAAATTTTTCCTATTTCTCCACATCCTCTCCAGCACCTGTTGATTCCTGACTTTTTTAATGATGGCCATTCTAACTGGTGTGAGATGGTATCTCGTTGTGGTTTTGATTTGCATTGCTCTGATGGCCAGTGATGATGAGCATTTTTTCATGTGTCTGTTGGCTACATAAATATCTTCTTTTGAGAAGTGTCTGTTCATATCCTTCGCCCACTTGTTGATGGGGTTGTTTTTCTCTTGTAAATTTGTTTGAGTTCTTTGTAGATTCTGGATATTAGCCCTTTGTCAGATGAGTAGATTGCAAAAATTTTCTCCCATTCTGTAGGTTGCCTGTTCACTCTGATGGTAGTTTCTTTTGCTGTGCAGAAGCTCTTTAGTTTAATTAGATCCCATTTGTCACTTTTGGCTTTTGTTGCCATTGCTTTTGGTCTTTTAGACATGAAGTCCTTGCCCTTGCCTATGTCCTGAATGATATTGCCTAGGTTTTCTTCTAGGGTTTTTACGGTTTGAGGGCTAACATTTAAGTCTTTAATCCATCTTGAATTAATTTTTGTATAAGGTGTAAGGAAGAGATCCAGTTTCAGCTTTCTACATATGGCTAGCCAGTTTTCCCAGCACCATTTATTAAGTCAGGAATCCTTTCCCCATTGCTTGTTTTTGTCAGGTTTGTCAAAGATCAGATAGTTTTAGGTGTGTAGCATTATTTCTGAGGGCTCTGTTCTGTTCCATTGATCTATATCTCTGTTTTGGTATGCTGTTTTGGTTACTGTAGCCTTGTAGTATAGTTTGAAGTCAGGTAGCGTGATGCCTCCAGCTTTGTTCTTTTGGCTTAAGATTGACTTGGCGATGTGAGCTCTTTTTTAGTTCCATATGAACTTTAAAGTAGTTTTTTCCAATTCTGTGAACAAAGTCATTGGTAGCTTGATGGGGATGGCCTTGAATCTACAAATTACCTTGGGCAGTATGGCCATTTTCATGGTATTGATTCTTCCTACCCATGAGCATGGAATGTTCTTCCATTTGTTTGTACCCTCTTTTATTTCATTGACCAGTGGCTTGTAATTCTCCTTAAAGAGGTCCTTCACATCTCTTGTAAGTTGGATTCCTAGGTATTATATTCTCTTTGAAGCAATTGTGAATGGGAGTTCACTCATGATTTGGCTCTCTGTCTATTATTGGTGTATAAGAATGCTTGTGATTTTTGCACATTGATTTTGTAACCTGAGACTTTGCTAAAGTTGCTTATCAGCTTAAGGAGATTTTGGGCTGAGACAATGGGGTTTCTAGATATACAGTCATGTCATCTGCCAACAGGGACAATTTGACTTCCTCTTTTCCTAATTGAATACCCTTTATTTCCTTCTCCTGCCTGATTGCCCTGGCCAGAACTTCCAGCACTATGTTGAATAGGAGTGGTGAGAGAGGGCATCCCTGTCTTGTGCCAGTTTTCAAAGGGAATGCTTCCAGTTTTTGCCCATTCAGTATGATATTGGCTGTGGGTTTGTCATAAATAGCTCTTATTATTTTGAGATACATCCCATCAATACCTAATTTATTGAGAGCTTTTAGTATGAAGGGCTGTTGAATTTTGTCAAAGGCCTTTTCTGCATCTATTGAGATAATCATGTGGTTTTTGTCATTGGTTCTGTTTACATGCTGGATTACGTTTATTGATTTGCCTATGTTGAACCAGCCTTGCATCCCAGGGATGAAGCCCACTTGATCATGGTGGATAAGCATCTTGATGTGCTGTTAGATTTGGTTTGCCAGTATTTTATTGAGGATTTTTGTATCGATGTTCATCAGGGATATTAGTCTAAAATTCTCTTTTTTGGTTGTGTCTCTGCCAGGCTTTGGTATCACGATGATGCTGGCCTCATAAAATGAGTTAGGGAGGATTCCCTCTTTTTCTATTGATTGTAATAGCTTCAGAAGGAATGGTACCATCTCCTCCTTGTACCTCTGGTAGAATTCAGCTGTGAATCCGTCTGGTCCTGGACTTTTTTTGGTTGGTAAGCTGTTACTTATTGCCTCAATTTCAGAGCCTGTTATTGGTCTATTCAGAGATTCAGTTTCTTCCCGATTTAGTCTTAGGAGGGTGTATGTGTCAAGGAATTTATCCATTTCTGCTAGATTTTCTAGTTTATTTGCATAGAGATGTTTATAGTATTCTCTGAGGGTAGTTTGTATCTCTGTGGGATCGGTGGTGATATCCCCTTTATCATTTTTTATTGCGTCTATTTGATTCTTCTCTCTTTTCTTCTTTATTAGTCTTGCTAGGGGTCTATCAATTTTGTTGATCTTTTCAAAAACCAGCTCCTGGATTCATTAATTTTTTGAAGGGTTTTTTGTGTCCTATCTCCTTCAGTTCTCCTCTGATCTTAGTTATTTCTTGGCTTCTGCTAGCTTTTGAATGTGTTTGCTCTTGCTTCTCTAGTTTTTAATTGTGATATTAGGGTGTCATTTTAGATCTCTCCTGCTTTCTCTTGTGGGCCTTTAGTGCTATAAATTTCCCTCTACACACTGCTTTAAATGTGTCCCAGAGATTCTTCTATGTTGTGTCTTTGTTCTTATTGGTTTCAAAGAACATCTTTATTTCTGCCTTCATTTCATTATGCACCCAGTAGTCATTCAGGAGCAGGTTGTTCAGTTTCCATGTAGTTGAGCAGTTTTGAGTGAGTTTCTTAATCCTGAGTTCTAGTTTGATTGCACTGTGGTCTGAGAGACAATTTGTTGTAATTTCTGTTCTTTTAAATTTGCTGAGGAGTGCTTTACTTCCAAGTATGTGGTCAATTTTGGTATAAGTGCGGTGTGGTGCTGAGAAGAATGTATATTCTGTTGATTTGGGGTGGAGAGTTCTGTAGTTGTCTATTAGGCCTGCTTGGTGCAGAGCTGAGTTCAATTCCTGGATACCATTGTTAACTTTCTGTCTCGTGGATCTGTCTAATGTTGACAGTGGGGTGTTAAAGTCTCCCATTATTATTGCGTGTTAGTCTAAGTCTCTTTGTAGGTCTCTAAGGACTTGCTTTATGAATCTAGGTGCTCCTGTATTGGGTGCATATATATTTATGATAGATAGCTCTTCTTGTTGAATTGATCCCTTTACCATTATGTAATGGCCTTCTTTGTCTCTTTTGATCTTTGTTGGTTTAAAGTCTGTTTTATCAGAAACTAGGATTGCAACCCCTGCCTTTTTTTCTTTTCCATTTTCTTGGTAGATCTTCCTCCATCCCTTTATTTTGAGCTTGTGTGTGTCTCTGCACATGAGATGGGTCTCCTGAATACAGCACACTGATGGGTCTTGACTCTTTATCCAATTTGCCAGTCTGTGTCTTTTAATCGGAGCATTTAGCCCATTTACATTTAAGATTATTATTGTTATATGTGAATTTGATCCTGTCTTTATGATGTTAGCTTGTGATTTTGCTCGTTAGTTGATGCAGTTTCTTCCTAGCCTTGATGGTCTTTACAATTTGGCATGTTTTTGCAGTGGCTGGTACCAGTTGTTCCTTTCCATGTTTAGTGCTTCCTTCAGGAGCTCTTTTAGGGCAGGCCTGGTGGTGACAAAATCTCTCGGCATTTGCTTGTCTGTAAAGTATTTTATTTCTCCTTCACTTATGAAGCTTAGTTTGGCTGGATATGAGATTCTGGGTTGAAAATTATTTTCTTTAAGAATGTTGAACATTGGCCCCCACTCTCTTCTGGCTTGTAGAGTTTCTGCCTAGAGATCAGCTGTTAGTCTGATGGGCTTCCCTTTATGGGTAACCCGACCTTTCTCTCTGGTTGCCCTTAATGTTTTTTCCTTCATTTCAACTTTGGTGAATCTGACAATTACATGTCTTGGAGTTGGTCTTCTCGAGGAGTATCTTTGTGGCGTTCTCTGTATTTCCTGAATATGAATGTTGGCCTGCCTTGCTAGATTGGTGAAGTTCTCCTTGATAACATCCTGCAGAGTGTTTTCCAACTAGGTTCCATTCTCCCCATCAATTTCAGGTACACCAATCAGATGTAGATTTGGTCTTTTCCATAGTCCCATATTTCTTGGAGGCTTTCTTCATTTCTTTTTATTCTTTTTTCTCTAAACTTCTCTTCTTGCTTCATTTCATTCATTTGATCTTCCATCACTGATACCCTTTCTTCCAGTTGATTGAATCAGTTACTGAAGCTTGTGCAGCCATCACATATTTCTCATGCCATGGTTTTCAGCTCCATCAGGTCCTTTAAGGACTTCTCTGCATTGGTTATTCTAGTTGGCCATTTGTCTAATCTTCTTTCAAGGTTTTTAACTTCTTTGCCATGGGTTCAAACTTCCTCCTTTAGCTCAGAGAAGTTTGACCATCTGAAGCCTTCTTCTCTCAACTCATCAAAGTCATTCTCCGTCCAGCTTTGTTCCATTGCTGGTGAGGAGCTGCGTTCCTTTGGAGGAGGAGAGGCACTCTGATTTTTAGACTTTTCAGTTTTTCTGCTCTGTTTTTTCCTCATCTTTGTGGTTTTATCTACCTTTGGTCTTTGATGATGGTGACACAGATGGGGTTTTGGTGTGGATGTTATTTCTGTTTGTTAGTTTTCCTTCTAACAGTCAGTACCCTCAGCTGCAGGTCTGTTGGAGTTTTCCAGAGGTCCACTCCAGACCCTGTTTACCTGGGTATCAGCAGCGGAGGCTGCAGAATAGCGAATATTGGTGAACAGCAAATGTTGCTACCTGATTTTTTCTCTGGAAGTTTTGTCTCAGAGTGGTACCCGGCCATGTGAGGTATCAGTCTGCCCCTACTTGGGGGTGCCTCCCAGTTAGGCTACTCGGGGTTCATGGACTGAGGAGGCAGTCTGTCAATTCTAAGAACTCAAGCTGCATGCTGGGAGAACCACTACTGTCTTCCAATCTGTCAGACAGGGATATTTAAGTCTGCAGAGGTTTCTGCTGCCTTTTGTTTGGCTATGCCCTGCCCCCAGAGTTGGAGTCTACAGAGGCAAGCAGGCCTCCTTGAGCTGCAGTGGGCTCCACCCAGTCTTAGCTTCCCAGCAGCTTTGTTTACCTACTCAAGCCTCAGTTATGTGGGTGCCCCTCCCCCAGCCTGGTCGCTGCCTTACAGTTGGATCTCAGACTGCTGTGCTAGCAATGAGAGAGGCTCCATGGGCATAGGACTCTCCGAGCCAGGTGTGGGATATAATCTCCTGGTGTGCCGTTTGCTAAGACCATCGGAAAAGCGCAGTATTAGGGTGGGAGTGACCCGATTTTCCAGGTGCAGTCTGTCACCCCTTCCTTGGCTAGGAAAGGGAATTCCCTGACCCCTTGTGCTTCCTGGGTGAGGTGATGCCTCGCCCTGCTTTGGCTCATGCTCGGTGCACTGCACCCTCTGTCCTACAATCCCCAGTGAGATGAACCTGGTATCTCAGTTGAAAATGCAGAAATCATCCATCTTCTACATCACTCACGCTGGGAGCTGTAGACTGGAGGTGTTCCTATTTGGCCATCTTTGAACCCTCCCCTCTGCAAGCAAATTCTTAAGGAATTCCTGGGATGAAGAATGTCTTGTTTAATCAGGAAATCAACTGACAATTGAACTTTTGTCTTTTTAAAACTTTATGGCTGCATTTCATTATCAAGGAAGCTCTGAGGTAATGTTATGCCTTGAACAGAATGATTTTATTAAATTCCATTGCCATTACACCACCTCCTCCTTTGAGGTACTTATTGAACATTTCTTTTAAGAAACTGTCCATTGTATCTTTTTTACCTACTCATTTTCAAGAAAAAAAATGTAAATATTTACCACCATTTTGCATATTTTAAGTCATAGAATTGATAAATTTTGTTGTGTTTCTAACACATACTCCCTCTGATTAATCATGTGTGCTTTTAAACCATGGCTATGACAAACAGTCTAATTGAGTTTTTGTGCTGAATAAATACATAAATGAGTGCACAATTAGTGAATAAATGAGTAAATAAATGAAAAGTAGACCAGGTATGTAAATTATAGAAAATTACAATAGAAATTGATATTCTAAATAACTTTCATTCCTTTAGCCAGGGAACATATTTTTACTTTAAAATAAAGTGAATATTCACTGGACCTTACTGATAATATAACATTATATGAAATAAAATTATTTTCCTACAGATTGACAAGTTAAAGTTAATAACAATATTCAGTGTATATTCGCTCTCTCTCATATATCTGTGTAGAGTATATGTGGAGTGAGCATGTATTATACATATTATATATACATGGTATATGTGTGCATAAGTATGTATGCATATTGCGTATTAAGGTATATGTGTGTGTATATACATCCACTTTACTCACATATACATGCACATACTCATATTTTCAAGTAAAATTGGAACGGTATAGATTGGCAACATGCTTTTATCTTCTTTCTAATTCATAAACTATTATTAAGCTTTCTCATATATTAAGCTATATATAAAATTTTACATAATGGTTGTACTATATTCAATAATGGGGTTATACAATGATTAATTTGGGCATTCAGATGTTATATGTTTCCTATGATCTTACTCTGTGACTTCTATAGCATATTTAATTACTAAATATCCTTTTGATTCAGGGGAACTTTTGTGGGCTTTGCATAGAATTACATTATGCCACTAATAGATTTCGGTTTCAGGTATTTCATCTTTTTTCTGTCTTTACTCATAACTTTAATAAACAGTACCAAAAATTAATCCAGTTTGGGCTTGTTCAATTCATCTTTTTCCCCTACATCTTAAATCCTATTCTGTTAAATTAATAGTCAGGAACTTTTGTTTTGACATATCTCTAGGATACTAAATTCATCATATTTAGATTCAAGTTAATGTGGCTGAAATTATGAATAATTTGATTTTTAAAATATTAAACCTTGTGGAATCATGTTAAAGTGTTACACACAGAGTAAAAACATTCTCTAAATACACTGATATATTGATAAATTGACAGACATACCTAGCTTGTCTCCCTATCTCTTTTTCTCTCCTCCTTTCCTTTTATCTCTCTCTGTTTCTCATTCTCTTTCTCTCTCTCCCAGCGTGTATGTGTGTGGATTTTAACTGGCCTCTTTGATATTTCACAATATAGAACAAAGAGTGAATGAATAATCTTACAATGTAGTGAGAAACAATACATAACATCTTTAAATAAAGCTCTTGCTATTATTGGCTATTTAACTTCCAGTAAAGCATAATACGTAATAGTTAGAAATAACTATAATATTCAAATATTCATTTATTTAAATGAAGTGTGACTAGAATTAAGAAAATATAGTTAGTAGTTCACTACTACCCATTAATATGTTTATGAATAAATCATAACCCCCAAATTATGTTGTATATTTGAAATATAAATAAAATTATATATATGATCATTTTCTGAATTTGAGAATAAGAGCTGACAAAAGAAATTCCTAGTCCATAATTCCAGTCTTATGTTTAGAAAAAGAAAAATGCATTGCAGTTAAGAGACTTGTTCAAGCAAACCTAAAACATAGTTAATCTGGGGATTCTGGGTCTCTGATCCTTTTTACTAAGCTTACTCTGCTAAAGGGCATTTCCAGGGGTAAAGAGCTGTTATTTTTTAGTGTAACCTGCTTGTGTGCTGGATTAAACCTCTGAATTGGTTGAGTCAGTGAATTTTACGGCACTGTGGTGGTTCCTTTCCCACTAGTGCAAGTTCCTATTCTTTCAGTTCCTAAACATGGCAGACCTGTGCCTGCACTTGTCTAGTTGGGGTTCTCAGGCTTAGTACAAGACTCTTCATGTCAAACTGTCAGCGCAACTGGAAAACAGTCATAATCTGACCCTGTTGCCAATTATTTCACTAATGACAGCAAACTCCACACTTTTGCAGATATTTTCAGGTCAGAATCAGACAAAAGAATTTAAAAACAGTTTGAGAAAATAAATTAGAGATTTTTAATTCTCCAAATCTCTGAAGAGATATTTCATTACAATAAAATAATATGAATAAAATATTTTGGTGTTCTTCACAGGCCATTAGCACAAGCTCTGCCTTGAGTAGGTGTTGAAGAGAGACACAGCATTAAGTATGCTTTTGCCCCCAAGTACATTACAATTTTTAAAGAAAGAGATCTAAAAAGAGAATTTTCTCACATGGAAATAAGAATTATCTATGCACTGTATAAGCAACAAGTGTCACACAGTTTATGTATTGAAGAGATGAGAGTAATTGAAATAAGCTTATTGAAAAATACATTTTAATACAATATATAATGTGGTTTTCCCAGATAGTGATATAACCAATGAATATTTTCTCAATATGTGTAAATAAACGTTACAGTTTTACCCATCTTCCTTTCATATTTCAACTACAAATTAGTAGTGATCAGACCTTTCTAAAGAATAAATATTTATATTATACTATTTTATAATTAAATATAATTTCATATAGTTATGAAGTAAACGTTTATTTTGTGATGTTCAAATGATAGTGACAACAATTCTTTGAAGTATTACTACATCATTTACTACATGTTGTTTTCCAAACTAAGCACATTATGTATGTTTCCTCAATAAACCTTAACACACCTCTTTTGTTTGAAGACTGAGTCTCAGATTACATAATTTATCCAAGGTCAAGAGATGATAGGTTGCTGAAACAGAGTTTGAATTCAGATCTGTATAACTGCAACATCTTGTCCTTAAAATGATGCTATAATTCATTCACATGTATAATGGCATTTTCTATGTGAAACTGTGTCATTACTGGAGGGCTACAATATACTTGAAAGCATATGTTAAAATAGGAAAATGGTATTTTAAAAATCTCTACATTAAATCAGGAACTGTACCAAAAAATGAAAATAAAATATTACTACATTCCTTCCATGTTACTTCCTAAGGATATTATGTGTAACAATGCTAGACAGGATTGTAAATCATATACAGAGATTAACTAAGGCTCACCAATCATTCAATGTCATAGAGCATTCACTTGACTGTAGATAAGATCTTCTAAGTAACAAGACTTACTGTGTTATTATATAGATATATGAAGTTCCACATTACTATACAGAATAAGGCAGACAGCAGATGTTCCCAGTTATACATGGTGACATTAACATGACAAAATTCACATCAGCCCCGAAACTCATCTAAAATTCCATTACCTCATTATTGATTAATTGCTCCAACTTTAAATTTACTTGGGATGAAGCTGACTTACATGTCTACTTTGTCTATTTATTCCAGAATGTTCTACCTGTCAAAATGAAGGAATCCGATTATTTTCTTTCAAAAAAGAGAATAGGTATACTGACTGGCACAGCCACCCTTGATAAAAACAACACATGTGCACAATGGGCTTGTTCATCCTAACAAAGACAAATTACACATGTAACAATTATGCATGTAATTAGTTCCCCATGACTAAAATAATGGAAATACTTTAAATTTTACCAAGGTGTTTTGTACCCTTTTTCTATTTTTCTTTTTATAGTTTTGATCCAAACAGAAAAACTATAAGGAGGAAACACCACTGTGTCTTAAATGCTATGTAAGTGTTTTGAAAATTCCTAAAGGGAAAAATTGAAGTACCCCTGAGGTATTGTTTTATTTGTTTGTTTTTGGAGGTGGTACGGTAAGTGAAGTGTTGAAGATGGTATGGTAACACTTGTTGGACTTCTTTTCATTTCTAACTTGAGATAATACAACTGTACATACTTTTCCCTGATCACAAAACTATTAGATTGACCCATATGAATACAGACATGTCTCCTGTGTTATACTGGGCATACATCTATTACTGCATTTTTCAAAATAATTTATTCTCATAAGTTAATGAATAATCAAATGCTATATGATTGAAGAAGACTGATGGGGAAGGGGTTTATTTATCAGAAGATACTCTTTTATATTGACAGATGGAGTAAGCTTCAAAGTCATAAGAAATATTAAATGTACTTTGAAAGGTATACATTAACCAGATAGTTGAAAATGAGGAACTAGAATGTCTCAGCAAGGTGAATTACTCATTTAAAGTGTGTTGCTCAGAAAAGAATAAATCATATTCAACAGAAGATGCATGTTTCATTGTTACCATAGCAAAGAATTTTGCTTGGTATGAGTGGGCATATTCCACAGAATTCAGAGGTGGAACAAATAATTTAAATTGGTCATTGTGGAGACAAAATAGTATGGTCAGCTGTCATTTATTGTGTGCTCACTTGGCTATGGCACATTTCTATTTCTTTTAATGTTTTAGCTAATTTAATTCTTCTAGGCATCCTAGGAGACACATAACCCTATTTCACAAAAGAGGTAGTAGAGAAAACCAACACCAGTGCTCTTATTGTCTGCACCATGACCATTACCTCCAGTACTACCACCACTATCACCCTGGCCTCCTACTACCCTATCCACTATCATTACTACTACGACCACATCCACAGCTACACTGCTCAATACTACTGCCATGATGACTAGCACTTCCACCCCAGCCCACTCCAACACCAACACCAGTATGACTTAAGCCATCATCAACTCTTCTTTGGGTACAACAGCTGTGCCCTAATTGGTCCACCACCTGCTATTAATACTCTTTCAAGTTATTTTCTACATAGAAACCAAAGAAATCTTCTAAAATGTAAAACTGATCATATAAATGTCGTATTTAAAAATCTAGTGACTTCCTATACTATTTAACAATAAATTCAAATTCCCCACCATGCTCTACAAAACCTCTATGATCTAGCTTTTGCTCACTTCTCCAAATTACATCTGGTCATCCTCACCTTCCTTTACCTTATCAAATAAGTTGGCTTTTCCACTTGGTCTCAAATGCACAAAGCTCACCTTACCTCAGGAACTTTCAAACTCATACTGCTCTGCCTGGAGTAATTTCTTCCCAACTTTTCTGTGATTCTCTTTCGCACTTTATCTAGGGGTCTGTTAAAGATTTATGTCTGACAGAATTCTTCCCTAAGCAAGCACAAAAATGATGCCCTTGTCCCTAACCACATGGCCTTCCTTTCCTCTTAATCCATGACCCTTTTAAATTTTCTATATAGCATTATAATACCATTATTATATTATAATAGTATTATACATTGTGAGCTATTAGAGTGGGCTAGGCCGTGGAGGTTTAGCAATGAACAAATGAAAATAAAAGAAAAAAGATGCAAACTCTACCTTCACAAAGAATATATTCTAATCTCCAGAGAGAAAACAAGAACCAAAAATAGTATTTAAAAATTCATGACGTGTTAGAAATGAAAAAAATTTCTATATGGCATTGCAATTTATAAGAAATACTTTAAGTTTTCTTGGACCTATTGGGTCACTGGGACAAGATCATAGAACTATTTGTGTTATGTATTTTAATTTGACTTACTTCTTTTTCTTTGAGTTCACTCAAAAGTGAAAGAGTTTGGGGTCACTAAGGAAATGAATCTGAGCAGCACATTCCAGTGTGATATTTGTTGTTTTCCAAAGGCCAAACGTTGCTCCCCACTTTTAAAAATTAGTGCTACAGGATGTAAGAACCAATAAATTATCCTTTATCTGGAGTGGAATTCCTAAAACATTCCAACAGTTGAACACCCAGAAATTCAAAGGTGTAATATATCTGTCAGTCTCTGTCTTCTGTAGATTTTAGCAAAATATATAGGGCACCCACTACTTGTTAACTTGTTAACCTCATTTTATAATTAGCATGATACAATCACAGTAATAGGTGATCATGGTACTCCATAGAATTATATATATATATATATATATATATATATATATATATATATAAAACTTCTACAGACAAAACTGACATGTTACCTCACAATTTACACATTTCTGTGATTATATGGCAAAAAAAACAAGGTCTTGTCATCTAAAAACTTTTTAAAATACTGTATTTGACTGTAGAAAAATAAATTCCTAGATAAATATCTGTATACCAAGTGCCAGATATATTTACTCAAACACACTGAAACATAACCAAACACATATGGAGGAGGAGCTAAATATGTTTAAGAATATCAAATAAAATTATGTAATTCTGTCTTTTGTAAGGGCAAAAGAAGAATAACAATAAATGATACACACTTTGCACATGTTTGATAGTGGCACTATTGGCTACAGTTTTCTCAGACATTTAGGAGGAGCTTTGGTAGAAAAAGAGAGATTCCAGAGCTTCCACTTGACTCTCTCAACCATGAATTAGAAAGGGAATGTGTAGATACTGTAAGTTGCGAAGCAAAATAATTCTAGCTCTATATTCAGTAACTGAGTACATAAACACAATTTTTAGGATCAAGTGGATGCACCTTGAATTGGACTTGATTAAAAGTTACATTAATTGCCAGAACCCTGTGAAACATCTCTATGGGCTGATTGACAGTGATACACCAGCTTCTCACATATTTGTGTTAGCTAGGGAGAGTTTCCAGTAATAATTGATTTTTCTAAGTAGTTCTCAATCTCCCATGTGTAATTACTATGACAATTGACCTTAGATATCTTTAAAGGCCGGAAGGAGTATTTACAGCAGGCCTCTCATGTTCTGACGTGGTTCTTCCTAATGATAATATCCTTAAGTTTCATTCAGAAAGCTTTAGGACTACATAATAGTTGAAATCTAAGAACTGGGTGAGACACCATGGTGATAGTTCAAGTCTGGAATATCTTCACAATGTAACTGTATATAAAGCCCCTTCCTCAATTATACATTTGATGCATAGTAGGGCCTTTGAAGTAAGCCTGGTAGTTTTTGAAAATCTGTAATCTATTTTTCCCAAATTCTTTGAATACTTGTTATTTCAAACTTATTTAGCTTTTGTTTGCTCTGGGATAGGGCTTTCAATCAACCACACATACCTTACTATAACTACTAGTAATGTATGAGCAACCATAGGGGTCAGCAAACTACAACCTGAAGGTCAAACTCAGCCCACTACCTGTTTCTATAAATAAAGTTTTATTGGACCATAGGGCTAGCCATTTATGTATTATCTATAACTCTTTTCTGGCTACAATGGCAATGTTGAATAGTTATGACAGGAATCATTTGGTCTCTAAAGCTTAAATATTTACTATCTGGCCTTTTGCAGAGAAGAATTACCCACCCCTTAAATAGTGCATCAAATTCAGAATGTCCAGTATAAATACGCATATCTCTTCTCTTGCTATGTGGTGTCCTTAAGACTCTAAAATCCCCAGGATTTCTTCCCATAGACATTCTTGACATTTTTAGTAATATCATCTAGCAAAATCTTGCAATTGTTTTGCCATAGACATAATAATTCATATGTCTGCTCCACTTCAACCACTTCCAAGCAAACAGAAGCTAATTTGAGTCTAAAACTGGGGGCCATTAAATGAGGCCATGGTGAAGGCTGAAGAATAAGGACATGCCCAAAAGTCCCTTCCCAAGGTGGGTTATTATAGAGCATTTAAGCAACATAGAAGCAGACACATGGGAGAGCGGGAGAGGAATAACTATTGGCGGCAACAGAAATTCAGTGAGGTTTGGGGGTGGGCTCTACTGTGAATGGTCTACCTCCTGTATCACTCCATTACTATTCTCCAGGTCACACACTTTTACAATAATTCCCTGAGTTTCAAATAAAAGGGTTGGTGAAGCTGACAATTCAAATAACATTATAATTCAGTCATCTTTGGATCTGATTTGGGGCTACTTATGGCACAGCTATGGACAACTCCTACTTATCTGATCATCCCAAGAGTTGAGAAATTAGGGAAGGCAGTTATTATCTCTCTCTAAGGCTGAGTACAGTTAGAAGAAATCAGCATATCCCACAGAGCTTGTATTCGTTATGCCAATGTCATAACTCTAGAAATTGTAAGTATAGATGTATTACATCAGTGACCATAGTTGAAAATTTAAATAATCCTTTCATTACTGTTTGCCAGGGACAGCAAAACTCACATCCTTTCAATACAAGATGAATTCTTTCGCCCTGGCAGTATAATCAGACCAGATAACTAGACCCGAATTTTCATTTTCTTGAGGCTCCATTGCCTGTAATTATGTTTGGCACCAATTTTTAACATGATGAAGATTCTTTAAAAAACAAAAACAAAACAAAACAGGGTCTCACGCTGTTGCCCAGGCTGGAGTGCAGTGGCAAGATCTGGGCTCACTGCAACCTCTGCCTCCCCAGTTCAGGTAATTATCCTGCCTCAGCCTCCTGAGTAGCTGGGATTACATGCATGAACCACCACACCCAGCTAATTTTTGTATTTTTGTAAAGATGGGATTTTGCAATGTTGCCCAGGCTGGTCTCCAACTCCTGACCTCAAAGTCATCCGCCCTCCTGGGCATCTCAAAGTGCTAGGATTATAGTCATAAGCCACCGCACCTGGACTACCACAAAATTTCTTTAACAAAATTTTAAAAATAATGAAAAAAAGAGGAAACTAATTGAAGCAAAAATGGAGTCTACTAAAAGACATTTGGATCTTTGGGTGGGCCATGAAGTCAGTCACAAATCCCAACATGGGAATGTTCCAGTGAGGATCCTACAACTGGCAAGGCTACAACTGGAGTCAACAAAGCTCATCCTCATGATGCTAGCACTGAAGGTCAAAACGTTTTTCATGTCTGGCCTTGAAGTCCAGGTCATTCTGCCTTCACTCTTACCAGACAAGATGGATATGTATGGAATTTGCCTCCTATATTGTTCTTTTCTGGATGAGAGTCTCATATTTAGAATTTGAAAGACAAGGTCACTGCAAAATATTTTAGCTATTAAAGAAAAAGGCCACGAAAGCAAATTTCTGACGTCTGCTTCAGTGAAAAATGTCATGACATGAGAATTTTTTCAAACATAAATAAGAAGTGTTCAAAACTTGCTGTGTAACTAAAGGCATGACAAATTTTTCCCACGACTTTTGAAAAAAGAATGGAGTAATAAAACAGAATTTTGACGTCTTTATAATTGTTTTAGTGTATTTACTCTAGAAACAATAACGTGTTTGCTACTCTTGGGTGAATCATAAAAACTCCACATCTGTTCCTTAAAGAATTTGACATGATCTGGTTCAGTAATTTTCACATAGTGATTGTTGTTCTTCTTTAAAACATCAGCGAACATATTGAAATGCAGAAGGCATCGACTCTCTTTCTATGTTACAGAGTCACTTTGATTTCACATTTATTAGAAATAAGTGCCATATTTCTAATTTCTGTATCAGGCTGTATTTACATCCATACAGTTTAAGTACTAATTAAGAAGCTTTTATGTAATTCCAAGGCAAACCTGCTTAACTCACAGTTAATTTTGTACATATATTCACAAATATATATGTGTACGTACATATTTTTCTTTCTTTAAACATAATGACCAGCTAAAATGTGTGTTATTGATCAAAAACTTTAACTTTAATCAATTTTAATAGAGGACACAATTATCATATAAAATAATTGGAGTTAAGGAGAGTGGACAATTCAGGATGAGTACATTATTTTCTTCTTAAAAAAGTGCTCTTTCTGTAATGGGCTTGTTGGAAATAGAAACCTAAAAAAAAATAGGCCTAAAAAAAATGGTTGCTATTTATTTCTTTTCTTACCAATTTAATGTGCACTGCAGTATCTAGTCCTTGAATTCTTAGAGTAATTAACTTGTTCATATGTAGTGATATTTTGCTAATGGAACAAAGCAATTCACCTTAAAAAGCAAAAATTGTTTTCTGTTGTAATTGTAGATGTGTATGTTTATTAACTTAGCTATGAGCCTCAGCTTAGAATATCAGCTCTGATCTATGAGTTGATCAGGACAGGTATATATGGCTTTTGTTTCTTAGTAACTATTTCTCTATTGAATATATTCCCTTCTTTCATGTTTGTATTTTTTGCCTGAGAAAAAAACAATTGGCTGATAATGTACCTAGTACTAGTTATAGGACAAGTATAATTAGTTAAACCTGAAATTGAATTTTAAAAATGTTTATCATTAGCACAGTTCTTAACAGACCATTAGATTTAAAGGTAGACTATGCATATATGCACATGTATTGTACATAGTAAAAAAATCCACTCCTGTCCACTTCTATCACATACACCTGCATCTGGATCACTAAATTAACATCTCCTTTAAGTTGAACCATATGTAATGACTGATTTTTAATGTTTTTAACATATATAAAAATCAGTTTCTTGTGGTTTGATGTAATAAATCTAAAGCCATAATCATTCCATAGTTGTATCATGGTCATCACCTCAAATCAAAAGTGACATCTTTTTCTACTCAAGTTTTGGCTGCTGTAACTGCAGCATTTAGTAACAATTAAAATGTATGTTTTATAAAATGGAAAACTTAAAAATGTCTCTTTGAAAACAGTTTCCATGTATTTACTGTCTATTCCACATATTCATTTTTATTGAAAAAGACACATTTCTGTCATTCACCTGATCATCACCTCCTTCATTTGCTGTGAGTAAATAAAATGTACTAAGGACATCCTTTGTGTTGGAGTTAGCCCCCAAATAAATAATATCCCTGGAAGGCAGTACAATTTTAGGAGAAATGTGCTTGCAAAAGAAGTAGAAGCAAGACAAGGGAAGTGTAAAATTGAGATTAGTCTAACTTTGATAGTATTTCCTTTCTAGCATGAAACATGAGAAAATAAATTTAGGATAAGTCCCAACAAATAGCTTACACTTAATTCAATCTAGGGACAATTTTCTGTACAGCTGCATTTCAAATATTGCATTTTCTTCCCAGTAGTTTATTCCATTTATATAATTGGTTCAACTATGTCAAAATGATGTTTTCTAACAGGTCTCACTATTTGTTTCTCTTTTACCCATGGAAAAAAAGTGAGATATTATGCATACTTATTCTGGTTATTAATGTAGAAAATAGTTTGAGAGCAGCTGTCATGATACTCTGAAATCTACATCCCTTTTTCTCTCCTCATCTGTTACCAACTAAAAGACTGTTTTCTTGCTCTTGCTGCTGGCCCTTTTTTGCTCACTCAGGACCTTTGCTTACATGTTGACTGAGCATCTTCTTACATAGTTTTGTGTTTTTGTCCTCTGCTTTGTGGTGGGATGAACTGGTCATCATTGATTATAGAGCATCCCATTAAGAACCTAGCCATGGCGCTGGCCAGTGTGAATAATTCTTCTCATTGCTGTATTCCAGCTCATGCTGGCCTAATCACAGAGAATCAACTTTTAAAAGCATAGTGAAGTATGTGTAAGAAGCTTCCCAGAAAGTGGCCTTAGACATGATTAACTCCAAATATTTCCATTACTTGTATAATTTTCTGTGTACATGAATGATGTTATTGATAAAGATTACTTTTTTTATAATTACCGTGATTTAGTTTGCACATGAAAATGACAGTACTGTGATATTGGTCTGTTTATACTGTATATTTTGGACATTATACCATGTGTATGAGTTATCTTACTATTTTTTTTTGAATAAAGACACTCAGAAGCTATTTTATTTTATTTTTTTTCCTTTTTTTAATTTTATTATTATTATACTTTAAGTTTTAGGGTACATGTGCACAATGTGCAGGTTTGTTACATATGTATCCATGTGCCATGTTGGTGTGCTGCACCCATTAACTCATCATTTAGCATTAGGTATATCTCCTAATGCTGTCCATCCCCCCATCCCCCACCCACAGCAGTCCCCAGAGTGTGATGTTTCCCTTCCTGTGTCCATGTGTTCTCATTGTTCAATTCCCACCTATGAGTGAGAACATGTGGTGTTTGGTTTTTTGTCCTTGCAATAGTTTACTGAGAGTGATGATTTCCAGTGTGATGCATACCAAAGCCCTCAATGTCCTGTTAAGAAACTGTTTCACAATGGAAATGGTATGCACTCTTTCTCCATTTTCACTGTAGCTTATTTTATCCCAAGGAGGGAAATTAGCTATTTACAGATGAATTGTAATAATTTCAAGTCATCAGATTATTGTATGCCTGTTAAGAGAATTTCATATATGAAAAAAATAAGACATTCAGAAACTACTAAGAGATATACATTAAAGCAGAGGTCAATACAACTATATAAAAAGAAAGTAAACCTTGGCTGAGTGCAGGGTCCCACGCCTGTAATCCCAACACTTGGGGAGGCCAAGGTGGGAGGATCACTTGAGCTCAAGAGTTTAAGACCAGCCTGGGCAACAGAGATTTTTGTCTCTAAAAAAAAATTAAAATTAAACAATTAACCAAGCATGATGATGCACAGCTGTAGTCTCAACTACTCAGGAGGTTGAGGCAGGAGGATTGTTTGAGCCCAGGGGGTGGAGGTTTCATTGAATGGAGATTGTGCCTAGGCACTCCAGCCTCGGTGAAAGAATGAGACCCTGTCTCAAAAACAACAATAACGACCAAACAACTACAAAAAAAGAAAGTAAACCCATTTCATCAAATTGGCAGAGTTCATTGCAGTGTAATCAGGAAACTATTTTCTCAGTTGCCAACACCTTCAAACACAGTATATTATTGTCCTATAGATATTTGGTTACTTTAAGTATCTTTTTTTAAGAGTGTATATACATATATATATATATAAAAAATATATGTGTATATATATATACTCTTAAATATATATTAAATAAATATAAATTAAATAAATATTAAATAAATATATCTATAACAAAACAGCAAAACCCTACCCCAGTTTAATTCAACTGTATATATATACTCTTAAATATATATTAAATAAATATAAATTAAATAAATATTAAATATATATATATATATATATATATATATATATATATGACAAAAGAGCAAAATCCTATTCCAGTTTAATTCAACAACCTCACATGCCATTTCAAGTTTTTTAGGCCCTTGTGATGTGGGAGCTGGGAAGGGAAGGGCATGGTCGCTGGCTAGGGCTCCATCCTTGGGCCTATGCCTACGGACCTAGGTGAGGACAGGCATTTCTGTGTTCCTGCCCAAACGTTGCATTTCCCAAGACCACCCTGGCCTGCCATGCCATCTTCCTGTGCCAGAGGCCATGGACCGGTGGAATGACTCAGAGTTTGGCCAGGGCGGTCAGAGGAGAGCCCGGCTATTGAGCAGCTCAACTCCAGGGGAAACCACCTGCCCACTCCATCTCCCCTCTGGCTCCCTAATCTGCTAAGAGCTACTTCCACTCAATAAAACCTTGCACTCATTATCCAGGCCCATGTGTGACCCGATTCTTCCAGTAAAACAAGACAAGAAACTGCGGGATACAGAAAGCCCTCTGCCCTTGCGATAAGGCAGGGGGTCTAATTGAGCTGGCTAACTATCTATGGAAGACTAAATTAAAAGATCACCCTGAAACACACTCCCACTGGGGCTTCAGGAGCTGTAAACATTCACCCCTAGACACTGACATGGGGTCAGAGCCCCACAACCTGCCCATCTGCATGATCCCCTTGGGGTTTGAGCAGGAGGGCATTGAAGAAGAGAGCCACTTCCCCATTGCACATGTCCTGTGAGGGTGATAAGGGAACTTTTCCTGTTTCACTTCGTTCCTGTTTACTCTTTGGTTGGATACCTTTAGTCAAGCAGTGCTATGTGTGGCTTTAGCTTGCACTTTGTCCCTGTTTATTTCATTCCTCTACTCTTCCTGTAGCTATCTCCCCCACGGCCAATGGATTGGAGGAAATGGAATTAGAGAAAATCATGCAAATTCTGAAATCACTGGTGCTGCTGTGGTCTGAACATATGTACTATTCCATTTTATTTTATTTATTTTTTTTTAGGGTAGGCAGGGAAGCGTTGTCTCTTTTTCTGTCACACCCCTTCATAAAATTGAACTCTACTACCATTTCTGTTTATTCCCTTCAGCTTCTTCTTCTTTTTTTTTTTTTTTGACAGAGTCTCACTTTGTTGCCTAGGCTGCAGTGCAGTGGTGCGATCCCAGCTCACTGCAACCTCTGCCTCCCGAGTTCAAGAGATTCTCCTGCCTCAGCCTCCCAAGTAGCTGGGACTATGGGCACGTGCCTCCATACCAGGCTAACTTTTTGCATTTTTAGTAAAGACGGGGTTTCACCATGTTAGCCAGGATGGTCTTGATCTCCTGACCTCGTGATCTGCCCTCCCCCCCTCCCAAAGTGCTGGGATTACAAGCTTGAGCCACCATGCCTGGCCTCCAGCTTTTCTTTTCTCTTCACCAGACCAGTCATTCTCTGGGCAAAAGTTGCCAAGATAACTTTTCACGTATGAATCTAAGTGATGTCCACACAAGGCACAAAAATGGCATCATGACTCTTTGCCAAATTAAATTATAGAAATGAAAACTAACTTATCTCTGTCCTTCCTCCTTACCCTGAAATCACAAGTGGTTACCTGACATTGCTAAAGCTTTTATTTTTTTCCTTCAAAAGGCAACTATTTTAATTATGATTATAGTTGATAGTCATAAAGAACATTTGGACTCCATGATCTATACACCCCTTGATGTTCTCAGCTCCGTGTACAATAAAATACCTGCATTCTCATAAACTTTTACTCTTCTATTACCTTAGGTACTAGGAGAACACTAAAGAAAAGACTCTAAATTTAAAAAAAATTCAGAGAAGGACTCTTAAGGGTGATTATCACTAAGTTGTGTTCAGAAAATAAACAAGATCAACCAGGTTAAAAAAAAACAAAACTAGTAGAAACAAATAAAGGAAACTATATCCTGAATTCTAGTCTAAAAATTGAAGAATTTCAAGTCATTCTTTATCGCACTTTCTTAATTGTCAAAATAACTGTAATATCTACTCAGGCTGCAATTTTATAGGTGATAAGCAACTACCTTAAGCCATGTGACTTTCTGGAAATTTGCCAGTGATGCTATTCTATTTTAAAGAAAAATTATACACAGATTGCCTACATATTAAATACAAACAAAATATTTTGCATATCAGTATCAATTATATTCAAGGGCAGTAACATTCAGTTCAATTGATAACTCTTCTGCCTGGAGCTTTATAATAGTAGATTTAACAATTTTTCTTTTCCTTTAAGAGCATAGAAAAGAGTTAATAATTCAATTTTAACTACGAATAAACAAATAACTCACACGTGTTTTTTAAAAATAAGACCCTGTAAAATGCTCAGAAAATTTTATTTAATCTCTTAATAAGTGGTCCATGAGGTAGTTACTAGAATACAAAGCTACTTTATGTATCAGTCAATCTCACAGATACATTTAACATTAATCTAGTTTTCACTCAGGCATATAGAAGGATTTTCTTCATAAAATGTGTTAATCATTATTAGAAGTTTTAGACATTTAGACTGAAAAATAATTTGGCTACTCTGTGGTATAAATCATTCATGTATGGTAAACATATATTGCCACATTACTGTAATACCAAGTCATCATTATCCACAAGGCAAGATAAAAACATATCCTGAATTCTGAGCATTTGATAACAGTCATAATTTCCTAGAAAATAAAAACTGTTAAAAGCAAAATAACACCTGTTTATACTCATGTCCTTATAAATCAAAATTCATTTATTTGCTTCGAGTGAGACCATAGGATAGAACTTGTTTTAAAAACAGGTTGTCTTATACATTGGATTTTAATGTATGCTTTCAATTTTGGTGAGGACTTATGAATTAAAAATAGTTTTAAGAGATCAAAAAGAAAAAAATAAACAGTAATTTAAAGTCTTAAGCAATACCAATATAATTGCTTATTTCATAACAAATTGCTATGAAAAATTGATTTGAATTAACTACCTGAAACATTCAATATGAATTAAACTCTAGAAAAATAAAAATGTTCAAATTTGTCCTTTATTTCCATAGTGTACTTTTTAATGTTGGGTTCATGATTCTAATATAAAGCACTAGCTATGAATAGGCCATTTATAGATCATGTAGAAATATTCTCATTCACCGTACTCAATTAATTTTCTCCTTTATTTTACAGACTCTCAAGTAGAGAGATTAATAACATAACAAAATTAATAACATACAAAAGCACAGTTCTTTATTGCATATCTTTTCTAACTAAAAGCAAATATATGTAAAACTTGTGGAGGTTTTTTTTTGCAAAATGATACATAAATTTGTTGGAGTGTTTTGAATTCTAGATACACAGATAGTTTTTGTTCAGTATTTCATCTTTAAAGAAGATAAATGCCTATATTGTAAGAAGAGACATATATTGTGAGCTTTTTATCTATAATGAATAATAAAAAACTAATAATAATATAAAAGGTGACCGTAAATAAGTATAATCTGAGAATGCATTAATATATAGGTATGTGTACATATATAGTACATACATACTGTGTATATATAGATTAGACATTTCACGGTAGATATCCTAAAATATTTATTGTAAAGCGGTGGAATTTTGTCGTTTCTTGCCCAGGAATATTTACTTTTGTATGAATGTTTTCATGTTATTAGATGATTGATAACAGCATATTGGATAGCTATTTTGAATAAGAAATTCATTGTGTTTAAATGCGAGATGATAACTTAGATACAAAGTAGAATGTTGTATTAGTCAGGGTTCTCTTGAGGGACAGAGCTAATGGAATGCATATATTACATATATAATATATTGATCATAATATGATCAATATTCATAAATATTCATTAAAATCAATAAATCATGTCACATGATAAAGGAGAAAAGACATAAAATGAAGATTTCTTAGTATAAGTGTATACATGCACTAACATGTTTATGACAAAAGGTGGAAATACTCATGACAGTTACAATCCTCTTTTCTGCAGCTGGTCACATGGTCATAGCTGGTATTGGTGACTACCTTCTTCTACTCCTCATTCTGTATTCCCTTTGCTTTCAGCAAGCACCTCAGCAGGTCATGTTTTTTTTCTTGATGGAGCGACCCAAACCTTCATTTATGGTACTAGTAAGAGATGCCCTAAGGGATCTCCTATATTCCAAGTATACGCTTCCTTACCTCCGTTGTGGAGTAGTAGACTGATTTCATCTTGATAGTCAGGGTCAATCACCCTAGCCAACACTGTAACTCCCTTTTCAACCTGTTGATTTAAAGGTAAGAAGAGCCCAAAGTGTCCAGGTGGCAATGCTAACGTCTAGTTTAATGGAATTGTTGTTTTGTCTCCTGGTGGCAGCCTTCCTCCCTCTGGAACTAAGACCTCTAAGCCAGCAGAATGTAATGTTGTAGGAAGAGGAGGCAAAAATTTTGCTAGTGGAGCATTAGAGGTGATGGTGAGTGGTGTCACTTCGACTTCCACCCCTTGATTCCCGGACCCCTGAATCCTGGCTATGAGAGAAACAGTTGCATATGTTGGATGCTGATTCAGAACATACATGGTCTTCTGGAGAACCTTGCCCCAGACCTGCAAACTGTTGTCACCTAGCTGCATTGTAATTGTGACTTCCAAAGGCCATTCCATCTTTCTATCAATCCAGCTGGTTCAGGATTATGGGGAACAAGGTAGACTACCGAATTCCATGAGCATGAGCCCACTGCCACACTTCTTTAGCCATAAAGTAAGTGCCTTGGTCAGAGGCAATGCGGTGGGGAATACCATGACAGTGGATAAGGCATTCTATGAGTCCATGGATGGTAGTCTTGGCAAAAGTATTGCCATTCTCCAAGTTCCATCTGCCCTCTGCAGGGGCCAAATGAAAGAGTTAAATGGGGATGTGGTGGGAATCACAACACCTGTGTCTTTCAAGTCTTTGAATGTGGCATTAATTTCTGCAGTCCCTCCAGGGATGCGATATTGTTTTTGACTTACTATTTTTCTAGGTAAAGGCAGTTCTAATGGCTTCCATTTGGCCTTTCCCACCATAATAACCCTCACCCTGCCAGTCAGGGAGCCAATGTGGGGATTCTGCCAGCTGTTAGGTATGTCTATTTCTGGCAGTGGGGAAATGAGCATAGGATGAGTCCAGGGACCCACTGGCACCACTGTAAGTCAAACCTGAGCTAAAACTCCATTAATTACCGGACCTCCATAAGCCCCTAATTTAACTGGGGGACCGCAATTACGTTTTGGGTCCCCTGGAATCAATGTCAGCTCAGAGCCAGTGTACAGCAGTCCCTGAAATATCTGATCATTGCCCTTTCCCCAGTGCACAGTTACCGTGGTAAAAGGCCAGAGGTCTCCTTGGGAAAGGATGGGAGAAAGATTCACTGCATAAATTATCAGGAATGTAGTGGAGTCCTTCCTCAAGGGGACCCAGCCTACCCTTCATTCAAGGGGTTCTGGGTCTGTATACTAACTCAAGTCTGGAAATTGATTGAGGGGCCATGAGTCTCCGTTTTTATAATTCAAATTAGCCTTTTTTGCATTCAACCTAGAAGTTTTCTGTTTATATAAATTAAGTAGGAATGCAGTAGGCTTTCTATTAATTTCACTTCTAGGAACCCCATGATTAATTAGCCAATGCCAGAGCTCTACAAGGGTCAGACTACTCTGATTGCTGCTTTGACTCTGCTGTCCATTATGGTAGCTATGCCCACCTTGCCTTTCTTGGTTGAGTGCCGCCACTTGGCCCCTGCCACCTTGGGATCCAATTATTCCCATTGTATTTAAATTTTGTAGTTGAGTGACTGCAGTTACCACTGTTAGATCTAACATACAGAGAAAAGTAATTACAGGGCTCTTCAAAGATGCAGGTGCTGCCCTCACAAGTCTATTTCACAAGGCATTGGTCAAGGGTATATTTTCTGGACCCTCCCAGTAGGTCTAAAGTGACTAATCCACTCCACCATCCCAATATTCCTAAGCCTTTGGATTCCTTCCTCTACATTAAATCAAGGGAGATCAGGCATTTTCAGTTCACTCACAGTGGACCATGTTTTAATCTATATTTCAACTAACCAAGCAAATAAACTATTAGAACCTTTTTTTTTAACTCTCTGAACTGCACATTAAGTGCAGAGTCCCTACTTAGTGGGCCCAAATCAACAAATTCAGTCTGATCCAACTCTATATTCCTTCTACCATTATTCTGCACCCTTAATGTCCATTCCCAGGCCTGTTCTCCAGATTTCTGTATAAATCACAAAACTCAAGCAGTTCTTTTCGAGTGTAGTGCACCTCCCCATGGGTCATGCTCTCAACCTCACCTCTAGGGGCCCGCCAGGACTTTAGTTATAAGTCTAGTAGCAAACAGGGATGTAGGTGGTAGCTCCTGAGGAGAATCAACATTATCTTGCCTGGCAACTGCCTTGGGAAGCCATCAGTGTTGCCTCAGGCAGCTCAGGGTTTATTTCCTCAGACAAAAATGGAAAGGCTGATGGCACCATGGGTTGGGGAGGGGTTGTTGCAACTAATGGGGATGGGGAAGCTGTTTCTTCTGGCAAAAAAGGTTCATCAGAGTTTACAAACTCAGTGTCCTCAGCTTCATCCAGGTCCCCCTCTACATCCCCATTCCAAGTAGAAGGGTCCCATTCTTTTCCCATGAATACCCTCACTTTAACAGTAGACACCTGGCAAGGCTGTGCAGGCACCTTTAGTTGCAAGTCAGCCACTCTTATAATAAGAGCTTGTGTCTGCTTTTTCCAGAATTTCAGCTCTTTCTCTGCAGGAGATAAGACTCTCACACAGGGCAATCTTACCAGATTTGAGGCTCAGTATCTGCTTCTGAAGCCAGGAGATAGAATCTCTGAGTTCATCATTGTCTTTCATCACTTTGTCCACTGAACTTGGCAGAAACCAACCAGCTTCATTATGCTCCTTGGTTCTCCACATATGGTCAAAGTATTAAGTATAGAGTCACTAAACTTCTTGCCGATCATGAGCAATCAATCAGGAGTGTCAAATACATTTATTTTGTATAACTCTCTAAATAGTTCATGCCAAAGACTATCAGTGTTCTCTGTACTATTAGCAGTAGAGTCCTTAGCATTTTTAAGTCTAATCATATTAAGCAGCAACTCCAGAAACCCCAAAACCAATGATGAACTCCATCCTTAATATTCTGTTCCTCTAGAACCACTCCTGATACCAAACTGTATTAGTCAAGGTTCTCTACAGGGACAGAACTAATGGAATACATATATATATATATATATATATATATACATATATATATATATATACACACACACACACACACACACACACACATATATATATATATATATATGGGAGTTTATTAAGTATTAACTCACATGATCACAAGGTCCCACAATAAGCTGTCTGCAGGCTGAGGAGCAAGGAGAGCCTGTCTGAGTTCCAAAACTGAAGAACTTGGAGTACGACATTCAAGGGCAAGAATCTTCCAGCATGGGAGAAAGATGTAGGCCAGTCCCTCTTTTCACATTTCTCTGCCTGCTTTTTATTCTAGCCAAGCTGGCAGCTGATTAGACTGTGCTCACCCAGATTAAGGGTAGGTCTGCCTTTCCCATCCCACGGACTCAAATGTTAATCTCCTTTGACAACACCCTCACAAACACACCCAGGATCAATAATTTGTATCCTTCAGTCCTATCAAGCTGACACTCAGTATTAACATCATAGATGTTAAGTTGTGGAAAAATGATGTGAAGAGTAGCAACTGACAACTTTATTCTGCAAAGGAGATTAAAACCTGTTGTATGACACAGTTTATTTATACTTCACTGGCTCTTTTTTATTGAATTTGGTTCATTTTCCTTTGTATTTCTCTTATTATTTCACCTGCTTGACATTTCTATTTGTTGTTATCTGTAAAAAATATTATTCATTAAATATATCAAAAAAAGCATTTTCAGGTATAGAGTTGAAATGAGACTGTGTTCCTTCTTCAGCTTTTTCATAATAAATTGTCTTTTCATCTTAATTATTTTGGATAATGCATAATAGTATATGCATTATTTCAACTCAACTTTGTGGAATAATATATCTGACATATAAACTATACTGAAATTTATAGCAAGAAATAGCAGAGTTCATTTTACTCAAGAAAGCCACAGCATTTCAATTTAAAGGTACCTAATCGAATCTTAATGTAACTGTGCTTTAATTTAATTTCTGTTTTAGACTATCTTTAATCAAAATCCAATTGAAACTGCACTTGGGAAGAATTTTTGTTGTGAGTCATTTTATATAAATATTTGAGACATCACATCATTTTTCCTGAATAATTCATTGCTTTATATTAGTAAATATAAATTTGATATAAAAGTGAAATATGAACTTTCATTAAGGTAGTAAAATTATATAGCTATTTACTTAAAATTATTGACTAGCAATACATTAAGAATGCATTATATAACATTTAGGAAAATAATTTTAAAGTAATTATATCGCAATTCATGTATTCCTATTATTTATAAATTTTTAAATATTATACATCATAAATAAGCATGTCATTTAAAATATAAATTATTCATACTGATGAAATGACAACACTGGCAAAATAACACACCATGCTCCTAATGAAGTGAATGAGTAAAATTAGACCCTTTGTTGTCCAGAAGTACTGGGCATGGCATATAAATTTCTTGAAAAATGTCTATGGGATATTCTTTCTTTTATTCTTTTTAAAAACATCCTCATTAACATTCTGTGACTTGTGTCTTTCCCTTGTTCTCTTGCTCAAGGATGTAATCTATTTGAAAAATAAAAACACTTTCATGCTTGCAATATTACTTTAAATCATTTCTAACTATTATACCAATTAGTCACTAAATCTTGACAAATCATTAATAGCATTTTTTTAACCTATGTCAATTTTTATTGATATTGCCAACATGACGGCTGAAAACTTCTAATCGGAATGTAACTGCATTATTGCAATAGATATGTAACTAGTCATTTGCTTTCCATGTCTGCAAATTAAATAGGTTTATACTTTGTTTACAAGAAAAAGTTCAAGGCCTTGACTTGGCATTCCAGGTGTCAGGAATATACCATTCAGGCCGTGGGCTGTGGTTCATGCCTGTAATCCCAGCACTCTGAGAGGCCGAGGTGAGTGGATCACTTGAGATCAGGAGTTCGAGACCAGCCTGACCAACATGGTGAAACCCCATCTCTACTAAAAATACGGGTGATGTGGTGGGCGCCTGTAATCCCTGCTACTCCAGAGGCTGAGGCAGGAAAATCGCTTGAACCTGGGAGGCTGAGATTGCAGTGAGCCGAGATTGCACCATTGCACTCCAGCCTGGACAACAAGAGCAAAACTCCGTCTCCAAAAAGAAATATACCATTCAAATTATTGTTATTCTTCCTCATAAGTGCTCTGGTATTCTGCAAGTTTCATTGTACTAAGTGCAGTTCAGTCTCACTTCCACAACTCTACATATTTTCTCCATTGTAAAAACTCAGACATGTTTATCCCTCTGTGTGTGTGTGTGTGCATGTGCGTGTGTGTGTGTAGTATTCATCTACCTAGAACCTCGACCTACATTTTCATTATAATCAAAACGCTATCCTAAAGCATCAAGAATTCCTAACTACAGCCCTTTTCCTGCAGCTAATTAGGTTATGAATGTGCCTAACATCAGGCAACAATTTAATTCTTCTCTCCACACTCTAGATGTTATCTTTACTCATCTTTCTTAACATCTTGCTCCATCAAATTTTCTCTTATAACTCTTGTACACTCAGTGTTGCTATTCTTTTGCACTATATCTCTTAAACAATAAATATGGTCCAGCCAATGACATACTTAAAATAACAACAGTAATAAGGAAAACAATAAAACAATAACAATTCTAAAACTTCATATTTTCCATGGGTCTGTATTTCTCTGTGCTTACGCAGCCATATTCTCAAAAAATATATATGCTATCTGTCTCTAATTTATGCATCATATATTTTTAAGCTGTCGTAGTTAATTTTGTACCTAAGAAGTAAACCTAATCGTTAAGTTTAAAAGACAACAACAAAAGATACATTTTAAATATTCCTTTTACTGGAACTTTATGATCATTTGACATTTTTGCAGATTTCCTCCTTGAAATCCTTTTGTTTAAATGATATTAATTATTGTCTTCTTTTTGGTTCTTTTTTAATGATTTTAGATTATCTTCTTAAGAATTTTTATTCTCCTGCCATATAGAATCTATGGTCTTACATAGAATAACATCAAAACCCCAACTGCTTCACTCTAAATGTTCTAGATAAGTGACCTTTTCTAGACTTCAGACTTCACTGGCTAATTACACAGCTTTCATTAAAATCTTAATTGCCTGGCCAGGAGCGGTGGCTCAGGCCTGTAATCCCAGCACTTTGGGACCCCGAGGCGGGTGGATCACGAGGTCAGGAGATCGAGACCATCCTGGCTAACATGGTGAAACCCCTTCTCTACTAAAAAATACAAAAATCAGCCGGGTGCAGTGGGGTGCGCCTGTAGTCCCAGCTACTCCAGAGGGTGAGGCAGGAGAATGGCGTGAACCCAGGGGGGCGGAGCTTGCAGTGAGCCAAGATGGCGCCACTGCACTCCAGCCAGGGCGAAAGAGCGAGACTCTGTCTAAAAAACAAAAAACAAAAAAAATCTTAATTGCCTGCTTAATTTTATTCTAATTCTAACCATATTTCCCTATTTAGGTTTTTTAAAAGTTGCTTTTAACTCATAATGTACAAAGTCTGAATGTACTAACTTTCCTGCCAGCCTTGTCCCCTATGTATTCCTAATATGACCATCCTAAGTATAAATAGAAGACTATTAAACATCATAGACTTTATTATCTTTTTTGCATGCATTTGAAGGGTCCCATTTTCATCTAGAAGCCTTCCACTATTTTCTGATCTATTCCTTCTGCCTAAATTCATGAAGTTATCATTTCTCATCTTTTACAATATCCTCTTAGTTTTTCACTCTCACTCAATCCCAACTCTTGTCTGAAGTAAATATCCATATCCTTCACTCTACCCAGACTGATTCCTACTGGTTTCCTATAAGCTGCAATAAAGCTGACATTTCTACGTCACACAAGCCCCTTCTAGGTTTGCATTATTTCCACCTTTCCCAACCCAATCCTTATGATTTTCCACACTCACCCTTCATACTTGGTTATAGAAATATCTGCAGCCTACCCGACTGACTTTGCACATGCTGGACTTGCCCTTTCTTCTCCTTGATTTAATAAATATACTCATCCTTTAAAAGTCAATTCAAATACCAACCTCCATAGGGAGCTTCCACTGTACTTTCAAGCAAAAGAGTCTTTTTCCTGTACTCCCAAGGCACCTTATTTGTCTCTATTAGAACAATTTTAGGTGACATTTATTGTGCAATGACTCTGGAGTGGAAATAGGGCCCCAAGGAAAGGTCAAATAACTAGTAACTTTTGGGACAGTTTTCAGTTTGGATCCCTGACCAAAACTCCACTCCCACCCCAAACACACACACAAATATAATCACCACTAAGGAATTCTGATGCTTACTTACTGCATTTGCTATATACATTTTTTACTTGTCTGGGCTTTAATGATCTGAAATATTGGGACTGGATTATAATTATCCTTGTTCTATCAGCACCTAGCACCGTTACTGAAGCTTAAGGGAAGAATATTAAATGTTTTATCATTGATTGAAGAATGGATGGATGAATGTGTATGTTCGTGGTATATGCTAAACTAGTACTATTTTGATGACGGAAATACTGATATTCACTGAATGAATGAGTACACTAATAAGCAAATGATCCAGTGAAGGCAATGAAATCAATGAGAGAATGTACTTTGATGTCTTTCTCATTTGATTTTTTGCAGTATTTATAGTCTGTCATCACTTAGTCCTGGGTAAGGCCTTGCATGGGCATTTAAGTACTGTAAATGGGTAGATTTTTCTGTCTAACTAGGTAACAGCCTTGATAAAGGCTGAAATAGTGAATTATACAATTCTGTCCACAATGCTTAGAAAAAGGTTACATACATTAATACCTATTGAATGACTGACATATAATCAGATATCTGTTATTTATTAGTTTTCATTGAATCTGATGAGTTTGAAAAATCTATAGCATTTCATTTTTCCTTGGGTGAGGTAAATTGTTATTACAGTAAATTATAACCACATAGGAACCAGAAGAAGGACAAAGCATAATTTCTTTTCTTATTGTATTGTTGACATCTGTTCTCAGTCATTGGTCTATACTGTTTTGCTTTATTTTCCTCCGCAGGGAGGAATATACCAGTGTAATTTATTAAAGCAGTCAAATAATCTTAATATGCCCTTAGTGTATTTGATGTATCATACATGGGTGATGCTTTAAATAGCACCAGAGAGTTAATCAGATGTTTCAGATTTATAAAGGGAAAAATTAAGAAGATAATGAACTGATAAATCAGTAATAGACCTCGTATGAAGACTGAGACATTTGACTCTCTTCATTAAGATTTGTATTTCCTTAAAATAAAATTATTTCTTAAAGTGGAATCATCGGATATTTGATGTGACCTATTTCCCCAAACAACATTTAAATGACACATAAGTGGGTATAGAAACTATAGAAAAAGAGAAAACTAAAATACTTCTTCTTCATCTTATAAGATATTGTACAAATCATAAACAAAAATGTTATTGATTACTTTCTTTAAAATGTCCATGTCGGTATACATATATTTAAATCACTAAAGGTTAAAAGAAACGCTGTGCTCTCTAAAACCACATTATATACCTGATCAAAATAAAGTGACTCTTCGGGAGGCGGAGCTTGCAGTGAGCCGAGATCGCGCCACTGCACTCCAACCTGGGTGACAGAGTGAGACTCCGTCTCAAAAAAAAAAAAAAAAAAAAAAAAAAAAAATATATATATATATATATATATGTATATATAAAGAAACCAAGATTTACCTGATCAAAATAAAGTGACTCTTTATTTTATTAAAAATATATAAAAAGTAACTAAGATTTAATCTACACACATGATGAAGTAATTTCAATTATCTTCTAGACGTTTAATTATGCTAAAATCAGAACATCTTATGAATTGCTATTTTGATATATTGACATTTCTTAAAAAATAGTAAAAAGTAAAGAGGATAATTTTATGTAGTTTTTAATTTGATTACAAAGAAATACTAAAAGATAATTCAGAATACATAGAATTCTGAGTAGTCAAGAAAGATAATTTTTAAGGTAATAAATTTATGTCCTAAGATTTCAGCAAATATATTCCAACAGTGATTCATGAGCATTGATTGCAAACGTTCATATGAGCAAGACTTAAAGAAAAAAAGAGATTTTAATATTTATTAATATTAATCTGAAAAGCAAATGAAATTCAGTGAAAAAAACATAAAACGTAAAAAATAAGCTTACAGAAATAAAACTGAAATTAATTGAATATTTTAAAGGAAATATAATCAATAAAATTATTCAGTTATACA
Organism: Symphalangus syndactylus; assembly: GCF_028878055.3. Lineage (NCBI taxonomy): Eukaryota > Metazoa > Chordata > Mammalia > Primates > Hylobatidae > Symphalangus > Symphalangus syndactylus. The sequence goes on along the minus strand of NC_072438.2, from coordinate 75,073,033 downwards.
CTCATTAATACTAATATTAGTAAGTTATAAACCTAGTTGCCAGAGAGTTAAAACCTGTCAGTGGTTTTGGACAGTGGAAAAATGTTGACAACAACAAAATTTATTCTTCGCTTTGTCTAGAGAAAAGACATGAAGGTGAAGGAATGACCTATTACTTGGGAAAATGTTATAACACTGACGAATCAGTAGGTTGAGCTACTACTATTATTAGCTTATATGTTCTATGAAAAAGAGTAGACAGGCAATCTTTCGTGAGTCAATTTCATAATGATTGCCCTGGGTATTACAATTAGCGTCTTAATTTAAATCTACCTGTTTTGATTAATTTTAACACAAACTTTACTCCACTATTCCCTACCCCTTCCTTTGTACTATTGTTGCTATAAAAATTTCATATTTGTACAATTGAAAACTATTAAGATGTTATATTTATTTCTTTAAGGCCTTTTTTAATCACATAAGAGAAGAAAAGAGTTGTAAATTAAATACATTTATCTTGTTTTCTTATTTGCTGATGTAATTACATTTACCTGTGTTCTTTATTTACAGACATGGCAATGAGTTACTATCTAGTGTCTTTCATTCAACCTGAAAAATTCACTTTGTATTTCTTGCAGGGCTGTTTGGGTAGTAATAAATATTTTGTTTCTGGTTTGTTTAAAGTTGTCCTACTTTCTTCTTCATTGTTGAAGGGCAGTTTTAGTGGATATAAAATTTTAGGTTGTCAATGATTTTTATTGTTTTAGATATTTAATATGACATCTTATTGTCTTCTGGCTTCCATGATTTCTTATAAAAAGCAACTGTTAACCCTTGAGAATACCTCGTGCTTGATGAGTCTTTTTTCTCATACTATTTTCAAGATCCACTCTGTTCTTGGTTTTCAAGAGTTTGACTATAATGGATCTAGGTGTGCAACTCTTTATCTTACTTGCAGATCACTGAGATTCTTGGATATGCGGATTAATGGGGTTTTAAAAATCAAATTTGGAGGGTTTTCAGTAATTATTTCTTAAATGGATTTTCTGCCCTGTTCTGTCCCTCCCATCGAACTATTTGTTGCCATGCTTGATAGTGTCCTACAGGTCTCTGAGACTCTTTATTTTCCTTCATTCTTTTTTTTGTTGTTGTTCCTCAGATTGAATAGTCTTCATTTACTTATCTATGAGTTTACTTATCCCTTCTTCTGCCAGAATAAATCTGTTGTTGAGATCCTATAGTAAATTTTTAATTCAATTATTTTATTTTCCAACTGTAAAATTATATTTGAGTCTCATTTCTTATACTTTTTTCTCTTTATTGAAATTCTTTATTTGATGAGATATTATTGCTAGACTTCCATTTAATTATGCATGGTTGCCTATAGTTTTTGAAACATATTTTTAATAGCTGATTTAAAATATTTGTTTGGGCTGGGTGCTGTGGCTTACGCCTGTAATCCCAGCACTTTGGGAGGCTGGGGCAGGTGGATCACTTGAGGTCTGGAGTTCAATGCCAGCCTGGCCAACATGGTGAAACCCCGCCTCTACTAAAAATACAAAAATTAGCCAGGCATGGAGGTGCAAGCCTGTAGTCCCAGCTACTCAGGAGACTGAGGCAGGAGAATCACTTGAACCCAGTAGCTGGATGTTACAGTGAGCTGAGATCACACCACCACACTCCAGCTTAAGTGACAGCATGAAACTCTGTCTCAGAAAAAAAAAAAAAGTTTGGTAAATTCATCGTCTGGCCTGCTCAGGGTTACTTTCTGTTGGAATTTTTTTTTTTTTTTTTTTTTTTGCTACAAGCTATACTTTCCTATTCATTACATATATCATACTATTTTGTTGAAAACTGAACATTGGCCAGGTGCAGTGGCTCACACCTGTAACCCTAGCATTTTGGGAGGCCAAGGTAGAAGGATTCCTTGAACTCAGGAGTTCAAGACCAGCCTGGACAACACAGAGAGACCTCATCTCTACAAAGATTAATAAAATTAGCTGGGCTAGGTGATGTGCACCTGTAGTCTCGGCTACTCTGGTGGCTGAGGTGGGAAGATCACTTAAGCACAGTATGTGAAAGGTGATCACGCCACTGCACTCCTACCTGGGAATGGAGTGAGACCCTGTCTCACAAAAACAAACAAACAAACAAACAAATAAATAAATAAATAAATAAATAAATAAATGAAAAAAAGAAAACTGAACATTATAAATAATATAATGGGGGTACTCTGGAAATCAACCTTATTACCCAGATTTGTTGATTCTGTGTTTTTTGTTGTAGTTCTTGCTGCTACTACCATTTGTTTGTTTTTTACCTTAAGTTCTGGGATACATGTGCAGAATGTGTAGGTTTGTTACATAGGTATACACGTGTCATGGTGGTTTGCTGCACCTATTGACCTGTCCTCTAAGTTTCTTCCCCTCTCCCCCACCACCCCACTCCCAGACAGGCCCCAGTGTGTGATGTTCCCCTCCCTGTGTCCATGTGTTCTCATTATTCAGCTCCCACTTATGAATGAGAACATGTGGTGTTTCTGTTCCTGTGTTAGTTTGCTGAGGATGATAGCTTCCAGCTTCATCCATGTCTCTGCAAAGGACATTGATCTCATTCCTTTTTATGGCTGCATAGTATTCCATGCTGTACATGTACCACATTTTCTTTATGCAGTCTACCATTGATGGGCATTGGGTTGGTTCCATGACTCAGCTATTGTAAATAGTGCTGCAATAAACATGTGTGCATGTGTCTTTACAGTAGAATGATTTATATTCCTTTGGGTATATACCCAGTAATAGGATTGCTGGGTCAAATAGTATTTCTGGTTCTAGATCTTTGAGGAATTGCCATACTGTCTTCCGCAATGGTTGAACTAATTTTCATTCCCACCAATAGTGTAAAAGTGGTCTTATTTCTCCACAGCCTTACCAGCATCCATCGCTTCTTGACTTTTTAATAATTGCCATTCTGACTTCAGTGAGACTGTATTGTGGTTTTGATTTGCATTTGTCTAATGATCAGTGATATTGAGCTTTTTTTTGTATGTTTGTAGGCTGCATAAATGCCTTCTTTTGAGAAGTGTCTGTTTATTTCCTTTGCCCACTTTTTGATGTTTATTTTTCTTGTAAATCTTTTTAAGTTCATTTTAAGCTCTGCATATTAGAGCTTTGTCAGACGGATAGATTGCAAACATTTTGTCCTATTCTGTAGGTTGCCTGTTCACTCCGATGACAGTTTCTTTTGTTGTGCAAAAGCCTTTTAGTTTAATTAGATCTCATTTGTCAATTTTGGCTTTTGTTGCAATTGCTTTTGGTGTTTTAGTCATGAAGCCTTTGTCCATGCCTATGTACTGACTAGTATTGCCTTGGTTTTCTTCTAGGGTTTTTATGGTTCTATGTTTTACATTTAAGTCTCCAATCCATCTTGAGTTAATTTTTGTATAATGTGTAAGGAAGGGGTCCAGTTTCAGTTTTCTGTATGTGGCTATTCAGTTTTCCCAGCCCCGTTTGTTAAATAGGTGATTCTTTCTCCATTGCTTGTTTTTGTCAAGTTTGTCAAAGATCAGATGGCTGTAGATGTGTGGTGTTATTTCTGAGGTCTCTATTCTGTTCCATTGGTCTATATTTCTGTTTTGGTACAAGTACCATGCTCCCTAACTCATTTTATGAGTAAACTGGTAAGAGATACAACAATAAAAGAAAACTTCAGGCAAATATCCCTGAGGAACATTGATGCAAAAATCCTTAATAAAATACTGGTAAACCATATCTAGCAACACATCAAAAAGCTCATTCACCACAATCAAGTCAGCTTCATCCCTGAAATGCAAGGCTGGTTCAACATATGCAAATCAATAAATGTAATCCATCACATAAACAGAACTAAAGACAAAAACCACATAGTTATCTAAATAAATGCAGAAAAGGCCTTTGATAAAATTCAACAACCATTCATGTTAAACACTCTCAATAAAATAAGTGTTGATGGAACATACCTCAAAATAATAAGAGCCATTTATGACAAATCCACAGCCAATATCATGCTGAATGGGCAAAAGCTGGAAACATTCCCCTTGAAATCTGGCACAAGACAATGATGACCTCTCACACCACTCCTATTCAACATAATATTGGAAGTTCTGGTCATGGCAGTCAGGCAAGAGAAAGAAAGCATATTCAAATAGGAAGAGGGGAAGTTAAATTGTCTCTGTTAGCAGATGACATGATTTTATATTTAGAAAACCCATCATTCTCAGCCCCAAAACTCCTTAAACTGATAAGCAATTTCAACAAAGTCTCAAGATACAAAATCCATGAGCAAAAGTCACAAGCATTGCTTTGCAGCAACAATAGCCAAGCAGAGAGCCCAATCATAATGAACTCCCTTTCACAATTGCTACAAAAAAGAATAAAATACCTAGGAATGCAGCCAAAGAGGGATGTGAAGGACACAAACCACTGCTAAAGGAAATAAGAGAGGACACAAACAAATGGAAAAACATTCTATCTTCCTGGATAGGAGGAATAAATATCATGAAAATGGCCATACTGCCCGAAGTAATTTATAGATTCAATGCTATTCCTATCAAATTACCATTGACATTTTTCACAGAATTATTTTTAAAAACTTTAAATTTCATATGAAATAAAAGAAGACCCCTTATAGCCAAGACAATCCTAAGGAAAAAGAACAAAGCTAGAGGCATCACACTACCTGACTTCAAACTATACTACAAGGCTACAGTAAACAAAACAGCATGTTACTGGTACCAAAATAGTGACTATCTTTGACTGATAGTTTAAGTCTGTATTTTTTGTTGTATGCAACCCCAGAAGCCTCTGTCCATCTAGCTTTGTTGTCAGCTAATAACAAAAAGACATAGTCCTTAATGCCTTGAGACAATAACCATCTCATCATTTGCCAAAAGCTTTATATTTATATTGATGTAGATATTCACAGCTTCACATGTGTACCATAATCCAGGTGTGGTACCATAATCTCTATTTCTTTTACACTCACTTATATTTCCTTTGTGTGTGTCCCACATTTTATTTTGTAGAATTAGAAAGTATAGGTGAAAGGTAGTCTTCTGGACCTTATCAGTGTGGGGGAGTAGATTTCTAGTGACAGATTTACTCTAGCATTCCAATCTCCCTAAGATTTGAATTTCTTCCTTACATTAAACTAGTAAAGATCTATCATCTTCAATTTACCAACAGTGGGCAATATGTTTATACATGTTTCACCCAACCAATCAACTAAGCTGCTAGCAGTTTTTCTAATTCACTGACCTGCAACATTAAATGGAGAGTTTCTACTTAGTGGGTTTATATCAATAAATTTAGCTTAATCCAATTTTATGTTTCTTGTGATGTAATCCATCACATAAACAGAACTAAAGACAAAAACCACATAGCAAAGCAAAGAAAGTTGGTGGGCATGAATTCTGAAGATAATCAGTATTGTCCTGCTTAGCACCTGCCTCAGGGGAGACCATTATTGTTTCCTTAGGCAATTCTGGGTGAATTCCTGAGACAGAGATGAAGATTGTTAACATTGTGGGTAGAGAGACCACTACCAATGGGAATGGAGTAAACACTGCCACCGGGGGTGGTGAAGCCACCTCTGCTAGCCAAAAAAGTTTCTATCAGAATTTAGAAACTCAATGTTCTAGTTTAATTAGGATCTTCTCACACATCTACATCTCAAATTATAGGATTCCATCCTTTTCCAACCAAATGGCTTCTAACCATGGTATGATATTCCCTCATTATCTATTTAGTTCATCAATGTCTTTAACATATTTTAAATATTTTTAGCAAATTGATTTAGTGTTATTTGTTTATAGTGAGAAAGTTGGTTTAATTAGATCACATACCATTACTGGAAATTGGGAGCTTTTATTTTACTGCCTCTTTGCTGATCTTTCTGTAATCTCGAATTATAAATCCTTCTATGACAGACAAGATACACTCCAAACTCTAAAAATTATTTATTCTAGTTTTATTTATCATTTATGTATTCATTACATACTCCCATCATTGAGATCTTAGATATTCCACAGTACACCAAGGGACCTATTTTCTCTCTTGTAGAAGTTTGTCTATCAAATGTAATACACACTGGGGGAGTTGTGGCATCAGATGAGAAGTCAGCATTGGCAGTCAGGGCAAGATATATAATCTATCTTCTGTCAAATAGCAGAACTAGATTTTTCTGCAAATATAACTCCTCTAATTCTGCTTATTCATTTAAAGTTCCATCACTTTTAGCTTTCTTTGTGCTCTGGCTCATACTAATTGTAAATCAACCTCAGATCATATATGCTCACTTTATGTAATTTCTTGAAATCGTTCCTAATGACTTCAATATTCTTCTTAATTCTTTCAGAACTAACAACCTTTAATTTTATTGCTATCATCATTCTGTATTGGCTTCTTATTAATATTGTTCTATACTAGATGATATTATGGCACGGTACTTTTTTTCTCTTTCCACCAAACAAGAAATTCAGTATGATAAAGTTATAACACTAAACTATGATTCTAACACTCTCTCCTTAAAAAATGAAACTCTTCAGTCTTCTAATTTCCAAAATTAATGAAAGTGTGTTTTATTTATTCCATCTATTATTATTTTCAATACATTTTATGTCTTTGTTTAATTAATATTTCTATCTCAACAAACTATCACTTTGTCTTGATTTAAAAACCAGTCTTTTTTATATCCTTTGTACTTAAAACATTGACATGTACCAGATGTTATGTAAAGTATTTTTTACGCTGTTAGCACTTTTTATTCTCTACACATACGAAGAATGTGCGTGTCCTGGCTATTCAGTAGGTGCTGCTTTTTAATAATTTTCTATGTCTATATTAAGTTGTCTGAAAAAAGTGTTTAGGAAATGTACATGCTCACAGTGCATACTATTGGGTGCCAAGTCCAGCCTTAGATATTATAGGTTGATTTTGGTTCACACGGTTTTTGTTTGTTTTGGGGGTTATTTATGCACTGACATCTGCTAGTAATTTATTAAGAAATTGGTAACTAGATGGCAGATCATGCTGACCTTTTAGTATGTGATTCTTATTAAGTAAACATATACTTATGTTATTTATTGGGTAAAGATAAATTCAATTTTATGTAATTCAACAACTTGATGAAATATTAAAAAGCCATAATTCATCAAGCTATAATTCCATATAGAATATAATATTACATGTGAGAAAACACAATTCATTTTGCGCATATAGTAAGTAAAGGGTTTATTGAATAATGCAGGTTAAATAATAAACTGAGTTTTATTTGACCATTGCCTCACAGTCTTCATACCCTATTACAGGTTATGAAGTTCCCAAGTGAAATTCAAATTGAATGCCAATAATAAAATTTGAATTTGAGAGGAAGGCAACTGATTTTTTACTTCTCTCCTTTTTGCTCTTTCTGATATGAAAAATAGCTTATGCATGCTGGGCTTAATATTTAGGTGATGGGTTGAGAGGTACAGCAAACCACAATGGCACACATTTACCTATGTAACAAACCTGCACATCCTGCACATGTATCTCAGAACTTAACATAATAATATATATATTCAAAACATATCTACATATTTAGAGAAAACTGACTGTTCCAGATGTACCAATCATCCATTTCTGACCGAGACACCTTCAGAGAATATTACTAGGTAGCCTAGTTTTGTATACTGCAATAGTAATGAGATATATTTTTGATAAGTTAGAAGTGAATGAAAAGATTAAAATAAATTAAGCTACCAATGACTTTCTTCACAGAATTCGAAAAAACTACTTTAAAGTTCATATGGAACCAAAAAAGAGCCCGCATCGCCAAGTCAATCCTAAGCCAAAAGAACAAAGCTGGAGGCATCACGCTACCTGACTTTAAACTATACTACAAGGCTACAGTAACCAAAACAGCATGGTACTGGTACCACAACAGAGACATAGATCAATGGAACAGAACAGAGCCCTCAGAAATGATGCCGCATAGCTACAACTATCTGATCTTTGACAAACCTGACAAAAACAAGAAATGGGGAAAGGATTCCCTATTTAATAAATGGTGCTGGGAAAACTGGCTAGCCATATGTAGAAAGCTGCAACTGGATCCCTTCCTTACACCTTATACAAAAATTAATTCAAGATGGATTAAAGACTTATATGTTAGACCTAAAACCATTAAAATCCTACAAGAAAACCTAGGCAATACCATTCAGAACATAGGCATGGGCAAGGACTTCATGTCTAAAACACCAAAAGCAATGGCAACAAAAGCCAAAATCGACAAATGGGATCTCATTAAACTAAAGAGCTTCTGCACAGCAAAAGAAACTATCATCAGAGTGAACAGGCAACCTACACAATGGGAGAAAATTTTTGCAACCTACTCATCTGACAAAGGGCTAATATCCAGAATCTACAATGAACTCAAACAAATTTACAAGAAAAAAACAAACAACCCCATCAAAAAGTGGGCAGAGGACATGAATAGACACTTCTCAAAAGAAGACATTTATGCAGCCAAAAAACACATGAAGAAATGCTCCTCATCACTGGCCATCAGAGAAATGCAAATCAAAACCACAGTGAGATACCATCTCACACCAGTTAGAATGGCCATCATTAAAAAATCAGGAAACAACAGGTGCTGGAGAGGATGTGGAGAAATAGGAACACTTTTACACTGTTGGTGGGACTGTAAACTAGTTCAACCATTGTGGAAGTCAGTGTGGCGATTCCTCAGGGATCTAGAACTAGAAATACCATTTGACCCAGCCATCCCATTACTGGGTATATACCCAAAGGACTATAAATCATGCTGCTATAAAGACACATGCACACGTATGTTTATTGCGGCACTATTCACAATAGCAAAGAGTTGGAACCAACCCAAATGTCCAACAACGATAGACTGGATTAAGAAAATGTGGCACATATACACCATGGAATACTATGCAGCCATAAAAAATGATGAGTTCGTGTCCTTTGTAGGGACATGGATGAAACTGGAAACCATCATTCTCAGTAAACTATCGCAAGGACAAAAAACCAAACACCTCATGTTCTCACTCATAGGTGGGAATTGAACAATGAGAACTCATGGACACAGGAAGGGGAACATCACGCTCCGGGGACTGTTGTGGGGTGGGGGGAGGGGGGAGGGACAGCATTAGGAGATATACCTAATGCTAAATGACGAGTTAATGGGTGCAGGAAATCAACATGGCACATGGATACATATGTAACAAACCTGCACATTGTGCACATGTACCCTAAAACCCTAAAGTATAATAAAAAAAAAAATAAATAAAAATAAAATAAAATAAGATAAATTAGATCAACTGAGGCAATTTGAAATTCTATAATAAACAATAATAATGAGAGAGCCAAATCATGAGTGAACTCCCATTCACTATTGCTTCACAGAGAATAAAATACCTAGGAATGCAACCTACAAGGGATGTGAAGGAACTCTTCAAGGAGAACTGCAAACCACTGCTCAATGAAATAAAAGAGGACACAAACAAATGGAAGAACATTCCATGCTCATGGATAGGAAGAATCAATATCGTGAAAATGGCCATACTGCCCTAGGTAATTTATAGATTCAATGCCATCCCCATCAAGCTACCAATGACTTTCTTCACAGAATTGGAAAAAACTACTTTAAAGTTCATGTGGAACCAAAAAACAGCCCGCATTGCCAAGTCAATCCTAAGCCAAAAGAACAAAGCTGGAGGCATCATGCTACCTGACTTCAAACTATACTACAAGGCTACAGTAACCAAAACAGCATGGTACTGGTACCAAAACAGAGGTATAGACCAATGGAACAGAACAGGGCCCTCAGAAATAATACCACACATCTACAACCATCTGATCTTTGACAAACCTGACAAAAACAAGCAATGGGGAAAGGATTCCCTATTTAATAAATGGTGCTGGGAAAACTGGCTAGTCATATGTAGAAAGCTGAAACTGGATCCCTTCCTTACACCTTATACAAAAATTAATTCAAGATGGATTAAAGACTTAAATATTAGTCCTAAAACCATAAAAACCCTAGAAGAAAACTTATGCAATATCATTCAGGACATAGACATGGGCAAGGACTTCATGTCTAAAACACCAAAAGCTATGGTAACAAAAGCCAAAAGTGACAAATGGGATCTAATTAAACTAAAGAGCTTCTGCACAGCCAAAGAAACTACCATCAGAGTGAAGAGGCAACCTACAGAATGGGAGAAAATTTTTGCAACCTACTCATATGACAAAGGGCTAATATCCAGAATCTACTATGACCTCAAACACATTTACAAGAAAAAAACAAACAACCCCATCAACAAGTGGGCAAAGGATGTGAACAGATACTTCTCAAAAGAAGACATTTATGCAGCCAACAGACACATGAAAAAATCCTCATCATCACCGGCCATTAGAGCAATGCAAATCAAAACCACGATGAGATACAATCTCACTTCAGTTAGAATGGCGATCATTAAAAAGTCAGGAAACAACAGGTGCTGGAGTGGATGTGGAGAAATAGGAACACTTCTACACTGTTGGTGGGACTGTAAACTAGTTCAACCATTGTGGATGACAGTGTGTCGATTCCTCAGGGATCTAGAACTAGAAAAACCATTTGACCCAGCCATCCCATTACTGGGTATATACCCAAAGGATTATAAATCATGCTGCTATAAAGACATATGCACACGTATGTTTATAGCTGCACTATTCACAATAGCAAAGACTTGGAACCAACCCAAATGTCCATCAATGGTAGACTGGATTAAGAAAATGTGGCACATATACACCGTGGAATACTATGCAGCCATAAAAAAGGATGAGCTCATGTCCTTTGTAGGGACATGGATGAAGCTGGAAACCATCATTCTGAGCAAACTATCACAAGGACAGAAAACCAAACACCGCATGTTCTCACTCATAGTTGGGAATTGAACAATGAGAACACTTGGACACAGGAAGGGGAATATCACACACCAGGGCCTGTTGTGCATGACTGGGAGTGGGGAGGGATAGCATTAGGAGATTTACCTAATGTAAATGAAGAGTTAATGGGTGCAGCACACCAACATGGCACATGTATACATATGTAACAAACCTGCACGTTGTGCACATGTACCCTAGAACTTAAAGTATATTAATAATAATAAAAAAGAAAATGTGGATATTTGATTCCCCTGAATTATCAAAATGTAAACACTAATCAGAAGTATGCTTACTCTGAAGAAAAACAAACATACTGGTATCAATGATTTACTCTAATCTTTTCAGCTCTTCCCTAATTTCCCATTTTTCTAAAACATCCCCTTTTAATTGCAATCTTACAATTAATAATCATAAATTGAGCTTATTGATTATTGGCAGGAATTAAAAACATTAATTAGTCACCAGAGTCTGGATGAACATAGAGCTATCTCCTAAATACCTAGTGGATATATTGGTGAATTCTGACAGCTAGAAAAATCATCATTAAACTATTTCTATGTCACATCACTTTTACTCTGGGGAAAAAATACTTTTTAAATTACACGTGTAGTTGTATCAGTCTTTGCTCATCATGACAGATTAACTTCAAAGTCTATTGCAGAACAGTTCTCTGGATGGCCTTGACCTGACCCAGTTCCCCTCCTACCTGTTTTGCTTATAGTTCTGAAGAATAACTGTGGAATGTGCTAGTAATGCAATTTGATAAAAAATCTTTGAAAATGGGGAGGAACTGGTTGGAACAATCCAGGTTTTGTTCCATCCCTCCCCTAGAAACACGATATCCTTCAATGCTTTCTCCCAGTAGTTCATAAAACTTCAAGGAGTACTTCAGCTATGGTGCAAGTGGGCTTTACGTAGATGAGACCTGTACCTCATGCGCAGCTTTTTTGAGCATGGGGGTGGAGGGTCATAGTGAATCCTAGGCTTCTGTTGTCCCTTGCTGCCTGTCCATGAGTAATAAACCTGCTTCATGTAACTATTTCACTAGACTTAGACAGGTTGGTAACCAGCACATGATGAATCTTTTTCACATATATCATGTGGAGAGTCTTTTAGACCTAGAATATAAGGAGGGCTTTTAAAACTTAAAATGTAAGAGGCTCATGCCTCCATCACATATAGGTATCACCGTATCTGGAGCTGGATGGCAAAAATTATCTCATAAAAATGCTATCTAACAGTAGAAATAAAGCCACTTAATTTTCCAGAGAGGATATATTCACAATTTTTTGCAGGCTTATTATTCATTGTATTTCAAAGCCAGAGTTCCCAATCACAGTTTACTTAGCACAGAAAGTTTATCAATTTTTAAGTAATTAATAGTTTTACTTCATTTGATGGTCTCTCCCTTCCCTGTACATGCTCATTATTATGGTTGTCAATTATCTTCTTAACCGATAATTTTAATAAAGGTAGCTCTACCATTAGCAAATTGCTCAGAAGCTGCTAATAGCTCTCCAGAGAGCACTTGTCTCACCCTATATCTCCCACCTTATCAAAAGGTCACATTAATTATATCACCCTTACCGAGAGGAAATCAACATGTCAGTCAGATGGGCTCACAATTGTGCTGCAGGTAGAACATGAGGATTAAATCAGGTTTATTTAGTGTCCCAAAGTAACCCATTTACATTTAGCTCTTATAAATGCAATTAACACAAATGAAACAATAAATCACACTTAGATTTATGAGTTTACTTTTTGGCAAAAGGCTAATTTGCTATTCTTTTAATGTTTGTAGTTACTAGTAAAATATTATAAGTCATCAGATGTTGGTTAAGAATCGTTTTTTAAAATCTTCGTAAAGTGGCTCCAGAAAAGTAAGGGTTTTATTGTGCTTGTAGAGCTCTTTCATTTATCATTTCAATTTTGCACTAATTATGAACATAAATTGATTTTTGATAACCTTATCTTACTCTTATATGCTCTACATTCTTGGGATCACAGCTTAAGAACTAATTATGAGAAAAGCTAGGACACAGGCCAGAGAAACTGTATGAATTTGAATATCTCTAATTAATAATAATATGTATTACTTGGATAAGTAAATATTTTCTATCCCCTTTTTTTTATCAAGTGAGTTCTATATGCCTAGGAGCCAATTTCCTATTCAAGGTTCTTCTGCCATTAATACATTATCTTTCACACAAGAAACAATTATCCATTTGTTCATTTCACGAGGTATAGACTTTAAATACTTTTTAGTGATTTAAATTGAGAATAATGCCACAATTTATAATTATTTTTTCATTACTTTGGGCAAATTGTTGACTGTGTACTTAAGTCATGGTCCCAGCAAAACAGATGGCACACACATTTTAGGATAATTTAAGGATTAAAAAAAAAAACATCATTTACACAATTAGAAGTAGACATAGGAAAATAATAAAAGATAATACAGTGGTAACAGGTTTTGGGTATCTTAGCCCCTAAAGATGTTAGGGGTGGAATAGGGCAAAAAGTAGTTTCAGAATGGAAAGCAGAGTTAATAGAAAGTCTCCCTTAAGAGGACCTGTGACTATCGGCTGGAACACAACCCATCCCAGTAACTTGGCCAGGAGACAGTCAAGGGGTAAACATCTTCATCTCACTCTCCTCTTTCCTGCCAATGTTGGATTCCTTTGTGGCAACACTTCTTAGAAGCAGAAGTGAAAGCAGACCATTGATGTAATACACATAGATCAGCTTCCTGGGGTAAATAACAGGGTAGAGAATGGTCGATAATTAATCGGAAGAGTTAAAATGAAGATGGTGATTTTAGAGACTGAATTCATCCATTTCTAATTGTCAGCTGGGATGAAATAGGATATAGAACTGGAAAAATCTGATATGTGCAAAGTGTGGAAATAGGCAAAGGTATATGCATTCTTAAAAGAAAAAAAGAAAAGGAGTGAAAAACTAAGAAAGCTACAATTTAAGAAGGAGTTTTAGACTCCCAAAAGATTGATAAGTTTGGGAGAGAAGCAGTTTGGAAGCTTTGAGTAAGCAAGTGTAAAATGTAATATCAAGCCCACCAACTTGGAATCAGGGCTCCTAAGGCAAATCTCTCTCAAGAGCATCAGTCCTATGCTCTACTACTGGGGAAACCTGTCAAGTTACTAAACAGCTCTGAATCTATTTATTTTCCTGATGTATAAATTAGTATTTAACAGGGTAAAGCCACAATTAGGACTGAGACATAAGAAGACACAAATGAGAATTCTGAATTTAAAGTCCAAGTATAACAGCTAATCTTTATATATATATATATATATATATATGTATATATATGTGTGTGTATATATATATATGTATGTATATATACATACATATATATATATATGTGTGTGTATATATACATACATATATATATATATATATATATATTTAAAGTTTATATTTCTTTTCTATACACCAGTCTAGACCGTGGTCTTCCAATATCCATTGCAAATTTTAAAATCGTAATTATTGTTTATCTCAAAATCTAATAATTACAGGGCATAGCTACCCTAATTTTCACTTCCTTGTAATTAACAATTATATCCTAGATTAAAAGATATATAATTAGTTTCTGATTTATTAGAGATAATCTTCTCTATATGATATCTTGAACCCAATTATAACTGTGTTTTTATTCATAGTAAAATAATTTAATAATGTCTTTATCACTACAGTGAGCCATTCAAATTAAAGTACTCATTTCTCCCTTAGCCACATGGAAAATCTGTTAGATTAATTCCTGTAAATACTTGTTTAACTAAATTAAATTTTAAATATTTTATTTTTGATGAGATATACAAGCAGAGGAACTAAAAAATAATTCCTGGACAAAAGTGGCTTTTCCACCAGGATCCCACTGAACCTGAAATATTTACCACTAGGATAATTCCTAGGTGTTAAATTACTATCTCTTAGAGAATCTTTTAATCTCAATATGTATTATTGAAGAATAGGTGCTCCAGTTAGACACATTCATGCTAAATTGATAATGATGTGTCAATACTATTACCTAACAGTTCTTTCAATGTCATTACAAATGTCTTCTATTTTTGGACATGGAAAATGTATGTCTAGTTTGAGGGATGTTAATAGGAATTAATGTTTCACAGATTGGTGGCAACTGATAATACACAAACTTTTTATAAATAAGGCCTCAGAATGAATAAATAATATCAAAGCATATATAGTCACAATGTATTCTGTTTATCAGAAAAATATTACGTAATGTATTGGCCATGAAGAGAGCATGTGTCATGAAAGCTGATTTTTGATAAGGGGCCTAGATTTTAACTGGTGCTTTTGCCTACACACTCAATATAACAATAATAACATTCAGACAAAAAAGTGGTACCACGTTTTTCAAAGAGGTATTCCACACTGAGAGATGAACCAATCCTCATTGACTCCTGTTATTTGCAAAATACATTCTTGGATTTTACTTGGAAGGGAATACTTGGAAGCTCAGTACAGACTTTAAGAGAAAGTATTTTTAATATACAATACTTTGTTTCCAGCATCAAAACTCATTATTAGCTTTGACCTTGGGTCATAATTTTTCAGATTTTTGTGGAGAGGATGGTGATAGTATACTTATGTTATTACTATATGAAATAAATGAATATCCATTCTAATAGTAATAATAGCTATAACACTCACTGCTTCAGTCAAGCCCTTTAAATAAATATATATGTAAATATATATTTCATATATATATATATTTTGTAGAGACTGAATTCATCAACTTCAGTCTCTGTTAGCATTCATTGCTCTAATTAAGGAATAATTAGTATATAAAGAATAATCCAGATAATAATAGCTAATATCTAGAGAGCACTCATCTATGAGAACTAAAAATAATAATCTGAGTCCCAATACCCCACTTCGGGTTTTCTGTTTAAAATGACATTCTCCTGGTAGCGCAAGCCAGGAAACTTCTGTGAGACCTAGCGCTCCACTCTGGTTCTTCGTAGCCAGGTCCAGGCATTTCAATTAACTTCCAGAAGATGGCAGACCCTCCAGGAATGCCAGAGCAAGAAACTGATGTCTGACAACAGAGTGAGAGTTCAAAGACTCTTTGTAGCAGACACTGTGAATGAAGAACTTGAGGTTGCTAAGAGACTAAAAGCAAAATAAATTGTTTTAATTAAAAGCCTAGATCTTAGCTGGAGGAAGAGAAAAGGGTGTCTTCAATTGTGGTTTGGAAGGAGGTGTTCACTTAACAAGAGAACCTAAAGTTGTGGGGCAGCTGGCTAAACAGATGATTGGGTATGTTTGGGGCAATAAACCAAACTCTAAAAGAAGATGTGAACGTTAACAAGCTGATGGTTACTGAAACCTTGGACATTTCCAGAAAAACTTACCTGGTGATTCTGATGGACCGGTCCTGCAATGGCCCCATGCTGGTGGGCAGGCCCCAGGGGGCACTGACATTGAAGAGGTGGCTGCTACAAATTCAGAATTTATTTTTAAGGAGCAAATTTTTCAAGGGATAAAGGACAGCCAAGTTCAAAGTTCAGCAGATGTCAGAAAATCTAGGCTTCCTTGGGTCTTTGAAAATCCACGTTGCAGATCAAATTAAGAAACTGTATAATCTCTTCCTAAAAATTGATGCTACTCAGGTGATAGTGAATCCCTTTGGTGAAACTTGAGAAAGAAAAGTTGTCTGTTTTAATGTCAAGGTAAACTTTCATGACAGCACAGAATTCTGACAACAGGACCTATCTGCTGTGGATGACAAATTGGAGAATGAGCCTGATATGGTTTGGTTCTGTGACTTCACTCAAATCTCATCTCAAATTGTAATCCCCATGTGTCAAGGAAGGGACCCGGTGGGAGGTGATTAGCTCATGGAGGTGATTGCCCCATGCTGTTCTTGTGATAGTGAGTGAGTTTTCGCGCGATCTGATGGTTTAAAAGTGCGGCACTTCCCGCTTCTTTCTCTCCTGCCACCATATAAACAATGCCTTGCTTCCCCTTCACCTACTGACATGACTGTAGGTTTCCTGAGGCCTTCCCAGCCATGCAGAACGATAAGTCAATTAAACCTCTTTCCTTTATAAATTACCCAGTCTCAGGTAATATACAGCAGTGTGAAAATGCACAAATACAGAGCTCATTGAATATGAAGTTGCCAGACATGATCTAAAATACATAGGACTGGATGGGAACATTACCTGCTTTGCGAATGGTGCTGGATTAGCCATGGCTACTTGTGATACCATTTTCCTTAGTAGTGGGAAGCCAGTCAACTTCTTGGAATCTTGGAGGTGTTGTAAAGGAAGCTCAAATATATCAAGCATTCACATTACTCACAGTTGATCCTAAGGTTGAAGCCATCCTTGTCAATATTTTTGGTGGTATCGTCCACTGTGCTATCATTGCCAATGGGATCACCAAAACTTTCCAGGCATTAGAATTGAAGGTGCTCTGGAATGAACCAATGTTCGAGAGGCCCAGAACATACTCACCAGTAGTCTAACAGTGGACTCCCCATTGTATCAGCCCAACAAGGCTGTGGCCAGCAGGGCCAATAAGTGACGTCTTTGTCCTGATCAGTTGAAGAAATAAAGCCATTTTTTTCCATAAAAAAATGGATTTCTCTCATCACTGTGAAGGAAATTATCTTACTGGGAAATGAAGGAGAAAAGAATGAGCAAGAATCACTATCTGAAAAATCTGTTTTTTTGAGACAGACTCTCGCTCTATTGCCCAGGCTGGAGTGCAGTCACGCGATCTTGGCTCACTGCAACCTCTGCCTCCCAAATTCAAACAATTCTCCTGTCTCAGCCTCCCAAGTAGCTGGCTCTACAGGCACATGTCACCACACCTGGCTAATTTTTGTATTTTTAAAGTAGAGATGGACTTTCACCATATTGGTCAGGTTGGTCTAGAATGCCTGACCTCAAGTGATCCACCTGCCTCAGCCTCCCAAAGTGGTGGGATTACAGGTGTGAGCCACTGTACCTGGCCTGTCCGAAAAATCTTAAACCTGCATTTTCTAGAATAAGATATCTAGACAGCCTAAATCTGATTTTACTTATAGTCTTTATAAAAATAACATCCTGCATTCTCATACTTTTCTATTATGGTATGCCTGCTCAATAGGCAGTGTTTTGCTGACTTTGGGGAGCACTATATATAGACAAATATTGTGTGCATATTCAGAATTTGAAATCAGGTCCTGGTTCACTTGCAAGATTTTGGTGGACATTTAATTCTACATAATAAAAAAAAATCACAGGCTATAAAAAAATGTAGACAAGATTACATTTAATGTATAAACTACCAAAAAGGCACAGCTAAGACATCCAAACGAAAAGCTATTACACACTGCAGCAGCTTTTACCAGTTTCTAATTCCAACACGTTTGTAAAATCTGTGAGTATTCCAAAGCATATTTTACCTTGGAATGTCTCCATTAATATACCATATGTGTATTTCATTATTTTCCTTAATATTGAATATACTGTTCAGCTCACACTAAAAAGAAAGCCAGGAGATTTATTTGTGATTTTAGAGTAGAAGTTTCCATTTTAATATCAAAACTGAAGAGTGCTGATTCTTACGGAAATCTCTATAATTAAGTCATTTCAGGATAAGACAATGCAAAAGATCAAATTGTGTTGAATATCAGAATCTTCTCTCCTCTCTCATCTCCCACCCCACACCACCCCTGCCCCCTACAATCTATCAGCTTGTGGTAGAAAGATGGGAACATGTAATCCAAGGAAATGTGACTTCTTTTCCATGATGTCCATTTTACTTGTGGGAAAAAAATTGAGACAAGGTTTCTGTTCAACTTTTGGAAAATGTTTGTCTGTATACATATTTAAATAAAATTCTGTTTGTAAACTCTATAATAAAAATACTAATCCAAATACTAATAGCTAATATAGATATTAACTATTATCTTTTAGATTATTACAAATATTATCAGTTTTCCTCTGTAAATATACTTGAGAGTCAGAAAGAAGGCAGAGTAAAACTGCGGTAGGTGCTGTATTTACACATTTCTTTCCCCTTTGGGAGTAAATTATCTTTTTTTTTTCCCTTCCATAATTCTGCCTCATTACTCTGCTCTGAGTAATATTTTTCTTAGGTAATTGATTTCTTAGTCGGGGAGGTAGGTACTATTCCACTGGCTAAAAGGAGGCTTAGAATACACCTTTTAAGAAGTCCTTTTGCTTTGATAAATATTGACTGTAAATTTATTGCATGTTGATTATTATAGATCCAAAACAGTATAGGATAACACTATGATTTAAATTCTCGTTTTAACAAATCTAATCATCTTCCAATGTCAAACAAAACAAATTAAAAAGTGAAAATAAAGCCATCAGCATACAAATTATTAGAAATATGGTGGTACTCTATCAATGCCATCTGGAAAAATTGTTTATGTGAAATGGTATTTTTCCCTATTGGTGATAGATTTTAGAAGTACACCCTATCAGCCACTTGTTATGGATGGAAAAATTATCTGTGGCAAAGATGTACATAACTCCATGTCTTAGCTGGATAATCATGGGTGAAAAAGAACCAAAGTGAATATAAGATGCAAGGAGCTCTGGGAGGTAGGCACAGTGTGACAATATTTTACTGACCGTTTAAGGTGTAGAACATGCATGGTCGTCCAATTACCAGAGTAACCATGGTAATGGAAATGGATGTACCCGTAACCATGCCACTCCTTTCCCCAAAGCTTCTCTAGCTATTTAATCTGCTGAATGTTTGACCCATCAACAACAGGAAACAGCTGTGAATATAACTTTTTCTACATGAATGCCAATCAGTTACTTAAGGACAAGTTGATTGCATCATTCATCTTTCTCCTTGAAGGAGGCACCAGCTTGCCTTCACTGTGATTGATACATATCCTTATATGGCCTGACCTTCTCTGACCACACCGTCTCAGCCAGAACCACTATCTGAAGACTCACAGAGTATCTAATTTATCAAACGTAGTATCTTCCATTATATTATCTTGGCCCAAAGAACCCACTGCATAGTGAAGGATCATATCAATGGGCATATGACTGCAGGAACCACTAGTCTTAACATACATCACATCATTAGGAAGCTGCTGACCTAATGAAACATTGAGATGGCTACTTAAAGGCATAACTAGCACAGCAGGCAGGGATTGATTTCTGACCTTATTAGAATGATTTCCTAGTTTCAGTGTGTAAACTCATGTCCTTCTGGGGCACTATATCTTGGATAGAAAATATAGGTTCAGGAACAAGAGGATAGAAGTAGGAGAGACACCATGCCATTCTCACAATTTTTTGGTCTGGAAAGATTGGATAAACTATTTCTGGTAGCATGCTGGTCATGAGAGTACTTGTAACAGAGGAAAAAATAACATTCCTCCTGAAGTTATATCTGCTACCTGATTATTTTGGACTTCTTTTACTAAGAGACCAGAAGTGTGTGTTTATGCATTTCGTAATGAAAAACTAGAAGTCACCAATATAAAAACAGCAGTAATAGTTGTGTATGGTAGAAAATATCAACCAAATAAAAAAGTAAAAACTTAATGAAACCATTGCTACTTTTATTTCAAAGGGCTAATCTTTCTAAAATAGAATGTGTATTATGTACATATTATAATGCATTATAAAATATTTATATATTGTAATAATATATTTATTACATATTGTATGTACATTATACTGTGTATATATACATTATGTTTATAATGTATATAAATATATATGTAGAATTCAAAACAAAATGGAGAAAATACTGGAAGAGTTTGTTCCCCATAATGCAAACCAAATGGGAGTGATTCCTCCTATATAAACACTTAAAATCACATGGGAAGTCTTCCTCCTAGAATTACAAATTCAAAATTCACTGGCTCCCTATTTCTTATCTATAATATTGCAACTAACATAAAAATCTGACACCACACTTCATTACTAAACGTGAAAGTAACAAGCATTCTTATCTATTGCTCACGGAAGTGGAAAAACATACAATCCTACGGAGGATTTGCCAAACAAACGATTGATGCCTTTAGCCTTTAACAAAGTATTCACATCACTGGAACTGCACCTTTAACATACTTCTGCATAAATATAAAACTTTACACTCATTGCGTCATTGTTGATGTTAGCAAAATATTAAACAACAAAAATGTCTCTAGAGATAAAATTTATTAAATAAATTACAGTTCATGCACTCAATCCAGGAGCAAGTCGTCATTAAAAATGAAGAGGATGTCTCTAGAATTATAGGGAATGATCTCTAGAATATATTGTCAAGTGAAAAAGGCAAGATGCATAAGAGTGTATATGATTATATATGTACACTCAAAAACACAGATTTGTCTATTATTGCCAAAAGAATATTGAAAAAAGTATCCGCAAACTATACAAGTTGGTTTCATATAAGGAGAAAAAATTAAGAGAATAGGACAAGTTGTGGTACTTTTCTGAGTACAGCAATATAATGTAGTCTTGCTTCTGCATATGTAAATGTTTATACATTGAAAATAAATTTAAATAGAAGGAATGAACAGTCTTAAAACTGCAAACAATTTACAATGAATAAATTTAACTCTATTTAAATTGGTACTATAACTGCCCACAATTAGTACTGTAACTGCCTGGAGAAAAATATTTCATATTATTAAAGGATAAAACAAATAAATAATGCTAGTGTTATTAAGAAATCACACTTTTAAGATAAAAGGGAAAAAAGATGCAAATACGAAAGTCAAATAAATTACACATAACCTCTGAAGATTACCTTTGAATTTGAAGTATAAATTGATGCATTATTTTTAAAATGTATTTTTTTGCCCTGTTGGCTGAAAGATGCAGTGTAACTCTGCAACTTGATACAATGAGACTCCGGTTGGGTCGCATTCCAAGAATTCATATGCTTATTTCTCAATGTTATTTCTACTAAAAGAAACTGAGAACTTTGGTAAATAGTTTGCTTTACTACTGGAAAAGGGAAAATATAAAGTAAGTCTGCCACATGTGCCAGAGCACATGTAAATAGGCAGAGAATATTGGAAGCATGTGAAAAAAAAGAATACAGAAGCTAGCTTGACAAGATTCCCAATGACCACATTTGTGAAAATTTTGACAATTTGTGACAATTCTTCTAGCAATACAATAAGTGCCTACTATTAACTGTAAAGTGTTAGTTAAATTGAATCAATGAGTCTGTAGAGATGTGTGTATGTATGTGAGAGAGAGACTTAAAAACCACCACCAGAAGTGAACCCATTTCCTCACTTTGAAAATTGACAGTCGTAAATGAAATAATTAATCAGGAGGAATTCCTATTTTATTAAGAATTCAAATTCAATTACAGTTGAGGAAATAAAGTATATCAGCTAATAAAATGTAAAAAATAATAAAATATAGAAAATAAATATGCAAGTACAAAAAAAGTAATTGATTCAAGTGATAATCACCAATAACATGCTAAAACTACTCAATAAAATGTTGTCAGCTAAGAAGATATTTGAAAGATCACAAAGAATTAGCAAACATTATTTACCAATTGCAAGAGGAAATCATATGTTAGTAATGAAGGGATCTGGGAGAAACCAAACTGACAAGTGTTCAACATTTTTTAAACTTACACACTGGCTAAGGGGACATTATATAACCTGCTGAGGTGATGTGATATAAACCACACCACATCACCTCCAAAAGATTCTTGACAAAATGTTTAATCTAGATATAATCTAGCATCTAGACCAAACTTCCAGTTTAAGAAATAATACAAATTGTGGGAGACTTGATAAAGGCTGGCTATCCAATGATGATGATGAAAAAATGAGTGGATACTCTAATAGAATTAGAATAAAATAAATACTATAATAATAAAATGCAGTGTGTGTAGATAGATGGCTAACACACATACCAAAATGATAACAGTTGCTAAGTCTTAATGCTTAGGATATCAGGATGGGGGTAATATTCTATTCTTTCCAATTTGAACTGTGTTATGAATTTTATTTATAAAAGTTGAAAAATTATAATTTCGAAACTCTTAAAACTGCTACAGATGAACTGTATTTTTTAAGCAAACAGTAGCACTTTTATATTTTTAAATTAAGGTTTAATTCACATACAATTCACTCTTTTTGGCGTATAGTCCTGTGAATTTTGACAAATGCATACAGTCACATAATTAACACCACAATCAAAATGTAGACTTGTTCTCCAAAATTCCTTATTGTTCCTTTTTAGTCCCTTTCCCTACATCCAAATACTGGCAACTATTGATCTTTTTTCGGAAACCATAGTTTTGTTTTGCAAGAATATCAAATAAATGGAAACATACAACATGCACCTTCTCAATTTTTCTTTAATAAAAAGATCATGATGTCCAAATCAAGTTATCTCTTTATCAAATCTTTCTCATTTATTATTTGTTATTATTTATTTTTTATGGTCTTTTATTTCTAGCTAAATGATTTACAATAACTCTAACATCAGAAATGACTTAGTACAGCACTCACAACGTACAAAAAGTGTTTAGCTGACATTAAAGAGTGATAATATAGTATTTTCTGTGTAGAAATTATCGGTCAGGATTTTCATATTGTGTGTAATCTAAAATTGGGGAGATACTTAAGTTCACTGTAGATCTGCGTAGCATGTAAGTCTCTGACTGAAATAAATGAAATATTACATAATAGGAAAACAGACATAAGTTAGTCATTTGTTAATTTAATCATTTTATAGCTTAGAGTTGAAATTTGTTTTCTCAAAAATTCAAATCAGCAAGAGGCATTGTCTAGAGAAAAAAATTACTTTAAATCAAAAATTTCACTTTAAAATGAACCTATGCATGTATTTGCAACTACAATTAAAAATACATTATTGAAAATAAAAACTAAGAGCACGATAGAATTTAATGGCTTTTGGATAAATATGGGTGATTTAACATCTTTAACTTTTCTAAACTTCATGTTTTAATTCTAGTTATAACTAAAACTAGTGTTCCATAGCATCAAAATATTCACACGTTTCTCTCAATTCTCTGAGATTTTTTAGACATTTTAGCCAGGAGATCAAAGGAGACCCAAATAATTTTTATGAAATACAGACACTATTCTCAGAATTTCTCTGTTTTCTATTTTTTTCCTCCTTATCTAGAAAGCCTAAATTTTTCATCACTTGGTTTATTTTCTTCACTTGTCCAGCATTGTTTTCTAAACTGAAGTTATTGATTATGTGTATACCTAGAAGTTGATGGAACACTAGGACAGTGATCCAACGACTGAAACGTCAATAAATGGAGCTTAGTGATTCCAAAGTCACAGAAAGCACATTATAACCTAATTTGCAGAATGAGACTGTAAAAATGTTTAAGTTTGGCCACACAAAGTGATAGGATTCCAGTCATGTTTCCAGAAAATTAATTTATTGAATACAGAAGGTGATGATTGGGGCAGCTGTGAAGGAAGAGAGAAGGAACAGAGGAAGGAGAAAAGAAACAAAAGAAGAAGGTCGACTTTCTATATAGCAGTAACGATAAGAAATTTGAATGGTTTATTCAACAAAATCCTCACAATAATTTTTTTTTTTTTTTTGGGGGGGGACAAGCATCTCACTCTGTCGCCCAGGCTGGAGTGCAGTGCAGTGGCTCAATCTCAGTTCACATGCAGCCTCTGTCTCCCAGGTTCAAGTGATTCTACTGCCTCAGCCTCCCCAGTAGCTGAGATTACAGGCCTGCAAAACCACGCCCAGCTAATTCTTTTAATTTTTACTAGAGACAGGGGTTTCACCATGTTGGCCAGGCTGGTCTCGAACTCCTGACCTCAAGTGATCTGCACGTCTTGGCCTCCCAAAGTGCTGGGATTATAGGCATGAGCCACTGCACGCAGCCCTCACAATAATCTATGAAAGCATAACCAACTGATTAAAAGCTTGGCCTCTGAACATTACTGCCTTGTTTTAGTCCCTGACTTCATTGTTTTGCTATGTTAATTTGGGAAATTTGCTTAACCTCCCTGGGATAGTCTCCTCACCCATTTAGTGAGGATACATTTAATAGCTTTTAGATAAATTATTGATGATTTTATAATTCTTTATCTCAATTCCAAAATTCAAACAAATCTGAACACTAAATCCTTTATCTACAATTCCAAGCAAACCTGAAACAAATAAACCTGAAACCCAAGAACCTTTCACAACTCACTTGGCAGCAAAATGAGACCTAATCTGAATTCATTTGGTGGCAAGACCTGACCTGAATTAACATGAGACGCTTTAGAATCTTAATTTATGCCACTTAGTGTGACAATCTATGTTTCACTGAAGAAATATTAGTATAATTGCTAGTATTTGTTCCAAGTTTAAAGACACAGAAATGAATTAAATCACTTATGCTAACTTCCAAGGATTGAGATTTATTTAAAATAGTCTTTCCTCTTAGAGATTCATAAAAATTTATGTAATTTAAGCATTATTCAAAAATGAAATGTGGAATAAAATTACCATAGAGTCTATAGTTGGTTTGGAAAGTAGTATGTGAAACTAAATGTCATTAATGTTGCTTGATTTTATTTATTTGTTGTTCTTATTTACTTATGTACTTTTCATTAAGTAATAAATAAATACATATGTACTTAATGGGGGTGTGTGTGTGTAGTTTAATGTTAATTTTCCTGAGTGTGTTTGTGTGTGTATTTATTTATGTGTTTGGTCATTTTTATATCTGGAAAGTGAACGGGCTACATTTAAGGAGATAAATCTGGAGAAGATGTATCAAGGAAATGCTAATTCAGAGATTTAATGTGATAAGTATTAAAAGATGTATAATTTCAATTTACCTACTTTTGAACATTATATTAAACTATCTATTATTAATTATTTTCCCACAATGTAGTGTTTTATATGTTTTTGACACAAGGCTTTCTTTTTCATAAAATAAGTTATGTGACTGAACAAGAACATTCAATTTAATGAGTTTTCACACTGCATTTAATAGGATATTAGAGGCCTAAGTGAAAGTTTTTTAAAAAATATAACAATTTGTATCTTTCTACTAAAAAATAAATGTATGACATTATTTTGTTGATATTTTTATTATGATGTTGCTTTGTCTCGTTACTAGGTACTAGTTTCTTTGCAAATCACATGAATGGAGCTAAAACCAGGTAAATGGCTTAAAACCACCTGCATTTTTATGTGGGAAAATTGACATATTAAAATAGAAGTCCTAATTCCAGCAGTAGTGCAATATAAACATTTTGTATCCAAGTGCTTCAATCATGAAAATTTCCCCATACTAAACTAGAAGTATTATTTTTAATTTAATACAGATAACTGGATTTTGGATAGCTTCTTTAATTTTAGATTTATTCTTTGTCTCCAGCTTCTAGTGTTTCCGCATCACTCCCTATCAGAAAATATGTCTCAGGATTTTTTGCAATTGATTTTTTATTTATACAGACACAGTTAAAATATGCATGTACACTTTTGAAAACTTTTAAAACACATATTGTTCTCACATTTTTGTTGATTTTTTAATAAGCTGTCAAATGATTTTGAATTTTAGAATGTGCTAATGAAACAAGTAACTATTCCCAGAATCATAATATCAAGTGGTGGTTTTGTTTTGGAATGGGATATACAAATATACATGTCATGAATTCTGCACAAAATAGGTAATAAATGTATAAATCCAGTTGTTAATTCAATAGACAAATAGCGAGAATACAATGTAATGTATTGTACCATGTAATGTATAATGTAATATAAAGTATCCACTACCTCATTCTAATTTCAGACTTTAAGCCATAGTTTCTAAGTATTGCTAATATCTTTGTGAGACTAGTATTTTGGTGTAAACACAATGTAGTAAAAGTATTGTTTTGTGATATTTATCTTAAATTCATATTAAATGTAACGTGGTTTCCTGCTTTGTTTTCTTTACATTTCAGTAGTAATTAAGCCTGAAGAGTCTACTAGTATTCCTCTTAAAACAAGATGAACATTAAGTCCCTAATTGATTACAAAAAAAGCTTCAAAGGAAAGCATTAATTGAATAAACTTTTTTGAAACATTTATTCAGAAAAAAAGAAGAACTCAATATTTATAGTACAAAATTCCACATAGGTTTAAAAAGAAATTTTCTTAGGCCAGAAGTTCGAGGTCATTTAACTTTGCCAAGGTCTGGAATTTTCTCAAACGTACTTGAAACTAACTCGGATAACTTTGAGTGTCCATCAAATTTTTACAGGAGACATGAGTTGAAATTACCTGTCATAATAATGGGTATTTATCAAAATGTATTTGGATAGCTTCTTTAATTTTAGATTTATTCTTTGTCTCCAACTTCCAGTGTTTCTGCATCACTCCCTATCAGATTTCTCTCACTTCTATTTTTGAGAGCATATAGTTTTGTCATCGTCTAAAATGAGAGTATTATCAGTCTCCTTAGAAGATTTTTTCCTCTGGAAAATTATGACATTTTTAAAAAAATTACCAGATTTCAATATCTCTCTAATAATAGGAATTCTAAAATAGAAACTAGGAATTGCATTACCTATTCTCTTGATGTGCTGGATATTTTCTTTTTGCCCTTCCAGACCTCCTCTTTATCCTTTTTCATCCAGCTTGTGACCTAAGGAACTGATCTTTATCCAAGATGTCATTAAGCTTTCTGCTTTCTTATTCTCACTAAATTCAGTCTACCACAAGAACCAAGAGGAGACCAAAAATGGGAAGAGAGTAAAGCCAGGACATTAATACTAGGACTTTTCCCTACCTTTTGCCATGAGTTATCTATGTCCCTCTATGGGAGGTGATATTGCTTGTGAGATAGCCTCTTCAGATTATGTGACCACTCCCTTTATCTCCCTCTGCTCCCTGATATTGCAAAGGCTAAGTACTTTGCTGCTCTTTGTCAGTTTTCCCTTTCCTTATGCACAACTTTGGAAATAGTCCATTTATCCAACTGTCTTTTAGCAATTATCCCACTTACATGTGCAAACTTTTCCAGATGAAACTTTACTATTGCAACTACTTAACCTGTGATGCGTTGTTAAAAACAAAGCTACAAAACGAGCTACAAAAACAAGCTAAGTTCATATCCACAAGAGTTAATCTTACATTCCAAACTAAAAATATTTAAAAATATATACATAATCTTAATATTTTAAGTTGAGAAATAATTCCAGGCTATAAATATAAATCCTCAAAAGTAGATCTAGCTTTGTTTTCTTTCAGAGCAAGTTGCCCTGTCTTAACATGTGTGTTGAATATTCTGTTTTGCCTCCCAAAGCTAATCACCTTTCTTTGTCTTTCTGTGTGTCCTGTGCCTTATGTCCCAATGTTCCATTTGAGTTCACTTGCTCTCTGCTTCTAGCTGATGATGGTCAATGGCCATCATCAACAGCCAATAAGAAAGAAGTAAAAAGATACATAAGGATATTTATTCTGTATGCTCCTTCCCTGTAATTTCTCAGTCCTAAGGAGGGTTAAGTTTCCCAGTATTGCAAGATGCTGGATGCTTCAGCATCCTTTGATATTTTCCTTAGCCCTACCCACACTTTAGTAACCATCTTTTCCATAAATGCTATTCAGTTACCAATTGGTGTTTGTCATCACTTTCCTGCCAGGATTTTGAACAAGTTAGCATCTGATTCATTTACAAATTGATCTTTTAAAAATATGATGTTTGCATCATAAAATAACGTAATGGTTTTCTTTTTATATAGTAGGGGAGTAGAAAATTTTCAACTTATAAAATGGACACTTTTTGTATTCCACAGTCATAAAAACAATCTAAAAATTTTATATTTACCCCCAAATTGCCTTAAACCTAAAATGCAACACACAATATTTCAAAAACAGCAATTAAAAAATAAGCCAACATGAACACAGAGGATTCCTATCAAGGGAGTTGAGAGCTAGGATGATCGTATGTCCAGTATATACAGAGATGTTTCATTTTACACAGTATCAAGACTAAATTCACAACAGTTTCCCTGTTCACTATATAATATATCCCACTAAGACAGTTAGTTTTATGGTCACTGTAGTCATATTATTATAGTATTATTTTAATATATTAGAAAACACGATATATATTGTGTATTATTTAGAGCATTTTTAGGCCAAGGTAATTGCTGAAGTCAGAAGTTGGATTCATTTTTCTTTCAAAGCTATCAAGAAAGTTGTTTTAGATTACATATAAGTTCTCTCCCAACATGGGTGAGTCTGTAATTCAGCATGAATGATCTACAAAGATATAAGGCAATATACTTATTATGTTAATTTTCTTTTTTTGAAAAACAATTATGTACCCTTTTGCTGCATGCAATAAATTATGATGAATGCTAAAGTTTATTTCAAAAAGATGTAGATTTTAATGAAAAATGGATTTGTCTGCAATAAAACTTCTGAGGGTATACTAAATTTGGCATATGTTTAATAAATATAAGATAATATTGGGTTTGATATGCTTCTAATTTAAAACAGCAAATGATTTAAAAACCTAGACCAGCTTAAAAAATTATCCAAACTTCAACACTCCTATATATGAACATTTAACTTATATTTTAAATAAACCAAAAAATTAAAAATTAAAAAGCACCCTACCTATATAAATGTTTGTCAGTTTCTTCTCCTCTTGTAGAGATGATTTGTTAGTGATTCTGCTTAGAGAAATATTTTGAATTTCCAACAATTATTTTAGTAGCCTTTGGGAATCTAATGTGATTGGAGGAGATTCAGTATTCCTGGTGTAATTTAAGAATGATTGTGACAAGTACCCTTTGACACATTATATTTAGTAAATGCCTTAAAATGTTTGAAGGGTGTCAAAATATATCAATCTTTTCAAATATAAAACTCTGTCAAAGACTAAGAAGGTAACAATTAAGGTGATGTAGTTCTTGAAGTTATATAACAAATGGCTTTTCACATGTTCATTTTTAAAATCAGTAGGAGTGTATCTTTAGACGCAATTCATTAATACATTCTTAAAATTAAACGCCACCATTGTCCTATGTGAAAAAGATATTCCATTTCATTTCTTGTAAGTTTTTTCTCCCCCTCACTTTAGATGCATGAAATTAGTAATGACTTTTATAATGCATTAAAAAGCTTTGGACTTTAGAAAGAACCGTATCCATTCTATGTTAAAGTAAAATAGTTCAAAATTAGATGAAAGCATCAAATTTCATTCTTTATATGGATAAGTGTGCTGGTTTTCTGTTTGTTGCTTCTAAGCTCCAAATTTATTCTTTTTACCTACTCTGCTAAAAAAAAAAAAAAGTGCCTTTTTTTTTTTTTTTTTTTTTTTTTTTTTGCTAGCTGAAAATGAAACTGTCAGTGGAGGGTGCTAGTGAGATATTAAAGTCTATTAAAAAAAGAAAAAGAACTCTGCTTCCTGGTTCTGATGTACTCACTTGGGAAGTTCCTGAGGCATGTATGGCTTCCTCCCACACCTGGTTCCTGCTCTTCCCACAGCTGATCCAGGGGACTTGGTTCCTGCAACACATTGTGGCCATCAATACCCAGTGGCCACCAGCTCCCCTTGGCATCCAAATTTGGGCAATTTTATAGCAAAGCACCTCCAGAGAAGCTTCTCATGAACAGCCTTCCCTGGCATACTTGAGGGCAGACTTCCAGCCAGCTCCATTAACATGGTACCACAGCAACTTCTTTGCCATCCAAGAGCCACAGGCACATCCTGGATCTTATCCTCAGAGACGCAGCTTTTCCTTGGAATAGTGGTTGCTTCTCATATCTGCTGTTCCTATATTCTTCACAGTTCGCATTACTTCTTAAGAAGCAATTCCCGCATTACTTAAATCTTCTATGTTAAAAACTATGTAATTTTCCTGTTCAAATTACTGTGTGGCTTCTCTTTTTCCCTTGGGCACAGACTGAGTCAATAAGTAATTTGGCAGCATGATTCATTAATTGTCATTTCTTTCTGCACTTATCTGAATGCTTATTTATGCTAAAAGATCTGGGAAAGAATGTTCATAGTAGCCCTATTCATAAATATCCAGACAAACAAAAAGGAAACAACACAAATGTCTATCAAGTTAGAATGAATAAGTGGATTTCATGCCAATTACAATGTCTTATGTTATAAAGGACATTTTACCAACTGTTTTCCCAGCAATTGAATAATACTCTGTCTCTCTTGAAGGAGGGCAATGTGTCTTGAAATGTATAGATAGTAGGCGAGTTTAGTTATAACTTCGTCACACACTCTAACAAATAGATCTTGGCCGTTGACCTAGGTATATCCAACCATTTGCCTACATGTGAGTCTGTGAATGTTGAGGTAATAATGAAGTCTTGTCGTTAAAATTTATTCCAAAAGCGTCCTGAAAATCTCCAGTAGCAACAGCACTAGATAGGACATCTTAAGCAGCTCATTCAGAGTCTGAGACACATAGGATTCACTGGGGTACCCCTGGGTTCTTCCAAATATGGTGACAAAAATCAACCAGCTAAAGGGCTAGTCAAAGGTGAGAGTTATGGTTTATTAAGAAAGGAAATAAATTATAACTACAGCCTTGGAAGTAGTTCCTACACAGGGATTCTAGCTTGTGGACCTAACCTTCATTTTCACATCATTTTTAGAGATTATGGGTAGAGATCACATTAGGGCCCCCATAACAGAGAGGATCAATCAATGTAGCATGAGCACATTTGAAAGTTAAAATGGGTGGACAATCAGCACTGTCTCAGCCTCCTCTGAGTGCAGTTGAAGCCACATATTCCATGAATTCTGGAGCTTTCTACCTCCAATACATGTGTCTCTCTGCTCCTGCTTATCAGATTCAGCACTTCCTACAGCACCAAGAGAGCTAGCCAGGTCCCCTAGTTTTAGTCCTAAAATGCTTGGAATTTAATGTTGCCAGAGTCAATATTCAACTAGTGAGAGGCAAAAAGAAAGCAGAGGCTGGATATTTTAATCTTCTCTTCTTTCCTTAGAACATTGCTGAGGTATACAGTTTCTCTGACATTTCTGGGAAGATTGAGCTTCAGTTGCCCACCTCATTAAACCACTCACAAAATTACCCTTTATCGGTAATTCTTCTCTCTGTTACTTTATTCTACTCTCTCACTTATACTTCCTGGATCACTTACCGAAAATATACCTATGCATAGTCTTTGTTTCAGAATTACTTCTGGGTAAAACGAAACTAAGATGACTCTAGTTGTGTTGCAAATATAACAATAAACTTACGTTAAATATTAATTTGGGTTCTAAAACTACATACCTATATATTGGTGCATCAACATTGTTTCAGCACATAGTTTTTTTTTTGCTTTCTTCTTTGCAATTTCAATGTCTCATGTCAGACCTCCCCATATTGTGCAAAGTGAAATATTCAAAATCCCATGTAGCCACATCTAGGATTTGTCTCTAACAAGTGTAGTTGTATCATTATAACATTTCATCTTTTAATATAAAAGTAGTAATTCCTCTTGTTTTGGGGACATAATGTTAAAATTGCTGCTTTTAACTTTTAGTGCATTTTTGAAAAAGGAATAGAAAATCACGTACTAAGACCAGGAACTAATCTCTCATAAACTGAACAAATTTAAAGGAAAGTCCATTGCTGTCAACAACCATCCCATTAAGGATGCATGAATGGGTAAAATCAGGTTATTAATGATGGTTCTCAATGTAAATATTAGCATGTTCTAATATTATGTTATTTTATAATCAGAGACATGATAATAGCTTAATTGGGAGTTTATAGAAATCTAATTTTGATAGAAAATTATATTAAAATTATGAATGAAAACTGTTTTGAGTCTATATATGTACATTGTCACTATAACTACATAAGACATAAGAATAATTTTTTTATTTCAAAAAATCTAGGGTAACCTGGAATTTATATATAGTTAAATGTAAACAAAATGTGAAACTGTATTAAGTGAGAGACAATTTTAATTATCTTTTAACTATCTAGGAAAAGCAACGTTCTGGTAATAAATATTCAACAAATTAATATTGACTATTTTTATTACTGAGACTTTGGAGATTATTTCATTGTAGATGTCTATATTTTCTGAATTTCTTAATAAACTTCAGAGTATGTAACATGTTTTTTTTTTAACAGTTTTAGGGCAGGCATGATTAAATAACTATTAATTTATAAATATGTATTTGACTAGTAACCATTTTTCTCTTCTACAACTAAAATGCATTCTATATTAATCTCTGAACATGGTTCTCTTTTTCCATCTTATATCTCTTATAATATTGGTGTCCAATAACACTTTCTGCAATGATGGAAATATTCTCATTTCTGTTCTGTTCAGTAAAGTGGTTACCAGCCAGTTATCATGAGCCCTTGAAGTGTGGCTGGTGTGACTGAGCACTACATTTTAAATATTTTAATAAATTGAACTTTAAATTTAAATAACTATAGGTAGCTAGCAGCTACCATATTGGACAGTACATTTTTCTGTGGCTAAAAAACACGTGCAAATAATAACTTTGAATTACAATGAGAATTGAGGTTAGAAAAGCAGAGGTTGATCTGTTATTAAATATGAAAACATCCTGAGCCCAGAAAATACAAAGTCCGTTTAACTGACACAATTCAGGTTTCATTATTTTTCTGGTGTATTTCGTCAGCAGATTTGAATACTAAGGAATTACTTAATGGCTATTAAATATGCGCTGTATGTCTGCAGATTTTACTTTTATGTTTTGTGGTTTGGAAGTGCAAGTGGGGTTTGAATTCACAGTAAAACTTAATGTACCTTTGTGAATGAATGCAACTGTGTTTCTAATTGAACACATTAAGATATTGAACTACTTTATTGAACTAATAAGTCTAATATTAAGTTAAGCAATATGTCATTGTATGCTTAGAGGAACTGAATGAATAGTTTAATTTAATATTGAATACTTTAAAACAAGAACACATGTATTACAATTTAAAATGGTTATTATTGCTGGGTCAAATGAGCTAGTAAGTTTTACACCTATGTGAGCATATTGAATTCTCTAGAAAATGTTCAGCATGAGAGTTTTTCTTTCTATATCTACATCAAGTATAGATACAATTTTTAGTATATATAATATGTAATTTTTGCAAATATAAGTAATTAATTATATAGTTATTTCACTAAGGTATTACTATAAAATGACGTTTCCTATTATATATGCAAATTACATGGGTGCACCTTATATTCATCACAGAAATGAAGGAATTCACTTAGTGGGCAAATATTATTTTTACTCTCCATGACATAGTATTGGGAGAGCAGCATACTGAGAATTTTATATTTCTTATTTTTGTAATATTAAGCAAATCATTGTAGCATTCCTGAAAAGTGCTTGGAAAATGTTAATTAATTAGATAATTTTGTGTTAATCTAAGATTTCAAAGGGGATAAATAATGAATTAAATTTTAATATAAATAATAATTCTATATGGTGTGTATCTGTATATGTATAAGGAAGTTTTAATTTTAAGAAAAGCATGGAGTATGTATATCTTCGGAATATTATAGTAGTACATTTATTTACTTTATATGCACCAATTTGGTTCCCTTGCTTTAGTGTAATGTTATGCTTCAGGATAAATTAAATTTCTTTAGAAAAGCTAATAAATGAAAAACCCTGGTAGCTATGGGTGCTTCTTAGACCTTCAGCAGCATCCACTTTCCAGACACATTTGTCATAAGTGATCTGAACACATTTTTTGATGCTTTACTGCTAACATATTTCGGTCTTCATCCTGCTCTCTTTCCCTTCCACCCCACATCTGGGAAAGCTAAGAAAGCCTGGATATTCCTTTCTTTGGCACTAGTGGGAGTTCAAACAGTGTAAGTGCCTTCCCATATAGGAATCCCCACTCTGGCCCTATCTTCTGACCATTGAGAGAAAACTCCAAACCAGTCCTCTTTCCCTGCTTTCTCAAGCCATTTCTGGAACTGCTTGTGAGCCACCATGCTCTCTCCAGAAGCCTCAGTTTGTGAGTAATACACCTTTTCATACTCTTAGTGTGTGTGTGTGTGGCATCATCCACTTCTACATCTCAACCACATTTTTGAGTTGTGGTATTTCCTATACATTAATAGTGATGGCAACAATTGGCACAATGATCTGGGTAGCTAGTGATGACTACCGCCACTGGTGAGCCTTCTTCCCTTGTTTGGCTTGCCAACTGGCTTGGCTGCCTGCTGGCGAGCCTGCAGTTGGAGCTGTTTCTTGCTGCATGCTTGCACTTTAAACTGTGCTACTTTGTGCTGTATTTGCTGAGTTCTACCCAGCCTCTGTTATAGATTTAAAACTCCAAAGTCATAAATTTTGATAACTTCTATTTAGGAACAGAAGGATAGAATTGAATCTCTCCTTACAGGGCCCCTGGGTTATATGTCTTAGCCTGGACCTATTTGTGTATCCTAGATGACATTTTTCATCTCAATTCCAGCATAAGCCCTGTCTGACATTAGACTCAGGCTAGTGACCCTTACCCTACGACCACTACTTTTGTGTCTCAACCTGATGCTGGCTCCATTTAATAGAGAGCTCAGGTGAAAAACTTACACTGTGTGTGATACATGGTCCCATCAGATGGTTGGTTGTGTAGAGGGGAGGAAGAAGAGTCAGTATTTAGATTTCTGAGTTCCACGTTCTTAAAAGCAGAAGGATCACTAGAATTCTATGAAATAAATTCTATTGTTTCTGCTGCTACCTATGTCTCTATCAGAAAAAGATCTTGAGTTTCAGGATTTTAAGAAAGCATACATGATATGCCTGTGATGGAGCTAAGAGTTTAATTCAGCCATTTTTATTAAAGAGGTGTTTAACCCTGGTGATATTGATTCCAGCCTATTTGAAGGAAGAAATATAAATATGAGCTGGGTAACAGTAATTATAAAAAGAAAAGAAAATAATAAGAAAATTCTACCTAAATAGAAATCTAAGATTTGCTACAATAATGTATGTAGCTAACTGATAAAAAGGCACAGATTGGCTTTTGTACTTCTAAGACATAGGTTCTAATTTAACTAGCATCTGCCGAAATGCACAATTGAAAAGGCTTCATGGCCTTAATTAACATTGGGGCTCAATTTACATTTGTGCCTTGGGATTCCACTAATTTTAAATAAGGTATCCCTCTAATCTTAGGGGATTATGGAACACAAAATAGGGAACAAATAGATATTCCTCATCTTAACTATTATATTGCCTTGCCTAAATCCTTCATGGTTATGGTACCCATTGCCATAAAATATTCTTGAGTATGGCTAAAGGCACTTTGATCAAATGAGTAATGAATTAAAATTAAAATAAGTCTTTGGCACTTGCAAATTGGCTTAAAAAAAATGAAACTCCATTGTTCTTCCACTATGTTAAAATAGTTAACATGGCACAATGTAAAGTCAATCAAGGATTGAAATCAATCATAATAGGCCTATTCAGAGAAAGGGTGATTAGTTTCATTACTTCCACGTTTATAGCCCAAGCAAGGCTCTTCTTAAACAGTTGATTACCACAAGCTTAACACCTCTTAATGCTGTGAACCAACATCCTCTCAGATAAAAAAAAAAAAAGATGCTTTTACCTGTGTACCCATGGGATTCTTCAGCAGCTTCGATGTTTTATACAGTCTTTACTGCCAGGATCTTAAACATGCCCAACTTTCTCCAGGAGCACAGGTGTAACCTTACTGACAACATCCTCCTCCAGAGGAGATTCATTTGACATGCTCATTCAGTACACAAAGATACTCAAAAAGGAGTTCAAAAACAAAATAAAATGAGGAATTGCCCCACACATAGTACAAAGCCTACTATCCTGTTTAAATTTCTGAAAATTACTTGGTAAACTGAGGGACACTCCATCCCTGACACTATCAAAAAAACACTATTGACCCTTTTATCACCCACAATGTTAAAACAAGCCAAACATCTTTTAGGCATTTTTTTTTTTGTGCTCTGGAGGCAAAATATTTATCATTTACAAATTTTGCTTAAGATTATTTATATTGTCATTCATCGTTACTTGCAAATCAGCCTACCTTGCATACAACCCCCTCCAACAAAGGGTGCTAAACGTTTGTAAAAATCCCAATAAAACAGCCACTCCCATTTCCGTCCCCAGAGACTCCTTCACTATAGCATCTTTATAAACCTTCTCTAATGGTTCCCAGAGGCTTTGTTCCATAAGTTTATCGCAATATTTTGTGTATGAGTTTCTTATGTAATAAACTGTACTACCTGGCCTCACAGTATAGGTCATTAAAGAGGCAATTCCTGCTCACATACTGTACTCTCTTGAAAACAGAGGCTCTTACAGACCCAAGATCCTTGACCTGTCATACCCAGCTACCTACTCTGCCTTAGGTCATGGAAGAAGCAACCCAAAAGCTTAGCACAGCTGTTGAACTCCCTTGCTATTGAAGCTCTCTTTGCTCAAAGATAGAGCAAAATGTGATCCTTCTTTCACATCTCACCTGCAATAGTAGGTAGCCTCCACTTTCTTTGACAGATATTATGTTGCTGGAGAAGGTCACTCCTCAGTCCTCTTGGCTACCTAGGGAGCCCCCTGGGATCAACTGAATCAATAACAAATGGAGTTACTGTAATTTTCATATGGCATCTAGAGGAAACCAAATATTTTACCCCAAAAGATATTTCTTTGAGTTATGTTGAGATGGCTGTTCTGAGGGCCTGCAGACAGTAGTAGCCCTGCAAAACTGTCTTTCATGGGGGAGATTTGCATCTGTAGAGAAAATATGCATTATGCAATCAGCCTTTCTCTGAAGGCCCTCCCTTGTCCAGATCTAGGAAAGATTAACTGAAGGTCTGATAGCTTTGAACACCTAAAAGAAACATTTACCATATTTTCTCCCTGAGGGTTAATACCTGTGAGAGACTTCATCTGCTTTACAAGACCATATTTGCTAGACAGGCATCCTCTTTTTTTCTATCCCACAGCCTGTTTTGCTGCCATAACCTGTACTGTCTTGCTCCAAGGCCTCCATTTTTTTTCTGTAACTCCTGTGCATGTTAATACATTTGTAAGCTTTTTCCTTTTAATCTGCCTTTTGTCAGGTGACTTTTGAAAAAACTTTCAGAAAGCAAAGGGAAGCCTTGGCACCTACACATTGCCATCATCACATGTGCTGGAGCTCATGGAGAATTACTGCTTTCCATCCTTTAACTAGGACATCCTAATAAAGATGGGACCCAAGGTCAATACAATTAAGGTGATTTTTGACAGATGATCAAAAACTAATAGAGGCATATTGATACAAGTATATAATATACCTATATGTATATATGTCATTGCTAAGCAAAAACAAAATTATAGCAAAACAGAAACACAGCAACAAAAATCTCTATTACATGCAGCAACATGAATGACTCAAAAATATGCTGACCAATAGAAAATACACAAAACAATATATACATGAAAGCTCATTTTTGTTTTTTAATGTGTAATAACAGCATTATTTTCTGTAGAAAATATTCTCATATGTAGGAAATATATACTTTGAAGTTTCATAATATGCGCAATGTGCAGGAAATATAAAATGGTTCAGCCATGTCATTAAATAAATGAATAAATAAATGATACACTGATAGATATAGTTGTATAGAGGCACATATAACACAATAATTAACAATTTTATTACCTACTTTTTTTTTTTTTTTTTGAGATGGAGTTTCACTCTTGTTGCCCAGGCTGGAGTGCAATGGCGCGATCTCGGCTCACTGCAACCTCCGCCTCCTGGATTCAGGCGATTCTCCTGCCTCAGCCTTCCTGAGTAGCTGGGATTACAGGCATGTGCCACCACGCCTGGCTAATTTTGTATTTTTAGTAAAGATGGAGTTTCTCCATGTTGGTCAGGCTGGTCTCGAACTTTCGACCTCAGATGATCTACCCGCCTCGGCCTCCCAAAATGCTGGGATTACAGGCATAAGCCACCACGCCCAGCCTAACCTAACTACTTTTTTAAACTTTTCTGACTTTATTAATATTTAAAGTAAAATTGGAAGGAGTGTAAGAGGAAAAGTAACCAATTTCAATTAATTTGTGAAAGTGATAACTCAGATAATATAAAAACCAATAGATATGAATAATTTTATATTAAACTATACATTGAGTATTTAGAATAAAAAGGCTTTGTTTTTTATACTTTGGGGTTTTTTTTTTGATTACTCTTAACTTGTGTAGGTCCATTCAGATGAAGATTTTATTTTTATTTTTATTTATTTATTTATTTATTTTTGAGATGGAGTCTTACTCTGTCGCCCAGGCTGGAGTGCAATGGTGCGATCTCCGCTCACTGCAGCCTCTGCCTCCTAGGTTCAAGCGATTCTTGTGCCTCAGACTCTTGAATAGCTGGGATTACAGGCGTGTGCCACCACACCTGGCTAATTTTTATATTTTTAGTAGAGACAGGGTTTCACCACATTAGCCAGGATGGTCTCAAACTCCTGACATCATGTGATCCTCCTGCCTCAGCCTCCCAAAGTGCTGGGATTACAGGCATGAGCCACCATGCCCTGCCTGCCCATACAGAGATTTTTATATATAATAGTTATATTGTTTTTTTTGATTTCATGTCTTCTGTACCATATATTTAACTTTCCTCCATTTTCTTCTATATATAAAATTATCATCTTCTGAGATTTCTTTATTCTGTTCAAAGAAATTCACTTCATTTCTGCTTTGACCACAAGATGTCTCCTGCCACCTTGACTTCAGTAAATGGTAATTTAAACTGCTAGTAACATCATATTTAATAACATTTTTTTAAAAAAATTCTATATATCTTAGTGATGATTCTCTACAGATACTAGAGAGAATTCCTTCTGAAATAAACTGATTAGAAAAAAAACTAATCACTTTTTCACTTAACATAAAAAACTACATGACCTCACTCATATGTGGAATGTAAAAACTGCATCTCCTGGAAGTAAAGCGTAGAATAGTGGTTACTAGAGGATGGAGACGCAGAGAGGACTGGCCGACAGTGAGACATTGGTCAATGGATTCAAAGCCACAGTCAGACAGGAGAAATGAGTTCTGCTGGTCTATTGTATAATGAGATGAGTAGTTATCAATAATGTATTGTATATTTTTAAATAGTTAAAAGAGAGGTTTTTGAATGGTCTCATCATAAATAAATGGCAAATGTGTTTAAGATGATAGATATGCTAATTACCCTATTTTGATCATTACACAGTTTATATACATATGGCAACATCACATTTTACCCCATAAATATGCACAATTATTAAGTGTCGATTATATTTTTTCTTTTCTTTTTCTCTTTTTTCTTTCTTTTTTTTTTGAGACGGGGTCTCACTCTGTCGCCCAGGCTGAAGTGCAGTGGTGCCATCTCAGCTCACTGCAACCTCCACCTCCCTGGTTCAAACAACTCCCCTGCCTCAGCCTCCTGCCTCTTGAGTAGAGTAGCTGGAATTACAGGCACATGCCACCACCCTGGCTAATTTTTTTGTATTTTTAGTAGAGACAGGGTTTCACCATGTTGGCCAGACTACTCTCGAACTTCTGACCTCAGGCAATCCACCTGCTTTGGCCTCCCAAAGTGCTGGAATTACAGACATGAGCCACCGTGCCTGGCCAATTATATTTTTTCAAAAATTTCAATGCTTATAAAATCTTAAAAACACCACACACTAAGGAATTAATATAATCACAGTTGTATAGAATGTGCCTCCCCAAAACTTATACTGTTTAGAGAAATTTTAAAACACCTAAATAAATGGAAAGACAAAAAATGAAAAAAAAAAAAAAGATACTACTACAATACAAACAAGCAAACAAAACACACTTTTGATTTCCTTACGGCTTAGTAACCATGAATTCAAAATGAGAAGTTTTACTAGGTGTCAATTTCATGGCAAGCCCTGCGATGCCTGTTAGAACCAGGAAAGTGTACTTTCAGGCAAGGCAGATATGACTATGTGGCACATCTTTTTTCCAAGATAGAATCTTGCTCTTTTGTCCAGGCTGGAGTGCAGTAACGCGATCTCTGCTCGCTGCACCCTCCACCTCCCAGGTTCAAGCAATTCTCCTGCCCCAGTGTCCTGAGTAGCTGGGATTATAGGCGCTTGCCACCACACCCGGCTAATTTTTTGAATTTTTAGTACAGACAGGGTTCACCATGTTGATCAGGCTGGTCTTGAACTCCTGACATCGTGATCCACCCACCTCTGCCTCCCAAAGTGCTGGGATTACAGGCTTGAGCCACCGCGCCCGGCCTTATGACACCATTTTGTAATGTCTGTCTCTTCTTTGTTTTATGCTGTTCTATACACCTGAAAGATACAAAGGTTTCTCAGAGGCATTCTCATCAGCTAATCATTTAATATGTTAACAAATTCTTTAGTGCAAAAAATAAAATTGGAGTCATAAGAAATCAAGAATGTATTCAAATAATATAGTAATTTTGAGATATTTTCTCTCAAAGCCCACCCTTCTTTACTTGTTTTGTGCTGCTGTTGCAAGGACTTGGCCAAAACATTTCTCTTTTGCCAGCTTTTATCAGTTTAGCTCTTCCCATAGGAATCTCCACAGGGGGAAGTTGGTGTCTGGAAGGAGGAGTAATATACCACTTGCTTCTTTGTGTTTTCTTGCTTGATCATGTGGACATCACTTCAGCAATTTCTTCATCAGTGTATTTCAGTTAGATATCTTTCCACAGTATTATAAACAGTCCCATTGAACTTCCCTAGAAGCATCCAAAATTATTTGGCAGGTGGCTCTATGCCAAGCTTTGAATTCTGGCCACCAGTGGGTCTAACTGGTTTGCATAGCACTATAGAAGGACCATCATCACAAGCAGTCACAAGAGACCTTGAGGTAGAATGGTTTCAGTGAAAGTGTGCGTGAAAAGTGACTATTGCAGCTCAATCAGATTCAACTGACCAAGAAGAAATGGGCAGTGCTCCTATTTGACTTGTGGCTACCCCTTGTACCATGGAAATCTGCCTATGCCCTATACTAGTCTACTCTGCTATGGATGCTTTGAAGTAACAGCTGATCATAATGTCTAAAAATGATGTGATACCAGAAGTCTAGTGGAATACGCTATAGCTCCTCCTGCAGCAATTACTCCTAAGGCTTTAGTTAATATTCATCTTCTTTCTTAACCAATCTTAGAATGTCAGCTGGTTGGTTTACTTGTCCAGTAGAGTGGTGTAGACATAGATTCTCAAAACTTTTGGTCATCTTGCCTTGTCATGCCATGGTCACGGCAGCTGCTACGTGACTATTGTCACCAAGTTTGGAAGTACCCAGAGGCAGCTCATTGAATCATTCGAATTCCATACTTACTCTTTCCTCACCTCATCATGTTGCAGCATTCCTAGTACTTCATAACATTCTAGAAAATTTGCCCACTAGTAGAATAATGTCTTTCTTTGCCTGATGATCTAGCATCAGTATTTAAAGTCTAAAGTGACATGATAGCATCCATAGCATTAGTTCATGGAAGGGATTCCTTCCCCCCACCCTACAGTTGTTATCAACTAGAAACCCTCATAGACTAAAAAGATTGAGGAGCACAGATTTTGCAATTGGTAATTGAAAGCGATGGTAATAAAAAGCAATTCTGCTATTACACAGTGATTCCTAGATGGATATAACAAACATTGGTTCAATATGTGTACCATATCATGTCCAATAAAATACTCTAGTAACACATTTCAGCACCTACTTGGTGATTTCATGGAAATTTTAAGAGAACACTGCGATGCTCTACTGGACACTGTTATCAGCATCAGTTTGGCAGTGCCTTCTCTCTGGATCTCAGCTCTTCTGGGTCTTTCATTTAATTTATGCAACCTAATAATCCTAACTTCATCAATTGCTCCTCCCAGTGTAACAGAGTAACTGTAACTCTCTAATACCTTGGTGTCCATCTCATTTATTTTGTTCTTTGCCATCTCCATTACCAGTTCAAATAATTCTTTATGGCATCTTACCTGTGTTAGAATAACTAGTATACTTTCTGTATTCTTGATTAGCACCAGAGAACCAGACAAACTTTGAGCCACACATGGACTTTTACTTAATGTGGTATAATATTCTGAAGGTAGACAATGGGATGGGGGATTGTAAAGAAGAAATTAGTGTCAAACCCATTACAGAGATACTGTGGCCAAGGTTATAATTGAAGTCCAAGTAACCAAATGATTTTTTAAGTTATAAGAAAGTGGTACCTTGTGGAATGTTGTCATTAGAGGATAAGCCATAGCAGCAGGAATAGGGAGAAACACCAAAGAGAAACTCAACTCTTGAAAATGTCATCACTTTATAAATGAAGGGCAAAAAAATAGAAACCTCTTTGGTACTTAACACTATTAAAAGATTTCTAAGTTAGATAATATGGTCCAGAATATATTAATATTACATAGAAATTCAAACAATGTCTTTACCAGGATTTGTACAAACCATGTGCAATTGTAATTAGAAAACAGAGTGGTCTCATGAGTGGGAGTTGACACTGTAATTTAGTGACCAAAAACCAGGAGTGTCATACCTCCTACAATGCATGGGCCTTTACAGGACAATGAAGGGCTCCCTCCCCCAGTACCAGTAACATTCTCATTGAGAAACATCATCTCAGATGCTAGTTCTAAAATGTTTTCTAATGACATATTTTCTAAAATCACTTCCTTGCATTTTACCTTATATACCATCTGGCTCATGTAATACTTTAGTAAAGAAAACATTTAACTAATGAATCTAAAAATGTTAACTGAATAAATCTTAAGCACAAGATTCTTGAGTTTTGTAATATACAACCTTCGAAATTACATAAGTACTTTCTATTAATCTTATTCAATTTGGAAAGGCACAGATATTCTCAAGATTTCAAAGCTGTTTACGTCAAAACAGTGATAAATGTTTGCAGATTTTTCTCAGTAGAATCAAACAGTTTTGCAAATGTTTTGCTTTTAAAATGATGTAAAACTTTGACTTCATTTTTTCACAAATTTCCCGCTCATAATTCTTTTCTTTGTAAATTTTTATATGAAGTAGTCAGTATATAAACCTTAAAAGCTGAAAAAAAATGTAGATTATCTGTAGAAGGAAAAAATGTTTTGCTGGAATCACTTCTAGTGGCTGGCAGTGTGAGAATGAAAATATTCAATGGTTTATATCTGGTGCAGTTGTAAATGTGAGAACTTTGCAAATAGATTTGAACTAAGTAAATAGCATATAAAGATAAAATTCAGAAAAAAAATATCTAATTGTAAAGTATGTTTTTGTATAAAATGCAGCCTAGAATCTATTAAAAATCTCTCAACCCAAATTTTGTCTGGGATAATGTTTTTCTGATATACTTTACAATTTTCTCAGAAGAACAATAATGTTGCTATTAAAATGTTCTAGGGATTTTTCTGACTTTAAATAAAGATTAAGAATTCATTCTAAAAAAAATTAGAAATAAACATTCAGTAGAAAGGCCATTCTTACAATCTTTAAATAGCTATTTCTTTAATCTATCACATGTTGTTGTTGTTTGTTTGTATGTTGTTTTTTGTACATAAATGCCTCTATGAAGAATAAACAATAAAATGACCTTTTAAGGCATTTCTTCCCTCTTTTCTTTGGCAATTTGCAATAAAACTTTGATGTGTCTTACAATGAAGTTGTCTGAAAGGTTGCTAGAGCAATGCAGGTGGTTTGCTGAG
The DNA here is from genome assembly GCF_028878055.3 of Symphalangus syndactylus. Taxonomy (NCBI): domain Eukaryota; kingdom Metazoa; phylum Chordata; class Mammalia; order Primates; family Hylobatidae; genus Symphalangus; species Symphalangus syndactylus. The sequence goes on along the minus strand of NC_072438.2, from coordinate 75,028,374 downwards.
TTCATTACTGAATGAAAACTATTAAAATTTCAGGAATAGAAACTGATTATTGGTTATTATTGAATTATTATTAATTAACATACGGTTATGTTCGTTACAGATTATGATTTGTAATTATTAATAAAAACTGATTATTAGATTCTTAATAATATAAAAGTTGTAATCTGATTAATATCCATGAATATAATTATGAGCACAAACAACTTTTTCATGTTGAATACTAATACATTTCAAGAATTGAGTGTAACTGACTTCTAAGCAGCCCCACTAAAAATGCCCTTCCAGCCTGCTTTATAATGAGAAAGAGCTTCTCACCCTCGAGTTGTGGGGATGGCTGAACCTGTGACACCTGACCCTGGGCAGATGAAATCAGCAGCAGTTTATTAGACACATATACTCACAGACCAGGGGAGGACAACATAGCATGCAATTCAAGGTCACACAGGGATTGTACTTGGGAATAGATTGAAGAAGCAGGAACTGTGGGAGGCAGGTTTTGTAGTAGCAAAAGTGTGGGGTAAACCCTGGTCCCCAAAGAAGTGTATGATTGGCTTTTTTGAGTAATTTCATTGGATGGCAAGAAAATGAAACCTGCTATTAAGGGGTAAGCAGGAATTGTACCTGCTCTGCATGGAAAGGAGGAGACTTTATCCATGGGAGCAGTTGGGAAGGAGAACTTGTAGTATAATAATGTGAAGACTTGCGGGGTTTTCCTAGATGTCAAGGCAACATATAGTACCGAGCCTTAATTTGAAGACTTCTACCACACCTTTCTTCTATTGATTTTCACAATTATTTTAAGCTGTTACCCTCAGAAACGGACCAAAAATGTGTCAGTCATATAAAATATTTTATTTCTGTGACTAATGTTTATCATAATCATTTGGATCTATGTTTAAGAATGGGTTTGTGGTGTAAGAGAGTGAGGACTGAGGAATTCCTGCGGGGCACAATGTGCAATGTTTAGATGATGGGCACACTAGAAAGTCAACTTCACCATTATGCAATATACCCATGTACCATGCAACATACCCATGGAACAAACTTGCACATATACCCCCTGAATCTATAAAAATATAATAAATGCTAGCTAGAGAAAACTACAAAAAGAAAGTAAACATCTCACTAATTTCAAAATTCCTTTAAAAAAGAATGGATTCAGTCACTCATTCTTAACATTTATAGAAAGATACATCCCTATGAAATCTATCATAAATTCGTAAATGCATGGAAATTAGAAAGTGTACAGCGCATGTGTATTAGTCCATCTTCACATGGTTATAAAGGACTACCTGAGAGTGGGTAATTTATAGAGAAAAGAGGTTTAGTGGAATCACAGTTCCACAGGCTGTACAGGAAGCATGGCTGAGAGGCCTAAGGAAACTTACAATCATGGTGGAAAGCAAAGGGGATGCAAGCACATCTTTATACTGCAGGAGGAAAGAGAGAGAGAGTAAAGGGGGAGGTGCTACACACTTTTAAACCATCAGATCTCATGAGAACTCGCTCACTATTACGAGAACAGCAAGGGGGAAATCTACATCGATGATTCAATCACCTCCCACCAGGTCTCTCCCTCAACATTAGGAATTACAATTCAACATGAGATTTGGGTGGGGGCAAAAACCAAGCCATATCATTCCACTCCTAGACCCTCCCAAATCTCATATTCTTCTCACATTTCAAAACACTATCATGCCTTCCCAACAGTCCCCGAAGTCTTAACTCATTCCAGCATTAACTCAAAATTCTACAGTCCAAAGTCTCATCTGAGAAAAGGCAAGTCCCTTCTGCCTATTAGCCTGTAAAATAAAAATAATAATAATAAAAGTCAGTTACCTCCAAGATACAGTTGGGGTACAGGCATTGGGTAAATGGTCCTGTTCCAAGTGGGAGAAATTGGTCAGAATAAAGGGGTTACAGGCCCCATGCAAGCTCAAAACCCAGCAGGGCAGTCATCAAATATTAAAGCTTCAAAATAATCTCCTTTGACTCCATGTCTTACGTCCAGGACATGGGGATGCAAGAAGTAGGCTCCTAAGGCCTTGGCCAGCTCCATTCCTGTGGAGGGTACAGCACCTGCAGCTGCATTCATGGGCTGGTGTTGAGTGCCTATGACTTTTCCAGGCTCAGGGTGCAAGCTTTCAGTGGATTTACTATTCTGGAATCTGGAAGACAGCAGACCTCTTCTCACCTCACAACTCCACTAGACAGTGACCCAGTGAGGACTCTTTGTGAGGGCTCCAATCTCACATTTTCCCTCCACACTGCCCTAGTAGAGTTTTTCCATTAGGGATCTACACCTGCAGCAGACTTCTGCCTGGACATCCAGGTGTTTTCTTACATCCTCTGAAATCTAGGTAGAGGCTCCCAAACCTCAATTCTTGCCTTCTGTGCACCTGCAGGCCCAACACCATGTAGAAGCCACAAAAGCTTGAGGCTTGAACCACCTGAAACAATGGCCCAAGCTGTACCTTGGCCCTTTTTAGTGACAAATGGAGGTAGAATGGCTAGGATGCAGGGTGCCATGTCCCGAGGCTGCACAGAGCATCAGGCCCTGGGTCTGGCTCATAAAACCATTCTTTTCCTCCTAGGCCTCTAAGCTTGTGATATAAGGGGCTGCCATGAAGCTAAGTGAAATGTCCTGAAGTCATATTCCCCATCGTCTTGGCTATTAACATTCAACTCTTTATTTACTTGTGCAAATTTCTGCAGCCTTGAATTCTTCCTCCAGAAAAATGGTTTTCCTTTTATACTGCATGGTTGGGCTGCAAAATTTTCCAAATGTTCATGCCCTGCATCCCTTTTAAATATAAGTTCTAGTTTCAAATTTTCTCTTTGTTTATGCAGATGAGCATAGGCTTTCAGAAGCAGCCAGGCCATGTCTTGAACACTTTGCTTCCTAGAATTATTTTCTGCCAGATACTCCAAATCATCTCTCTCAAGTTCAAAGTTTTACAACTCTCCAAAGCATGGGCACAAGGCTGCCAATCTTTTTGCTAAAGCATAGGAAAAGTGACCTTTACTCAAGGTCCCAGTAAGTTCCTCATCTCCATCTGAGACCATCTCAGCCTATAGTTCACTGTCCATATTACTATCAGCATTTTGGTCACAACCATTCAATAAGTCATGAGGAAGTTCCAAACTTTCCCTTATCTTTCTATGTTCTCCAGCGTCCTCCAAACTGTTCCAACCTCTGCCCATTAACCAGTTCCAAAGCCACTCCCACATTTTCAGGTATATTTATAGCAAAATTCCCCTTCTCTTGTACCAATTTTCTGTATTAGTTTGTTTTCTCGCTGCTATAAAGAATTACCTGAGGCTGGGTAATTTATGAAAAAATAGGCTTAATTGACTTACAGTTCTGTAGACTGTACAGGAGTCATTCCTGGGAGACCTCAGAAAACTTACAATCATGGTGGAAGGTGAAGGGGAAGCAAGCATGTCTTCACATGGCAGCAGGAGAGAGTGACAGGCAAGGGGGAAGTACTACACACTTTTAAAGCATCACAACTTGTGAGAACACACTCAGCAGAACAGCAAGGGGAAACCCTCCCTTGTGATCCAATAACCTCCCACCAGCCCCCACAAAACACTGGAAATTACAATTCAAAATGAGGTGGGGACATGAAGCCAAAACATATCAATATGGCAATCATTTTTCAAAACATTATTATGCTTCAGTTTCTTTATGTGTATATATAAATGTTTATCTCGTCAGAGCATTGTGTTTTGCTCTGAAAATTTCTACTGAAGAGAAAAAAAAGATGCACCTAGTGGTATGTATTGACAACCAGGTTCTAAAAGTATGGATTAACTCAAAAGTCCACAGTCCAAAGTCTCATCTGAGAAAAGGCAAGTCCCTTATGCCTATAAGCCTGTAAAATAGGGAAAAAAAGTTAGTTACTTCCAAGATACAATGGGGGTACAGGCATTGAGTAAATGGTCCTGTTCCAAATGGGAGAAATTGGTTCAAACAAAGGGGTTAAATATCAAGATATTGAGTTGCTTAATCAAAACAGTTATATTAAACAAAGTGGTTTATTGTGGGCTCACATTATCTTTTTTCTTTGCTTTGTATATTAATTAATTGGTTTTCTTGTCAAAAATTATTAAAGATCTTCATTACTAAAGATTCTCAGAGTACTTAAAATGGGCTACATAAATGAAATAATGCAAAGGTATTAAAAACACCATCTTAGAGCATCACATTAAGTGTTACGATCATGATAAACAGAAGAAACACCTAACTGGAACATTCGGTACAAGTAAGGGTTATGGATTATGAGAGGAAACGAAACCACTCTGATTCTTCTAACACAACAAAGAGAAAGAGTTGGGGTAGTTTGATATATTCAAGGGAGCTGTCAATGCAGGACTATATAAAGAATAATTTGTGAAAATAGAAATAATGTTCTGCAAAACCCAGGCCCTCCCTTCCATTTCAATCTCTTTTCCTACCAGTTTTCTTTTGATTATGCCTCTGACTTACTGTTTCTGCTTCTTGAACAAACCTAGTTTACCCATGCTTCAGAGACTTTGAAACTTATCTTCCCTTTGCCTGAGAGGATCTTTATCTTTGCATGGTTGGATATTTCAGTTCATGTCTTAGCTCAGATGTCTCTCTTTCCAGAAAGATTTTTCATGCTGTCCCTCCTTTTCAGACTTTGTTACCTTCAAACTGCCTCATTTCATTATTTTTTAAGATTTGTATCACTTTTCAAAAGTATCTTTTCTATCTGATTTTATTTTCATTGTATTTTTTTTCTACTAACCCAACAGTCACATAAGAACAAGAACCTTGGTCCTGGCTAATGCTATATCCCCGGGCATATAATAGTGTATGACAGAAAACTGGCAGTCCATAAATATGAATGGATAGATGAATGATACATTAATAGAATGAGACAAGAAAATTCAGTGTGTGCCAGATCACCAATATATGCCAGATTTACCTTTGATGAATAGCTTTGAATTTGAAGGATATTAGGATTTATTGAAGAATTTGAAGAGAAGTAACATGATCTATTTGTGTTTTTAGAAAAATGAGAAAAATGTGTCCCAAAGGATGAGAGCAGGCAAAGAGCAAGATGGAATAAATAGAATTGAATTCTAAACTAAGCCGTATGTGAGATGCACGGAAGGAAAAACCTATTCGCCAAACACCAAGGAAGTAAAAATCAACCAGACCTAATAAAAAATGAATACTGAAGATAAAGTACAGGGTGGAGAAAATGATATTAAGTATGCTACAAATTTCTGTGCTTATTATCTTACTTACAAGGCACCGGAAGATTTAATGTTTTGCTTTGGTTTATATTTCCATTGACATGGTTAAGTACTTATTCAGCATAATAGCATCTCTACCACATAACAGCTCTGAGAGGATGAATACATATAAAGAGTTTAAAATACTTTTTAGGAGTTATATAATTGTGCACACTATAGCAGTTTATATTTCCATCTTCACATTTCTGAAAACATTTGTGAAAGGCTGGAAATACTTTCTCCTAAACACACAATATTTATCTGAACTACTTAAAATGCATATAATTGCTATTTAGTATTGAAGATCAATAATTACTTTAAAACTGACATTTTAAATGAGCTGTTTTTCTATAATTTGATTATCAAATTTTATTAACTGCTACATGATTGTAGTAGTCATATGTGGGATTAAAACACTTTTAGATTGTACTTTAATATCACTTATAATTATCCAAAAATTATTTTGGGCAAAGAAGTTTTGGATGGCTTATTACTCAGATAGTTCATTTGTAAAGGGCAGAAATTATTCTATAAGGATATAACTCGGTCCAGGAGAGGCTCAGGTCATTTTCTCTTTTCAAACCTTCTTGAGTAAGCAGGAACCCCAGCACAAGTCCCATGCCTCATGGGCCCCTGAGTTTGGGTGTCTTTCTAAAAATATTGGAGCTCCTCTCTAGCATTTGAGATTAGCCAAAGCCAGCAGGGATATCCATGCGGGGCAGTGAAAGCTCAGACCTGGATCCATAATGGAGCTCTCTGACTCTGTGTCTCCATATACAGGATCCAACAGATTTCCCAACACAGTCCCAGAATTATGTTTTTAGGGTTGTCCCAGTCAAAGTCCCAACACCAGGCCCAGTTCCAGAAGGGAAACCTGGTAAAATGATTGTTTGCATTCCACAGCCAGAACAGAATGTCTTTCACGAAGCTGCAGAAAATTAGCTGCATAAATAGTGCCAAAATGATGAATTTAGATGACTTTTACTCATGTCAGACACAAGAAGAGATCAGGATTCTGGACTACCTAAAGACCACCTCCGACTTGTGGTCTCAAGTCATGTGTATGTGTCCTTCCACTGGGTTTTCCTGGTCCATGTTCCCACTGAGGTGCTGCCTCTGGTCCATAGCTCCTGAAAGCAGCAGGAGCAGGGAAATACTTTATTTACCTTGTACACATTCCCTATCCACTAGTGACATCCAGTATGGTCATTCAATCCCCTCTAGTATCAGGAGGTCTTCTGTGGTTGGTCACATCAATCACATCTGCAATTTGACAGAATCAAAGAACCATTCTGATTCATGTTTTACTCCAATCAGGGTTATATTTATGAATGTACAACCTGTGCAGTATCTCAGAGCACTTCTTTGAGGGGGGTCTCATTCCTGATTTAATTCTCTGCTGTTGCTATCTTACAGTTTAGTGTAATTGTTTTAACAATAGTCCTTCATTTTTGTTCTTCACTGGATCCTGCATGTTATACAGTCAATCCTTCCTCTGACTTAGAAGATAACAACATGATCTCCCAAGCAGGTCTTAAGCTTTCCTGGACACGTGTCAAGCATTCTAGCACAAATTAGAATGTTCTTTTCACTTAGTCCGTGCACTCCTAGTTTGTTCTACATGCAGATAGAAACATGTGGAAAGCAAAGATGTGGTCAATATTGAAAGAGATCACATTCTAGAAGTGTAATGATCGTGGCCTGAGAGTTCTCCTAGTAAATGCATTTGGAATACATGTAGCTCTACATTTCTGTTATAAAATTTCAAATGCTAAATATAGTAAGACCAGAAAGTGAATATGGTTCAAGTGTTTCATTTTCTTTCACACTCTTGTTAAGACTAGCATCTTTCATCACCATTAACCCATCTTTCAGAGAGTAATTGGAAGCCAATATTTAGGAGTGGGTTGGTAGATGATGCAGGGTCCTGAAAAAGGATGCAACTAACATAAAATACACAGCGTTAAGAAAATTCAGAGACAATTAGTACTAAATAGTTTCAATACAAAGAAATCTGTGGAGCCATACAGTTATGAGTCACATAGAATTGCTACATATTCCACTGGGATGAGAGAGAGGAATTTTTCCAGTAACAGCACACTTAATAGTGAAAAACCTGATGAGATGGTGTCTAGATCTAAACAGAAAAACAGCGTGCTTCGATACTACAAATGATCTTCTGAAATATATAACGAATTCTTCTCTTCCTGTTTTTCTAAATCTTCATTGATAAATCACTATATCCCACATGGGCCCATATACTTTGTAAGCATTTTTTAATCAAATAGTTTGTATAGACAAGGGCTACACAAAAATACATTCTCTTTGTATACCACACACTATAGTGGTAGTCCTGGACTCTGATATGTTAAATTTTAGAAATGTCAAAATTAAATATAAATTAAAGCTAAAATGTAACCAATTATATTGCATATAAACAAACACGAGTGCACACATAACCCATTTAGCTATAAAACCAAAAGTTAAATCTATGTCCACTGTGAACAATTTAATAATCAATTTTTCCTATTGCACCACCTCACTCCTACCCCTAAAATGCATGTAACCACAAATCTCTCTGCCAATATGTATTTCTTGCTTAAGTCACAAAACTTCTAGGAATAATATAAATAAAAAGATTTAAAGGTGCTCAGAATTTGAAACTAGCTGTTGTAATTTTTTTCTGTTCAGTAAATGTGTCAAAAGGAATAGTAAATTATATTCAAACTATCTGTATAGAAAATTGTATTTAATATAATTTTATAAGAAATGTAATCCAGGATCTATCAGTTTGAAATATACAGCAAAAACACAAAATAAAAAATATTATAGTGTCATATCCAGTAATTAAAATAAATACACTAATGCATCATTTAATGACAGGGATATGTTCTGAGAAAAGCATTTATAAGTAATTTTGTCACTGTTGGAACATCATATAGTATATTTACCCAAAACTAGATGCTGGAGCCTGCTACACACCTCAGTTGTATGATATAGTTTATTGCGCCTAGGCTATTGACTTGTACAATATGTTACTGTACTGAATGCTGTAGGCAATTGTAACACAATGATAAGTATTTTTATATCTAAACACAGAAAAGTTACAGTAAAAGTACAATCTAAAAGATTTAAAATGGTACATCTTTACAGGGTATTTACCATCAATGGAGTTTATAGGACTGGAAATTGATCTGAATGAGTCAGTGAGTGTATGGTAACTGAATGTAAAGGGCAAGGACCTTACTGTGTGCTGCTGTAGACTTTATAACACTGGAAAATTAGGCATCATTAAATTCATTTTAAATCCTATCTTAAAATTTTATTTCTTCAATAAAAAATTAACCTTAGCTTACTGTAATTTTTTACTTCGTAAACTTTTAACTTTTTTAACTTCTTGACTTTTTGTAACAACACTTAGTCTAAAGCACACATTGTACAGCTGTACAAAAATTTTCTTCCATTTATTCTTATTCTTTAATTTTTTTAAATTTTTATTTGTTTATTTTTTAAATTTCTTTTTAAAAACTAAGACATAAACACATACATTAGCCTAGGCCTACCTATATGGTCAGGATCATCAGTAGAACTACCTTCCATCTCCATGTCTTATCCCAGTGGAGGGTTTTCAGAGGTAGTAACACCCAAGGAGTTTTCATCCTTGATAACAATGCCTTCTCCTGGAATACCTCCTGAAGGACTTGCCTGAGGTTGTTTTACAGTTACCTTTTTTTTAAGTAGAAGGAGTATACTCTAAAATAATTTTTAAAATGTGGTAAAATATATAAACTAGTAACATTGTTGTTTTATCATTACAAAGTATTATGTAATGTAAATAATTATATATGCTATACTTATATGCAACTGGCAGGGCAGTACATTTGTTTACACAAGAAACACGAGTGCTGCATTGCATTAGGCAATAGAAATTTTTCAGCTCAATTATAATCTCATGGGACTGCCACCATATATGCGGCACATGACTGTATTGAAATTTGTGCCTAATCTAGTATTCTTAAGTTTGTATTTTTTTAAGTGTGCTTCTAAAATTATATAAACTTTTAGCCCTATAAAACCTAGATCATACATGGCTGGTGGTATGTCAGTTGACTCCAAGATTCAAAGGGGCTCACCAACTTTTTACTTCTTTCTTCAAGGTGGGTAGTTTGAGGAGAACAATTTGTCTCTTACTTCAAAAGGGAGTTAATAGGTGCAGCACACCAACATGGCACATGTATACACATATGTAACAAATCTGCACGTTGTGCACATGTACCCTAAAACTTAAAGTATAATAAAATAAAATAAACTAAAATAAAAATAAAAAGATATGATTGTTGAAAAAAATTAAAAAATAATAAAAAATAAATAAAAATGGATGCCCAGATTACTAGATTCCTAGAAAGCTTACCAATGTTCTAGGTCTCAATTTTCATGAGGTATACCTACTATCTTTTGGCATGTATCTGAATTACTTAGTCATCTACAATTCTTACTACTCCAGGCTTACCATGGAATAGTTATCATTATTTTATCAATATAATGAACTAGCGTGACATTCTTTGGGCTATTAAAATAGATAATTTAGCATTATTTGTGCTGTATCATTACCAAGAGCATCACAGTTGGCCTAGCCCTAGGGCAAGAAAACAAAGGTTATGCTGTTTCTGCCATAAGAATGCAAACTACTTCTGAAAATATCCCGTGTTACATGCAATGTATTTGAACCTGTGTTGAATTGTTTCAATAAGAATATGAAGCAACATCACAATTATCAATACCACCTGGTTAATTTTGTGATAAATCATTTTCTCAAAGAGTTGGCACCTGTCAAACAGGAACATTAAATAGGGATGTTATAGGCATCAACATGACATTCTTTCAAACTGTTGATGGTACAAATATTGGTAATCCTCCTGGACAAGCAGTGCCATATTTACTCTTAGTTCTGCCTACTGTGATAATCTACACATTATAGTACCTGTGCACAGATTCTACCTGTCATGAGGCATACTATTCCACTGTGTTATAGATATGTGAGAAAAGAAAAAAAAATAAAAATAAAAACAGGAGAGGTCCACAGTTCCACTAGACTTATTGTCAGACAGACTTGAGCCAAGATTCTCTCTACCACCTGAAGTTCAGAGTTCTTACTTTGTTCAATGTTCTTCAAATTAACTACTCCCTAACCCTTTCTGAATTCTACTATATGAATTAATGAGGGCTTGGCCTTCAGTGTATAGACTATACCTTTATGGACTAAGCCGTAAACACTTCTGGCTCAAGACATATTGGAATTCAACTTAATTTGGGCCTGTAAGCAACGACATGGGAAATGGAGAGGAGGTCCTGGAAGATATCTAGTTTCAGATTTTGCTAATGCAGTTTTTGAAAATATTTTATACAATATATAGAGGACTGGTTCCCTGAGATTTAATGGAGTGGGTCTGCTTTCTCAGCCAAAGATGTTTTCAGAAATTTCAAGATTCAGAATTCTCAGTGTCATTCATGTCTACCCAAATATCACTCCCCCATGATACAATGTTTCAATCTCTTCTTAAAAGTATCTTTTTTGGGGTACTGAGGGACTCAAAAGGTTTACTTCTCTCTGCTATTAAAAGCTGGTATAAGCCGGTCGCAGTGGCTCCTGCCTGCAATCCCAGTACTTTGGGAGGCTGAGGTGGGAGTTCAGGAGTTCAAGACCAGCCTGGCCTACATGGTGAAACCCCATCTCTACTAAAAACAAAAAAATTAGCTGGACGTGGTGGCGTCCCTATAGTCTTAGCTGCTTGGGAGGCTGAGGCAGGAGAACCCGGGAGGTGGAGGTTGCACTAAGCCGAGATCACGCCACTGCACTCCAGCCTAGGTGACAGAGCGAGACTCTGTCTTTAAAACAAAAACAAAAACAAACAAAAAAAAAACCAGCTGATATCTCGGTGTTATCTATTACCAATTATTTACACTTCAATTTTTAGGGTTTTTGAGCTGTAAGTTGAAAGATATTAAATGGGAAAATAACAATTTAATAAGTTTACAAGATATATTTTTATAAAAACAAATAGAGTTGGTCAAAATGAGAATATAAGAGAATGTATCATATATAATAAAGTACAATAAGTCCTCACTTAACATCATCAATGGGCTCTTAAAACTGTAACTTTAAGTGAAAAGACGTAATGAAGTCAATTTTCCAACTGGCTAATTCGTATAAACAAGAGTTAAGTATTTATGGCAAATTTTTGGTCATAAAATATTAAGTTCACTACAGATCTAAGTAAATACCAAAATACCTCTAATATTAAACATTAAAATAAATACAAGCTACACATACATTTAAGACAAATTAAGACAAAAAAGCTAATTGTTTACCCAATTATTCTAGGGTCTGGGTGTCCAAAGCCTCTCCTGGCAACTAAAGGCACAAGATGGGAATCAGCCCTGGACAGGATGCCATCCCATCACAGGCCTCACCCACACTCATTCAGACCGGGATGTTGCAGAAATGCCATTTAACCTAATATGCACATCTTTGGGATGTGGGAGGAAACAGGAGTCCTTGGAGAAAATTGATGCGGACCTGAGGAGAATAGGCAAACTCCACGCAGTCGCTGGCCCTGACTGGAAATAGATTTTATTTTCCTCGTAAACATTATAACAAAACAACATTAAACAAAAAGCCATTAATCTAGGATCTGCTGTACTGCTTTGTTATGTTTTAATATCAAACACACACACACACACACACACACACACACACACACACACACAGAGCAGCAAATTTAGCTTTGCCCTAGATATTCATCAAAAGTCAACGATTTAACTTTTTCTCTCAGGTGAGGATTTTGAAAACTGAATAACCTCCTGTTACAATTTTAATGTTATTTCTAGTATCCTTGAATTTGTGGCGTGATCAATGATCATTTGATTGTTTGGAACACCATCACTTCTAATGTATAATTAGAGACAATTCATTCCGTTTAATAAGGTCTAAGTATTCAGTTTTATTGAATGTTTATTCTGAGTATCTTATTTATATTTAGTATGGTTTGTAAAAAACTTGATTTATATTTTGAAATTGTATGTATGAATTGCTTATAGATTATAGGTATTATGGGAAGAATGTAATAATAAATCATGATATTTAATACATCTAATTAGAAACTAATAATAAAATAGTTTTATATAGGTAAATAATTGGGAAAATGTATTTCATATTATGAAAATGAGAGGGTATGTTAGATAGATACAGTAAATAAGAACAACTGAATGAATAACATTATATAATTTTAAGCCAAAACTACTTACAAATATTTAAATAATATTACAAAGCTAAATAAGATCAATTATATAGCATCATAACTTTAGTCACCATAGAATTACTTGGTATACTAGTATTCACAAAGTTAACTAAAATAGCCAAGATCCAAAATCACTTTTAAAATTTAGCTATTTAATTCTATTTAGAACATGGGATTTAGAGAAAATTGAAAACTTGTGAAGAAAAAATAACTCAAAATTAAATTAATTTCGTAGAAAAATAATTAAAATTATACTTAAAAGAAAAACTTTAGGCAATTAAATTAAGTAGAGTTCATTTGAGCAAATAACAGTTTATGAATCAGGCAGCACTCAGAACCAGAAGAGGTTCAGAAAGCTACACCCAGCAGCATGAGCAGCAAATGGAGAAGCAGAGAAATTACCTGATTAGACACAGCTAGATGTTTGCCTTATTTCTGCACAATGTGATGAGACATTTACCTTACTTGGGCATGTTCTGATGGGAGGTTTCTAGTTGTTTAATAAATTGGCTGGTTGATTGGTGTTGACTAGCTGAGGCCCCCTTTTTCTTTTCTTAGTTAGAAGAAATGTTTTTTAAGTTAAGTCCTGGTTTTGCTAATAGGAGAGCTTCTGCTACAGAGACAATCTCTGTATGTAATGGCCTCCTTCTTATTTACTTTAACACTACCTTGAAACTCACATGGAGGAAAACTTCCAAAGTCATGTTTAATCACATCCGTGAAAAATCATCTTCCATCTAGCTATATTAAAGGCTACAAAACATTTGAAGAAGAGAAATATAAGATATTGAGAGAACTATAAGATAGCTAATACACAATGAACCTTAAAAAAAGATTTTAAAAGAGTTCTGTTACAGGATAATTTATAATTTTTATTCTATGGTAACTAACATTTAAATAAATTATTGTCAAAATGACTACTTACTATATCAATGAAAAGAAAGAAATTTGGAGCTACGTCAAGAAATGCCCTGTATTTTTCAATTTGCCTATAACAAATTCATCAATACTATCCACAAACTCAAAAACAATAGTTTATCTCAGAGCTTCTATTCTTCAACTTATTGTAAATATTACATATAGTTGATTATTTCTCCTTGATATTTTTTTCTGTCTTGATTTTTGGGATCACACATACATTATATTTTTTCTTTACTGGTCTTTATTTCTGAAGGTCCTTTGTTTGATCTTAGTTTGTCTCTCTCTTACTAACATAACATATATAATTCATTGGTAAATTCTTAAACTTAAAAAAAAAAATCTTTCAAACTTTATACCATCAACTTTATGCCCCACACTAGCCAAATCTACCATTATCTTTTGCTTGTGCTGCAATAAACTACAGTGAGTACCTCTTCAACTCCTGCCTCCATCACATTTCCCAACCAAAAACAAAACAATTTTTTACTCCTCTATTAAATATTTCCGAGTTTTTCACTATTCACAATAGACAAATAAACAATAAACAACTATGATCTTACTAGACCCCTTAGGGCTTTAAACTATCTTCTGGTACCTCTCTCCACACCATGTTCCTAATCCAATTTCTACCATTCTCGTTCACTTTAACCCAATTCTTAAATAGCCTCTTTTTTTTTCCACCAATGACCTCTATAGTAGCCAAAGTGACAGCACTGAGAACAAAAATTGGATTATGGTAGGCTTCCATCAAAACCCTGGCCTCAAAGCCTTCCATCAAAACCTTGTCTGGCCTCAAAGAAAACATAGTTCCAACTCATTGTTCTTTCAGCCACAATGGGGCGTATTGCCTATTTCACTCAAGTTTCTATTCAACATAGAGATCATCCCTGGCAGCCCTACAGAAAATACTTCCAAATGCACCATCTTTTAACCCAAATTAACTCTTATGTGTTGAATATTAATTTGCTCCTCTGGAACATAATCCCCATAAGAACGTGGTCTTTGTTAAGTTCACTGTTTTATCCTACCTCTCACAATAGTCTGTGGCATAAAAATGGGTATTAAAGGGTTATATCAAGCAAGACATGCCAAAACATTGCTGTAACAACTTAATTTTTTTCTAAAGCTGCATTAACACGTTTTAAGCAGAAAGAAAAAGATAAAATACACATTATATTAAGCTCCCTGTTGTGGAAGTCCGAATTGAGACAAATTTGGAGGAGGGAAACAAGATGGAAACAATTTACATAGGCAGGCGAAAGCTGATAAAGATTAAAATTAATATCCATGAAAAGAGAGACAGGCAGAAAAGAGAGGATGTTGCTGGAGTCTGAAAGATTGTGTCCTTCCCAAAGTTTGTATTTTAAAACCTAGTCCTCAATGAGGTAGTATTAAGGGGTGGGACTTTGGGGAGGTGATTAGGTCATGAAGGCTGAGCTCTGTAAATGGGATTAGTTATTTTATAAAAGAAGCTCAGAGGGCTCTCATTCTTCCCTCTGCCGCATGTGGAAGCCACAGAAGGTGCTGTCTACGAGGAAGAGAACCCTCGCCAAACGGCAAATTTATTGATGACTTGAACTTGCACGTCCTAGTCTCCAGAACTGTGAGAAATAATTTTGTTTCTCGTAAGGTACCCAGTTTACGACATTTTTGTTAAAGCAACCTGAACAGATTAAGACAAACGGTGATGACAAAATATAATCAACATATCTCGATAAATAAATAATTGGTTATAAACCCTCAGGGTGAAGAAAGTAATATAACACATTTCTGTTTTATGTAAATGTATTGGTGATAGTGTAAGAGAGGTATTGCAGGACATACAAGTTTGTTGAAATAGATAATAATATGAATATAGGTAATTGCAACATATTGAAAAGATATTTGAAAGTAAGGAAATAAAATCAGTAAATAAAGAATGACATTAAGTGAATTTTGTAGTGCTGGGCATTTACATCATATTCTATTTATCTTAAACTGGAAGAGATATGAACTTGCCTTTAGTTTGAGGAAAATTTGTAAACATAAAAACTGAAAGATGCAGAAAGAAGAAGGTTGGAGAAAAAACATGAAAAAGAGGTTTGAACACAGATAATGGGATTAACCTCTAAATAGAGAGGGATTCTCTTCCTCAGAAATATAAGACAATGATCTGAAGTTGGCTTCATATGATGGAGATATGATTAATATGATCAGGCCAGGAATTCCAGGGGTTTCCTATAAAAAAAACCTCAATTTTCTCTGAAAATACTGCTTCATAGAGTAAGGATATTTTAAAAAATTAGTCTTTTTAAAAACAGCAAGAATTAAAAGTAATTTTAATTTTTTAGATACGGTACGAAACAGTGGTAAATGAGAATCTACCTGGCATTCCAAAATCAAATATTTACCCTAAAATCTACATTTCACATAGACAAAAAGCAATGGAGAAAAATCTGCTTATTATCAGTTATTTTAAGTGTATATGTATGTAGACAAAAGCAGAAAAATAGCAACTCGAGCAACTGGAGTTATATTTTGCGTCTTACATCTTCAAAAATTCTATAATTATTCTAACTACATTAAAAGCATCTAATTAATTGTGCATCATGAAAATGTTGATATTGTAAAAAGCAATAAAATCTACAAAAAGCATTAATGTCAATGATCACTTTACCTACATTTTCCTGTAATAATAAATTGGTTTAATTACTGAATAAACACAAATAGTCTATACCTCAGTTTTTAAAAGTCACTTTTACTTCAGAAGATTGCTAACTAGTACTCCTGACACAGAAACAAGGCTTTTATTCACCGTTCTTCTTTACAAATATTTTTGTTGCTGTATTTACTAAACAGATGGATAAAATTATTTGCTTTTTAAAAACTACTCATCTTACCAATATCTTTTGTTTAGTTTTTCAAGGATGGGTGTTAAGAATGTGCTTTGAAAATTTTTGTTCAAAATCTTACTTTTAAAAAATGTTTGCCTTCGTGAATACTAAACGTAATTTAGGCTATACGGGAGGCTGTTCCTTTTTCAAAAATTAAAATATATGAGGACATACTTTTAACATGTGTGGCAATAAAATCTAGAAGCTAAATATGTCTTTGTTATAGACTTTCTACTGATGTTTAAACTAATTAAAAGTACTTTAGAAGTTTGTTTTCTCTCTGTCAGAAACATTAAGGTGTATCGTTGTGTCCCCAACTTATCTTTACTATTTTCTCAGTGTAGCATAAAGAGATATAGAGTATCTTATAATTGAATATTTTCTTGATATAGCAAGCATATTATTTAACCAGGTCATAGTATCATCACTAATCAATGAAAAATAACTCTTACGTATATGACGTATATTCAAGGACAAGGTTATATTTTAAATCTTATTTGAACAATGAGAAGACATGGACACAGGGAGGGAGCATCACATACCAGGGCCTGTCAGGGAGTTGGGGGCAAGCAGATGGAAAGCATTAGGGCAAACACCTAATGCATGCTGGGCTTAAAACCTAGATGATGGTTGATAGGTGCAGCTAACCACCGTGGCACATGTATACCTATGTAACAAACCTGCACGTTCTGCACATGTGCTCCAGAACTTAAAGTAAAATCAAAAAAAAAGTACAGAAATCTTTTGCTAACAACAAACTCTATCTTTCTGCAAGTGTCCTTCTTCCTAACTTCCTTCTTAGACAGACAGAAGCAGAAATATTCCTTGGTGGTAAAATCAAATAAAGTATTCTCAATGAAGGGATATATGCTTTTAATTTGTAGGAATTAAAATGAAATATCAGATATGGCCCTTGATCTAAAGGAGATGAAAATCTAGGTGAAACAATCTGTTTTATTTACACATCAAATAACAAGACAATTATAATAATTGATGTACCCAAGTAATTTCCACTAACAGAATGTAAGATAGTTGTCCTTGGCTTTGAGGAACTCGGGATCATTCCAGAAGCAGGCAGTAGATACACTCCGGGGAGGGAAACAAACAAACACCACAACCACTCTTTTACCAAATGCAATTTTTTTCTAGTGTTATATGGAAGGTAATGGATTAATACAGGGATGTCCAGGAGTGCCACAATTCCTTGTCACCTTTACCCTTGGTAAGCCAAAAATATTCTGTTCTCCCATGATGCATCGCAGACACAATGCAGCTTCTGGTGGAGGGATTTTACCATGTCAGAGTGACTTCTGACTGCGCTCAAACACTCAGAACAGGGTTCTGTAGGATCAACGTCCTCCCTGCTTTTAAACCACAGCCTATTAATTGCATACAAACAGCCTAAAAATTGGATGATTCAGGAATCTGTTTTTATCCTAATAAGGTTGATGATGGAGGTGGATAGGATGGCTGACACTGTACATGGATCTTGAGCTGAGTAAACTGGCTTATGTTATACTCCACAGTTAGTGTTTGAAGATATGTTCTGGTGGCCAGACACAATTCTCCTCTAACCTCAACTTTTCCAGAGCCTGATTAGCTTTTATTATATATATTAGTCTGCTAAGATTACCATAACAAAATGTTATAGACTGGATGACCTATTCAACAGAAATCTATTTTCTCACAGTTCTGGAGGCCAAAAGTTCAAGACTGAGGTGTTGACGAGTTTGGTTTCTACTAAGACCTGGTGCATTGGCTTGCAGATGGCTACCTTCTTGCCGTGTTCTCACATGACATTTTTCTCTGTGTGCATCCACATCCCTGATGTCTCTTCCTCTTCTTACAGGTACATCAGTTCTATTGGGTTAGAGCCCACCCTTATGACATCACTTAATGTGGATTACCTCTTTAAATGCCCTATCTCTAAATGCAGTTACAGTAGGGGGTTAGGACTTCAATATAAGATCCTTGGGGCGGACAAAATTTCATCTATAATGGTATATTTACATGATTCATTACAAGAACCAGTAACTTACTTTGAGTTACCTTATTACCACAAAAGCAACTCAAAATCCAGTATATTTTCAGTTAAAAATTGCTGGTATTCTTTTCTGCTAAAACACAAACTTAAAATCTAAACAGTAGCAACAGAAACTTCATTTATTTGCATAAAATATATGACAATTGCTCTCATTTCCCATTTTGCAGGTAAAGGAAATCACACATCTGTCTTTGTTAGGTAGTCCCCATGTATAATACTAGGTTTTATATAATAGCATATATTACTCTCAAATGAAGTGACACGGATAATTATTATTCCTGAACGCCAAAAAAAATAGGCAAGATTTGTTTACTACTGTGGACTAGAATTTTCAGAGCTGGCTTTGCAGGCTGATCACAAGCAGAAACCAAGTGTGAGTGATCTGTGATTCCTTCTGGTCTTTCAGTATTAGTGACGTGGATGTTCTTAGTGTCACATCTACAGATTGAGAGAAACTCCCTATGTACTTGTTTGTATGGATACATTAACATCTAGAGAACAAAGGAGATTAGCTGAGACAATCACATGAAGCTAAAGTCATTTTCAGCCCTCATAATTTTAAGAACGGAAAATGGCATGCTGTGTTAGGATATATGAAAACAACACACAAAAAAACACAAATATTTGTTATGGCACCAAAACTTCAGAAAAGACAGAACACTTACATAAAGATAAGCCATGAATCATGCAAGTTTTTACAAAAATATTATTAGGCAAAGCCATGAATCATGCAAGTTTTTACAAAAATATTATTAGGCAAATCAGAATATGTATGACTATGACAGAAAATAAGTCGATTATAGTTTTATCCAGCTTTTTTCTATTGTATTCCTAGTCATGTAATATTTTCAACTTCAGTGAATACTTAAAGTATAGATCAAAGTAGTTTATTTATTATATTTTATGTCAAAATATGATTAGTAAAATCTTAGGTTTTACGGACAAATTGAAAATGTACCAATCTCATGATATACTGTAAAGCATTGTCCTGTGTAAATATTTTTATTACAGAAAGACTTTGGGTATAATGTAAACATAATTTCATACAGAATCTTAGCGCATTGCACACCACAGTACTACTCTTCCAGACTACTAGGTAGATACAGTTTCTCTCATATCTCTAGTGTCACAACTCATAAAAGCCATTCACTCTGTCACCAATGCACACTTTTTTCATGAGAATTTTAATATCGTTCATTTCCACTTTTTGAATATATAAAATAATATAGCCAGGGGAATAGCTTTTGGATAGTGTAATTCAAACTCCACTGCCTTAATTCTTCCTTGATCTCCTCTCTTTGACAATGTAAATAATTTACTTTGTTTACTTATATTGTTACATGGAAAGATTTAAGGTATTCATTTATTATAATTTATTAAAATACTCTTTCCCACATATATCTGTATCTATATAGATATAGATATATAAACATATCCTCAAGCTCAGAGATGCTTTACTCAAACCAATTTCTTACTGCTATAATTTTTTTTGAATTTCTTATATACTGTTCTACCTCCTTTGTGATCCCTTTTCTATAATGTTAGATTGTCATACACAATAAATTATAAAGCAAATTGAAGTACGGCAACAGTCTAATTCAATGTGCAGCTGCACTTGAGTACATCTCTACTATCTTTTTTGACAATGAAAATTTATTGGCTCTTTCAAAGATAGTTTCAGTTTCAGTAAGTAAAGACTGAGACTAATATTAAACTAAGAGTATGATTAACTGAACTTTCATGTAAAAATAAGGTCATATTCTCCCATTTTGTAGGTTGCCAGTTGACTCTGATGGTATTTTCTTTTGCTGTGCAGAAGCTCTTTAGTTTAATTAGATCCCATTTGTCAATTTTGGCTTTTGTTGCCATTGCTTTTGATGTTTTAGACATGAAGTCCTTGCCCATGCCTATGTCCTGAATGGTATTGCCTAGGTTTTCTTGTAGGGTTTTTATGGTTTTAGGTCTAACATTTAAGTGTTTAATCCATCTTGAATTAATTTTTGTATAAAGTGTAAGGAAGGGATCCAGTTTCAGCTTTCTACATATGGCTAGCCAGTTTTCCCAGCACCATTTATCAAATAGGGAATCCTTTCCCCATTGCTTGTTTTTGTCAGGTTTGTCAAAGATCAGATAGTTGTAGATATGTGGCATTATTTCTGAGGGCTCTGTTCTGTTCCATTGGTCTATATCTCTGTTTTGGTACCAGTACCATGCTGTTTTAGTTACTGTAGCCTTGTAGTATAGTTTGAGGTCAGGTAGCGTGATGCCTCCAGCTGTGTTCTTTTGGCTTAGGATTGACTTGGCGATGCGGGCTCTTTCTTGGTTCCATATGAACTTTAAAGTAGTTTTTTCCAATTCTGTGAAGAAAGTCATTGGTAGCTTGATGGCGATGGCATTGAATCTATAAATTACCTTGGGCAGTATGGCCATTTTCACGATATTGATTCTTCCAACCCATGAGCATGGAATGTTCTTCCATTTGTTTGCATCTTCTTTTATTTCATTGAGCAGTGGTTTGTAGTTCTCCCTGAAGAGGTCCTTCACATCCCTTGTAAGTTGGATTGCTAGATATTTTATTCTCTTTGAAGCAACCTACTCATCTGACAAAGGGCTAATATCCAGAATCTACAATGAACTCAAACAAATTTACAAGAAAAAAACAAACAACCCCATCAAAAAGTGGGCAAAGGACATGAACAGACACTTCTCAAAAGAAGACATTTATGCAGCCAAAAAACACATGAAAAAATGCTCATCATCACTGGCCATCAGAGAAATGCAAATCAAAACCACAATGAGATACCATCTCACACCAGTCAGAATGGCGATCATTAAAAAGTCAGGAAACAACAGGTGCTGGAGAGGATGTGGAGAAATAGGAACACTTTTACACTGTTGGTGGGACTGTAAACTAGTTCAACCACTGTGGAAGTCAGTGTGGCGATTCCTCAGGGACCTAGAACTAGAAATACCATTTGACCCAGCCATCCCATTACTGGGTATATACCCAAAGGACTATAAATCATGCTGCTATAAAGACATATGCACACGTATGTTTATTGCGGCACTATTCACAATAGCAAAGACTTGGAACCAACCCAAATGTCCAACAACAATAGACTGGATTAAGAAAATGTGGCACATATACATCACAGAATACTATGCAGCCATAAAAAATGATGAGTTCATGTCCTTTGTAGGGACATGGATGAAACTGGAAACCATCATTCTCAGTAAACTCTGACAAGGACAAAAACCAAACACCGCATGTTCTTACTCATAGGTGGGAATTGAACAATGAGAACACACGGACACAGGAAGGGGAACATCATACTGTTGTGAGGTGGGGGGAGAGTGGAAGGACTATTGTGGGGTGGGGGTAGGGGGGTGGGACAGCATTAGGAGGAATACCTAATGCTAAATGACGAGTTAATGGGTGCAGCACACCAACATGGCACATGGATACATATGTAACAAACCTGCACATTGTGTATATGTACCCTAAAACTTGAAGTATAATAATAAAAATTAAAAAAAAGAATATGACAAAAAAAATCATATTCAATTCATTGCTTCTTAAATACATTTTTAGATAAGAAAAACACAAAGGTTTTGGTTTGTATTTTTCATAAATTATCTATTTAATCCCATTCTTTTCTGTCACGGTGGTTCATATGATAATAGCATGTATGGAAAATAATCTCTTGTATAGCTATGCCTACTCTCATATACTATATATTACTTATTACATAAGTAATGTAGTTAACACCCTATTTTGAATATTTTACAATTATAATTTGAATTACTTCTGAATTCATTGAGTAATTAGATAGATGTTTTTATTTATTTTTTAAATCTGTCCAGTTAATCAGTTTTGTTTATAACGGTGTTCTTTATTTTATTGTATTGCATTTAGAGAATGTGGTCTTTACCATTACTGTCTTTGCGAATTAATTCAAATTAATTTATCTAAACTCAGAGACATGTGCTCTCTGAAGTAGGTAACCACATTTTAAAATTATTATTTTCTGCTATTATATGTATGAATAAAGTGTCTGTATATGTATGATATATATCATCTCTCTAATATATGGGTACTTATCTGGTAAATCTCAAGCTAATGTATCCCTCTTAAGATAGAAGTTTATCAAGTTTGCCTTTTTAATGCAGAAGATTAATTGTTCTTATTGTTTATTAGTATATAGCTACAATGAAAATGTGAATACATGCTGCCTGGTGTAGGTTCACTGGTCATGAAAAGGACTTTTCTCCTCTAGTATTTTGAAGTGAGAATTTGATGGTATGTCTTAATAAATACTGTTGAAAATATTATTAGGATATTATGCTGGATGTGACTCACCGATGTCTATTTGAGGTTTCCCACAAATTGGTAGGACCTAAGCAAAAATAGAGATTCCCACTGACACACCAAAACTTATCCCCTATACCTAATAACTTGGTAGAATCAAGAAGTCAGGCTCACTGAACTCCTCCTCACTGATGCTAGTATCTAAAGCTGAGACTATATTCTCTTTGCTTATCACAGTAAACTAGAATTTCTACAAGATTTATGCAGTAGAGTACTAGATTCTGCCAAGGTACAAGGCCATCTTGTGAGGAACTATTTTATTTTTAATTTGTTGTATATTTCTGATAAGTGAACAATAGCTAAATAATGTAACAGGTATTAATATTGATATGCGCTAATGTTATAACGATAACAATCCTACCAAATGTGTTAATACATAAAACAAATTATCAAAATTCATTGCCCACAACTAAATTCCTCCATGCTTCTTCCTTTCCCCAATTCCATCCTTCTATGTGAAGACCTTAGCCCATCACACAAACACCTTGGCTAAACATCTCCTTGTAACAGTAATTCTTAGGGAGACATCAAAATTTTCTAGCACCATAAAATATTTTCAGTTCTTAAAAAAAGGGAAGTGTGTGTCTAGAGAGAACTTAGCAACTTGCAGAGTGTTTTATGAACAACAACTTGTTGAGAAGAAAAGGATGACTGCTGGTTTGTGATTTCTTTAAAGTTTACTCACATTTGTAGAGCCTGAAGGGGACCGTGTAAAGAAGATAAAATAAAAGCTTGAATGCCACACAAGATTAACTTGGCAATCGAGATAAGAGCATTTAATCAATGGCAAACCAGCTTCACGGGAACAGATCAGATCACAGTGACTGGAGGGAACTGCACAAAGCCCAAGAATGATTGCTATTTACCTTTCGAGAACAATGACAGTCATATTTTGCATTTTGATAGCTACTTTGATCATAAGTTTCCCAACTCTTAGCATATTTTAAGATATTAAACCTTCTAAGATAGATATAACTTCAATCAGAATTTTATAAAGGATAGGCTGCATGGTTTTCTGTTGGAGAGAATGCAAGATGAGTCAAGATTAGAGATACTTTTGAAAACATCCCACAGCTCAACCCTCATGGAGTACAGGCTTATATTTTATGTAAAAGCCAAGAGAGTTTCAAGATAATCAGACTCCTTGCTAGACATTAATGATACTTCCACACAGACAGAGATGTTGAAATTTTATTGTACGTGGGATGCTCTGTATTAATCACTATAAATATATCATAAGTCTTAAGGCAACACGTATCAACAGTAATAACATAGGAGTAAAAAATTGCAGGCATAATAGCAAACATCATTCTTTTGTATACCATAAGTCATTATATGCATATATTATGATAAATCAGGCATTGGTATGTGGAGTAATTATATACTAGTAGTTATTAGTTGTGATAAATAGTTAATACAAGTATACGAGTAAAGATTCATTAATATCTCCTTCTTAAAAAATATTTCCCACATACCCATAACTGCAAATAAATAAATTCTTCCTCATTATAAATATATGACATGCACCAAGACATTTAAAATGCATAAGAAAAACAATTATTCTTAATAAGGCCTTAAACTGGGTTAAAAAGGAAAAAGCATAATATGGTGGGAAAAAAGATTTTAGTTTAGTTTTTCTACTAAACGGCTAAAAAGTTATAGATGAGTAGATAGAAAGAGATACATTTCCTCCTTTCTAATAACTTCAATTAGGGACAGAGTTTACATGCACTGTTTTTCACTTCAGCTATGTATGAAGGAAACCAAAAATATGCTCAAAATGTACTTCCTTGGCATATTTCAAGATGGCCGTTCAGAGAAGCTAAAAACACAGGAACAGCTGAAAAGCTGTCCCTCGTAGAAGAGATTTGCATCTGCAGAAGAAATTAACAACAGATACATACAGGTCTTCTCTGAAGTCCCTCTTTGATCTAGGAAAGATTATCTCATAGAAAAAGAAGACACAAAGTCTGACTGAGAAACTGTTACCACAGACTGCCGTATTTCCTTTCTGAGAGCTGCTACAGGTGAACTTTTCTGTCCATAACAAGACCACCTTTGCTCCATGCCTTTCCTCCACTTCTCCAACCTGTAACTTCTCTTGCCATTCTCCAAGTCCATACTTACTCTGTAAACTCCGAATGATAAAAAAAAAAAAAAAAAAAAAAAAAAAAAAAAAAAAGTTCAGCCATCTGGTCCTTTCTTTGAGTTTTCCTATTTTGTATGACTGCTATGGACATGAGTGCATGTAATAAATGTGTGTTCCTTTTTTCCCCATTGATTTATTATCTGTTTTATAGGCTCAAAGTATCAAACTTTCAGAAGTGGGGAAAATTGCCTTTGCCTCTATAGTTCGGCATAGTCGGCAGGATGAAAAATTTGAAGATCACAATTGGGATCCTTGGACAACTGGCTACAGGCTGGCAAAAAGGGCAAGATTTCTTTCCAAAAGTCAGCTCCCCAGATCTCTCCCTGTAGCACTTTTTCTAACGACAGTAGTACAAGTCTTTGTCTTTTTCCCTTTCCAAAATTGAATTAACAAGAAAAAAAGTATGTGAATCAAGTTTGCTTACAAAATAAATTGGCTACGTTTAAAATAATACTTTTTAGAGAGCTCTCTAAAAGATTCTGTAAAAGATACAACAGAAACTCTGTTGGCAAGATTATGGGAAAACGGTATAAATCAAATTTAAAACAAAATTAAAATATTTTGTATGCTCAAAATGCCTGATTTGAATCCCCTGAAGGGCTCATAAAAGGAAGTGCTATACATAGTCTAGTGGTTAAGATTCCATTCCTTTACTATTGTGGCCAGTGTTTGATTCTTGGTCAGGGAGCTAGTTCTCTGGTGGAAGAAAAAATAAGGTCTTTATAAGACTAATTTTATAGAACAAATTATCAAAACTTCAGAATGATGGGAAAGGAAATTCTCTTTACTTCTACCTATATAATACATTTAATTTCCCTTAGCTAATCTCTGGGGAAATGGATCTTTACTCTGCCCTGATTTGCCTTGAGAAAAATCTTTTTGTACAAATGTGCATCCAAAAATAGTACTATTTACCTCCAGTTATTAGAACATGTGCTTTGGCTTTATGAATTATTTTGACTGATAGATGTATCCCATTCTTTTATCATTTCATCTTTCTTATGATGAAAAAATTATGTTTTTTAAGAGTTTTGTAGAATGAGGAGGATAATGAATTAGTTAAATGATGTACTGCACATCTACACTCTTAAGTCTCATCAGTGACCTGAGTACAAAGGTAACTTAGCAGTAACTTGTAGCCAAATACAACTGTAGTCATTATCATGGCAATTTATTTTGGAGAAAAAATGTTAATGGGATTTTTGAAAATATGGCAGAAAGGGAACCAAAACTGAAGAGGCTGACTTTCTGGCATTTGTACCCTCCTTACATTTATTAACAGAACCTCACTTTTATTCATGTAATTTGTTTCAGGAGCTCCTCCCCAGGTACAAAAAAATCATCATTATTTATAAAGTAGGATACAGAACAAGAAGGGAACAGACCGAGTTTATGCTATGACGTCAATTCTGAGGCCATTTACCTTCTATATTTACACTGTTGGATATCAATGCCTGCTCTACAGCATTGCCCTCGGTTATCCTATTGTCAAGTCCTGACATGAAAGTGACTAATGCCATACCCAAGAAGAAAAAAATTAAGACCCATGAGTGTATCTGAATTTTAAATATTTTTCTTTATATCATCCATGTTCGCCCTATACAAGAATAAATGAGAATTTATAATACGATCTCCATTATGTAACAAGTTTAAAATACGTCAATTTAAGTATAGATTTTTTAAAACATATTACAAGCATGTTAAATATTAAATATGTGGGTTCAAATAATGGCAAAATAAATTGTAAAATTAGTCAGCATTTGTAAATTTATAATAGTCTCATTTATTTTATCAATTAATATACAGTCGCATATGATACAGGTTTATTTTGGGCTTTAATTATATATACACACATATTTATGATTATGTGATTGAATAAAACATGTTTAATAGTATTCTTTGGAAAGGTTGACAGTAGATTATTAATTTTTTTTATTTTTCTGTCATATATTTCCCAGTTTTTCTGAAGTAATGTCACACAAGATTTTTTTAAAAAGGAAAAGCTAACCATTTTTTAAAAACAGATAAAATGTATACTTGTATATTGAAAATTTTAGCTAGTGCTAATGTCGAAATTTTCAGAAACATTAGGAGGCATTCTTAAAGAATAACTTCTTACAATTTTTTCAGATAATAGTGCATTAAATCATTTTCAATATTACAGAAAACACAAAGATAAGTTTATGGGTGTAATTATATTGCCACACACTTTATAATTACATATCTCTAATTGATGCTTTTAACCACCTACTGTGTTGTGCTACACCTGTGAAAAGGTTACACTCCAACATTAACTGGAAGCTATTTCGATTTGCAGAACGGAGTGTTGCATTGATAGAATAGGTAGAAATTTTATGAAAATCATCTTAAAGTTTTAGAGCTACAACTGAAAGTATGTTTGCAATACAATCCCCATAATCCCTAAGCCCAGCAAATGAAAGAAAGGATGATTTAGAACTTTTTAAAAGACTGTATACACATCATCTAATTGTTCAAATATTTTACTTGTTCTAACAATACAACTAGCTTTCTGTTTTAAATATTTCTTTAAGAGAATGTAATCAGAATGCCTGCTGGGCCAATTTATTTGACTCCTTAAATGACAATTGTTTAAAAGTAATGTTATTATTGTAGTTTTAATTTCACTAATACATACTCCAAATTGGTGCTAGTAAAAAACTTTCTAAAACTTTATATGATAATTTTATTAAATTCTTGGAAATCTTTACTAATTATCAGGAAAATTATCCTTAAATGTACTGATAGTAGCTGATATAATAACACTCCAGTATATCTCTAAATATAATTCTCTGATAGTCACTCAAGTCATATAAGTTCAGCATTCTATATTTGCCTCCAAACTCTCTCTGAGCCAGTATCATGTATCTGGTTGACTATTATTTATTCATTTGTTTTTTCTTCTTTAAGTTCAAGGCCTACATTCTCTGGAAAGAGTTTTTGGATATCCTCTGTGACTTAGGGTTCTGTGTGTTACCTATATCACCTAGCATATAACGTATTACACTGTGTTTTAATTTATGACTTATATAGGTAAGCTCTTTGAGGCTGGAGATAATTTACTACTTTTTTTCTCTTGGGTTTATCTGTGACTACTTATAAAGGCACTTCAGGATCTCCTGATACACTTGCAAAACTTGTTTAAAATAATTAAACTGTATTATTTGAACAGAAACCAAAAGTTCTTCTTTCAGCTAGCACTTTCCTCACACTGATAGATATTACTCTTTGGCCTAAAAGTATGATTTTTCAGTAACACTGAATTTAAAATGAAGGAATATATACATAAACAACCACAATATAAATATGTAAGAGATTAATTGTGTATATACATTGTAGGCTGCCTTTGTTACAACAGAGACCTACCTGTTACAATTTTAATGATACACTTTTATTTTAATTTAACATTTATTTTTAAACCACTATATTTATTAATTAAGTAAACAGAACCCTGCATACATTTCAGTTTCAGTATCCCTGATGTATTTTTCATTTCATGTGGGGGCATATATACCTCTTCAAATATTTTAGTGTGTTTTATATATGAGATTAAACAGTTCAAATTAGGTATTTGTCAGCATTTTATAATTCTGAGGGATTTCTGTTGTTGTCATTTGTTTGTTTTTGTTTTTGTAGGGTGTCACTCTGTCCCCTGGGCTGGAGTGCAGTGGCACATGACCTTGGCTTACTAAAATTCAACCTCTTGGGATCAAGCAGTCCTCCCACATCAGCCTCCCAAATAGCTGGGACTACAGGCACATGCCACCATACCCAGATAACTTTTTTATTTTGTGTAGAGGCAGGGTTTCTGTTACCCAGGCTGGTCTCAAACTCCTGGCCCTAAGTGATCCTCCCACCTTGGCCACCCGGAGTGCAGGGATTACAGGTGTGAGCCACTGCATCCCCGCAAGGATTTTTAAAATAGGTATATTTTTCTTTAATTTTTCTATTGAAATTACCACAGCAGTTATGTAGTCACTATCATCATCAATGTCTCCACCTATCTGTCCATAGAAGCTATTCTTTAAGTTTCGAGCATTACATATATTTCCATTTTCTTCATAGAAATTATCTTTTTATTTTACCTTCCTTACAGAATTTTATTTTCATACTTGAAATAGCTTGTGTACTTTGAAGTGTTCAATTTATTAATTCTCTTAACAAAATCTCTCTTTCCCTCTCAGTCACTAGACAGATGGACAGAAAGACAAATAGATAGTGTATTCAGTCAGGGTTTTCCCCAGAAACAGAACCAACAGGATGTGTGTGTGTGTGTGTGTGTGTGTGTGTGTGTGTGTGTGTGTGTAAAGACAGATACTTATTTAAGGAATTGGCTCATTTAATTACGGATGGAGGCCAGCAAGTCCAGAATCTATGAGTTTCTAGGAGAGACTTACAGGCTAGAGACCCCAGGGATGAGTAAATGCTTCCATTTGAGTCCAAAGACGGACTTGAGGCTGAATTTCTTCAGTAAATCTTTGTCCAAATGTCTTCTTAGGGAAATGTTTCATAAATGACCTAATTTTTACTTAATTACATCTTTAAAGACCATATCTCCAAACACAGACACATTCTGAGGTACTGGGGATTAAGACTTCAATATGAACATTTTGCGGGATAAAGCTCAGCCTGTAACAGATAGATAGACATAGATACATAGTAATATAAAGAGATAAACAGATATAAATTGAAATTTAATTTTATATATCTAATGTTTTGCATATATAGAACCAAATACATATTGATATATATTGAAAATTTAAATGAGATGAAAATAGTTTTTAAAATAATATGTTTCTGTATAGAAATATTGCTTACTGCATATATTTTAGAAAGTAGTTTTAATGGGTCAGATTTAAGATAAGATTAGGATTCAAGAACAATCTATGCTAAAGGCCAACTCTAGACTCAAATTTAAAAAGGTGATAGTTTGTGGAGAACCAGATTTCTTGTATCATACAGGGTTTTTAAATCTCTGTAATATCTTGCTTTTCAAAAAAATGTTAAGACAAATATTTTTCTGGGAGAAAAATGCTATGGTGACCCACCCAAATTGTTATCAGCCAGTAATAGTTTCTCTGTCACAACAAAATTTATATTGTTGTTCTTACTCTCTTCTTGCATTCAAAGTCCAATAAACTGTTCTGGGAATGGTTATATCAAATTATGTCATTAAGACAGAAAAATAGACTGTTTAATGGAAGAAAAACACGAGCAACAGCAAATGCATGTTGTTACTATCCAGGAGCTATCAGTAAAACCACAAACTCCAAGTTTAAAATTATTTAGCTCAATCTTAATATATGTACTATTTACTTATGTTAGCATTTTAATCATAATTTCATTACATATTTAGCAAGCATCTATAAATTATATAATTCTCAGCTATCAAAATCTGGATAAAATAAAAACAAGCCACTCCCCTACTAGTCTTTTCATTTTGGGCACTCTGAAAAACATTATCATCTCTTAGATTTCTCTTTTTTAAGTTTAACTATCCAGCTGTTATCTTAATTAAGTCTGCCACAGGCAAGGATCTGGTTTTCCACACCTGTGGAGAAGACTGTCATGGCATTTTAATGACTTAATAGAGCTTGCAGAAATGGAGGCTAGTGTGAATGTTAGCAATGATTAGTTCAAATTAGTGCCAAAGCTGTCAATTTCCAATTAGGAAATGTGTTTGTTCTTCAACAATGTACTACCACAAATTGGGTGTTTTGACACTGTTAATTCATCTTTTGCCACCTGATAGAGATAACTCAAATGGCTCCCAGTAATCTCTTCCACAACAGAGTTATTAAAGTTAGACACAGCTGGATATCAAGTTTAAAACCAAATAAAATACATTATTTTCAGGAATAAAAATATATGAGATAAAAGAATAATTATTTTTGGCAATATTCCCAATTTATGGTTTAACTGCATGTGAAGGATGTTAGAGTACATAGTTGAAAGCACTGCATGTTCTGTTTGATAGGGAATTCTGGTGTGGTTGATGTGATTAGATGAAAAGGAAAAAATAGGAAAATTACAGTGCCCAGTGCAACTGAAAAACAAGTAAATACAAAATTTATCTTTCAATAAAGTATCAAATTATTTATTAATTTTTACACAGATAATGTGCAGAAAATTGGATGCAAGGTCAGAGAAAATATGAAAAAGATGGATTGATAATAAAAAGAAAATATTTTAATTTATAATGTCTATCCTAAAGATTATATCTGCTCTATTTCATAATATTAAGTACTACTTAATATCTTGCTTTATTGGATTTCATTGTATTGTCCTTCAAGGATACTGAGGATTTTTTGTTGTTGTGTTTTTTTGTGTGTGTTTTTTACAAATTAAACGTTTGTGGCAACTCTGCCAGCTCCATTTTTCCAACAGCATGTGCTCAGTTTGTGTCTTTCTGTCACATTTTGATAACCCTCAAACTATTTTAAAATTTTCCATTATTATTATCTATTATGGTGATTTGTGATGAGTGATCTTTAATGTTACTAAGGTAATTGTTTGGGGCACCACAAACCACACCCGTGTAAAACAAGAAATTTAATCTATAAATGTTGTTTGTGTTCCCAGTTTGCCACACACCAGCCTCTCCTCTGTCTCTCTCCCCTCAGGCATTCCTATTCCCTGAGACAAGACATTATTGATATTAAGCCATTTAGTGACCCTGCAATAGCCTCTAAGTGTTCAAGTGAAAGAAAGAGTCACATGGCTCTCACTTTAAATCCAAAGCTTTGTAAAGAAGGCCTTTCAAAAGCCAAGATAGAGGCTGGGCACAGTGGCTTACACTTGTAATTCCAGTACTTTGGTAGGCCAAGATGGGCAGATCACTTGAAGCCAGGAGTTTGAGACAAGCCTGGCCAACATAGTGAAATCCTGTCTCTACTAAAAATACAAAAATTAACCTGGTATGGTGGCTCGCACCTGTTATCTCAGATACTTGGGAGGCTGAAGCACAAGAATCACTTGAAACTTGGAGGTGGATATTGCAGTGAGCTGAGGGTGACACTCCAGCCTGGGTGACAGAATGAGATTCCGTCTCAAACGAAAAAAAGAAAAAAAAGCCAAGATAGGCCAAAAGCTAGATCTCTGGCAATAAATAGTGACCACAATTGGGAATTTAAGAAAAAGATTTGGAAGGAAATTAAGATAAGCAAAAAAGTCTCATTGCCGATCCTGAGAAATTTTGAATGGGCTGGTTGGAAGATCACATCAACCACAACATTTCCTTAAGCCAAAACCTAATCCACAGTAAGGTCCTAACTCTCTTCAATTCTATGAAGGCTTAGAGAGATGAGGAAGGTACAGAAGAAAAGTTTGAACTTAGCAAGATTGGTTCATGAAGTACATGGAAAGAAGCAGTCTCAATAAGATAAAAGTCTGAGATGAAGTAGCAAGTGCTGATTAGAAGCTGCAGGAAGTTATCCGGAAGATTTAGATATTTGATAAAGGTAGCTACACTAAACAACAGATTTTCAGTCTAGATTATACAGCCTTCTAATGGAAGGCGATGCCATCCAGGATTTTCAGAGCCAGCGAGAAGTCAATGCCTGCCTTCAAAGCTTCAAAGAACAAGCTGACTCTCTTGCTAGAAGCTAATGCAGCTAGTGACTTGAAGCAGAAGCCAGTGCTCATTTACCTGTCAAGAAATCCTAGGGCCTTTAAGAATTATGCTACATCTGTTCTGCCTGTACTCTGTAAACGGAAGAATAAGGCCTGGATCACAGCACATCTGTTTACAACACGGTTTACTGAATATTTTAAGCCCACTGTAAAGATCTACTGCTCGGGGGAAAAAAAAGCCCTTTTTAAAATACTACTGTTTGCTGACAATGCACTTTAAACCCAAGCACTCCAATATCCAAGGATATTGACATTGTTTACATGCTTGCTAACACAACATTCATTCCTAATGTATTAAAGAGTAATTCTGAATTTCAAGTCTTATGATTTAACAAATACATTTTATAAGGCTATAGCTGCCACACATAGGGATTCCTCTAACAGATCTGGGCAAAGTATATTGAGCATCTTCTGGAAAGAGATCACCATTCTAGATCCATTAAGAACATTTGTGATTTAAGGGAGGAGGTCAAAATATCAACATTAATGGTAGTTTGAAATAAGTTGATCCTATCATGGATAACTTTCATGGGTTTAAGACTTCAATGGAGGAAGTAACTGCATATGTGGTGGAAATAGCAAGATAATTTGAATTAGAAGTGAAGGCTGAAGATTTGACAGAATCGCTGTATTTTCATAATAAAACTTGAATGGATGAGTAGTTGCTTCTTTTGGATGAGCAAAGAAAGTATCTTCCTGAGATGGAATCTAGTCTTGCTGAAGATGTGGTGAACATTATTGAAATGACAACAGAAGACATAGTTGGGGAAGCAGCAGCAGGGTTTGAAAGGATTGATTCCAATTTGGAAAGAAGTTCCACTGTGAGTAAAATGCTATCAAACAGGGCATGCTGTAGGGAGATATTTCATGAAAGAGTCCATTGCCGTGGCAAACTCTACTGTTGTCTTATTTTAAGAAATTATCACAGCCAATCCCAAACTTCAGTAACCGCCACCCTAATCAGTCAACGGCCGTCAACACTGAGGCAAGAACCTGCACCAGCCGAAAGATGATGAACTCACCGAAGGCTCAGATAAATGTTAGCAATTTTAAATAATAAAGTATTTTTAATCAAATGATGTATATTGTTTTTAGACACAATAATATTACATACAGTTGTTTTAGACACAATGCTACTATATATTTAATAAACTAATAAGCTACAGTATAGTGTTAATATAACACTGGGAAACAAAAAGGTTTGTGTGACTTTGTGAATGGCGGAAGGTATCTGAGTTACTGGTGGTGAATCTGTACGGATCTGCAGTGACCTCAGTTCTTGCCTCCTCGGAAGAAAGAGTTTGACTGAAGGATGTAAGGCAGGAAAGAGACCGAGGCAAGTTTCAGAGCAGGAGTGGAAGTATATTAAAAAGCTTTAGAGCAGTAAAGAAATCAAAGTACACTTGGAGGAGACCCAAATGGGCACTGAGAAGGTCAAATGCAGCATTTTACCTTGATCCTAAGACTTTATAGAGCAGCCCACCTCTGGAGTCTTGTGCCCCTTTCCCATGAATCTTCCGTTAAGGTGGGCTGCCCACAAATGCAGTGCCCTCCTTACACTCGGGAAGTGAGCATGCACAGTGTGCTTAGGAAGTTCTACGCATGTCCATCTGAGGCTTTCTTCCCTTTTTTTCCAGTGGAGTGCCCCTGAAAGGTCATACTCCTCCATTTTGTCTTTTAATGTTCACGCCCTGGGAGTTACTTCTTCCTGGTATCTTCATTCAATTAACACTTTAACATGACAGCTGTGGACCATCAGGAGATTGTCACTCCCTGGCAATGACTGCCAAGTTATCATTTTTAGAGAGGCAACCTGATAACCGTCAAACCATCATCCAATGACCACCTTAGGGTCCTGGTGGGTGGGGGAGAGAGCCCTCTCCTCCCCTACTCATGGCCTAACTCTGCAACAAGTTGCTTTATTGCAATATTTGTTTTATTGTGTTGGTCTGGAACTGAACCTGCAGTATCTTTGAGGGTTGCCTGCAATAAAGAATTTCTATGGTATGGAACTGAGAAAACCTATAAAGAGAAGGGAATATATTTAACACTCAAAAGTTACATTTTCTGGAGGTAATAACAGACTAATAATACTAATAGCAATTATTTATGAGCTTTTATCTAAGATTGACATTATTTTCACATATATTGTTCCACTTAATAGCCACAATTTCCATGGAAGTTAATTTTAGTAGTAGTATTTTTCATTTTACAGATGATGGAAATCAAACTTAAAAAGTTACGTGAACGGTTTAAGAAAGCAAACTTCAGAAGAGCCCATGACCTTTAATAGAAATATCTATGTTCATTTATTTAAAAACTATTCATAGTTGCTTAAGGTATTGTTTATCTTTAATAATACAAATGAATTCATTTTCACAGGCTATATTCTACATTTAACAATAACATTATTAGTTATTTATTGCAATATATCAAACTCATCCTAAAACTTAATGGCTTAGGGTTTTATGGGTTGGACTGAACTTAGCGAGACTAGTTTATTTGTGCTACTTAGCCTCACCTAGCATAGCTTGATTTGGGCTGGAAATTATACTTTCATAAAGGTTCACTCACTTAAATGGCAAGTTATGAGAATTGTTAGTTGGGAGCTCAGCTGCGGCAATTGACCACAAGTCTCTGTTTCTGCAGGTGATATCTCTTGATGTGATAGCTGTATTTTTCTTATAATATGGCAGTTGAATTCCAAAGAAAAAACACTTTCAGACGACAATATCTCAAGTAAGATCTCTTACTGAGTTTCTCCTGTGACGCTCTCCAATGTCCCATTGACCAAAGTCAGTCATATGAACAAGCTCACTGTGAAAGTATGACACAGGACTGCCCCAAGCATGAAATCTGGGAGGCATAGATCATGGTGAGCATTAAAATAACATCAATCTGAAAATATTTCTACAATTTTGGTGGGAAAGTGTAAGAAAAATATATTTATTATTTATTCGTGGATGAACATTCAAGAATAGTAAGAAACAAAGTGCTTCCTTTCATTATAATGCAAAATAAGCATTTAATAAGTATATTTAAAATGTCACTAATATGGAGTAAAGATTATGCTAGAGCCGTATGTCTAAAAATAACATTTTTAAAATGTGTCAGTATAGTTTTTAAACATATGAGGTTTCTTTTCAGCAAGCAGACTAAGTAGCTTTATTGAGGATCTTACTGGGAAAACAAGAGAAAAATATCAAAAATGTACAATTAAACATTTTGAAAAAAATGTTTTTAATGGAATTAATTAAATACTGATATAGTTAGAAATATTTAAATACCAAAACTAAGTGAAAATAAAAATTCTACAACTGGCTTTTTCGTTAAGAATATTTGCAAATAGGGTAAATTTGAGTTTCAATTACCTTGACTTTGAGGCACACAGGGGCAGTTGGTAAAACCTCATATCAGCCAATTTGAGGCAAACTACAAAGGTAAAAGCCAAAATTTCTTATCCTTGAGTTATTAAATCCAAACTCAAAAAATCACACACACACACACACACACACACAAACACAACAAAACCTCTGGACTGTGAGAAATATATTTCTGCTCATTATAAATTACTCAGTCTCAGATTTTCTGTTATAGCAGAATTTTGGTAATAACTAATAATAAAACAATACACTCTTGAGAAATCATAGCTATGTGATATAAGTGTATTATTTATAAGAACTAGTTTACATCTAAGATTTAATTCACTCTGTAAAATCAGAAAAAAGTATTAATGCCTAATTATTGGGAGCTATGACTGCATATTGTAACAATTTTGAACTGCTTGAGTTCAGTCAAAGAAGTCTTCATGGAAGTAAAATAACTAACATCAAATTAGAGAAAATAATTCAGAAGCAAAACAATAACAAGTAACAGTGAAACTTCAGTACATTTCTCTGCATTAAAAATTATTTGTATATTTTAAAGACATAATTTAGAACTTCCTGACACTGCCGTAAAACATAATCTACTGATCAGCAATATAAGTTTTCCACACACAATGCTTATCTTACTTGAAGAAAAATGTTTCAAGCAAAGATGTCTTTTATAACAAGAGACAGCCACCTAAGAAAAAGTAGAACACTTCTGTGGTTTGAATATGATCTTCAAAAAGCATGTGCTGGAGACTTATTTCCTAATACAGCAGTATTGGGAGGTAGATCCTAATGAAGGGTGATTAGACTGTGAGGGCACAGTGAATGAATCAATGTCATTATTGCAAGAGTAGGTTAGTTATAAGATGGGAAGTTCTACAATCTGTCTCTCTCTCCTATTCCCCTCTCTTTCCCTCTCTTTGCCCTTTCATAATCTGATACCTCCAATGTGTTTTGAGGCAGCAAAAAATTATTCACCAGCTGCCAGCCCCTCAATCCTGGAATTCCCAGTCTCCAGGACTGTGAGAAATGGATTTCTGCTCATTATAAATTACTCAGTCTCAGGTTTTCTGTTATAGCAGCATAAAATGTACTAAAACAGATATTATCTTGATTTATAGCTCCTTGCAATTATGTTTAATTATTTTGGAAATTTTGTTGCATTCACTGGTTTACCCTAGTGTATTAGACCATTCTCACAATGCTGTGAAACACTGAACTGCCTGAGACTCCGTAATTTATAAAGAAAAGAGGTTAAATTGAGTCACAGTTCTGTAGGGCTGGGGAGGCCTCAGGAAACTTACAATCATGGCAGAAGGGGAAGCAAACATGTTATTTTTCACATGGCAGCAGGAAGGAGAAATGCCAAACAAAGAGGGAAAAGCCCCTTATAAAACCATCAGATCTCCTGAGAACTCACTCACTATCATAATAACAGCAGCATGGGAGTAACTGCCCCATTGATTCAATTATCTTCCACTGAATCCCTCCCAGGACACGTGGGAATTATGGGAACCTCAATTCAAGATGAGATTTCAGTTGGGACACAGTGAAACCATACCATCCTGCCCCTGCCCCTCCTAAATCTCATGTCCTCACATTTCAAAACACAATCATGCCTTCCCAAGAGTCTCCCAAAGTCTTAATTCATTTCAGCATTAACTCGAAAGTTCATAGTCCAAAGTCCATTCTGAGACAAGACAAGTCCCTTCTGCCAATGAGCCTGTAAAATTGAAAGCAAGTTAATTATTTCCTAGATACAATAGGGGTACAGGCATTGGGTAAATACAGCCATTTAAAATGGGAGTAATTGGTCAAAACAAAGGGGCTACAAGCCCCATGCAAGTCTGACATCCAGCAGGCACTCAAATCTTAAAGCTCCAAAATGACCTCCTTTGACTCTATGTCTCATATACTGGTCACACTGATGCAAGAGGGGGGCTCCCATGGCCTTGGACAGCTCCACCTCTGTGGCTTTGCAGGGTACAACCCCCTTCCTGGCCGCTTTCACAGACGGGCATTGAGTGTGTGCTGATTTTCCAGGTGTACAGTGCAAGCCATCAGTGGATCTGCCATTCTGGGGTCTGAAGGATGGTGGCCTTCCTATCACAGCTCTGCTAGGCAGTGCCCCAGTGAGCACTCTGTGTGGGGACTCTGACCCTACATTTTCCTTCCGCACTGCCCTAGCAGAGGTTCTTCATGAGGTTTCTGCCCCTGCAGCTAACTTCTGGCTGGATATCCAGGCATTTCCATAGATCCTCTGAAATCTAGGTGGAGGTTCCCAAACCTCACGTTCTTGTCTTCTGGGCACCCACAGGTCTAACCCCACATGTAAGCCACCAAGGCTTGAGGCTTGCACTCTTTGAAGCAACAGCCTAAGCTGTACGTTGGCCCCATTTAGCCACGGCTGGAGCTGAAGCAGCTGGGATGCAGGGCACAATATCTCTAAGCTGCATAGAGCAGGGGGCCCTGGGCCTGGCCCACAGAACCATTGTTTTTCTCCTAGGCCTCTGGGCCTGTGAAGGTAGGGGCTGCCATGAAGGTCTCTGACATGCCTTGGAGTTGATTAACTGCTGTTAACTGGTGATTAACATTCAGTTCCTCGTTACACATGCCAATTTCTGCAGAGGGCCTGAATTTCTCCCTAGAAAAATGAGTTTTTCTTTTCTATCGCATTATGAGCCTGCAAATTTTCTAAACTTTTATGCTCTGATTCCTCTTGAACACTTTGCTGCTTAGAAATTTCTTCCACCAGATACCTTAAATTATCTCTTTTTAGGTCTAAGTTCCACAGATCTCTAGGGCAGGGACAAAATGTCACCAGTCTATTTGCAAGCAAGAGTGATCTTTACTCCTGTTTCAAACAAGTTCCTCATCTCCATCTGAGACCACCTCAAGCCTGGAATTCTTTGTCCTTATCAACATCAGCATTTTGGTCCAAGTCATTCAACAAGTCTCTAGGCCGTTTCAAACTTTCAAAGATCTTCCTGTCTTTTGAGTCCTCCAAATTGCTAGGAAGTTCCAAGCTTTTTGACATTTTTCCATCTTCTTGTGAGCCCTCCAAATTGACCTTTGCCTGTTACCCACTCCCAAAGTCACTTCCACATTTTTGGGTGTCTTTACAGCAGTGCCCCACTGACTCAGTACCAATTTACTGTGTTAGTCTGTTCTCACACTGCTATAAAGCACTGCCTGAGACTGGGTAATTTATAAAGGAAAGAGGTTTAATTGACTCACAGTTCTTCAGAGCTGGGAAAGCCTCAGGAAACGTACAATCAAGGCAAACGGGGAAGCAAACATGTCCTTCTTCACATGGTGGCAGGAAGAAGTGCCGAGCAAAGAGGAAAAAGCCCGTTATAAAACCATCAGATCTAATGAGAACTCACTATCACAAATACAACAGCATGGGAATAACAGCTTTATGACTCAGTTACCTCTCACTGGGTCCCTCCCGTGACATGTGGGGATTATGGGAACTACAATTCAAGATTTTGGTGGGGACACAGCCAAACCATGTCACCTAGATTACCTCTTAGCTAACCCTTGGCTTTGGCCACACCTCTTACCAGAAGCTGTTTAAACCCAAGTCTTGGTTAGAAATGTTTCATGCAATTAATGATGCTTATAATTATATAATAATCTAAGTAAATAAATAT
Source organism: Symphalangus syndactylus (assembly GCF_028878055.3). Taxonomy (NCBI): domain Eukaryota; kingdom Metazoa; phylum Chordata; class Mammalia; order Primates; family Hylobatidae; genus Symphalangus; species Symphalangus syndactylus. Next base: position 74,988,772 of record NC_072438.2, on the reverse strand, counting down.
TTAGTGTGTTCAGGGGAAATGCACTTTCCCAGCTTTTGATTTCCATGAAATGTTTCCTGAGTCTTAGATGAGTTTCACATTCTCTTGGGAATATGTAGACATGACTTATTCATACATTTGGAAATGTAGAAATTGGCTTACCTGCAATCAGCATAAGTTCCATCTCACCCTTCCATTCTTCAAGACTGTCTACATGAGGAGGTTGTCTAAATAAGGTTTTGTCTAGGAATAGTACACATCTGACAATTCTGTAGTCCACTTAGCAAACCCTTTTGGTTTCCACACTAAACTATGATCTCCAAAATTGATATGTGGGCTTCCATGTACTATGTACAGTATTAGCTTTCTCAATTACCTAAAACATAGGTGCAGAAGACGGATTCTGTTAATTGGAGGACACCTCAAAATCTCCAATAACGTTGTAAATAGCATTAAAATAAAATTAAAGAGGTGGTAAAATCAATTTATCATGCTACTTTTACAGCATAAGACAGATTATTCATCACATTGTCAATATGCATACTGAAAATCATTTAATAAACAGTTTCTAAACTTGTGCTATTCATTTAGTAGGCATATTGAGATTATTTATCATTTAAGTGACTCATACCAATACTTTTTATTACCAGCTAAAGAAAATTTCAGTTTAAATATTTCATATAATAAATTCATGTAGTAAAACTCAGTGTATTGACCTTTTTAACTCCTCTACCAACAACAGCAAAATGTTGGGGTGAGGAAAAACTTCCCCTTTGCCCTCTGAAGGCTCACTGAAAAATCAATGGGTGAGAAGCATGCAAGCAAAGGCATATACATATATGAATGTACACAAGCAGAATCACGGGTTAATTACCCCCAACCTCAATGGGGTGCAGAAACTTATATACCCTTTCCCATAAGGGAGGGAGGAGATGGAAAATGGAGAGGATTCTGTTGAGGTGCAGGAAATGATTATTAGGGAGAATGAATAGACAAGAGAGATAGAAACTAACTTGTAAATAATTGGAATGACCCCAAGAGGCAGACATTATCTTGTGAAAATAGGTTCCATCCAGGTGTGGTTGCATTCTTTACTCTTCTTTAGTGAAATAATGAGATTTCAAGGAGGGGATAGAAGAAAATTGTGTTTCCCTCGGTAAAAGATTTCTTGGTCAAATAAAGACATTCCAGAAAAAGTGTCCTTCCTTGAGCTTGTGGGGGAAGAGAGGGAAACAAGTCAACGTTAGAGGGATCTTGAGATTTATTTCTGAGGCCTTTTGATGTTCAAAAGCGCTCAACATGTCCAAGTGCCATATTTTGAGTAATCATTTTATGGACTCCAACAAAAGCTATTTAGTGGAAATCTGATTACTCAATATCGTATTGGAAGATAACCTCTCAGAGATAAGTGATAATAGCTATAACATTTCCTACTCTCTGTGGAGTTTTGATTTTTTGTTGTTGTTGCTTCTGTTGATTTAGTTCTTCATAAAACACATATTACTACTAGGTCAGAAAGCACTGATCAGAAAAAATAAAAGAAGATAAGAAACTTATTCTGTCGGCTACACACCACATTGACAATCTCAATCAACAGGTCTTTTGAAAATAATCGTAGCCTTTTGGAAGCAGGGGCTTTGCTGTTAGAATCTTTTTGAAGGAGGTGAGGCACAAGATACAATTGTGAAGAGCTTACTTGAGCCAAAGTAAGGACAGCTGCCTGGGAAACACTTGTATGTTGCCTTGGAAAGTGTTTTGTTAATCCTTCATTAAAGCACGTTTTTTGAGACGGAGTCTGGCTCTGTCACCCAGGCTGGAGCGCAGTGGCGCGATCTCGGCTCACTGTAAGCTCCGCCTCCCGGGTTCACGCCATTCTCCTGCCTCAGCCTCTCCGAGTAGCACATTTTTAAAGGTAAAAGAGAACAAGGAGTGAGTTGTTACAAAGTTGTTTGACAAGAATTTTTATTAATTTACAGAAATAACATTGACTAGTGATTGACTATACATTGTTGAACTATAAGGTTATTTATGTATTTTTATGAAATAACATTGATTAGTGATTGGACATACATTGTTGAATCTCAATGTTATGATTTCTGGTGTCCAGCATATGGCATTTTATGGCTACTTAGTGTTCGTTAATCTAGTGCCCACATGGTGAGTGGTTTCAAAAGGTTCTAGCTTAAGGGAGGAAGTGAGGTATGACTGCTGTCACATGCTATCACATTTTAATGCCTCTCTGTGCCTGATAATTAAAGAATGCTTGCATTAATCAGATAAAAATTCTTTTCTTTCTCAATTTCAACTTCATTTTTTTCTGTTTCCTTATCTGTGAAATGAGTAATAATTCTTAACTAATAGGAATGACAATGACTAAAGGTGCAGGACTAGAAGAGTGCAGGGAATTTCATATTTAAATATAATAGGCTGGGCATAGTAGCTCGTGCCTATAATCCCAGCACTTTGGGAGGCTGAGGCAGGTGGATCACTTGAAGCCAGGAGTTGAAGTTCAGCCTGGCCTACATGACAAAACCCCATCTCTACTAGAAATAAAAAAAATTAGCCAGAAATGGTGATACACACCAACAATCCCAGCTACCCAGGCATGATAGGTGAGGCGTCTGAGGTCTCACTGCTCAGATGTGATGATCTGGTAAGTTTCAGTTCCTTGATACTTATGGGAGGTATGATGGTTGGTTTCTTGAGAAAGGAACTCTGATAAGACAAAAGTAATTTTCTCAACTTTTAAGATTTGGAAGATCAATTTCTATCTTTGTTCAAAAGATACCATAAACATCTGTTCTATGAAACAATTGGGCCAGTTTCAAAATACAAAAGTTAAAAAAATGGAAAAAAGTGAGATTTATTGAGTAGACATATTCTGAAAAATACAGCATTTTTAATCTGCAAAGTATTTTTCTAAATTTTTTACTATAGAATATAGATAACTCAAAATACAGCATACAAGAAATGCTCTCATTCTAACTTGGATGTGAAGAAACTTTCTAATGGGAAGTAGAAATATACATAAATATTAATAGAAGAACAGTTAATGTATCAGATATCTAAACTCTCTTTTTGTTAATGGTTTAAAAGATTCCGTGATGGTCAGAAAATTAATTAAACAACACAAACATAGGGAAATTTCATGTTTGTTTGTATATTTTGTTTTGGTAGAGATACAAATGATTTTTTATGGTGAAAATAATAAGCCCCCCAAATTTATCACCCTCAGGTATATTAATCACTTTTCCACTAACCAAGCAATCTTACCTTTTTAAATTAAATTGCTGATTAACATGTAACTCCACAAATGCTATAAAACAAGTATTTTGATGGTAGAAATAGAGGGTAAAAAGAAACTTCCATCTATTGCATTCAAAAAGCAAAAAGACAGAGTAGGATAAACAGAAATTCCAAAAACAAACCTTCACTGTACAAAAATATATTAAGCCTTATTTGAAACAAATTGATTTATTTTGTGAAAATAACAAAGGAGAGAATTGACTAAATCAAAAAGATTAAATGTTAATTCACTTGGTACTTAAAAGGGAATTCTACACACCACATTTCTCTTGTGGTCTTATTAACACTACTGCAGGCCAAATACAATATCCACGTATCATCAAAGAATTTACAAGCATACTCAGTTCTCTCTCATTTATCAACCACATTTCTCATTGAATAATCACTTTTTCATTACACATATGAATTAGTTGCAAGTTAAAGTTGATTTTGTTAGTCTTCTATTCCATCTAGTTTCTTGATAATTGTCACTTTGACTACACATGGCACATCTCTGAAAAATTATGTACAACTCATGATTTTTATATAGCTATGCTGATGTTATTCTCTGTACTTTCTGATTAGAATTATTATAATAATTCAATTATCAAAGTTATGTTTCCATGTAATTTAAAGAGACAAATATTTTATAAGGTTTATTAAAAAAATAAAGCAGGCTATAGGCCTCCATAATTTTTCATTTCTTATTTTCTCTTCCTCAGTTAACTGTTTTCAAACCTACTAGCTTGAATAGGAGTGGTGAGAGAGGGCATCCCTGTCTTGTGCCAGATTTCAAAGGGAATGCTTCCAGTTTTTGCCCATTCAGTATGATATTGGCTGTGGGTTTGTCATAGATAGCTCTTATTATTTTGAGATACGTCCCATCAATACCTAATTTATTGAGAGTTTTTAGCATGAAGCATTGTTGAATTTTGTCAAAGGCCTTTTATGCATCTATTGAGATAATCATGTGGTTTTTGTCTTTGGTTCTGTTTATATGCTGGATTACATTTATTGATTTTGGTATGTTGAACCAGCCTTGCATCCCAGGGATGAAGCCCACTTGATCATGATGTATAAGCTTTTTGATGTGCTGCTAGATTCGGTTTGCCAGTATTTTATTGAGGATTTTTGCATCAATGTTCATCAAGGATATTGGTCTGAAATTCTCTTTTTTGGTTGTGTCTCTGCCAGGCTTTGCTATCAGGACGATGCTGGCTTCATAAAATGTGTTAGGGAGGATTCCCTCTTTTTCTATTGATTGGAATAGTTTCAGAAGGAATGGTACCAGTTCCTCCTTGTACCTCTGGTAGAATTCGGCTGTGAATCCATCAGGTCCTGGACTCTTTTTGGTTGGTAAGCTATTGATTATTGCCACAATTTCAGAGCCTGTTATTGGTCTATTCAGAGATTCAACTTCTTCTTGGTTTAGTCTTGGGAGGGTGTGTTTGTCGAGGAATTTATCCATTTCTTCTAGATTTTCTAGTTTATTTGCGTAGAGGTGTTTGTAGTATTCTCTGATGGTAGATTGTATTTCTGTGGGATCGGTGGTGATATCCCCTTTTTCATTTTTTATTGCGTCTATTTGATTCTTCTCTCTTTTCTTCTTTATTAGTCTTGCTAGAGGTCTATCAATTTTGTTGATCTTTTCAAAAAAAAGTTCTAGGCCAGGGCAATCAGGCAGGAGAAGGAAATAAAGGGTATTCAATTAGGAAAAGAGGAAGTCAAATTGTCCCTGTTTGCAGATGACATGATTGTATATCGTGTACTAATCATAAAGAAAGATTGACACATTGGACTACATTAAAATCAAGATTTTTATTTATCAAAACATGCCTTTAAGAGAGTATAAAGGTAAGTTACAGAAGGGGAAAAGTATATATACAAAATATTGAGCCAACAAGGCGGTTGTATTCAGAATATATAAAGTTCTGCAGGACACAGTGGCTCACACCTACAATCCCAGTGCTTTGGGAGACTGTGGGTTGGGCGGTGGGGGTTGTTTGAGGCCAGGAGTTCAAGACCAGTCTGGGCAACACAGCAAGACCCTGTCTCTACAAAAAAATTAAAAAGTTAGCAGGGCATAGTTGCCTGTGCCTATAGTCTTAGCCACTTGGGAAGCTGAGGTGGATGGATTGCTTGAGCCCAGGAGCTCAAGGCTGCAGTGAGCTATGATTACACCACTGCACTCCAGCCTGGGTAATAGAGCAAGACCTTGTCTCTTAAAAAGAAAAAAAGTTCTACAAATCAACAAGAAACAGACAGACAACCCAATAGACAAATGAGCAAGGGACCAGAACAAGCATTTTACAGGAAAAGAGAACTATTAATAAATTGCTAACAAATGAAAAGGTTTGCAAACTCACTTGAAATCTCAGAAATATAAATAATTAAAGCCACAATGAGATACTAATATAGGCCTACCAGAAAATATGAAATTTAAAAAATTGACAATGCTAAGAGATGATGAGGATCTGGAGCAACTGAAACTCCCAAACACAGCTGGTAGCAGTGTAAATTGGTACAACCACTATAGAAAACTGTTTGGCAGGATCTGGTAAAGCTGAATATATGCATTTCCTGATGACCCAGAAATTCCACTCCTAGATTTATACTCAAGAGAAACACACACGTGTTCACCAAAAGTCATATATTTGAAAGTTCAAAGTGGCATCATTTATAATAATCTAAAACTGGAAGCAAAAAAAATATAGTACATCAGCAGTAGAATGGATAAGTAGATTGTGACATATTCGTATAATGAAATGCTAAACAACAATGAAAATGAATGAATTACTCCTACATGTAACTGCACAAACATAATGTTGAATAAAATAGTGTATACTATATGATTCCATTTACAGTTCAAAAATAAGGATGTTAAAAGAATAGAAATTACCTTTGGGGATAAAGGAGGGTAGGAGGTGATTAGGAGGGGACATGATAGAGTTTTGAGGTGCTAGTAACATTATATTTCTCAAATATCATGGAAGTGGATACTTTGGTGTGGTCCCTTTGTGCTAATTCGTCAAGATGTACACTTGAGATTTGTATATTTTTCTGTATGTATGTTATACTTGGATATGGTTTGGATCTGTGTTCCCACCCAAATCTCATGTTCAATTGTAATCTCCAGTGTTAGAAGTGGGGCCTGGTGGGAGGTGATTGGATCTTGGGGGCAGATTTCTCATGAATGGTTTAGTGTCATCCCCTTGGTACTGTCCTCACAATAGTGAGTGAGTTCTCATGAGATCAGGTCTGACCTAGCACAGTCCCAGTTGTGGTGGCCACAGGCTTGCTTGTTTCACCACACCCTCCCCAGCCTCAGATGGCTCAGCACAGAGAGACTGTGTTTGGGAGAAAGTAAGGGAAGAGAACAAGAGTTTCTGCCTGGTAATCCAGATAATTCTTCCGGATCTTAGCCATAGAGTTACCAAGGTGGTTACTCTATGTATTTGCAAGAACCACAGCATTACTGGGCTTGGGGTGCCCCTTAATGCAGATATGGCTACAGTGATCAAAAACATAGTATCACAACACCCAAATCCCTTTGAATAATTAGAAAGTCTTCCCAAGAAAGATGGGTATGAACAAGCCCAAACTGAGAAGACTACAATAAATACCTAACTCTTCAATGCCTAATGCACTGGTGAACATTTGCAACCATCAAGACCATCCAGGAAAACATGACCTCACCAAATGAATGAAATAAGGCACCAGGGACCAATCCCAGAGAGACAGAAGTATGTGACTTTTCAGACAGAGAATTCAAAATAGCTGTTTTGAGGAAACTCAAAGAAATTCAATATAACACAGAGAAAAAATTCAGAATTCTATCAGATAAATATAACAAAGAAATTGGCATAATTGAAAAGAATCAAGTAGACATTCTCAAGTTGAAAAATGCAATTGACATACTGAGGAATGCATCTGTCTCTTAATTGTAGAACTGATCAAGCAGAAGAAAGAATTAGTGAGCTTAAAAACAGGCTACTTGAAAATACATAACCAGGGGAGACAAAAGAAAAAAGAATGAAAAACAATGAAGCATGCCTACAAGATCTAGAAAATACCCTCAAAAGGGCAAATCTAAGGGTTATTGGTCTGAAAGAGGTGATAGAGAGATACATATAGAAGTTTCTTCAAAGAGATAATAACAAAGAACTCCCCAAACCTAGAGAAAGACATCAATATTCAAGTACAAGAAAGTTATAGAATACCAAGCAGATTTAACCCAAAGAAGAGTACCTCAAGGCATTTAATAATCAAACTCCTTAAAGTCAAGGATATATAAATGATCCAGCCAGGTGTGGTGGCTCACACCTCTAATCTGAGCACCTTGAAAGGCCAAGAAGACCAGCCTGGGCAACACAGCGAGACCCTGTCTCAATTTGTTTTTTTTTTTCTGTTCAGTTCTTGTTATTCATTCTTTTTTTTTTTTTAATTTTACTTTAAGTTCTTGGATACACGTGCAGAATGTGCAGGTTTGTTACATAGGTATACATGTGCCATGGTGGCTTGCTGCACCCATCAACCTGTTATCTAGGTTTTAAGCCCCACATGCATTAGGTATTTGTCCTAATGCCCTCCCTCCCCTTGCCCCCCATCCCCCGCTGTCTCAACTTTTAAAATAAAAAGGAAAGGATCCTAAAACACCAAGAGAAAAGAAATAACATACAATGGAGCTCCAATATGTCTGGCAGCAGACTTTTCAGTGGAAACCTTACAGGGCAGGAGAGAGTAATATGACATATTTGAAGTGCTGAAGGAAAAAACTTTTACCCTAGAATAGTATATCTACCAAAAATATCTTTCGTTAAACACTTTCCCAGGCAAACAAAAGCTGAGGAATTTCATCAATACCAGACCTGTCCTACAAGAAATGCTTCATGTCTGAAAGAAAAGAACATTAATGAGCAGCAAGAAATGATCCAAATGTACAAAACTTACTGGTAATTGTAACTATACAGAAAAACACAGATGATACAATCAAAAATAATAACTCCAACAACTTTTCAAGACATAGTACAATAAGAAATAGAAACAACAACAAAGTTAAAAAGCAGGGTATTGGTGGATCACTTGAGGCCAAGAGTTTGAGACCAGACGGGCCAACATGGTGAAACCCCGTCTCCACTAAAAATACAAAAATTGGCTGGCTGGTGCATGCCTGTAGTCCCAGCTACTTAGGAGGGTGTGGCATGAGAATTGCTTGAACCCAGGAGGCAGAGGTTGGCTCATTGAGCCAAGACCACGCCACTGCACTCCAGTCTGGGTGACAGAGTGAGACTCTATCTCAAAAATAAATAAATAAGTAAATAAATAAATAAGTGGGGGTATGAAGTAAAAATACAGAGTTTTTATTAGTTTTCCCTTTGCATGTTTATTAGTTTGTTTATGCAATCAGTGTTATAATCAGCTCAAAATAATGGGTTATAAGATATTATTTGCAAGTCTCATTGTAACTTAAACTCAGAAAAACATACAATAGATTCACAAAAAATAGGAAGCAAGAAATTAAAACATACAACCAGAGGAAATCATTTTCAATAAGAGGAAGAGAGAAAGAAGGGAAAAAAGGAAGACAATACCACAAAACAACCAGAAAACAAATTTTTAAAAAATGACAGGAGTAAGTCCTTATTATGGACTTAGTATTTTATTATGTTATTATCCATAATAACATTGAATGTGAATGGACTAAACTCTTCAATCAAAAGACATGGAGTGGCTGAATCAATAAAAAAACAAGACCCAGTGATTTCTTGCCTACAAAAAAACACACTTCACCTATAAAGACACACATAGGCTGAAAATAAAGGGATGGGAAAAGACACTCCATGCAAATGGAAACCAAAAAAGAGCAGAAGTTGGCTGGGTGCAGTGGCTTAAGCCTGTACTCCCAGCACTTTGGGAGGCCAAGGAGGGTGGGTGACCTGAGGTCAGGAGTTCAAGACTAGCCTGGCCAACATGGTGAAACCCCACCTCTACTAAAAATACAAAAATTAGCTGGGCATAGTGGCAGGTGCCTATAATCCCAGATACTTGGGAGGTTGAGGCAGGAGAATCACTTGAACCCGCGAGGTGGAGGTTGCAGTGAGAAGAGACTGTGCCGTTGCACTCCAGGCATTGCACTCCAGGCCCTTGGTACCTTGGGTCCCGCGGATGCCAAAGGCCAGAACCAGGATAAGGAGGCTCAGAGCCAGTGACTGAGCCATGTCTGTGGTAGAGGGTGAGTAAGAGGCCAGAGCCGAGGGTGAGGTGGGCAGCTGCAAGTTGGGGGTCTGTGCGTGGGCTGGGATTGGTCTGCTATTTATGTAGCTAGACACTTTCACTTCCCTTAGCTTATCCCCACTCCTTTTCCTTCCTGAAAGCTGGATCTGCCGGCACCCAGCTCCACTTATCTCAAACTAAATGGACAGTCCTCATCTGCCAAATTTTATGTCCTCATTAGTTGAATATGTCTGGGCCTGAGCCTTCCTTCTATTCCCAGCTACTGCTTTCATGCAGGCCTCACTGCCTCTCCCCTGGTACACCATGACTGTCTCCTCACTACGCTCCAGGATCCATACCCTTCCCCTCCTTCCAGCAAATCTGAATCTTACATTGTAAGAGTTCTTTTTTTTTTTTTTTTTGAGACAGGGTCTAACTCTGTCACCCAGGCTGGAGTGCAGTGGTTGATCTTGGCTCACTGAAATCTCCACCTCCTGGGCTCGAGTGATCCTCCCATCTCAACCTCCCCAGGAGCTGGGACTACAGGCAAGAACCACTGCGCCAGACTGATTTTTCTATTTTTTGTAGAGACGAGTTTTCACCATGTCTAGCCCAGGCTAGTCTTGAGCTCCTGGGCTCAAACGATCTGCCTGCGTCAGCCTCTTGAGGAGCTGGGACCACAGGCACATGCCACCACGTCTGGCTCCTGTTTTAATTTTTAATTTTTATTTTTTCTAGAGATGAGGTCTTGCTATGTTGCCCAGTCTGGTCTTGAACTCCCGGGCTCAAGTGGTCTTCCTGCCTTGGCCTCCCAAAGTGCTGGAATTATAGGTATGAGCAACTGCACCTGGTCTGTAGCATAAACATTTTGATTCCCCTTTGCTTTCCTTTTCTATATATTTTGTAGTTATTTTCCTAACGGATACCTTGGTGATTATAATTAACATTCTAAACTGATAATAACCCAGTTTGAATAATACCAACTTAGTTTCAATAGTATATAAACATTTTGTTCCTATACATTTTAGTCCCTTCTTTATATTGTTATTGTCACAGATTACATCTTTATACATTGTGTTCACATTGACATAGATTTAGAATTATTGTTTAATGCATTTTCCTTTAAAATTATATAGAAAAAAGAGGAGCTACAAACTAAAAACACAATACCAGCTTTTATCTTTTTTTTTTTTTTTTTTGACACAGGGTCTTGCTTTGTCACCCAGGCTGGAGTGCGGTGGCACAATCTTAGCTCACAGCAGCCTCGACCTCCTGGGCTCAAGTGATCCTTCCACCTCAGTCTCCCAAGTAGTGGGGCCACCATGCCTGGCTAATTTTTGTATTTTTTGTAGACACAAGGTCTCACTATGTTGCCCAGGCTAGTCGCTAATGCCTGACCTCAAGCGATTCACCCGCCTTGGCCTCCCAAAGTAATGGGATTACAAGTGTGAACCACCATACCTGGTAATGTTGTTACTTTTTTTTTTTTTTTTTTTGAGACAGAGTCTCACTCTTTCGCCCAGGCTGGAGTGCAGTGGCACGATCTTGGCTCACTGCAACCTCCACCCTCTGGGCTCAAGCCATTCTCCTGCCTCAGCCTCCCAAGTAACTGGGATTATGGGCACCTGCCACCACATCCAGCTAATTTTTCTATTTTTTGTAGAGATGGGGTTTCACCATGTTGGCCAGGCTGGTCTCAAACTCCTGACCTCAAATGATCCGCTCACCTTGGCCTCACAAAGTGCTGGGATTACAGACATGAGCCACTGCGCCCGGCCTGCTGTGTTGTTATGTTTATCAGAGGTCTTTGTTTCTTTGTGTGGCTGTGAGTTATTATTATTTGTCCTTTTGTTTCATTCTGAAGGTCTTCCTTTAGCATTTCTTTGTTTTTTTTTTTTTGTTTTGTTTTTTCTTTCTGCCTTTAGCTTTTCTTGTGGGCAGGTCTACTATCAATGAACTTCCTAAGTTTTGTTTATCTGGAAATGTCTTATTTCTCCTTGATTCTTGCAGCATAGTTTTGCTGGATATATAGAATTCTTGTTTGACTTTTTTTTTTCTTCAGTCTTTAACTATATCTCCCATTGTCTTTTGGCCTCCCATGGTTTCTTTCTTTCTTTTTTTTTTTTTTTTTTGAGATGGAGTCTTGCTCTGTTGCCCAGGCTGGAGTGCAGTGACGCAATCTCGGCTCACTGCAAGCTCCGCCTCCCGGGTTCACGCCATTCTCCTGCCTCAGCCTCTCCAAGTAGCTGGGACTACAGGCTCCCGCCACCACCCCCGGCTAATTTTTTTGTATTTTTTAGTAGAGATGGGGTTTCACCATGGTCTCGATCTCCTGACCTCGTGATCTGCCCGCCTCGGCCTCCCAAAGTGCTGGGATTACAAGCATGAGCCACCGTGCCTGGCCTAGGCCTCCCATGGTTTCTGAAATCAGCTGGTAATCTTATTGAGAATCTCTTGTACATAATGAATTACTTCTCTCTTGCTGCTTTTAAAATCATCCTTTTGTCTTTGGGTTTCAACAATTTGACTATAATTTGTCTTGGTGTGTATCTCTGAGTTTATCCTTCTTAGAGTTTGTGAACTTCTTGGGTATGTATATTCATGTTTTTCATCAGATTTCAGATGTATTATCATTATTTCTTCAATTTTTTTAGTGCCCTGTTCCCTCTATTCTCCTCCTGAGACTCCTGTGATGAGGTACATTTGATGGTATCCCTGAGACTTGTTTATTTTTCTTCTCATACTTGATAATTTTAATTGTCTTATCATCAAGAATACTGATCCTTTTTTTTTCTGCTTAAATCAGTTGTTGATTGCCCCTAGTGAATTGTACATTTCAGTTATTGTATTTTTGCCTCCAGAATTCCTGCTTGAGTCCTTTTTTTCTTTTTACTAATTTCCATCTCTTTATTGATAGTTTCATTTTGTTCATACACCATTTTTCAGATTTCCCTTACCTCTTTGCCCATGATTTCCTTCAGCTCTTTGAGCATACTTAAGACAGTTTTTTTTTTTTCCAAAACGGTCATTATTTCCCAATTTAATTTGAGGTCATAATAAAACAAGCAACAAAACAGTATTTGAGATTTCAGCTTCTCACCCTTATCATCAAACCTCCCATCATCAATATTTATTGAGCATTTACAGTAAGACAGTTAAAGTCTTCATCTACTATGTCCAATATCTGGGCTTCCTCAGAGATAGTCTCTGTCAAATTCCTTTCTTCCTGTGAATGGGCCATACTTTCCTGTTTCTTTCTATTAGTAATTTTTTGTTGATAACTGGGCATTCTGAATATTACAGTGTGGTATCTCTAGAAATCCAATTTTTTCACTCCTTAGGGGTTGCTGATATACACTTGTTGAGAACTGTGCCATCAATTTGTGGTGAGTTTTTCAAACTGTTTTTTGCAAAGTGTGTATTCTTTGTTTTGTGGGGTTACTGAAGTTTCTGTTTATGACCTGACAAAGGGTTCTCTTCCTTCCCCGCAAAAAGGTTCTGTCCCTTTAAATCTTCTGATATATGTGGCTCAGAAAGATGCTGCAGCCCCAAAGGGCCAAAACCAAGCAAGCCTGTCCCTTAGGGAAGCAGAAGACAGTCCCAAATGCAAACCCCTCATTTTTGGGGGACAGGGTTCCCCCTGCCCACTTGGTGACCACCCAGCCACTTCAGGAATGTGGGCTACTATCCCCACTCTATTGGTTGGTAGCTAATGCATGCATTATGCTCTCTTCTGAAAGACCAGCAACCTCTCCCTTCATCAAGTACCACCCCCACCCCCCGCTTGTTATAAGTGTCCAATCAGGCTCCAGACTTCTGAAAAAGTCGATTCCAATTGCTCTTTCCACCTCAGTAGTTGCTTTGGTGGAGGGACCAACCCCTATAACTTCTGACTCTGCCATTTTGTATGATGTTGTTTCTGTAGTTTAATTTTTAACATTTTAAAATCTTTTATCCATTTGGAGTTTATTGTGGTATATGATGTGTGAGGATTATTGGGTCATAACTTAGAATCTATGTTTAAAACTGGATTGGGACCTTAGAGTTGTAATCCTCACATCAGAGCTGGAGAATCCATCTGGTTTCCAGAGTGCTAAACCCAGCAGCAAGCTCCTTACATCTTGTTTTTTGAAGGATGGCTTATGACAGGATAGGGAAACCATAGGAAGAGGAGGAAACAAGTGTCAGGAGACATGTAGGCAGGACAGCGATGGCCAGAGACAGAAATATTGGGTTGCTCTTGGGGAAGGACGGGATGCAGAGGGCATGGGGTTGAAGATGGAGGTACTGTTGGGAGGGGGATAAAGAGGTGGTGTTTCGTTCCAAGGTCCACAGAGTAGAGGGGCTGGAATTTTGTGGCCTAGGGGAGAAATAATTGAGCTCTTGAGTCTGAGGTTTTCAGACTCAAGAGACCTTAAGGCTGAGACCTTAAGCAGGGCAGCCCCCTAGTGACTCTGTTGGCAAGAAGCTGGCGTTCCTGGAACAAGACTAGGCAAAAACAAGGAGATAAGATTTCTTGGATCTTTCACCTGGTCTGGAGGCAGATCCTGGCACTAGAAAGTTTTAAGTTCCCAGCTCCCTGGTTTCCCCACCTGCCTACATGGAAGTGACTAAGAAAGTAGTGAGCAGCCTGTCTCTGAAGAATTCTCAGACAGAATAGCATGGGCTTGGGAGGGGGGCATGCAGATAATTCCGAAGTCATATTATATTAGTTTGCTTTCAAACTTGGCTGCATTTCAGAATCACCTGGGTGACTTGTTAAAAACACAGAATTAGAAGCAACACACCAGACCGCCTTAAATAGAATCTCAGAATAGAGCCAACGAATGTGTATTTTTACCAAGTTCTGCAGGTAATTCTAAGCATTTGGTGGGGTGGGGCTGGGAGAGCCACTTGGGCCTATTTTGCTCCCCATCCCACACTCTAGATTGACACAGAGCCAGTGAAAGGGAACAAAGTTGGTCTGGGGAAAGGAAAGCTGGAGTGATGCCCCCCCTACATCCCCTGGAGGAGGAGACTTTCTGGCCTGGCACAGATTGTAGAAAAAAAGGGGAGATGTCAGGGAAGAGGAGGGGGCTGTACCTTTTTCTTTCCTAAAAGCTCAGGATTGCTCTCTCTCCAAGATACCTGCCTGTCTCCCTTACTCTTATTCATGCCATCAAAGAAGCTTCTTGTTGTGTCAGATGGTGTGCACAGCCCCCTAGGTCCCATCCCTGCCTGGTCTTCCTAGAAGCAGGAATCTAGGTTGATTAGGCATCAACCCTAAGCCCCTACCTGTGAACTTGAGCCTGCAGTGGTAGAGCAGTCTCAGGCAGATGTTCCATCCTGGAGATATTGAGGTCTGTCTGCTTGGTCCTGGAGCTTAGAATCAAGGTTAGGAACCCTAATGGAAATGAAGGAAGTAGTAGGGGCTTTTCTGGAGGTGGAAAACTGGCTGGACAAAATCCAGGGCAGAAAACAGCTGCCCTGAGAGTGAGGATGGGATAGCGAGTCCCTACCCCGTCTCCAATCTGTGAGTGGACCTGCTGGTGGGGGTGGTAAGAGGGAGGCACTGAAGCAGGGTAGAAGAGAATGAGGAGCTTGGATGATGAGAGAGCCATTACCCTTTTCTGGGACCCCAAGTCTTCTGAGCCATTCCTCTGCCCTCAGCTGCTGGCCTGGGCTCATTGTACCCCACATCCCCACTTGAACTCTAAGCTGGGTTTGGGGATTTGGAGCCTGCAGCTTTGACCCAAGCTCCTCTCAGTCCTCAGACCAGGCTGGATGCAGTGCTTGGGGAAGGGGACACAAAGACTCAGATGGCTGCACATCCGAGATATGGGTCTCCACCCACAGTTCCAGTCCTCTGGGTGAAGGTGTTGGCTTGGTGAGCTCTTGAGAGAAGCTGGCTATTTTGTGACAACCTCTGGGATGGCCTAGGTGCAGAGGAGTGCTTCACTGGTACCTGGGGTGAAGGATAAAGGAGGTACACATGGCTGACTTCGGCCCTACCCATGATGATGAATTCAGCTCTAACACACTCCATCACCAGACTGAGATCCTGGGAGGGGGAGAGGAACTGTGCTTATTCACACCTACCTCAGCAGGCCCACTACCTCTCTAGGACAGGCACCTGGAGTAGACATCCTAGGTGTGGGTGTTGCAAGAGTCTGGAAATCCCCTAATTGGAAAGGGCCACATTCCCTTCAGTCTCAGGCCCATTTGCTCTTGCCTGGTGGGGTTTCCAAGGCAGCAGGTGCTCCCAGCTTGGCAGGCAAGAGTCAGGGAGGGGTATGGCGGGAATTTCAGCTCAAGGGCTAGGCAAGTCCTAGAATAGGATTGGGGTGGGCTGGGGCCCATGGGCCTGTATATCCAACAAGGGTCAAAGGGCCTGGGTGCGTTGCTGCTCCTGGGTTCTCAGTGGAGCATTGAGCCCTCTAGAAATAAGATGACCTGTGGACTGTGCAGCTGTTACTGAAGGAGCTACTCAGTTTCTGGGAGTCATAAGTGTGCCAAATGTGTGTGTCTAGTGTAGTTGCATGCATTCATCAATGTGTAGCTCTACCAAGGGTTGGGGTTAGAGTTAGGATTATGCTTAGAACAGCATTGATGTTGTGGTTCCAAATTGGATAGGGCTGGAATCATGGTGATGTTAAAGCAGGATTTGGAATTGGGTTTGTGGTTCCTTTTGATAGAAATAGGCATATCTTAGATGAGGATTGTGTTAGGGTTGGAGTAGGGCACTGCTTGCATTTAGGATTTGGATTAAGAGTGAGGAGATCTTAACCTAAATCCTAAATGATCTTAATCCACGGAGATAAATTTTGTGTTGGAGGTTGCTTTTAAGTTTTCTCTCTCTCCTTTTTTGTTTGTTGTGTTTTGTTTTGTTTTGTTTTGCTTTGTTTTGTTTTGTTGAGACAGGGTCTCACTCTGTCACCCAGGATGGAGTGCAGTGGTGCAATCTCAGTTCACAGCAACCTCCGCTTCCCAGACTCAAGCTATTCTCCAGCCTCAGCCTCTTGAGTAGCTGGGACTACTGATGTGACCCACCATGCCCAGCTGTTTTATTTTATTTTATTTTTGTACACTTTTTTTGTAGAAAGCGGGTTTCACCATATTGCCCAGGCTGGTCTCGAACTCTTGAGCTCAAAGCGATCAGCCCACCTCAGCCTTCCAAAGTACTGGGATTACAGGTGTGAGCCACTGCACCCGGCCTGGTTTTAAGCTTTCTAGCTAGTGTGGAGAGGGACTTACGCTTCTGCATAACGTGTGGTATTGATCTGATATAGATGACAAGTTGTTGGCTGTTTTCCAGGACCTCCACATTTGAGGGGTACAGAGTGGTCCCTGCAGCTATGATCCAACTAGGGGAGGGAGGCATTCAGCTCCCGGGGAGAGGGCAGATCAGTTTTCTATCTCAGACTTATTTGGCCATGTGAACATTTTTGGATCACACCCACCAGCATTATCTGTCTGCGTACAGTTGTTCCCAGAGTCTTATTTGAAAAATTATGGTTTAGAGTTTTCTTTGGGAATGGGGTTGGAGTTGGGTTTAGAGGTGTGGTTGATGGGGGTGGGATTGTGGTTAACATGAAGTTTAGGCTAGAGCTACATATGAGATCATGACTTGTGTAAGGGTTTTCTAACTGGGCAACCAGGACCTGGTTCTTCATGGTTTCCTGAGGATAATGTGGACTCAGTGTGTCTACATGGCTTGTTCTTCCCTTGTGTCTGCTATGTCAAAGAGTCTGAGAGTCAGGACCCTTCAAGGATGGAGCCAGCAGTAAATTGGGGGCACTTGAGGAGATGCGTGTGTAGGTGAAGGATGAGGCTGCTGAAGAGGGCAGTGGACTCTCTTCCTGACCCTGACATTCTTTAAGAGCACACAGCCACATTGTTGAGACCAGGGGTATGCACGTGAATCCAAAGCTATCCTATTAAAGGACAAGCAATGGGACAGAAATGACAAACCAGAATTTAAGGGAGAGATGAGCCTGGTCTGAGGTGGCCTAGAGGATTTATGGAGGAGAGGGGCTTTGCAGGCTGGATTTGGACTGCATTTGTGTCTGTGGGTCTGTGAGATGGGTTCTGTGTGCAAGCCTGTCTTTGTGTCTGCATGTGTGTTTGTGCCCGTGTCTGCTCCGGCATGTCTGATGCAGGGTGTTCATGGGTCCATGTGAGTTTGTCTTCCTTGACGTGTTTGTCCTTACTCTGAACTAGTTTCTGAGTGGCACAGTTGACTTGTGTCTTTTTCTGTATGTACCTGTGTGGTGGGATGTCTGTGTCCATGTGTCTTTGACTGTGTGTATGTGATTTTTCCCTGGCCCCTTACTGTATCTTCCACCTACCCTGACATACCCCAGCTGCTGGCACTATTTACCGCAAGGAGGGCTTCCCTTCCCGCCGTCTGGATTCCTATGGGTCAGTCCGCCTGCCCAGGGACCTGCCCCTGTGGCCTTTGTAGTAGGCCTGACCTTGGAAGTGACACATTCAGGAAATCCCCTAATATGCTACTTGCCTAGCCACTAGCTGAGTGTTTATAGTGGAGGAGAGGGACAAGGCAGGAAAGGGAGGCAGTTGGCAGCACCCACCCCTCCTTCTGGA
Organism: Symphalangus syndactylus; assembly: GCF_028878055.3. Taxonomy (NCBI): domain Eukaryota; kingdom Metazoa; phylum Chordata; class Mammalia; order Primates; family Hylobatidae; genus Symphalangus; species Symphalangus syndactylus. Next base: position 74,970,712 of record NC_072438.2, on the reverse strand, counting down.
AACTGGATCTCACTGGCCCCTTCTAAGGCCCCCCTCTCCCTCCCCATGCTCTCTCAGGGTCCTGGCCTCACTGTCTCCGGGCCTGAGAATGCACAGACCTCTGCAAGACTGGTCAGCCCTGTGAGGCATCTGGTCCTTTGTGTCCCCAAGCACTTTACATGCCTGGATTGTGCTTACCTCTCATATTCCCACCTGAACTCAAGGAATTCCTTCCTTCTCTTCTGTCCCTGCAGAGGACACAGGGGCTATTCTGGCCCTTCCATCTATGGCAGGCCTGGCCTAGACCATGGGCTCCAGAAGCCAGGTAGAGTATTCAGCCCTGGTTAGCTGGTTAAGCAGCAGAGGCCCAGCCACCTCCCACATGGTGCAGGAAGCAGTGTCTCCATGGAGTCTATTCCTGTGTTTATCCTGTGTTCCTTGCCCCCCCCCCCACCCCGCCTGGGCTGCAGTGAGCAGGTACAGAAGTGAAGCAGCCACGGTCCCTGCCCTCAACAACTCAGCGTTGAACACAAGTGATGTTGTGGAGAAGCCACCCTTCTCCCACTGCTGGTGGTCAGTTTCCTGAAATTCCCTCCAGCCAATTCTGAAGTGCCCTTCTGGAAAGCCCAAGAGAAGAGCTCTGGAAGGTCGGGGCCATTCACCATTCACTAAAGACCCCAAGCAAGCACTGATATATTCCTAGCATCTACCCTCAAACCTGAAGTAGTAAATTTTCTTTTTTTCTTTTTTGAGATGGAGTCTGCCTCTGTCGCCCAGGCTGGAGTGCAGTGGCACGATCTTGATCTTGGGTCACTGCAACTTCTGCCTCCTGGATTCAAGTGATTTTCCTCCTTCAGCCTCCTGAGTAGCTGGGATTACAGGCACACACTACCATGCCTGGCTAATTTTTGTATTTTTAATAGAGGCAGGGGTTTCACTACCTTGACCAGATTGGTCTTGAACTTCTGACCTCAAGTGATCCACCCGCCTCGGCCTCCCAAAGTGTTGGGATTACAGGCGTGAACCACCGCGCCTGGCCGAAGTAGTAAATTCTTGAGTTTGTACTCTACATGTGAATTTTTCTTCTTGCCTCTCTTCACTCTGGGGAAGATAGAAGGTGGGGTTGTGCTGGGGTTATGGGATGGGATGAGCAAAGCTTCATCCGCCATCAGCATCCTGCATGAATCATAGGGTCTGACCCTGACTTTGCTTAGCTCTCGACTTTGCTGAGAACTCAGAATCCTGAAGGTATCAGTTCCAGCTCATCTTTGCCCCCAGTTGTATCTCATGGGACTTTAGTTAGTGGCATGAGCCCATGCTGGCCTCAGGCAGGTGGGAGCCTGTAGGGAACCATGGGAGAGACCTGCTCCACCCTAAACCAGGATGTATGCACGCTAACCCCTGGCTCCCTACCTGACGCTGCTGTGACCCTCCTGAGTCAATTCCCTTCATTCTGGGCCTCCCTCTATTCTGGCTGTGTGGCTGCCTGCCCCGCTCCCACCAGGCAGGGAGGATGTGCCTGTCACAAGATCTCCTTTGATCTTTGGGGATGCTTTAGGAAAACATCTGTTGAATATTGGTTCAGCAGGTTTGGGCCTTGTGCCTCTCTGCCCTGGGGACCATGTATGGGCTGGGCCCCCATCCCTTAGGCACAGAATCAGCATTCAGAGCAGGGACACATCCATGCTTCTTCCCATCCTAGCTCTTCTGTATCCAAGCAATGGACACTTTGTGCTAAATGCTGGGGTCCTATCAGAGGAAACAAGTCCTGCCACCTCCTCCTCCTGATGATGGGATGGCGAGTGATCCTGGGTTTCCTTAGGAACCAGGGGCATCCCACTGTCCCTCCAGACATGTCATAAAGAAGTCACAGCACTTCCTGCCCTTTTTCCAGCTCTTGGCTCCTCTGTGGTAGGTCAGAAGGGGAATGCAGAGGTGCCACCTCCTAAGGGATAATAGCTGTCCAAAATTGATGTCCCTTCCATCTTCTCAGGGCAGCTTCTTTGTCTTCCTGCTTCCCAATCCTCTCGTCCCACCCATATAACCTCCCTGGTCCCTCACCTCACTGAGCACTAGGATGCCATCTCTGCCCTGTTTCTCCATCTCCACCCTCATGCTCTTACGCAGGCTGCATGCATTTAGAGCTTTCTCTGTGATCTCTTCTGCTGGTACAGTCTTCCAAGAGCACCTGCTGCACAGATATCAGCAGCAGCTTTGATCACCTTTTCACCCACCTATGTACTCACAACCAACTGCTTGAGACCTAACAGAAACTTTCCATGGTAACTTCCAGAATCTTTCTCCACCTCCAGCTTTCCAGCTTTGGTTCTCCATACGGTTCCCTCTTCTCACAGACATGGTCCCTTCCCAGGTCCTCGCTCATCCCTCTGGGTCTTTGCCCACACTCCCTTATATGTGGAGGAATCCTTTCTTCAAATCCATGAAGTCCTCCCTCATTAACTCTACCTTCTCTCTACCACCAGTGAAGTTCTGTATTTTTAGCCAAAGCCAGCCTGTCAACTTGGGGACTTGCTCCCATTCCTTCATTTCCGCACCACAACATTGTTCCGGCAGTTCTCCCCTTGAGCTCCTGCGTCGTTAATTTATCCATCTCAACTGGATTTTTTCCATTAACATCCACCATGCTATGTCTCCAGTCTTTTTTGAAAGCCATTTTGTGTTCTAATGCCTCATATTTCTGTATCTTTATTTGAACAGACCTCCTTGAGGAGTTTATATTACCCTTTCTAACAGTAATTGCTGTCTTTCCATTCTCTCTCTCTCTCTCTCTCTCTCAGAGTTTTGCTCTTGTCGCCCAGGCTGGAATGCAATGGCACAATCTGGGCTCACTGCAACCTCCGCCTCCTGGGTTCAAGTGATTCTCCTCAGCCTCGTGAGTAGCTGGGATTACAGGTGTGCACCACCACACCCAGATAATTTTTGTATTTTTACTAGAGACAGAGTTTCACCATGTTGGCCAGGCTGGTCTCGAACTCCTGACCTCAGGTGATCCACCTGCTTCAGCCTCCCAAAGTGCCAGGATTACAGGTGTGAGCCACTGTGCCCAGCTGTCCACTCTCTCTTGAATCCACTCCAGTCACGCCTTCATCTCCATCATTCACCTGAGGCTGCAACTCTTAAGGTCATGAATGATCTCTCTGTGGCTAAATCTAACACTCCTCATCTTAGTTGGCTGACTGGCAACTTTTCATGTGGTTGATCTCTCCTTGAAAAACTTTCTTGTTTGGCTTCTAGTATTCCACACTCATCTTGTTTTCCTTCCATCTCACTGGCTACTGCTTGTCAGTTTCCTCTGTTTACTAGTCCCTCCTTTACTTTCCAGTTTCTTAACATAGAAGAGTCTCAGGGCCCACTCCTTAGATGTCTCCATTTACACTTAGTTGTTTGATGTGTTATCCAGTTGCATGGTTTTCTCTATCTCTCTCTCTCTGTATTATCTGAAGCCAGGACCCTCCCTGAGGACCATCAGGCTTCTGTGTTGAAGATAAACTGTTGGTTGAATGGTCTCAGGATGAAATGGGGAGATTAGTTATGATGCTACTGGAGTGATGGTAGCAGTAGAGAGGGTGAGAAGTGGGGATTTTCTCGATGCATGCTTGAAGGTAGAGATAACAGGACTTACTGTGGGTTAGGAAACAAATCAAGGATAACACCATTGTTTTTGTCCTAAATAACTGGAAAGATGGAGCTGCCATTCACTGAAGTGAGAAATGTCATGAATAGAGTGGGTTTGGTATGTGTGATTGAGTGGTGGTGAAGGGTAGAAAACTAGTTCATTTATTTTTGTATGGTTTGAGATGAATATTGGACTTCCAAGTCTGTAATCTGACTGGACAGTTTGGGAGTAATAGACTGTCGACCCCATGGGATCATGAGCTCCACTGGGTCAAGGCCTGTGTCATGTTCATTTATGTGTTTTGCATAGTTCTTGGCACATAATAAACACTCAAATATTTAATTGTTGAAGACAAGATGCTTTCAAAGTAATTTTTTTTATTTTGAGAGTAATAACATTTTATTACTTTGACAGTAATTTTATTACAGCTCCTCACCAACTGATTACTTCCTCCTGTGGCACTACCACACACCTCATAGCCCCATTACAATGATCAATGCTTTGTCTGTCTCCACAGCCCTGACTTTGGATTCAACTAATATAAGGTCTTACTATGCATTAGCTACTCTCCTAGGCCCTGGAGTTACGGGACAGTGGAAAATATTCTGGTGGGATGGATGGTAAATGTTCAGAAATCAAGCATGACCTTTAACTTCAGTGCACTCTAGATAAGGGCCTTTCTTCTTTGATGTGGAATGATGACCCATCTGAAAGGTAAGTCAAAGCTCCCTCCCTAGAGAGGAAGGACTTTTTAGCCTCCCTCACACCTTCCCTTAACACAATACATCAGAGACAAGGAGCAGACAATGTATTGCTGAGAAATATAGAGTGTATTTCCAGTGGCACCTGCCCCACCTGCACATTTATGGAAATGACAATACTGGTCATCTGGAGGGCTGCAGCAGGTGGGGAGCCACCTGTATTTCTAGTGGCACCTGCCCCACCTGCACATTTATGGACCAGTATTGTCATTTGGACCAGTATTGTCATTTCCATAAATGTGCAGGTGGGGCAGGTGCCACTAGAAATACACTCTATATTTCTCAGCAATACATTGTCTGTCTGCTCCTTGTCTCTGCTGTATTGTGTTAAGGGAAGGTGTGTGGGAGGCTAAAAAGTCCTTCCTCTCTAGGGAATGAGCTTTGACTTACCTTTCAGATGGGTCACCATTCCACATCAAAGAAGAAAAGCCCTAATCTAGAGTGCACTGAAGTTAAAGGTCATGCTTGATTTCTGAACATTTACCATCCATCCCACCAGAATATGTTCCACTGTCCCGTAACTCCAGGGCCTAGGAGAGTAGCTAATGCATAGTAAGACCTTATATTAGTTGAATCCAAAGTCTGCGTGTTCTCTTTGAGCAGACTAATTTAGTTTCTGTCTGAGGTGAGGGTCAGGAACTAGGTTGGGTGCCCTGGTTTGGTGGAACAAGCCTCTCGAGGACAGTGACGAGGGCAGTGGCAGGGGTAGCCCAGGGCTGAGGCAGAGCCAGCTTGTCGGGAGTGTAGCCGGAGCTTATTGTCTAGGGACTGGGGACCATCCAAGAAGGCCGGGCCCACCAGCTTCTGAGCAGGACGAGATTGGGCCTTGGAGCACCGTGTCGGCTTCTCTGTCTTACTTCTCCCCACAGGGCTCTTGGCTGGAGCCAGGCCCTTTGCAACATTTTCTTTTCTGGTTTTGGCCACCTTCGCAGCAGCTGAGAACAGGGAGTCCTCATGCCCTTTCCCTTTTGTCCTGGGGATAATACACTGCAGAAAACATTTAATTGTATTTCCCAAGCTAGACTCTGGAAGGCTGGGCTTCTTTTGAGTATGGGCTGGCATCACTGGCCCATGCAAAACCTGGCCTTGCAAAGTTTGGCCCTGCAAAGGCTTACCCTGAGTTGGTTGGCTCAGGAAAGGCTGACCCTGTGAAGCCTGGGGCACCACAGTCTGGGCATTCTTAGGAATTGTTGCTGGTTCAAGGATGACAGTTAGCTTGGTTTGACTGTCTTGCAGGTCACTGTCAGATTCTTTCTCCCCAGGGACTCGTGGAGGTAGCTGTGGGAGCTTAAGCTGAGGGTGATGCTGGGGGCTGTGTTGACAGGGATCAGCAAGATGAAAGCTACGGCTCCATCGCCAGGACCGTCGGGGTGTCTTGTTTGGAAGCATCCCTGCTGACCTCTGGTCTTCAGCAGGGCGTCTCTCTTCTCTGGTTGAGGAGCGCCCAAACCCCGCATCCCCTTCTCTGTGGTCTCTGGCTGCTTTGGTTTCCTCTGGGTCCTCTCTCTTTCCTGCTGGCATGGGGACATGGGCTGGGTCCTTGCTCTTGCCAGGGCTTTGGGGCTCAGGGCCCCAGGGTTCCTCGAGGCTGGGGTTGTTCACATTGGCGTCCACCCGAACACAAAGCATGTGGGCCTCTGTCATGTCCCCACTGCGTTGTGAGATCTTGGAGACAGAGTGGGCAGAACCCTGGGGTACAGCTTTGGAACTAGATTGCTTTTGGTTCTGCTGCACTGCCTTCAAGTCACTGGCCAGCTCTTCTTTAAGGTGAACCCCTTCTGGATTAGGGGCAGGAAGGGTGTCTGGTGGGATGGGCAGTTCCTGGAGCAATGTCTCCTCTTGGTGGTTTAGACTTTCGAGAGACTTCTGTGTGGATATGTTCTCTGGTGCTGCAGCAGTTTGTTCCCTGGACTTCCTTGCCCTAATGGGAATTCCCCATTGTATCTCTAGGACCTTTTTTCTCAGGTGGAAGTTTAGTTTGGTCAAGGTGTGTGTCTGGAGTGAGTGGGGGCTAACAGGATGTGTCTGGCTTTCTACAGGCAGCGTCTCCACAGGCCTAGGCACCATCTCGGTGGTGACAGATTGGCTAGTGACTGCCGGGGCCAGGGCCCTGGGGAGCGCCACACAATACAGAGCAGGCAGCCCCGACAGGAAGGCCAGATGCTTGTGCCGTAAAGTTGTCTCCAGTTTCTCAATGGCTTCCGTAGACAAGACTCGGAGCCGCTTAGGGTGTTCAGTGATAGTACCTGGTAAAGCCTTTTGCTGCTGATCAAGGGCCGTTGGCATCCAGGGCATAACTTTGCGATGTAGATCTGGGTCACTTGCTGTCTGCAGTACCAGGAACTGGCTTTCTGGAATGCAGGTTAAAGGAGCCACTGCCAGGCCCCCAGAAATTCTGCAGTCCCAGGACCTATGTACACAGGCAGGGATCTTGTCCTGGTGGATCTGTTTACATTTGGAGCTGACGTGGTTCTGCAATATTGCCTTGGCCTGGGTTAACAAGTGTGGCATGGGGATGGACACTGGGGCCACAATGGGTGACAGCACATCGCAAGCCCCGTTGGCCTCTAGGGCTACAGTCTGGGGGATGCTCACATTGGCTAGGGCTGTGCTGCTGCAGGACACAGTCTGCTGGTCAGTGGAGGTAAGGAGCAACTGGATGGACTGCTGGATCTTCTGAGGCAGGCCCCAGCGATGGTGAATCAACTGTTTCTGGATGTGGAATTCCAGCAGCTTCCGGGCATGCTCCGGGAAGAATAGTGGTTCCCTGGTAAGCACTGAGATGGACTTCCCTGGCTGGGAAGCTGTCATGGTCTCAGGAGGCTGAGCTTTGCCGCAGGGCTCATGCTGCATGAGGCACTGGGTGTGCTGAGACCTCTGGAAGGCAGTTGGCCAGCCCCACTGAAGCTGGAGTTGCCTCTGTAGCAGGTGCCACTCCAAGGCTTCATACTCGGCCAGAGTCAGAAATGGGACATTGATCTGAGCTCGTTGATGTTCAGATGGAGACACCCAATTTGGGGAAAGTGGGGAAGAGGGTGGGGCTGACTGGGGTGAAGTTTTAGGGAGCAGTTGGGGGAAGGAGAGCTCATTGAAGAGAAAAGGATCCTTCAAGGGGGGCTTGGGCACTTTTTCTTTCTTGGGGCGGCCTTGAGATCTCATGAAAGTGGCAACCAGGGACTCACTGTGCAGAGAAGGGAGCCCACAGAATAGCTGGCTGTATTTCTGCTGCAGATCACTCCCTGAGTCATTATCTTGTCCCCCAGACAGTGGATGGGGGCCACTTAGGGCTTTAAGGGCTGGAGAGCACAAGGCTAGAGCCATAGGGTTTGGACTTTGCTGACAGTGGTGTCTTTGTTCTGGGTTCATAATGGACCATTCAGAAACCCAGAAGGTCTGGATGGGCTGGCCAGCCACACATGAACACCAAGTCTGGAAGGAAATGGTCTCAAATCTATGAAGAGAGACCTGAGAAGTATTATTCAGTTTGAAAGAAACTGGCTGATCATTTCCAGGTTGGTAGTACAATGGTGGGTTTGGCATAAGCTGCCTCAGGGACTCCTTCACACGTCTGGGGAGCCCCCACCTCTGGAAATGCATCCATTTTTTAACATGTACCTCAAGAAGCCTCATCACTTCAGGACAGTGAAATGGCAGGTGGGCAGGGAGGACCATATGCGAGGCCATCGGATGCATCAGGTTCAGGGTTTCTGGGTTCAGGGACAGCAAGGAGACCTGGGAATTCAAGTGATGCTGGCCTTGGTTTCCCTGGACAGAGCTGGGATTGCTCTGCATCATCTCGTCCTGGTTCAGTAGAGCCCTTGGCTCCTCAAGCCTTGAAGAAGCCATTATGTTTTGGCCCGTGAGCACATCTGGCACTTGAAATTCCGGCCCTCGGTGGAGGTGATCAGCCCAGTGATCTTGTATGCCATCTGTATATGTTGACTGGGCAGCTGACTGGGTTAAAGATTTCTGATCTGTTAATCGTGACAGTGTTGGGGTTACAGATGCCAGTGAAAGCTCTCTGGTGTGCCAGGAATGAGACTCCAGACTCTGATCTAAAGACATACTGGACATAGACAGCGTCTCTAGGCGAGAGGAGTCCTGCAGTGGCCCCGATGAAGTCAGGGAGATCTGGTTGTTCTCACCCGCCAGCAATTGCTGAATCTCCAGAGCCACAGAATTGCATATTTGGCAGCAGGGATCTGCACACAGGATTCGCCGCACACTTCCCTCCGGAGGAAGCCAGCCCTGGCTGGGAAGGGAAACACGGCAAAATTAATGATGGAGTGACATCTGCTTTCTTGGAAGAGCGTGGGCTGGAGTTGGCACTCTCCTTTCCCAGTCCTGAAAATCCTGGGGCCCATACCATCTTGTTGTCTACCTGTCTGCCTTCCTTGCTAAGAAAATGACATTTGGCAAGGTGTGGTGGGCTGGGCTGATGGTCTGGAGCTTGTTTGGCAAGGCTTCAGATAACCCATGGGAGGGCATGGCCCTCAGAGTGGGGTGGGGGCTGGAGTCAGTTCTCTGCTGACCTTGTTGAAAAGCTGAACTAGGAGAACGGAGCCAGGCGGTTAGCTGATGGGGCATCACCAGGAACATCACCAGTTAGAACCCAGACCAGTCTCATTTGAGGCTAAGAAATCTAAAGCCTGTATTCAGTACTTCCAAGCTGTAGAAAATGAGGTCCTTGTGGGACTTCTGCATTCTGGGGTATTTGGTACCCCTAATATTATACCCAGCATCTCTCGGGAACCAGTCCTGTTCTCTAGAGCTCTTAAGGAGAGGATAATATAATAGACTCCTATCTAAGGAGTGTCCCAAGTACTGGCCTCACTGAAGACAGAACCAGAGGAGGTCATGTCAGCAGAGTCTAGCCAGAGTCAGGTATTTTCCCTTGAAAAGGTATGGCTTTATTCCCTTGAAAGAGTATAAAGAGAATAAGACAAGCATGACTTCTTTATTCAAAACCCATTCTCTTAACTGGGTAACTTATCTCATGGCTGAGTGCAGCTCCATGTAATATGTTTTAGGAATTATGCACTAGTAAAATCTTGAATCGTAGAACTGCTATTACCCTAGCACAGAGCTGAACTGGGCGGCTCATCTCTCCTGAGACATGTGAACCCCACTCTTCCCTGGCAACCCTCTCAACCAGTGTCCCTGCTTCCACTGTGTATGTCTCCCTCCCAGCCATTATCTTTCTCCTTAGTCCTGCCCCAGGCCAAGCCAAGAAATCATCATAGGCCAGCCTGGTTGTTGATGGAGTGCAAAGAGCAATAGATCACCTTTTAATGATGGAGAGCAGCTTCTTTGGCTTCTCAGCTTCTTTCTGGGAACGTCTCCTAGCTGAGGAACAGGGAGACGGTGTTACACGGCATGGGATAATTTCATAGGCATCCTATAGGAAGCTGAATAGTGAGGCCTTTGACTCTCATCAGGAAAAGACTACAATCCTGAAAAGTCCATACTCTAAGGCATGTCTGAGTACAGCATCACTATAACACAATATCCCATATCTAATTTCATTTGATTTTTACAACCACAATGTGAGTGAGGCAGGATTGTCAGTGTTTTGCTCATTTTGTGGATAAGAATGAGAGATGAAATGACTTCCACAGGGTCATAAAACTAGTAAGTTATACAATTAAGAACATCTGCTCTACTTTCTTAATTCTTCATTTCCAGGGCATTGAGGTACAGGATTGTGGAACATTCTCAAGTTATGATTTCCCACCCATGGAAGTTTCAGTCTGAGGAACTGAAGTCTGCAGCGGCAGAGAACCTGGTTTTGGCTCCAGAGGTCACAGAGGGACAGGATTCATGGGAAACACCCGCAGTGGAAGGGAGTCAGAGGAGAGATTGGGACTTTACCTGTTGATGCTGCATCTCTAGCTCTTGGCCTGACTTTTTGGTGACGCTTAGAAGACAAAAACATTAGAATGTGAAGCTAGGACACCATTTTCTTTCTGATGTCCAAAATGAGACAAAACTTACATACATTTTCCACTCCCTTTCTATATATCTGTCTGTATTTTATACACTCTCCTGGATTTCCTTTGCATATTCCACCTTTTTACCCCATTTTCCTTCTCTGCTTATTTCGGATTCACTTGGAGGCTTTTCCAAATTCTATACCTCCCATCTGATTCACAGAGTAGTCCTGCTGGGTGCTGAGGATAACACAGGAGGAAAAGTAGAACAGACAAAAGGGTAAATGGTTCTAACAACCCAAGGACTTCTGCTTACGAAGCCTGCCAACCAGAAAAATCCCGCATATTCAGAGATCTCCCAAGATCCAGCAAGATAGACTTCATATTATCTAGTTCTCAACCCAAGCCAAATAGAGAGGTTCTTGGCTTTTCAATCAGAGTATGTTGCAGGAAGGGCCTGGTAAGGAATTATAGTCTCTGAGAAGAAAAGTATTACACAAAGGGAACTGAAGGTATGCTATAAAAATTCTGGGGTGGGGATTATAAGGGGGCACACTAAGAACTTATAAGCTTCTTATCTGAGGCTTAATTAGTTCAGTTGGGATCATAGCCCTACCCAGCAGCAGCTCCTTTTAGGTTCCGAACTCAATTCATGGTGGCTCCTTTTCACTTGCCAGATAATTAGAATAATGATGAAGATGGAGCCATAGGTGTATAAGGGATATCCAACATCCCACAGAACAAAAGTAGGGCTCAACATGGTCTAAACCTCATTAGCATGAGATCAGCGATCCCTCTATCTCGGCATTCAGGGTTCTGGTGCCTAATGACTCCCAGTGCTAGGCTTTGTCATGTCCACCTCACAGAGGACGGAACTAGGCCACCAGACTGCATCACAAAGCCCTCCTGTTTCATAAGGCACACGTAGTAGGGAAGCTCATGTGGTGATTCAATCTGTAGATGAGAGTGTTGTAAGCCTGGGACTGAAGGTGCCACAAGCAGTGTCTATTTCCTAGTCTGTCTTCACTTTCCACTCCCTATACCAGCCTGATGTCTCGGCTCTGTCCTTCACAACTGTATGGTCACCTGTCCTCAGAAAACTGAGTGCTTTGGCACAGGGGTCACCTCATGAGAAGGAGTGTTTAGGCCGGAGGAACCTCCACTAACTCTCCCACTAGTTTTGGAAATATACCTGAGAAACACACATGAATTTAGGGAGGGCAGAGTCTGGTTATGGCTTGGAAATGGAGATCTTTGATGTTTCAGGCAATGAGTGATTGGTAACAGAGGTGCAGGAAGGGGACCATGGCTGATGTGGTAGGGTGGTAGGGAGAGGCCAAGGTAGTCATACATATCCGGTCTGTGTGGCCTCGAGCTTGCAGATGGCTTGGGAGAGATTGTAAATGCTACCTTCCATGGAGGTACATTCATGCTCAGGGAGATGAATGCCTGCAGAGATAGGTTAGCGGCCACTTCTGACTGTGGGTCACAAGTGACTAGTTGCTGTTCATGATTGGATGTATGCTGTTTGCCTGAGGATTTTTTTTGTTTGTTTATTTTTCTCAAATCTGGATTTTGTAAATTTTTAGGCTGGGCATGTGTTTTCCAATTCAGCTTCAGGACCCATTACTTCCATAGCCAGACTATTGATTTACCTGCCTAGCTTTTGTAGATATTGTGATATGCCACCAATACCTCAGTATTCCTGAATTTCCTTGAGAGAGTCTTGCTCTGGCAATGGTGCTCTCAGGCCAAAAACCTTTGGGCTCAAAATCTCTGAAGAGGCTTTGGTCCTTCCTCAGTATGCAGTCCACCCAGCAGATGTGGTAAGCATCCAATATGTGCTCAGCCCTAAGCTGGGGAGTGCTGAGGATACAAAGACATTTGAGCCGCATTGGCTTTCTGCTTTCAAGATACTTAAAAATGTAGTTTCAAAGACAAGACTAATTCATACAAAGCAAGAGCCAACAATCAGGACAAATAGACTTATATACTCATTTGTAAGGCTCTGGCCACAAACATTCCATTTCAGAAAAGAGAAATCACAGTGAGGATCATGGTCATCAGAGAGGGCTCCTGGGTAGTTGAAGTTAAGTTTAACAGTGCAGGCCGTGGGTAAAATGACTCTTCCTGGTGGGAGAAAAACTTACCGGCTCACGCTGAAACTAGGGAATGGGCCATGGAGTTCATTTGGCAATGAGAAATGCAGTGTATCTCTAGCAGAATATAGAAGGGTGGACTGGAGAGCAATTGTGAGAAAGATTGGAGGATCAGGATAGAGGCCTCTTGATGGAGGGAGGGCCTTGTACCTATTTTATTTCAATCCCTAAGACTATTTTTTTTTTTAAAGTAAGCATACTTACACATGGCACAAAATTTAAAAGGCAGAAGAGGTGTATAGCTGTCTCTTTCTCATCCCTGTCTCCTCCTATTTTTCTTCCTCATGTATCTCTCTTTTAAAAAATGTTTTATTTTTATTTTGTATGGGTACATAGTAGGTGTATATATTTATGGGGTACCGGAAATATTTTGATACGGGCATACAATGCATAATAATCACATCAGGGTAAATGGGGTATCCATCACCTCAAGCATTTATCGTTTCTTTGTGTTACAAACATTCCAATTATACTTCCAGTTATTTGAAAATGTACAATAAATTATTGTTGACTGTAACCACCCTGTTGTGCTATCAAATACTAGGTCTTATTTATTCTATCTAATTATATTTTTTTGTATACATTAACCATCTGCCCTTCTCCCACCCAAACCCCCACTCCTCACCCCACTACCTTTCCCAGCCTCTGGTAACCATCATTCTATTTTCTATCTCCATGAGTTCAATTGTTTTAATTTTTGGCTCCCACAGATGAATGAGAACATGCAAAATTATTTTGCCATGCCTGGCTTATTTCACTCAATGTAAAGTTTTTCAGTTCCATCCATGTTGTTGCAAATGATAGGATCTCATTCTTTTTTATGGCTGAATAGCACTCCATTGTGTGTATGTACCACATTTTCTTTATCCATTCATCTGTCGATGGACATTTAGTTTACTTCCAAATCTTCGCTATTGTGTAAACATAGGAGTGCAGATATCTCTTCAATATACTGATTTCCTTTCTTTTGGTTATTGGTTATATGCCTAGCAGTGGTATTGCTGGATTATATAGTAGTTGTATTTTTAGGTTTTTTTGTGTTTTTTTTGACAGGTTTTTGCTCTGTTACCCAGGCTGGAGTGCAGTGGCGTGATCATGGCTCACTGGAGCCTCAACCTCCTGGACTCAAGCAATCCTCCTGCCTCAGCTTCCCAGGTAGCTGGGACCACGGACATGCACCACCACACTCAGCTAATTTTTGGATTTTCATGATCTCATTAAGGATTTTCTACACTGTTTTCTTTTTGGAAACAATCTATATGTTTATGCTTAATCTGTTCAGTTGGTCCTCCCTTTGTCTTCTGTTCTCCATGTCTCTGACTCTCTAAGTTATGTCTACAACTTTGTCTTTCAAACATTCAAAATTTATATATGTAAATACATAAATTTATATATATAATTGTATAGAACATATATAAAATATATATATCACAATCGTGTTTCTAATTTCTATTTTTTCGCTAAATATCCCTTTTTATAGTATCCTGCTTTATATCATGGAGTCAATACTTTCATTAACTTTCTGTTTTCTGTTATTGTTTCCAAAGAGCAAAAGTTGATAGGAATGGTGCACTAAGGAGGGGCCTCACTGACAGTCTCTTCAGTATTTCATTTTGGGCTGGTCAGTTTTTCTGGGAACTACTCTCGAAAGGTCTTTGTTTGATAGTAGAGGACAGGGTGAAAATAAAGATGGGCGTCGGCTTTCAGTTTGCATGCATAATGAAGATTCCTGCTTTTGGTCTGTTACCTCTGCCTACAAAAGTGTCTGAATTCCCCTCATTAATAAGTCCTGTTCTTTTATCATCTCCAGAGAACAAATTGGCATTCTTCTGTCTGTTTGAGGGACTGTTAGTCACGTGGCTGACTGCAGTGGAGGAAGAAACTCAGGAAGCTACTCATTCTTGAATAGGTTTTTTTTTTTTTTTTTTTTTTGAGACGGAGTCTGGCTCTTTCACCCAGGCTGGAGTGCAGTGGCGCGATCTCGCCTCACTGCAAGCTCCGCCCCCCGGGGTTCCCACCATTCTCCTGCTTCAGCCTCCCGCATAGCTGGGACTACAGGCTCCCGCCACCTCGCCCGGCTAATTTTTTGTAATTTTAGTAGAGACAGGGTTTCACCATGTTAGCCAGGATGGTCTCGATCTCTTGCCCTCGTGATCTGCCCGCCTCGGCCTCCCAAAGTGCTGGGATCGCCGCTCCCAGCCCCTCTTGAATAGGTTTTAAGCGACTATTCTAATTTTGTTACCCTTGTGCTATCACTACTTTCAGAGGTATCAGATGCTTTTAATTCATGAATGTTTTAAGTATTCTGTATTATAAATATATACACTTGATTATTAATCTTCCCACTGCTAATTTAGAATGTCCATTTTATAGCTTCTTAATTTACTACTAATTTATTTACTTTTCATTGTTCAACATTTCATTACTTTTTAAACAATTATTCCTTGAAGATAAGAAATTTGTCTTAAAGATCAACCTTTATTTTACTCTCAAAAGCAACTATAGTTTTGTGATACGTTAAGATTTTATAGTTTGTGGAGGAGGTCCATTTTAAAAAAGAATATTAAAATATGAATAAATTGAAAATACCTCATAGAGTAACTCTCTGGTTTTATTTTACCCACAGGACTATGGTTAAATATGTGGGAAAGAACTACAAGACAGTTGTTAAAAGTATGAAAAAGACAGTTGCTAAGTGTATGAAAGATCTTTTTTACCTTAAGTATTGGCATATTCCACACGCCTTGAGTGAGATTTTTTAGGAATGATTATGACTTGAACTCATTCATGTTTAGGGAGGATGTCAAATTGAGAACCGGTCATATCTACCTACACTAAAAATGACCCTAAAGTAAATTGGTTGAAGAAATTAGATCCCAAAGATTCTTGGTGAATTTTCAAGTCTCATCCGTATATCCATATTCAAAGGAGATGACAGAAGCCAAAATAAATGAATCATAGGCTGACAGGACAACTAGAATAAAATTAGCATCAGTTTCATTAAAAAAGGCTAACTTGAAGATAAATCTTTTGAAGATAAATTTTGATTCCAGCTCTTTAGAGGATCTAAAGTGACCTTGACAGACAGTAGAAGACTCACAACATGGAATTCCTTGAATAAAAGTTTATTGACTTTAAATAAAAATAAATAAATAAAATAGGAAATTTGATACAGAATCTTGGAAGTAGTCCATGCAATTTATATGCCCTACAGTTTAAGATTAACTAACTTCATGGTAAATGTATTTCTGATTCTAGCATCAATGGTTTTGGGAGGACGATGAACTAGATGCTTATTTTCAGCTTGCTCTCATTATTCAGAAGTCTGATTTAAATCACTTTGTAAGTGTGCTCACTCAAAAATATCATGTTTTGAAACAGTGCATTTTTTGTATTAGTTTTGTGGTTATTGGATATTAACATATAACTGGAATATAATCTTTAATGGCCTTAGGCCTTTACATAACACCTAAAATAAATTTAGTCTCATTTACTCTGTCATATGTGCAAACTACTTTCAGCATGGTAAAACTTATTGTCTCACAGAATACGAGTAAGTGTCAAGCCCATACAATTGCACAAATATACATAATATATGAGTGTATAAATGCCAAAGAGAAAAAAATATGAAAATGAGGAAAAGAAAAAACTTGGAGAGAAGGTATAATTTTAAAGGGATCCAATAGATCTAAAAAATATGGTATTTAACAATCAGTCAATTGGTTTCTAGACATAAGCAATTCCATGAGAAAAAATAGTAAGTGCAAAGGCCCTAAGGCAGGAGCTATTTGATGTATTCCAGAGACAATAAGGAAGTCAATGTAGATGAAGTGCAGTAGCAAAGGTGTCATAAATTAGAGGAGGCAAGATCAGAGTTGTAAGAAAAGGGGCAGAAGGGCAAATATGTGGCATCATCTATGTAGCATAAGTGTGGCCTATTCTATGGATTTTGGCTTTGAGACATATTGTTAACTATTTAAGGGTTTGTTCATAGATTAAACATTCAATTTGAGATATTTGTCATGAATAATTCCAAGATTTTTGAAGAATTTTGTCCAAAGTCATGCAAAGGAAGACAGAATATGTGTGTACAGATGAGAAAATGAATTTAAAAAATCAGAAAAGAAAATTAAGTGACATTTTTGGAATGATTAGTAAAGTGACTAGCACAGAAAGGAGCAGAACTATTATACCTGTAGCATAAATAAAAGTGAACATAAACATAAATATGAATAAAATTGATTAGCTCCATTAAAAAGTAACAAATTTAAACAAGCACAAAATATGTCATTTTCAAATAAGACAAAATATTGTATATCTCCACATAAAGTTACGTGGACTCATCTTGAAATCTTTTATCTTTTCATCTTTATTTGAAATTTAGAAATTCTAATGCTAATTCCTACATGTATTTCTTCTTTAGGAAAAGCTCACTGATTTCTATAGGTTACTAGGAACTCTCTCTCTCTCCCTCTCTCTTTCTTTTTTTTTCTATATACACATATAAAATACATACAAATATTTTATTTGTATATGCATGTATCAATAAATTATATGGTTTCATCTTAAAGTATCAAAAAAGCTGCAGTGAATTTTAATAAAATTAGATGTTTACTATTTATTTTATTTTATTTTAAATTGACAATATTTGTATATATTTATGGGGCACAAAGTGATGATTTGATACATGTATGTACAGTGAAATAATCAGCCTAACTAACATGTACATCACTTCACATAGTTATCATTTATTTATAGTCAGGTCATAGAAACCCACTTAAACTATTTTGAAATACACTATAGTATATTCAGTAACTATAAATATAATTTAGTATTATAGTATAGTCAACTATAATTTAACTATATAGTAACCAGAGTTAAATTATTAACTGTAATCACTATGCTGTGCAAACTTAATGCAAGTTTGTTAAATAATTTTTGCTGAAATACCCCCCAAAAACAAAAACAAATATTTAACTACATGGATATTGGGAGTACTAATAAACTCATATCATGTAGAAGACCATAGAATAATTTGTACAAATTGAAAGATGATATGGGAACATGACAATGACATTGCCTTTAATGGTAAACATGATGCAGAATTCAAAAAAGATTATGGAAAAGTTGTATTAGTTTCAGCACAGATGGAAGAATTTGGACATACTGTTTGGTACTGTCATAGGAGATACAAAGTCAGAAGAGGGAAAATAATAAAGACCAGTGAAATTTAGAACATTATACACTTTTTGAATTTTAGGAAAAAAATACTGCCAAAATAAATCAGAAAAAGTGCATTAAAAACCTATTTATATTACTATTTCACAATTACAAAATGGAATAGGTCGATCTGTGCATAAAAATATGTCAAGAAAGTGATTCAATCTACAAAAAGAAAACATGCTAACTTTACATAATTTGTCAGAAAAGCAGCACACTAAAGACAATAGAATTGTATAGTCTGAAAAAAGATATTCACGAAAAAAGAAAAAAGACATTATTCTTTCAAGAAAACTGAAGCAATTCCTGGAGATATTATGGATGAAACAAAGCTTCGTAATGTGTTCTAGATTTAGAAACTGACAGAAGCACTTTGAATTTGACTCAGCCTTATAATATGCTGCAGCTGAAAAACACTGAGTTTTCACAAATGTAAAAATTTGTACTGAATTTTTATTGTATATAATAAAAAGGTTTGGTTAGGAGAAATAAAAAAAAAAACCTCAACAAGTTAACTATAAATTTAGCTAGATCTGAAATTATCAAAATAGGTAAAATCTGTGTAACATTATTATTCATGTTTTTAGACTTCCTATAATTATCTTAAATATGTTAAGAAATGTTGACATCTACACAAGGTATACATTAACATTTCAAATTGGTAAACATGGTATATGTCAAAAAATTATTTGACATGGTCCAGACAAGAGTACATTTGATAACACAAGGCAACAAAATTTATATCATTCATGATAAAGGAAAGGACATGATGGTATATAATTTTCTTGAATATTTTACTTCACCCTAAATGTTTTAAAAATAGGATTTTTGTTTAGTTCTCTGAAACATATTACATAGCTTTTATTTAATCAGCATAGAGAACAGATTTAAGACACAGTACCTAATTAGATGAATTAATTTTAATTCCACATGAATCCTTTCATTTCTTTTTTAATGAAAACTCTACCATAAGGAAAACATAATTAATTAAGTATACTTTGCTCTAAAATTGGTCTATTATTATTTGGTTTTCTAACAATGAAACCAGAAATGTATACAATAAAATACATGAGGTCGGGAGTGGTGGCTCACGCCTGTAATCCCAGCACTTTGGGAGGTTGAGGCAGGCAGATCACCTGACGTTAAGAGTTTGAGAACAGCATGGCCAACATGGTGAAAACACGTCTCTACTAAAAACACAAAAATTATCTGGGCGTGGTAGAGGGAGCCAGTAATCCCAGCTATTAGGGAGGCTGAGGCAGGAGAATTACTTGAACCTGGGTGGGAGGAGGTTCAGTGATCTGAGAAGCTGAGATTGTGCCACTGCACTCCAGCCGGGGTGGCAAAAGTGATACTCGATCTCAGAAAAAAAGAGACAAACAAACAAAACACATGAATGATAGGGAAAAGTGATCAGTACAGTGAATGAAAGAACTGAGGAAAAAATAAAGTGACACCTTATCTGTAGCTTGAATAATCAATTTTCAGGGGAAAAAATGCTCCTTTATAAGATTGATCATAAGACCTAGCCTTGTGAAACTATATTGAATATCAAATATCAAGAAATAGTAGCATTCAGGCAAAGAAAATAAAATTTTCCTCAAAGTCTTTTTTTAGTAGTTTTAGGTGTCAGAGAAGCAGAAAAAAAATTTCCTAAATCAAATAAACAACTACTAGAACTGAGTAAATTTAAACTTTACATAATACAAAGTTAATGTACAAAATTTAATTGAATTTTTATATCCTGGAAATAAATCAAATATGTAAATATCTGGTAAGGGGATTTACAATGACAGTAGTTTTGAGTTTCAATAAACATTGACCCAGAATATTATACATGAGACAAAAGGTCAGTAGAACCAATAGCCAAGATCTTACACCAAATTATATTAAACTGTATTTGCAACATACACCTACTATAGGTTATATATTTATCTGTAACTAGAACACCAAAATGTGTGTATGCTCTGGCTAAGTATAACATTATTTTCTAAAGAACAGGGCTAGCTTTGCCTAGTCATAAATTCACTTCCTTCCCAGAGCATCAAAATATTAAAATAAGCAAGAATTATCAACTTGGCCTTAAAGATCTCTATTAGAATGTTTCTGAAATCAAAATCCTAGAAAATCCAGCCACCAAATTATAGTAAGCTTCACGAAGTTTGGTATTATGGACACCCACACAAAATTGTGTCCTATTTTTCTTGCCCAATCCCCACCTAAGTTTGCTGGCCAGTGTCCCAGAATATCCTCCTGCATATCTCAGATCCTGGTACAATTCCGGCTTCAGGTTGTAGCTATGGATGACCATAAGTTCCAAATACCAAGAATAATAGCAGCTTGGAGATGAGTTTTAGCATCCAGACTCAGATGTCTCTTGGAGTATATGTCATTTAGGATGCTTTATATCATGTAACAAGAAATCAGAAATAACAAGAAATGTTTTAAAATAAGGTAAATTTATTATTTCAATTAACAGGAAGATTAAAAAAGGAAGCAATTTTATGGCTACTTAACTAAAAACTTCATAAAGATCATCAAGAAATCATCAACATCCTCAAGGAACAGTGATATGGTTTGGCTGTGTCCCCACCAAAATCTCATCTTGAATTGTAATCCCCGTAATCTCCAAGTGTCTAGGGAAAGACCTGGTGGGAGGTGATTGGACCATGGAGCCATTTTCCCCCATCCTGTTCTTCTGATAGTGAGTGAGTTCTCATGAAATCTGATGGTTTTATAAGGGGCTCTTCACCCTTCGCTCTTCACTCCTCTCTCCTGCCACCATGTTAAAAAGGTCCTTGCTTCCCCCTTGCCTTCCTCCATGATTAAAGTTTCCTGAGGCCTCCCTAGTTATGCACAACTGTGAGTCAATTAAACCTCTTTCCTTTATAAATTACCCATCTCAGGTAGTATTTTTATAGCAGTGTGAGAATGGACTACTACAGATAGATGATATCAATTATTCTCCTATGCCATTCTTCACATGTTGGCTCTTGCTTAAGTTTGGTCTCTCATGTTTACAAAATGAAAAAAGCAATTTTAATAATTCATTCTTCATATGGGAAAATCTAAAGCCATAGGAGAACATAACATATTCTTTCCACATCTTTTTTTTAGAGAAAACTTTTTTAAGTCTCTCACACTCCAGCAGATTATTTCAACTATTAACAATACCTGTCAAAAATCTACAGAGATATGCAAAATGCCTGTGGGTTATCAATAAATTGAGAGCATAAGGAATATATGTATAATATGCTTTTAAATTAGGATAATAGTAATTTTTCATCCATTGAGATATTTTTAAATATCAAAAGATTGAATGTACTCAAAACAATATTTTAGGCCTTTTGTTATATTGACAAGAGCAAAGAAATTCATTCTTTGCAGTTGACATTTCTAACTCCTGTTGTGAATTCTTGTTTTATAATAGTATTTTAAAAGGACGTCAGTTTTAAGTTATCCTTTGTTGGTTTAATTCAAACTGCTAGGCACTTCAATTTTGTATTTATTTTTCTCTTCTTTTTGTATGACACTTTATGGTGCTATAGATAATATGTTTGGTGCACCCAAATGAAAAAAAAGTTGGTGAATTACTTAGTATAGATATTCCACCTTTCAAAATTAGACTTCATATTAAAACTTTTAAATGAATTTATGTAATGCTGAATTGCTCATTCAAATGTAGTATTCAATTTTATGAATTATATATGTTTGGCTAACATCTAGAAAACTGCTCCAGCCTAGCGGCCCTCAGTGTGAAATTTAAGTGGTACTGTCTACCAATTCACAAGCTTCTTCTCTTAATATTTAAGTACTTCTAAAACTACAGATTTTTAACTCTATTATTTAAGAATAATCAAGAATCTTAATATTAAGATTAAATATTAAGATAATCTCAAGCAGTAATAAGAGATGATAATAGCAAATATTATAAGATTATTACATGCTTACAAGGTAACCTATGTTGTTTTAAATGCTGTGGGTGTCATCTCGAATCATCTTCCCCAAATGTAAGTGTAATGGGTTTATATTTTTATGTTACATTTTTATTTTATTTTCTAAATTTTACTTATATAGATGGTATTACGGATTTCCCCAGAGTCATATAAGGTATTTCTGCTCACTGGAAGGCTTTCCTTTCATCAGTGTCCTTCAGGGATATCCCAGAAAGGGGCTCTAGTGCTTCAGCTGTACACTTTCAGGAGTGCCAGCATGTCACATAGGACCAAGTGTAAACCAGGCTCAAGTCTCCTCTTCCTTTGTCAACTGGTCATCTGAAATTCCTAATGAAGCAATAGGTATGGGCTGGAAGAGAAAACAGTGCAAGAGAGGGAGGGGACATGGGTCAATTTTCTACTTGTACACGCATCCTGCTTCTTCCTTCAGGGCCAGCTTGGGCCCTACCTCATGTATATCGCTTTGATTTGATAATGCGGTGTTGCTATGTATGCTCATATTTATGGCTTGACTCACCAGACCACACCCTATTCACGATGAGCGACTCAGGCTTCCGTCTCCACTGAGGCCCAGCAGCAAGCCAAAAACTGTTTCTCAAATGGAGAGCAGTTTTCTGCATAGGATGACAAGACTTTTCCCCCAAATTCTAAGGTCCTTCACTGTGATTCAACTATTGTGGCCTACCAGAAGCTCTAAACAGTATTAGTCTCTTCCACTAACATTTCAAGTATCACTGGATCTGCTGGATCTTACAATTAAAGTTTTAAAGCATTTTGAATGACAGCCTGAGCCTGTTGCAGAGCCGTCTCTTTGTCTAAGCCTCACTCAAAGTTTGCTTTTAGGGGGTTATGCAATAAATGGAGCAGAGTAAAACACTCAGATGAGGAATATATTGTCTCTAGAGGTCAAAGGGAATTGCTAGGCATTTTTTTCCCTCGTGTGTGTGTGTGAGAGAGAGAGTGTGTGTGTATGTGTGTATGTGTGTTAGGAGGGACCAGAGGCAACAACCTATCATTTGCATTAAAAGGAATATCGCAACGTTGTCCACACTAATGAACCCCAACACATTTTGGTGAAGTAAAAGTCCCCTCAATTTTTGTAGGATTTATTTCTCACCTTCTGACATACAAACTTCATATGAATTTGTCTAGAGGTAGTTGCTATTTTCTGCTTACCAAGTCCAATCAGTATAATACCATCAAAGAAAAGGATCCATGTTAAGTCTTCTGGAAGGGAAAAATGATCAAAGTCTCTACAGACTAAATTATTACAAAGTGCTGTAGAGTTTATATCCCCTTGGGGGGTTGGTCTTGCCACCTTAAAAAACAAGTAAACAAGCAACAACAACAACCAAAAATAAATAAATAACAGCGTCTTGTGGTATTTACCAAGAGATAAAAAGAAAAGAAAAGCATTTGCAAGATGAATAGTTGTATGTCAGTAACTGGGGACATGTTTTCCAGACAACAAATTCCACATCTGGAACAGAAGCTGCCCTTAGAGTCACCTGAGTAAATTCACAATAATTCACTGTCATTCTTCAGGATCAATTTCTTTTCTGCACAGGCCAAATAGGCAAGTTAAATAGGTAAGTTGAAAATATTGTGGGAATAACCACCTCTGCATCTTTCAAGTCCTTAATGCACTAGTTTCTATAATCCATTCAGGAATGTGGTATTGCTTTTCATTTACTGTTTCTTTTCTTTTCTTTTTTTTTTTTTTTTTTCAGGCAGAGATAATTCTAGGAGGTCCCACACAGCATTTCCCACCATAGTAGCCCTATCTACACGTCTGGGAATGAAAGTGGTGCTTCTGCCAGTTGCTGACTATGTTTATTTCAATTATGCATTCTGAAACTGGGAAAATCATCACGTGATGGGTTTGGGGACCTAATCTAAAACTCCATTAATCACCTGACTTTCATAAGCCTTTATTCTGAGTACTGAATCACAGTAATGTCTCCAGGAATTAGTTATCAGTTCAGAACTAGTGTTCGGTAATCAATGAAAAGTCTGATTATTTCCTTTTCCCCAATGCACAGTGGCCCCACTCAATGGCTGTGAGTTAATTTGGAGAGGCTGGGAGAGATTACCACGCTAAATTTGTTTCGAGGACTCAAATCAGTCCTTTGTTCACTAGACCTAGAATTCTGATTAGGCAAACTAGTGAAGAATTCAGTATAGTATCTATATATTTTCTAGGAACAGTATCATCAAACAACCATTGCTACAGGTCTCTCTATAGGTCAAACGATCCTGATTACTCCTTTGGCTCTGATGTCCATCATGGTAACAGCACCCACTACATCTTTGGTGATTAAGTGCCACCATTTGATGCTAACACCCTGGGATTCTATTATTCCCATTACAATTGGGGATTTTATCTCAGTGGGAACCCAGCAATTCTCACTGTAACTTCCCACTTACAAAGGAGATTAGAGACAGAATGCTTCAAAAAATTTGGGAGCTTCTCTCATAAATTTAATACTGACTGCTTTGGTGAAAAGTATGTCCTGGGGACCCCTCCAAAGAGAAGCAAGCCTTAATTGATACATCCACTGTAACATTTCATTTCCCTCAGCCTTTGGTTACATTATTTTATAGAATACAAAGGCAATTTTAATTTTGTAATTTAGAGTTGACCATTTTCTTTGTGTAACTAGAAAGAGATACCTGTGGCTGAGGCTGGGTAATTTATAAAGAAAATAGACTTATTTGGCACAAAGTTCTGTGGGCTGTACAAGAAGCATAGTGTCACCATCTGTTTTGGGTGAGGGTTTCTGGTAGCTTCCCCTCCTGGTGGAAGGTGAAGGGGTGGTGGCATCACAGGACCATATGGTGATAAAGGAAGGAAAAGAGAGAGGAGGGAGGTGGCAAGCTATTTTCAACAACCGGCTCTCGTGGGGGTGGGGACACTTGAGCATGAGTTAATAGAGCAAGAATTCACTAACTACCTCAAGGATGGCACCAAGCCATTCTTGAGGAATTCGCCCCCATGACTTAAATTCCTCACTTTAGGTCCCACCTCCAACTTTGGAAATCAAATTTTAACATCAGATATGGAAGGGATCAAATGTCCAAACAATATCACTCACCTTGTCCCCATGCAACAGACAACAACCCAAATGGTTAGAGCCCTTCTAATTCTCCAACTTACAAAATTTATTAATATGGGGTCCATTATTAGGAACCCATATTAATAAATTTAGGTTGAATCTACTTTAAATTCCTTCCACTTTAATCCCCCATTCTTAAAATCTATTTCTAGATATATTCTCCAGATTCTGTCTGTATAATTTGGCAAAATCATGTAATCCTGTTAGTGTGTAGTATATCTCGTTCTTTGGAGACTGCCTAGACTTGAGTGTAGTTATAGGTCTCAAAGCAAAGAGGTGTGATGGAGTGTGACATGGTTTTGCTCTGTGTCCGCATCCAAATCTCATATAAAATTGGAATCCCCATGTGTCTAGGGAGCGAACTGATGGGAGGTGACTGGATCATGGGGTGGATTCCCCTCCCCTGCACTATCTTCTTATAGTGAGTGAATTCTCATGAGATCTGATGGTTTCTAAGTGTGGCAGTTTCCCCTTTGCTCTCTCTCTCCTGTCACCGTGTAAAACGTGGCTTGTTTTTCCTTTGTCTTCCACCATGATTGTAAATTTCCTGAGGCCTCCCCAGCCATGCAGAACTGTAAGTCAACTAAACCTTTTTTCTTTATAAGTCACCCAGTGTCAGGTAGTTCTTTATAGCAGTTTGAAAACAGACTAATACAGGGTGGGTGCTGAGGAGAATCAGCAGTGCCTTCTAAGGCAACTACCTCAGAAAAGGCCATTAGAGATTTATCAGGCAATCAAGGACTAACTTCCCCTGGCAAGGGTGGAGGGGTTGCATCTGTAGGCAAAAAAGACTTATCAGAATATGAAGGTGCAATAACCCAGACTCATTAGGACCTGCCCTTATGTTTCAATTTCAATTTGTGATATCCTATCCTTCTCAATCAATACACTCGCTTTAACAGAAGACACCCTGCCATGTTGAAAATAGAAATTATATTGTAGTTTAGCCACTAGAGAATTAAATTCCAGGTTTAGTTTTCAGAAATCTTAGCCTTCTAGTTATAGGATATGAGTTTCTGTCAGGGCCGAAATAGCTTCTATGTTATATATGTGGGGGTTGAGCTGGGAATTTTAGTCCCTGATCTCCTTGTTTTCTTTTTCAACTTTGTCCAGCTCAATTAGGAACAACCAGTCTGGCTGGATGTGATGACTCATGCCTGTAATCCCAACATTTTGGGAGGCTGAGGCAGGCAGATCACTTAAGCCCAGGAGTTCAAGACCAAGACCAGCCTGGGCAACATGGTAAAAAACTCTGTCTCAACAAAAATGTAAACAATTATCCAGGCATGGTGTTGCATGCATATAGTCCCAGCTAACTAGGTGGCTGAGGTCGGAGGATCACTTGAGCCTGGGAGGTGGAGGCTGCAGTGTGTTGTGATTGCACCACTGCACTCCACCCTTCCAGCCTGGGTGACAGAGTGAGACGTTGTCAAAAAAAAAAAAAAAGCAGTCAGTTATACTCACTAGTTTCACTGGTTTGACAAAAATTTTCTTAAGGCACCAAATATGTGGCCACCCATCACCTCATAAGTATTTGGCTAAATGTAGCCAATGGATACTTTTAAGAATATTTTGGGTATCGCTATTGCCACAAAACACCATACAAACTTTCTCTTTCACATTAAAATCAGGATCATTAGCGCTTTCAAATCTAATCAGAAAAACCAGTTCTCACAAAGCGCCAATTCAAACCTCATCCTTAACATTTTCTTCATTTAGGACAACCCTCAGCCGGGTGCAGTGACTCACGCCTTTAATCCCAGCACTTTGGGAGGCCGAGGTTTTCAGATCACGAGGTCAGGAGATTGAGACCATCCTGGCCCACATGGTGAAATCCTGTCTCTACTAAAAATACAAAAAAAAAAAAAAAAAAAAAAAGAAAAATTAGCCGACGTGGTGGCAGGCGCCTGTTATCCCAGCTCTCTGGAGGCTGAGGCAGGAGAATCACTTGAACCCAGAAGGCAGAGGTTGCAGTGAGCAGAGACTGTGTCACTGCACTCCAGCCTGGCGACAGAGCGAGACTCCCTCTCAAAAAACAAAAAAACGCACACACACACACACACACAAAACTACTTTCAATACCAAAGTCTGTGTCTGTCAAGGTTCTCTAGGTCTATCAAGAGAAGTATACTAAGGTATTTATTGCAAGAAATGATTACATAATTGTGGGATCTGGGTAGGTGAGTCTAAAATCAATAGGTCATGAGGAAGAGGTTGTTTGATCTTCTGGAAATAGGTCGAAGCTGTTGCCCATAGGCAGAATTTCCTCTTCACTAGGGAAGTCCCAACTCTCCTTTTAAGACCTTTTCACCAATTGAATCGGGTTCATCCAGATTATCTAGGATAGTATTTCTTAAATAAACGGATTATGATTATCTGATTATGGAATGTAATCACATGTACAAAATATACCTTCACAGCAACACCTAAATTAGTATTTGATTGAATAACTGAGAATTTTAGCCTAGACAAGTTGATGCATCAAAATGACTATTACATTAACCAAGAGGAATTGCATGTAATTTGTATTCAGAGGTAATTTTCTTCAGAAAATAAATAATACATATTCTCTGCTGAGAAGTTCAGGTTGTATCCTGTGAAAGATGAAGGGATGACAAAAAAAACTTTAGGCAAGAAAATTGCCAAGATTTGAGCTCATTTTGTAATGATAACTCTGAGCCCTTTGTAGTTAATGCCAAGAGGCTTCTCTAATAAAAAGCCTAAAATATAAACGTTAGAACCATCGGAATAGAAGTTGTAGGAGGTGTAAACCATGGGAATGGGTAATAATCACTCATGAATCACATTTTAATTAAGATTATATTTAAAATCATTTCTTGAGTTCTTAGAATGTGTTTAAAACTATGTTAGGATTTAAAAATGCTAACTTGATAAAAATCCTGTTCTTGACTATAGAAGCTGACAGTGCAGTGGCACTAAACTTGGAAAGAGGAAACTGTGAATATAAAAAACTGAATATAAAGTGATTGAGATATGCACGGAGTAATGCAAGTGCAGCAGAGGGGTGTTGGTGTGCAGGGGACAAGGCAAGTTCCAGAAGCAAGACTAATACATTGAATAAGATAAGAGGGCCTGGGGCAGGAACACTCTTTTTAGGAAAATAGACAAAGTCAAAGAAACTGAAATTCAATATTTAGTTTGAATGCCCAGGGGAACTGAGAAAAACCTAGTAGGGAATAACGTTACAGAAACTAAGAAAGGCCATTTTGAAGAATAAATTAATGGACCACAGTTTTAATAGTGCAGCAAGGTCAAGTAAGACAAGAACTGAAAGGAATTTATTATATTTTAAAAATAAGAGGAAATGGCCAGGTATGGTGGCTTATGCCTGTAATCCTAGTATCTTGGGAGGCTAAGGAAGGTGGATCACAAGGTTAGGAGTTCGAAACCAGCCTGGCCAATATGGTGAAATTCCATCTCTACTAAAAATACAAAAATTAGCTGGGTATGGTGTACGTGACTATAATAACAGCTACTCAAGAGGGCAAAGCAGGAGAATTGCTGGAACCCAGGAGGCAGAGGTTGCAGTGATCCAAGATTGCACCACTGCACTCCAGCCTGGGCAACAGAGTGAGACTCCATCTCAAAAAATGAATGAATGAATGAATACATAAATCAATATATAAATAAATAAATGGTAATTTTTTAAGTGTGAAAACAGTTTTATTAGAAACATAAAGGGTAGAAGTTCTACTATAGTAGGTTGAGGAGTTAATGGGAGATCAGAAAAATGACTAATATTTGCAGACTCTAGAAACTTGGGTTTAAAACAAATTTATATTAGATGGTTAGAGGAGAATGGAGATAAGGGTTGTTTTTTTTTGTTTATGGATGGTAATAGAGCACACTTTCGGCTGGGGAAAATTAATGTAGTGGTTTGGAAGACATTAACAGAGCAATAAATGATCTGTTTTCCAGAACATAAGCGCCAAAAGGAAAAAGACTTTCTATTTGTTTGGTTTGATGTTGTGTCACATGCATAGTAGTTATTCAAAAATACTTGCAGAATGGATTAAACAAATCCTTAAAAGTAAGAGGTCTTCTAAGCTCAAAAGTGACTAATGGGAGAGAATTTTCATAATCACATAAGACAAGCATGATCATCCATATAAGAGAATGTACAAAAAATAATATTTGTAGTATTTATCCATTTGCTATATTCTGACCCACTTCTAATTTAATTTGACCCTATACAATTATTTTATTTAAATATCATTTTCCCACAATCACAAAACCTAAAACAGGTTCAGAGAATTTAACAAACTGGGGAATCCAGAAATTTTTATCAAGGTTGCTCTGATTTTATAATCTTTGTACTAGATGATACATATAATCTATCTGGTATACTCTCTAATATTTTTTCTTTATTCTTTTAGGTGAAAAACATAAAATATATAATTGTTATCAAAGTAAAATCAAATCATAATTGTGTCCACATCTTCTCTGGTTTTAAAGATATAACATATAATCACTCAGGTATATATATTAAATAATATTGAGTATCATGCTTCAGATGTTGATTCATCTGTCACCTCCTCAAAGGAGCTTTCTCTGTTTTTCACACTAGGGTAGGTAATTCTCTTACATCTTCCATAGCACAATTTTGTAAAAGAATTGTCTTAGATGAGAAACTAAGCTTCTCTGCCCTTGTGTCTTAAATCCAGTTTCCTTGAAAATTAAGCCAAGACAAGGCTTAAGTGTAATTGATTTCTTCAGTAGGGCATTTGCAGAACATAGACAGTGATGGAGGCAGAGACTGAGGTGGGGAAAGATGGAAGTCAAATGCACTTGCTAGGGCTTCATTACAATTTGTGGAGAGTTTTAGCTAGTTGCTGCACAAGAGTGCTCTGTCTACCATGTAGCTGTCTTCCAAGAGGCTATACAAAAATACTGTGTCTCCAAATTGTCCACTGTAGGAAATAGAAAAAAAAATCTGGTATTTCCCTTCCTGATCCTGTTGGTAGAGTTTCTCCAGGAGGAGTTCACCACCACCCCAACCATGCCAAAACATACCAGAGAGCATTACCTGGTCACTTCTGCAGCTTGTGGAGAAGCCAGATTTCATGTACTAAGTGCGCAGGTATTTCAAGTATTTAAACCAAAGTCCACACTCAGTTCTTTATGGCCTCAGATGATGTAATTAAGTGGACTTGCACAGTGACCTTCATTGCTTATTCAGTGAAGAGACAGACAGAGAGAGAGAGAGAGAGCTCACAGGAGATAAGTGAGGTCCAGTGAAACCAAGGAAAGGAAGAACATATGCAGAAAACAATTTGCATCACTTGTTTCAAAAGCAGCTCTACTGTGTATTTCTCTGGGCAGAGAAAATAGGAGGGAGGGGGCGGATGAACAGACATATTCTTTTTTCTGCAAAAGGAAGTATGCTACCAGCTTCCAGAAAACAAAAGCAATTAGCAGATGCAATTACTATGTGAGGTATTATTTATAAATTTAGTGATAACTTTTCATGCTTCCTCATTAAAAAATAAGAAATGGATCTGAGGGGATGTAAAGATTATAAAGAAAAACCTTTATTCTAAAATAATTTTCCTTCACAGAAACATTATTCTAAATTATTAGAATACTATAAGGAGAGAACAAATTAAAATTTTCTCTTTTGATGATGAGCTCAGTTCTAACCTATCTTCTTCAATGTTCTCTGGACAAAAACCTTAGAAAGCAGTGCAGCCGAGTCATAATTCATGAGAGAATATTAGTTATGCATTTGCCCTCAAGCATATTTATCTCGAAGGTAAGAATCCTGAGACTATAGGAACATTTTGTCCTGTTAATGAAATGAAAGAATCAGGATAATAAGAAATGAATATCATATCTTTACTTTTAATTGCACTAAATAAGTCTTTCTAAAGTTTTTGCTCTTGTTCTATATAAACAAACCTTAAAACAATGCATTTTCATGCTTCTAGCTAACTTAAGAATTACCTGCACAAGATGGCTCTCCACACTTTTCTCATGTAGCAGACTCTGTGCTTTCTGATTTGAGGGAAGAGTTATGGGAAACAGAGACATGACAGCTGTCAGGTCCTTTGTCCAAATTTAATCAGGAATCAGCCAGAGAGGAATGTCCTAATCCATCAACACCTGCTTGGGATAAGCAGTAAACCCACTAGAGACAGAGCCAAATATAGTGATTTAATTAATTGAAAGGTGTTGGCAATTCATCAACATGTGGTGCTTCTGAGCAATTTCCAGTACCAACTAATGTAGAGCAGAATTTGTGCATAAGTGTCCCAAAGCTTTTTAATTTGTTATAATTTTTAAAATACCAGTTAATTTGAAAATATTTCAAAATACCAAGAAAAGATACAAAAGAATGTCACCTTGACTTTTTTTGTTTTAAATTGATATTTGCTATTTTTTATAAACTTTTAGATGGTAAAATTTTATAAATATTCATAATCTAATGCAGAGTTATACTTCTGTATGAGTGACATTTTTACACAGCTAACCATGGTGCTGATTAAATTGATGTGTGGGTGTTCTAAGACAAGGCTATATTTGTCACTCTTGTTCTGAAATGCATATGTAATAGCCTAAAGACAATTATTTCACAATTAAATTACAAATCAAAGTCATCCTTTAGTCTTCTTTATTTTTTCTTGTATAGTAATTTGGCCTGAGTCATGTTAGATCAATCCACAATATTTCTCGCATCTCTTCCCTTGTTTCTGTACCCAGCAGCTATTCAAATCATTATTTAATGATTTCTTTCTCACACAAATCAACATATTAATCTCCCTCCTTTTCCCTGACCCTTGATCATTCTACACTCAGTCTAGCCAGTCTAGATTTTGTTATTTGGTTACTTTTTTCCAAATCTGTCTTCCCTAGTTTCAATAGACTAAAAATGCGTACCTTAATTCCACATCTTTTTTTTTTTTTTTTTTTTTTTTTTTTTTGAGGAGGAGTTTTGCTCTCGTTGCCCAGGCTGGAGTGCAACAACCTGATTTTGGCTCACCGCAACATCCACCTCCCGGGTTCAAGCAATTCTCTTGACTCAGCCTCCTGAGTAGCTGGGATTACAGGCATGTGCCACCATGCCTAGCTACTTTTGTATTTTTTAGTAGAGACTGGGTTTCTCCATATTGGTCAGGCTGGTCTTGAACTCCCGACCTCAGGTGATTTGCCCGCCTTGGCCTCCCAAAGTGCTAGGATTACAGGTGTGAGCCACTGCACTGGGCCTCCAATTTCATATTTTTTTTAAAGACTATTCATATTTAAAAATTAATTTAAAATACTTTCTTCTGCAAAAATGCTTTTCTTTTTTTTTTTTTTTTTTTTTTTTTTTGAGACGGAGTCTCCCTCTGTTGCCCAGGCTGGAGGGCAGTGGCGCACCTTGGCTCACTGCACCTCCGCCTCCCGGGTTCAAGTGTTTCTCCTGCCTCAGTCTCCCAAGTAGCTAGGACTACAGGCGGGCACCACCATGCCCCAAAAATGCTTTCTTAATCCAATCAAACAGAATTGGCTGTCTTTGTTTTTTTTTTTTTTTTTGAATTCTACATGGCAATATGGTCTTCCCTATGGTTTGTAGTTTCCATTTTTGTTTGTTTCATATATTTGTGTTTTCTATTGAAGGGGTGTGTGGGGATTTTAAATATATGTGCTTAATTGCATGACTTTCCATTACAAAGTCCTTTAAGACAAAAATTGTTTTGCTCTTTTAGCCTTTTGTTCTTATTTTTTTTTCTTTTTTGCTATTCAGCTTTAATTTTCTACAACCTAGCACTATCTATTGAACTATTTTATTAAATTATAAAACTCTTTAGGGCATATGCTTGCAAATTCAATTTAATTAAATTGACACAGTCTTTAAAATCCCTAAATATTGATCTCCAGGTTTGAAAACTATCTTTCTCTAAATAATATTTATGCCAGAATTTTGGGCAGCCAATTCATAGTCATGCTATCTTCAAATATCCTCACCTCATCAGCAAAATCTTTTGGTCTTCCAAATTTAGCTACTTATTTAAAAACTACATAATGTCTTTTTATCTTTTTTTCCCTTTTTCTACGTAAGTTTACATAATGTCTTTTTTCTTTTTTCTAATAGATTTTTATCTATTTAAAAGCTCTGATTTTGGCCAGGTGTGGTGGTTCATGCCTGCTATCCCAGCACTTTGGGAGGCCAAGGTGGGCAGATGATGAGGTCAGGAGTTCGAAGTCAGCCTGACCAACATGGTGAAACCCTGTCTCTACTAAAAATACAAAAATTAGCTGGGCTTGGTGGCACATGCCTGTAATCCCAGCTACTCAGGAGGCTAAGGCAGGACTCCTTTATTTCTTTGAAGAATAGACTTCCGTCCTTGTCAAATTCAGTTATTATTTACCTCATTTTCTTATCTCTGCCTTCCCTACCATCTCTTCCAGTGGCTTGCTTTCTTGAATATTCTCTGCTTTTCCTTCCCTATTGTCAGACTTTCCACACTCATTAACTCATTCCTGTAAATGTAAAAATACACTTATTTTTTTCAAATAAATTATTATTTTTAGAAAAATTTAAGATTTAAGAAAAACTGAGAAGATAGTACAGAGGGTCCCATACACCTGGCACTCAGTGTCTTTTGTTTTTAACATAGCTGGTTAGTATGGCAGGTGTGTTACTGTTAATAAACCAATGTTGGTAAATTAGTATTAATAAAAGTTTATATTTTGTTCCAATTTTCTTAATTTGTACGTAAAACACCTTTTCAGTTCCAAGATCCTACTCAGGATATCATGTTACATTTCAGCATGAGGTCTCCTTAGGCGTCACTTGTCTGTGACATTTTCTCAGACTTTTATTATTTTGATGATGCTGACCAAGAAACAATGGTAAATTAGTTTATAAACTGCAGCTAGATTATAATTTGTCTTTTTTCTCATTATTAAACCAGAGTTATAGATTATAGGGAGAAAGACAACAAAAATAAAGTGCCATATCCATTATAGAATATCAAGGGTGTACACTGTCAACATGAATTATAACTGTTGATGTTGACCTGATACCTAGCTGAAGTAATAGTTGTCAGCTTTCTCCTCTGAAAAGTTACTTGCCCTCTTTCTCTACCTTTTCTGTGAGTCCAACATCTATGTGAATATTTGTTATTATTCTGTACATATTTTTCTCCTCCCCGAAGAGCTCCCCCATTTACTTATTCAATCATTTATTTATATCAGGATGGACCGATAGATATTTATTCTATACTTTGATTTCTAATCTGATACTACTTTATTTATTTTGATATTCAAATTTTCCATCATTGCTTATCAGGAGGTCATTCAGGTCCTAACTCCCTTTGCTGTCCGTAACCCATCAATGTGCTGTAGTCGTTACCTCCTTCTGCCTTTTCGTTCTTTACCTCCTCTCCCTCCTCCTTCTACTTCCTCTCTCTCTCAGCATTTTCTTACTTTGGCCACAAGATCTTCCATGCTCATCTTGTGTATTTCCCACCCTAATTATAGAATCAGTCATTTCTCTAAGAAGCTTTGCTTCTGTTTATTGGAGAATGGTATGATAAACCAAGATACGGGCACTGGGTGCACTAGTTACTAGTGAGGTGTCATTGATTCTGAAATATCTCAGCTGACAGAGAATGAACATATACGTGTCTAGGCTAACCACATATCTATAAACATATCTGTGGGCATCTATGTACATCTCTGTTAAGCTAAGTAGGAGTTCATATGATGTCTTTAACTCTATCCCATGACCACAAGGGCAATTCTGGACTCCTCTTCCTTATCTGTAAATTCCCACTACAACTGGCTGGCTCCCGACATTCATGATATATTTACTAAATTGTTCAATTCCAGTATACATGTATTGCAGTATCAGAATTTGTAATCCAGATCCTTGCAGGAAATACCTTTTATTAACTAGAGTACAGTGACTATGAACAGTTTTATTTTTTACCTTTACTTTTATAGATCCATCACATTTTTACTCATTTTGGTGAGCATCCTTTCCTCCCTAAGCCCCTTTAGTGAAGTTGCTTCATACATTCCTAATTAGGTTAAATTCTTTTGTCATATTGTGGATTTCATCCTGGAATTCCACTCTCCTACAAAATGACCCCATACAATTTACATATTTGAAGGTTCACTCTTCTATGCCTTTGGAGAAATGTACAGTGTCATGCATCCACAATTAAAGTATCATGCAGAATAGTTTTATATCTCCCCCCAAATCCCTATTCTTTATATATGAAACCCTCCGTTTTCCTCACACAGCACTGCAAAACACTAATCTTTTGCTGTCTGCATGGTCTGCTATTTTCTTTCTATCTTTTTTACTTTTTTTCTTGGTTTTTTTTGAGACGGAGTCTCGCTCTGTCACCCAGGCTGTAGTGCAGTGGTGCGGTCTCGATTCACTGCAGCCTCCACCTCAAATGATTCTCCTGCCTTAGCCTCCAGAATAGTTGGGATTACAGGCACCCACCGGGCTAATTTTTGTATTTTTAGTAGAGACGGGGTTTCACCATGTTGGCCAGGATGATCTTGATCTCCTGACCTGTGATCCCCCCGCCTTGGCCTCCCAAAGTGCTGGGATTAAAGGCTGGAGCCACTGCACCCGGCCGGTTTTCCGTTTTCATAATATCTTTTTTTTTTTTTTTTTTTGGAGATGGAGTCTCGTTCTGTTGCCCAGGCTGGAGTGCAGTGGCACTATCTCGGCTCACTGCAAGCTCCGCCCTCCAGGTTCACACCATTCTCCTGCCTCAGCCTCCCGAGTAGCTGGGACTACAGGTGCCCGCCACCACGCCCGGCTAACTTTTTTGTATTTTTAGTAGAGACGGGGTTTCACCGTGTTAGCCAGGATGGTCTCGATCTCCTGACCTAGTGATCTGCTGGCCTCAGCCTCCCAAAGTGCTGGGATTACAGGCGTGAGCCACTGCACCCAGCCTAATGTCTTTTATTAGAACCATACATCATAGAGCATTTCAGACTACCTTCTTCACTAAGCAATGTTTAAGATTCATCTATGTCTTTCTGTGGCTTTATAACTCTAGTTTTTATGGTTGAACTACATTCCCTGGTATGGATGTACCATAGTTTGTTTATCCATACACATATTGAAGGACATCTTGGCTGTTTTTCATTTGGGACAATTATTAATAAACTTTTCCTAAACACTGCCCAGGTTTCTCTGTGAACCTAAGTTTTCCAAACAGTTTGATAAATACCTACAAGTGCAATTGCTTGTTCTAAATAAGATTATATTTTGCTTTGTAAGACATTGGCTAACTGTCTTCCAAGTGGTTGTGTGATTTTGTATTCTCAACAGCAAGAAATGAGAATTTATATTGTTCTTCAGTAATTAGCATTGGCAGTTTTTTGAAACTTATTTATTCTAATAGGTTGTAATGGTATCTAATTGCGGTTTAACTTTAAATTGCCTAATGGCAGATGATGTTAAACATCTTTTTATATTTTTATTTGCCATTTGTATAAGTTATTTGATAATATCTAGAGATATTTTGTCTACTTTATTGAGTTATTTGTTTCCTAATTATTAAGTATAGGAGTTTTCTGTCTATTTTGGTTACAGACTGTTTATCAGTTATTTGATTTGTAAAGAGTTTCTCTCAGGCCGAGGCTTGTGTTTCCAACTCTAAACATTCCTTTTGCGAAGTAGAAGTTTTTACTTTTATTAAAATTCAACTTACCAATTTTTCTTTTCTGGGTATTTTTGCTATTGTGTCTAAAAATTCATCACTAAATCCAAGCTCACTTAGATTGAGGGAGGAGACCACCCCTCATATTGTCATAGGCCCAATTTCTGCCTCCAAAGAAAGAAGAAGTAAAAACTAAAAGGCAGAAATGGAATCCACAGGCAGATAGCCCGGCACTGCACCCTGGGCCTGGTAGTTAAAAATCAACCCCTGACCTAACTGCTTGTGTTATCTATAGATTTTAGACATTGTATGGAAAAGCGTTGTGAAAATCCCTGTCCTGTTCCGTTCCCATCTAATTACCAGTCCATGCAGCCCCCAGTCATTACCCCCTGCTTGCTCAATTGATCACGACCCTTTCAAGTGGACCCCCTTAGAGTTGTAAGCCTTAAAAGGGACAAGAATTGCTCACTCAGGGAGCATGGTTTTTGGAGACGTGAGTCTGCCGATACTCCCAGGTGAATAAAGCCCTTTCCTTCTACAACTTGGTGTCTCAGGGGTTCTTGTCTGTGGCTCGTCCTGCTACATTTTGCTCCTATGTTTTCTTCTAGAAGCTTTAAGGTGTCATGTGTTACCTTCAGATCTAAGATCCATTTTAAGTTAATTTTTTATCATATGATTGCCTGTGTATAGGAAAATAATTTACATTAGTATATCAACCTTGTATCCTGCTACCTTGATTTATTAGTTCCAAATGTTTTATTTTCCATTTTTACTTATTATATTGACTATCACATTGTCTTTGAACAAAGACAGCTTTATTGCTTCCTTTACAATCTGTCTACTATTTATTTCCTTTTCTTATTATATTGTACAAGTTCAGTTGTCTAGCACAACACTGAATAGAAAGGGTGAAATAAAACACCCTTGCCTTTTTCTCAGTCCTAGATGAAAAGCATTTCTACTATTAAGTATAATACTAGCTGTAGGTTCTTTCTAAAGTTGAGGAAGCTACCCGGTATTGCTGGTTTATGAGGGCTTTTATCATGAATGGGTACTAGGTTATGTAAAAGGCTCTTTCTGCATCCATTGATATGACAATATTTTTATTCTTCTTAGGCTCTTGATATGGTGAATTATATTAACAGATTTTTGAATAAGGAATCTGTCTTACATACCTGGGACAAATCCCACTTGATTGTGGTGCATAATTCTTTTTATACATTTTTTAAATTCAATTTGCTAACATTTTGTTGAGCAACTGTGGATCTGTATTCCTGAGAATTATCAGTCTGAAATTTTCTTCGCTTACAATGTCTTTATCTGATTTTGGTAGTCGAATAATTGTGACCTCTAAAATGACTTGGAAAATATGACTTATTCTTCTATAATCTAGAATAAATTGTTAGAAAATGTAACTTTTTTCTTAAATTGTTCATAGAATTCACCAGTGAAGCCATTCGAACCTGGTGCTTTTATTATTTTTTGAAATGTTATTAGTTGTAGGTTAAATATCTTGAGTGAACATATTTATTCAGATTATCTATTTCTCCTTGTGGGAGTTTTGGGAGTTTGTGCTTTTCAAATAATTGGTATATTTAATATATAACATTTATGAGCATAGAATTATTCATAGTACTCATTTATTATACTTTTAATGTCATTAGTGAGGTGTACATTGAAGGAGTCTGTCTCATTTGTGATATTGGTAATTTGTAGCTGCTCTCTCTCTCTTTAATCCTTTGTCAGACTGGTTAAAGGTTTATCAAATTTGTCTACCTTTTCATAGAACTTGCCTTTCGTTGTGTTAATTTTTTGTCCTTGTTTTTAATTTATTGTTCTCTGCTCTAATTTGTATCATTTTTTTCTTTCTGTTTGCTATAAGCTTAAATTGTTATGTTTTCACTAGCGTTTTGAAAGTGAAATAAATTGCTACATTATTGAGTTAAGAAATTTTTTTCTAATATAGGCATTTAATGAAATGGATTTCTCTCTAGGCACTGTTTTCTCTGCATCCCACAAAGTTCGATAAGTTAGATTTTTATTCTTACTTATTTCCAACTTTAAAATATTTCTTGTGAGAATTTTTCCTGGACTTCTGCATTACTTAGAAGTATGATGCTTAGTCTCCAGTTATTTGTGGATTTTCCTGCTGTATTTATATTACTGATTCCTGGTTTAATTCATTATGGTCTGTGTACATTGTATAATTTTATAGTTTTAAATTTGTTAAGGTGTGCTTTATGGCCCAGAATGTGATCTATCTTGGTGAATGTTTTATGTTAGCTTGAGAAGAATATGTATTCTGTTGTTGTTCCATGAAGTATTCTATAAATGCCAATACAATTACGTTAATTGATAGTCAATACTCATTTTCTGCCCACTTGTTCTATTAATTACTGAAAAAGAGATGTTGAAATCTCTAACTATACAGGTCAATTAGTCCATTTTTTTCTTGCACTTTTTTTTTCAAATTATGTCCATCACTTCTATCAGTTGATGCCCTGTTGTTAGATGCATATATTGTAGATTGCTAGGTCTTCTTGGAAAATTGATCACATTATGATTATGTCACTATTTCTTTATTCCTGATGACTGTTCTTGATCTGAGGTCCACTTTGTCTGAAATTAATGGAGCAACTACTGCTTTTTAAATTAGTCATCATATTATGATATCTTTCTATATCCCTTTTCTCCTTTCCTAAAAAAATCCTTATAGTTAAAGTGGGTTTTACAGACAACATACAATTAAGTCTAAATTTCATCCACTCTGGGAAACTTTCTAATTAGTTTCTTTAACTTATTTACACTTAATGTACTTAAATAAATATGAGATACATAGCTAGGTATGTATACAGAAATAGAGATAGATATGAATAGATAGATAGATAGATACATCAACCATATTTGTAAGGTTACATATAATTCTGTTTTTCTTCTCTCTTAGCATATTAAGTATATTGCTTTATAAAGATAATTTCAGGAATTTCAATATTTTAAACTATTCTGTATTCCTTTAAATAACACTCTACTGCTTTACTTATAGTATATATAACACAATATTACATCTATGTAACCGAGTATGTCCATTTTCTATTTCCCATCCTTTGTGACATTGCTGTCATCCACTTACTGTGCTATAATCATCCAGAATATCATTGTTATTATTATTAGTTTAAATATTTATCTTTTAGTCAGTTAACAATAATTTTAAATATTTTTTAAATTTATTCCTCCTCTGATGTTCTTTCTTTACGTAGATACTAGAATTTTACTAATATCAAATCTTTTCTGGCTGAGGAAAATTCTTTAATAGTTCTTGCAGCACAGGTCTTTTGCTGATGAATTCCCCCAATTTCAGTTTTCTGAGAAAGTTTTTATTTCTACTTCACTTTTGAATAATAATTTTAGTAGTTAGAGAATTCTAGGTTGACTTTTAAAAAATGTTTAACATATTAAATATTGTAGTTTTCTTTTTTCTAGCTTGCAAATTTTCTGTCATGAAGCCGGAGATTTCAAATTTCTCTAGTGTCTTTTTGTTTCCACTCTTAACTTCTCTAAGTTTTCCTTTCAAGAGTTCGTGTCTTGAGGCCCTTTCGTCTATAATCCACTATTATTATGCTAGAGCCTTGTTAGTGTCGTGCTAATGTGTGATGAATGGTGAAAGAACATGCCTGTTAAATCTGTCTTTCAATGGGTTTATGCTTCTTGTCTGTAACCTTCACAAGTGCTTCTTCTTGTAACTTTCTCTTCATTCCCACCTCAGATGAGGCAAAAAGTATATATATCTCCTACATACAGATAGCAGCATGGTAAATTTTAGTATAGTACATTAGAACGTATGATTCTAACTTT
The DNA here is from genome assembly GCF_028878055.3 of Symphalangus syndactylus. Classification (NCBI taxonomy): domain Eukaryota; kingdom Metazoa; phylum Chordata; class Mammalia; order Primates; family Hylobatidae; genus Symphalangus; species Symphalangus syndactylus. The sequence continues at coordinate 74,930,469 of NC_072438.2, read as the reverse complement.
TGAAAGTAGAGTGTTACTATCTATAGTAACTACCATCTGCAGTCGGATGGTAGTTGGGGTAGGAGTCACCTTAAAGATTTCTTTAATGTTATGCCTGACTACGAATTATGGTAATAAGCTGGGTCCTCAGTAGAGACCATTGGTTAAATTACATAAATGTGACCTCTACTTATAACCAGGAATTTCTTGTAGTGTGATGACCTGGTTTGAAGGTCAAGGATATCACATTTTCTTACCTAGTCTTAGAAGTCATGGAGCATCCCTTCAACCATATTATGTTTCTAATAATTGGGTGACTAACTCAATCCTATATTTAGTAGGAAGGAAATTAGATTCTAACTCTTAAAAGAAGTATCAAATAATTTGTGTATTTATTTTAAATGCTCCATACATACTTTACACTCCATTTTGTGTATATATTAGCTCAGAACATCTAAATTAACCCAATAATGTCCTCTAGAATCTTCTATTTCCTATCTATTGCACGAGCCTATCAATGTTCCCCAAATTCTTTTATGTTCCCTCATGCTCTGTTGTAACACAAAACGGATCACTGATTAGTCATACACTTAATATGAATAGTTCACATTTGTTTATAGATTTCTTCTCCGTTTGTTAATGACCTTTTTTTGTTTGTGCTTAAATCTAAGGGCAAATACGGATTTCCTGTACTTCTATATTCCCAAAGAATTGCTGATTTAATGTAATTTTATTTTAATACTTCACTTCATTGTCTCTTGGCTGCTTAGCTTTCTTTTCTACTTCAAATTTCAGCTCTGTATTCACCAGGATATCCCTCAAAAGAAAATTGTAAATCAGGGTCACACTACTTGGCACTTAATAGGACACACACACACATACATACACACATTCTCACCTGACTGTTTTGTTTTATATGGTCTTCTTCCTTGACATTGTAATACATATAGACATCATCGTTTTGTAATTATTTTAATACTTATCTATAGTATTTCATATCTGCCATAGTGTTGAATATATATAATGAGATATACTCAAGAAAAATTCCCTGTCATTTATGAATAACAAAAACAAAATGGCACAAATATTCTGTAGGATGGTAATACATGTTTTTATTTTATAAAATTTTGATGACTTTAATGAGAAATAATTTTCATAATATATAATTTACCTAATTAAAATTTTCAACTCAGTGGTTGTTAGTATATTCACAGAATTGAGCAACCATCACCCACAATAAATTTTAGAACAATTTAACAACCTCCAAAGGAAACTCCTTACCCATTAGTTGTTATTCAAAAATTACCCAAACTTCCTAGTCTTGAGCAAACATCAATCTTCCTGTTTCTATAGATTTGCCTATTCTGCATTTTTTTTATTTTGAGGGGGAGTCTCGCTGTGTAGCTTAGCCTGGAGTGTAGTGGCACAATCTTGGCTCACTGCAACCTCCGGTTCAAGCAATTCTTCCACCTCAGCCTCCCGAGTAGCTGAAATTACAGGCGTGCGCTACCAGGCCTGGCCAATTTTTGTATTTTTAGTAGCAACAGGGTTTCACCATGTTGGCCAGGCTGGTCTCAAACTCCTGACCTCAGGTGATCCACCTACCTCGGCCTCCCAAAGTGCTGGGTTTATAGGGTGTGAGCCACCATGCCCGGACTGAATATTTTATGTAAGTAAAATTATACAATAAGTGATCTTTGGAGGTCTGACTTCCTTCATTTAGCATACTGTTTTCAAGATTCATCTCTGTTGCAGCATGTGTCAGCATTTCATTTTCATGTCTTGATAATATTAAATTCCTACTAACTTTTATAAACAATTTAAAGTCTATTTTTGACTGAAATTATTATAGTAACTCAGTCTTCCTTATTGTTGCATGATAAAGCTTGCTCCATCCTTTTACCTTTAACTTAATTGTGTTTTTTTTATTTAAAGTGTTTCCATTAGAAATCAGAGTTGGATCTTGTTTTTATTGCCAAGTGTATCAATCTCTGTCTTTTATAATTATCAAATGACTTTAGCCATTTTCTTTACTTTCTGTGTGTATTTGAATTACTGTCGAGTCACTTGATTTCAACCTGAAGTATATCCTTTACTATTTCTTCTAAAGCCAATCTAATAGCAGCAAAAGCTGTGTGTTTTTTTGTTTTGTTTTGTTTTGTTTTGTTTGAGACAGAGTCTTACTCTGTCACCCAGGCTGGAGTGCAATGGTGTGGTCTCAGCTCACTGTAACCTCTGCCTTCCAGGTTCAAGTGATTCTTCTGCCTCAGCCTCCTGAGTAGCTGGGATTACAGGTGCCGCCACCACACCTCGCTAATTTTTGTATTTTTAGTAGAGATGGGGTTTCACCATATTGGCCAGGCTGGTCTCGAACTGATGACCTTGTGATCTGCCCAGCTCGGCCTCCCAAAGTGCTGGGATTATAGGTGTGAGCCACCATGCCTGCCAAAATCTCTGTTTGTTAAAATTTTTCTAGTGATGTCCTTTTTATTTTTGAAAGATAGTTTTCTGCAGATAAGATACTTGATAGTCTTAGCTTTCTTTGCTATAAATGTATACTCAATGATTTCTAGACTCCATTGTTTTTCCTGCTAAGAAGTTAGGTGTTATTTTATTAGGGTTTCCTTATACCTGAAGAGTGACTTTTCTGTATTGTTTTCGGGACATTGTCTTTAGCTTTCTATATTTTTACTATGCTGTGTCTGGGCGAGACAACCCTTTGGCTTTTCGTACTTAGCATTTTTTTTATCTTCTTTGGTGTATAAATTAATGTTTGCATCATAATTTTGTAAGTTTTGCTCTATAATTCTTCAAATTTTTTTCTGCTTTTTATCTCCCTCTTGTCCTTTGTGCTTCTATGATGTGTATGTTGGTGTATTTCTCTGGAACTCTCTTCACTTATCTTCATTCTTTTCTCCTGTCATCTTTAGATTGTATAACCTACATTGATGGATTTATGCCTTTTGCTTAATCTTTTATTTCATTTCATTTTGTTTTTTGAGACAGAGTCTCGCTCTGTTCCCAGGCTGGAGTGCAGTTGCACTATCTCGGCTCACTGCAACCTCTACCTCCTGGGTTCAAATGATTCTCCTGACTCAGCCTCCCAAGTAGCTGGGACTACAGGTGCACGACACCATGCCCAGCTAATTTTTGTATTTTTAATAGAGACAGGGTTTCACCATGTTGGCCAGGATGGTCTTGATCTCTTGACCTCGTGATCTGCCAGCTGTGGCCTCCCAAAGTGCTGGGATTACAGGCGTGAGCCACTGCACCCGACCAACATTTTATTTTTTTATTGTATGGTCAAATCTGCCAGTTGAGCCCCTCTAGCTAATTGTTAGCTACTATGCTTTATAATTCCAGAATTTCTATTCATTCCTTTTTGTAATTTCAATTTTTCTCATTGATATAATGCATTTGATATGAGATTGTCATCATATCTTTTTTTTTCTTTTAAGCATAGTGTCATTTAGTTCTTTGAAAATTTACAATAGCTATTTTGCTTTTGTCTGCTGAGTTGAGATTGGGGCCCCATTAAGGACAGATTTTGCTTTATTTCATAGGTATACATTGCTCTTTCTTGTTTATCTGCATATCTCATAATTTGTCATTAGAGATTTAATATTTTAGATAACATATTACAGTAATTGCAGATTCTATTACCACTTCCCATCTTGCTCCTCATCTAGGGCTTGTTGTGGTTGCTATTGCCTACTTCATTTGTTTAGTGACTTGGGTGGAAAATTTTAGTTAAGCATATTTCCCAAGCAGGGTGCCCACTCTGATGCCATCTTCAGAGGTCATAGCCTGGACTTGCACACGGCCACTTTGGGATAATGTTGGGGCTCACAGGTCTGCTTTTGAAAGTATACTGTGATATTTCTGTAAATCTACCTACCTCTGTTGGTATCACATGCAGCTATAGTTTTCATTAGTTGTCAACTGGCTTCTCTCTTGTTTTTCACAATGTCCTCAGATGAAATTGTTCCACAGTCTGATCAAAATTTTGGTGCCTCTTTGTGGGTCTTCCGTCATGCTAGTCTTTGAGGTTTGTTCTGACTCAATGAGGAACTGTTATTAGCAATCTCTTTCCCCAGTTCTCAGTTATCTCTGGTAAACCTTTATTTTATATCAAGTTTAGATTGTTACCTTATGGAGTTATCAGTCTATTCTCAATTTTTTTTACTACTATTGTGTTCTAGAGTGTAATTGGGCTTATTTTTCCCCAACTCTGTCCCAAATAACATCAGTTCTTTGGGGTTCCCCCTGTGCAAACACTCTGCTACTTTTCCATATCAAGACACAGATACAGTGACCCACTTCTCTTGGCGTGAGACTTCTCCTTATAAGTGGGATCCTAGTTAAGGTACTAGCTTATAATCTTTAAGGCTTACCTCTCCAAGCCTGTAACCTCAATCCTACTATGATCTACAGGAGATCTGTTTGTGTCTTCATATACTCAGCCGGCCATGCCTAAGATGAAACTTCTACCCTACAGGTGGGGCTAGGTGGAAGAAGAGAGTCCAGGCCTTTTCAGCTGTTCTTGCCTTAATGAGAACTTCTGCCAAATGAAGTGATGGTAAATAAAAAAGGCTGATGGTTTGTTTCTTGGAGGATATCTTTACCTCATGACTCATTGCTGGGAGAACAGGAAGTCCTGTGTTCTCAGACACACTTGCAAAAGTGGAAAATTCTGCATGCTGAGCTTGTGAGCAGGAAGAGTGGGTCATGGCTCAAATGCCATAGATTCACTATTCTTAGCAAGAATTGATCGACTTGCTTGAATAAATGCTCTTTTTATATTTGCTGTATTCCATTAGGGTAATTTCTAGAGATTTATAAACGGCAAGCTTATAAATTTACCATTTTCACTAGTTATGCTGTTTCACTAGAGAATGTGTCTGCAGTGATATATGCCACCATTCTAGAAGTTATAAAGCTCTCATAGAAATGCGTTGAAATAGTTTACTTGTAAGGGCATCTGTTGATTTTCAAACGCAATGTAAGCGTAGATTTTCCACTTTTCTTTTATTTCTGCATCTATACATGGACAGCTGGTACTCTCAATTCCACAAGAGATGGAACAAAGGCTACTCTATGACTCTCTGGATAATGGTACCTATATTCGTGTGTTGACTCTTTCAACTGTCCTCTTTAGTACTTTGTGAAAAGAAAACTGTAATTTTAAAGAATCTTTCATTCCCCTAGGATAAAGGATGTAAATGGCCCCCAGTGAATATAAAGAATAAGTATATGATGATAGTTTAGTTTCTGAAAAATGAAGAAAAGAATACTATTTCAGTGAGTGAGTCCTTTTATCAAAATATCAAATAATTGACTTTCTGGCACTATCTTCATTCTTTCTAGTATCCTCAAGGTAAATCTACAAAAAATGATGTCTATTTAGTTTACTGGATCCTATGTATAAAATGTAATGACTAACTCTTTGTATCTCCAGCAGAGTTAAATCATAGGGTGAAATTTTGTGCTATATAAACCTAGAAGACATAAATCTAGTCACTTTATTGCACAGATTGGTAAACTGAGGTTCACAAAGACTAACTATTTTGCCCATGGTGACACAAATAGTTACTAACTGAAAATATGAGCTCATGAATCCGCGCTGTTTTCTTCCCACTACATCACTCTGCTTTACCAAAAATGTAGAACCACTTCTCTTTCCAAAGAACAAAATAATTCTGTTATTGTTGTCTTTTAGAAAATATATAGGTGACACTTGGTGTAATTTATGGGCTCCAGGTAGTTATCCACCAGTGAGCAAAAAGAACCATATAGCTTCATATGATTACACACAGAGTGATCAATAGCTACTGGTTACTTTTTTTTTTTCACTTTTATTGCCTTGAGTATTACTGAAGAAGTCAAAATGTTATAATTTATTAGAAGCAGAGAAGGAACACTTTATTCTGCACCTCTTGGTAGTTTCTGATGTTATACTATATTACTATGATAGGTGAGTTTGGGGTAAGTTTTAGAAGGAGCAAAATTAAGTGCCCATATGACACTAATATTTTTTTTAGGGAATCCAGAGGTAAGAACTTGCCTATAGCTATATTTTTCTCATAGGTTTATCTGAAAAGGCAGGGAGGCATAGCAGAGACTGTCCTAAAATAAGTAAGTTATATAATTTATTAAATTATTTATTGAAATCTATAATTCAGTAAATTTCCACCCTCTGTTTCCTTCTTTCTTCATTCTTAAAGAGTAAATCCTAATTTCTTATCAAAATTAATCTCTTAAAAATAATCAATTCCACATCACTGTTGCAAACTTAAGTCGTTCTCCTATATGTATTTAGACTTTTATCCTTCTAGTAGCTCAACTTTCAACATATCTTCTACTTTTTTTTCAGATCAATTATGTATTCCTAGCCTACAATGTACTCAGAATAAATTAACCTTACAAATAATTTCCATTATTCTATAATGTACTTATTGAATAATATCCTTTTTGTAATAAGATGAGTACAGTGCATGCAAATATTCCTGGAAGTCAGTAGTGAATGTGAACCACATAAACATATAGCATGAAAGCCAAACTCAAAGTGTCCTTCAGCCAAAGTCCCCTTATATGCACATATAAATTCTTGTGGCCATTCTAGCACCATCTGATACAAGAGAAATGTGATTGTGAGAAAAAGGTGGACAGAAAGAAATAGTAATGTTAGCTAATTGCAGATAAATAGGTTATTTTGCAAAATTTATAAAAAATATATGCTCATGTGAGTACACTATTAATGCTCCCTCATGGGCCCATGTAAGAGAGCGGTCTTGAAGGTTAATCTGTATTAGTTTTCTGATAGAGGTTCTTCTGCTTCTATCCACTCCCAACACTTTGGGAGAAACATCTCTACTCATGTAACTCTTGAGAAACATCTCTACTCATTTGAACTCTTCCTATGAAGGATGAGATTACATTTACTCTAGGACTTTAACTTCTTCAATTATCTCTAATGTTACTGCATTATTCTTTTTATTTATAGGAATTAATCCTATTTATAAAATACAAATATAGTATTGTATCACATTCTTCATTTATTTAGAATGTATCACATTCTTCATTTATTTAGAATGTATCACATTCTTCATTCATTTAGAATGTATCACATTCTTCATTTATTGTATCACATTCTTCATTTATTTGCTTATACTCCCAATGCCTTCTATTGTTATTTAAATAAAGCTGAAGTCCTTATCATCATTTACAAAGCCCTGTCTTATCACTACAACCAAATTCCCTGTCCCTCACATCTGTTATTAAATATCCCAATCACACTACACTTATTTATGGTTCTTGAGAAACCTAGATGTGTTATAATCTCCTGGGTTTTTATCTATTTTTAATCTAATATTCTTGGGAAGATTCCCCAGTTCTTCACAAAGCAATCTTCTAGGTGCAGTTGATACCTATTTCTAAATGTTCTTCTAGACAGTTTCCGATGAGCACCCCAACATCATTAATCTCTCTGCAGTTATTTTAAATAGTATTTGCCACAATTTGAAATTAACTACATTATATGTATAATAGATCTTTATAATTTTTTTTTCTGTGAGAGCAAGGCATTCTCTCTTATTAATCACTATTTCCTCAGTGCCTACACCAGTGGCTAAAATTCTACTGATGTTGGATGAATAAATGAGTAAATAGCTACGGATATTTAAAAGATGGAGAGAAATTATCACCTGAAGAAAATGTGCAGGGTAAGTTGAGAAGACATTGCAAAGAGAAGGAAACAAAAGACTACAAATTGTAAGTAGTTTACATTGTGAAACAGGAGTGTCAAATTTACCATTTTTCCACAATTCACGCGTACTTTGGAGATACTGTGGGTTTGGTTTCAGACTGTCACAATAAGTAAGTCATACAACTTTTTAGATTTTCTAGTGCATATAAAACTATGTTTATACTATATTGTTGTCTATGAAGCATGTGGTAGAATTATATCTTTAAAAACTACGTATCTTAATTTAAAAACAATTAATAGCTTAAAAAATACTATTATATTAGCCTTTAGAACGTTGCAATATTTTTGCTGTTTCAGCAAGGTCTTACCTTGATGTTGATTCCTGGTAAATGATCAGTGTATTTGTTGCTGAAGGCTGTGGTGGCTTTGGCAATTTTTTACCATCAGACAATGAAGTTACTGCACCATTGACACTTCCTTTTACAAGAGGTTGCCCTGTAGTACTTAGTGCTGGTTCATAGTATTTTACCCACAGTAGAACTTCTTTTAAAATTGGAATCAATCCTCTCAAACCCTGCTATTGCTCTATTATAGTGTATGTAACATTATAAATCTTTTGTTATCATTTCAACAATATTCACAGCATCTTCATCAGAAGTAGATTCCATCTCAAGAAGCCTTGACTTGTCTGGAAGAAGCAACTCCTCATCCATTCAAATATTATGATAAGATTGCTGCAATTCAGTCACATCTTCAGACTTCACTTTTAATTTTACTTCTCTTGCTATTTCCACCACCTCTGCAGTTACTTCATCCACTGAGGTCTTGAATCCTTCAAAGTCATCCATGAGGATTCAAATAAATTTCTTCCAAATTCCTGTTAATATTGATACATTAGCCTACTCCTATGAACCTTGAATGTTCTTAATGAATGTAGAATCGTAAACTATTTCCAAGAGGTTTTCAATTTACTTTGCCAAGATCTATTGGATAAATTCTTGTCTATGTTAGAAATAGACTTATGAAATATATTTCTTAATGATAAGACTTGAAACTCTTACCTAGGACCAGGTGGATTCACAGCTAAATTCTATCAGACATTCAAAAAAAATTTGGTCACTGTATGTGCAGATCTTTTATGGGTTTATTATTTTCCTTTAGTTCTATATAAATTTTAAAAAGAATTTTTATATAGCAATTTTGTATACATTTTAAAAACTGTCAGTTCATGTAAGCATATATCACAGAAAAAATGGTATTGATTTAATTGTGCTAAATCTGTATATCAACTTGGAGAAAAGTCATTTATGTAGTATTTCAATCCATTAAAATGAAAATGTATATTTACATCTACATTTATCATTTATTTTGTTTTTGATGTGTGATAAAATTTATAATTTACCTATACACATATATGGCCTTTCATAGATTTTGTTAGATTTATACATAGAGACTTGATATTTTTGAAAAAAATATATAAATGGAGTAACCCTATATGAGGGCCCTATGCAGAGGATATGAATGGCTTAGCTTCAGGGATGCTCTTTCCAATAGCTTTCTGAAAGGTGGACCTGGGAGATTTGCAGAACAATGACTGAAAAAAAATGTTATTTTGTTAAAAATATGCAGTGTCTATATGTTTACTGCTGGTTTATAGAAATGCACTTGATTTTTAATAATGTTGCTAAAATATATGTAATATATAATTTAAAATCTTAACTATTTTAAGCGTATAGTTCAGTTGTGTTAAGTACATCTATACATTGTGAAACCAATCATCAGAATTATTATATTTTCATCTTGCAATACTGAAAGTTTACACCCATTAAACAACAACTCTACTTGATAACCTATTCCCTTAGCACCTAGCAACCACTAATCTACTTTCTGTCTGTATAAATTAGACTGCTTTAGTTATTTCATATAAATGAAATTATTAAATATTTGTATTTTCACAACTGGATTATTTTACTTAATATAATGTCCACCAAGTTTATCTATGTAAACCCTAATCCTAACCCTAGCATAGTATGCAATTTTCTTCTTTTAATTAATTAAATAATTTATTTATTTGTTTGTTTGTTTTGAGATGGAGTCTTGCTCTGTTGCCCAAGCTGGAGTGCAGTGGCACCATCTTGGCTCACTGCAACCTCTGCCTCCCAGGTTCAAGCAATTCTCCTGCCTCAGCCTTCAGAGTAGCTGGGACTACAGGCACCCATGACCATCCACCAGGCTAATTTTTGTATTTTTGTAGAGACAGGGTTTCGCCATGTTCACCAGGCTGGTCTTGAACTCCTGACCTCAGGTGATCTGCCTGCCTTGGCCTCCCAAAGTGCTCGGATTACAGGTGTGCACCACTGCGCCCAGCCAATTTTCTTCTTTTTAAAAGCTGAATAATATTTCATTGTATGTCTATACCACATTTTGTTTATGCTTCTACCTTTCGACTGTTGTGAATAATGCTGCTGTGTCCATGAGTGTACACATATCTCTTTGAGATACTGCCATCAATCCTTTTGGATATATACCCAAAAGTTGAATTACTGAGTTTTGTTAATTTGTACTTGATTTTTCATTTTTAATTTGTATCCAACAAATTGCTGAATTATCCTATAAATTATAATAATTTGATATAGAAAATTCTTTTGAATATTACTGTTATACACTTACATCATTTGAAAGTAAAATATTTTTTATCCCACTTTCCCATTAACATAGTTTCGTTTCATACATTAATAAGCTGGCTAAGACATCTAGTACAATGTTCAATAAAAGTCAGTTTCTAGAATATCTTTTTTGGTTTTCAACATCTGCAAGAAAAAACACTGTTACTACTTTCAAAGTAGTAAGATAGTGTTTTTGTACATATCTCTGCTAGCTTAAGAAAGTTAGCTTCTAATCTTAAATTTGCTAACTTTGCTGTAAAGGGTATTCATTTTTATTAAAAGTTATTTTTCTACATCTAGTATAATAAGTATATGATGTGTTCCTTTAATTTGAAAATATGACAAATTTTAGTAATTTACTTTTGTATTTTAAGCCAAACTTACATTTTTATAAAAACTGAAATTGGAAGTGATACACCTTTGATTCTGTGTACATAAGTCAGATTGGCCACTAATTGCCTTTAACTTCTATTTTCTTTGTTGAAATTATCAAACTTCTGTGCTGCGCTTAATAAAAACAAGTATATGAGTTTTTATTTCTTTCCAATGAGTATCTTCTTCTCCCGCCCCACACTCTGCTCTCTCCCCCTTTTTGTTCGGCTAATATTTCAGTACAATACTGAATAGGAGTAATAAGAGAGGCCGTCTTTGCCTTGTTTGTGATCTTTAGTGAACATTTACAGTTATTCATAGTTAAGCATTATGTTAGCCATTGGTTTTGCATGAATTCCCTTTCTAGTCAAGTATATTCCATTTTAATTATTGTTTAGTCAGATTTTTTCTCATGAAAAGCTATTATTATTTGTAATATGCTAAATTCCTTTTCTGCATCAATCGATATAATCTTTTTTCTTCTTTAGATTTAGCATATGACAAAATACACTGATTGATTTTCAATTATTGAACCAGACTTACATCCTCAGAATAAACTACAATTGGAGGTGGTGTATTATGTATTTTATATATTTTTGCATTATATTTGCTAATATATTGTAAAATTTTGCTTATATGTTCATAAGTTCAATAAAGTAACAGGATATAAAATCAATATTCAAAAATCAGTTTCATTTCTGTACACCAATAACAATATATTCTTCAAACATAACACATATTCAGGAATAAAAGGAAGTAAAATACTTGTACAATGAAAACTATAAAATGTTGATGAAAAAAATTAAGGAAGACACAAAAAATAGAAAGATATTTTGTATTCCTGGATTGGAAGGTTTAATGTTGTTAAAGTGTTCATTCTACCCAAAGCACTTTACATATTCAATGAAATTTTTACTAAAATTCCAATGGCCTTTTCACATAAATAGAAAAAAAATTAAAATTTTATATAGAAGTTCAATAGAACCCAACTAGGGAGAGCAATCTTGAGAAAAAAAAAAAAAACTCATCACACTTCCTGATTTCAAATTATATTACACAGTTATAATTAAAACATTATGGTACTTTAATTAAATAGACGTATAGACCAATGGAACAGAATAGAGATCCCAGAAATAAATCCAGGCATGTGTGGTCAACTAATATTCAACAAGGCCACCAAAAGACACAATGAGGAAAGGACTGTCTTGTCAATAAATGATGTTAGAAGAACTGGATATCAACATGCATAAGAACGAAGCTGGACTCGTTTCTTATACTATATACAAACATTAACTTAAAGTTGATTAAATACCTTCATTTAAAGATTTAAAACTGTAAAAGTCTCCAAGAAAAAACAGAAGAAAAGATCATTGCCATTGGCTTTGGTAATAATTTTTTTGATATGTCACCCAAAGCTCAAACAACAAAAGCAAATATAATTAAGTGGAACGACATTAAACTAAAAAGGTTCTGCACAACAAAGAAAACAATGAATAGAAGGAAGGGCAGTCTATGGATTGGGGGAAACTATTTGAAAACCATATGTCTGGTAAGGGGTTAATGTGCAAAATATATAACGAACTCAAACAATTTAATAGTAATTTAAAAAAAAAACCTAACTACAAGTGGACAAAAATCCTGAACAGATATTTTTCCAAAGAAGACATAAAAAGGGTCAACAGGTATATGAAAAGGTATTAAATATTGCTAATCATCATGCAAATATAAATCAAAACCACAGTGAGATATCACCCTACACCTGTTAGGATGAATACAATAAAACAGAAAAGAGATAACAAGTGCTGTTTAAGAGTGTGGAGAAGGAAAACTCTTGTACACTGTCAGTAGGGAGACAAATTGGTACAGCCATTATGGAAAAGAGTATAGAGGTTCCTAAAAGATTAAAAGTAGAACTATGACATCATCCAAAAATCTCACTATTGGGCAAATACACAGAATAAAATCAGTACCTTGTAGAGACGTCTGCACGTTTGTTCATTGCAGCATTATTCACAATAGCCAAGGTATAGAAACAATCTAAGTATCCGTCAACGAATAAATGGTTTAAAAATTAAAGTATATATTCATAATGGAATAGTATTCAACCTTAAAAAGAAGATACTGCCATTTATTTAAAAAAAAACAACAGGATTAACTTAGAGGCCATTATTATGCTCAGTGAAATAAGCCAGAAACAGAATGACAAATTCTGTACAGTTTCACTTATATGCAGAATCGATACAAAGGTTGAATACATAGAAATGAAGAGTGGAATACTGGTAACCAGGGGTGGGGAGGGGCAGGAAATTAGGAGAAATGCGTCAGTGGATGCAAATTTTCAGTTATTTACAATGAATAAATCTAAAGATCTAAAGTATAGCATGATGACTACAGTTAATAATACTGTATTATATTCTACTGTGTACTAAAAATTTGCTAAGAGTAGATTTTAGCTGCTCTTATTTTTCTTCCCCACCTCACAAAGTGCACAAAATAAGTCTGGGCTTGGTGAGGTTGGGAGAGAAAGATCAAGAAAGGATCAAGAAAAGTGGAAGACAGGATGGAAAGTATTTATATGAATATTGAAATAAATTGTCATCAGATTTTTAAATAAAAGGAATTATGCAAATAATCACAGTGATAAATTTAAACTATCCTCAAAAGTAGAAAAGTACAAACTCAATTAGAAAATCTAATTAATATACGGTGAAAGAGCCTTTGAAAGCAGGATATTCTTCCTACTTCATAGATGACAAGAATACAAATTTTTAAAAAAGGAAAGAAAAAATTACTGTAGAAAGGTAAGCAGCTTCATGGGACTGAAAATGGATAACACTTCATCCCACAAATAATTGACTCTTCAAAAGTTTTTTAAAATATTTAGTCACTAGGATGGACAAATGCTTCAGAGATTTACTAAAGAAAACAAAAATATTTTGATGTGACCTAGACATGAATCTATAAATAAAAATAGCTTATTTTACTACAGCAAAAAATAATAAAATACAATAATATCTAACTATAGCGCTAAAACTATGAATTTCAAAAATCACTAGAAGCTCTGATAATCATCTTTAGGAAAAAAAAAAGATGATAAAGGCATAGTAGGAATGAATCTGTGTATTTAGACCGTTCCTGTAAACAATAACAAGAGCAATATAACACAGCAAATAGCAGCAACAATGACAAGGCCACCATTAATGAAACCCAAAATGTTGTACAATAGTTCAGATTTTCAAAGAGAAACTATGCTCCAATATGTAGAAAATTTACTACTCATATTAATTTTCTGAAAAATATTTTCAAACTGTACCCTGGCCAAATGAGAGATGAATAAAAATAATTGCAAATGGGAACATTTAGATATAAAAGGCAGTGAGCAATGATGTCATGCTTCTAAGTTAGGTTTCAAGTGTCGTTTGCACAGGATTTAGTAATCAGAATGAATCACAGAAAGTTGATACAACGTCAGGTGCTGCTGCAGCTCAAGCACATTGTCATACCTTGGCTGGTTCACCCCGTCGGCAACTAGTGGCTGCAGAACGCTCGGCTCCTCTAAACCCTGCTGATCTCCTTGTGCAGGATTTGGGCTTTAATCCCTTCAGCTTCCACCACATTCCTTTGTTTATTTTCCTCAATTCCTAGGCATGGTTCATATGTATGTCTGTGGCAAAGTGTGCCACTTCTTCTGCAGGTTGCTGGCATCAATGAAATTGGAGAATAGAAGTGGTCATTGAAAAACATTGATTCCTGTTCATTTAATGAATTCCATTTCACCCTTGAGGGGTCCACTTTGCCTGGATACTCCTTTTTTGAAATATAGGCCTCAAATGATCCTCCCACCTTGGCCTGTCAATGGGCTGGGATTACAGGGCTGAGCTTCCGTGTCCAAACCATATACTCCCTTTACATGTTTGTCTTTGCTCCCTGCCAGCCAGACTAGCTGACGTCAAGACCAGAACATTTGGTTACATTTGGTTACAGGATAACAAATTACATAGCTTGTTTAAGCCAGTCTCAAAATTGTGTAAGATCCTATCACCATAATAAATCCATTTGTATCACTCATAATGATTCTATTCTTCTTCAATACAAAGAATTCAATAATGATTTATGTAATAACAATAAATTCTATCCTAATTTCCAGAATAAACCGTGAGAAAGCATAGAATGGGAGAGAGTACAGTAGAAGGAGCTAATCTTTGCTGATCTCCTCAATTTGTTTATGGGAAAAGGATGGTAAGTAAATAAGGACATTAAAAATAATTTTCTAAAGCATCAACCACATAATGTCTCTGAGGAAGTGCATTCTACTTTGCAAGTGAAAACATAGAGAAGTTTTTATGGAGTTTGGACTAGATTTTAAGCGAACAAAGAGAATCTTTCAGTAAGGTGATGTGCATGAGGGAAAAAGACATTCTGGTTGATTAAGAATGTTATTTTGTTATTTTTTAAAGGAGAAATAAGGCCCTCTGGTTTACAACGATGGTGCATCTGGCAGACAGACAGATTTGTTGTGATGCAGCCATGCTTTTCATTGGTAACAATGCCCCCACTTCTGATTGACCAAGTAATCTCTGAGCTGCCAATACATATATGAAGAAATACATCAACACATCAAGCAGAATACTCTGAAAATTTTAACACGATTTGCTGTGAAATTTTACAAACAGCCTTCCTGTAGTAGAAATGTAATATGCTCAATAGAGTAAGAAGGATAAATTTTGCTATTGTATCAGCTGTGACTTCTATGACTTTTTTTTTAAATTTATTTTTTTAATTAACATATACAATTGTATGTATTCATTGTGTACATGGTGTTCTTCAGTATATATACATTGTGAAATGCTCAAATCTAGCTAAGTAACAAATGTGTTACCTTACACAGTTACCATTTTTGTGATGAGAAATTTGAACATCGACCCTCTTAGCAGTTTTCAAGAATACAATATGCCATCATTAACTAGAGTCACCATGTTGTACAACAGAGCTCTTGAACTTATCCTTCTATCTAACTCTAATATGAATGCTTTGATCAGTATCTCTACAATTGCCCCTCCCTGTGGAACCACCCCAGCCTCTGGTAACCACCATGCTGCTCTCTAATTCAGTGAGATCAACTTTCTTAAGTTCCACATAGGAGGGAAATCATGCAATATTTGTCTTTCTGCACTTGGCTTATTTCACTTAGCATACCAGGCTTCAGGAACATCCATATTGTTGCAAATGTGTCTTTTGACTTTAAAGACAGTGAATGCTTCACAGTGCAAATGACATCATTTCCTGAAACTGATTCCTCAACCCAAGTACAATTTGCATATCTATTCTCTGATTTGTTTATACTTTTTCAATGGAATAAGCCTCAGGAAATATACTCTGCTTACTGTATTTTGTAAATGAGATGAAATATTTAAATCTTAAATTTTCATTTATCGCTGCCTTTGAGTTAAATGTGTGTGTGTGGTTTCAATAAGAAATGTGATGAGGAATGTTTTGGCTCCTGACTGATAAGAGAAGCTCATGCTTAAATCCTTCTTATAAACTAACTTGAATTTTAAGAATAGAAAGAGGACAGACACACTTCACAACAGATTTCTGTGGGCAAACTAACACAGGACAGAGGAGATTGGAAGAAAGTAATTCCAATTAGACAGCATAAAGCACCAAGCCAGAGGGATGGGATAAAATGAGTTAAGGGTTTATACACTTACAAAAGGAAATAAAGACACACGAATGAGTGAACAGATCTGACTCTTAAAATGATTATTGAGCTGTGTTAAGTCTACAGCTATCCTGTTTTGAGATCAAAGAGGAGTTTCAGAAAATTCAACATTAATTTGCACTATTTTTGTCAGCTGTGAAATTATATGGGAACCAAAGCTTAGCTAAAACAGTTCTCTTTTTATTTTTTGGTCAATCACAGAAAGTTAGACACTTTTAAAGTTGCAATTGGCTTTTTGATTTAACAGCTTCAATTATGGCCACTGAATATATAAAATTTAACTCAGTAATAAAACATAGAAAATATCTGGGGAACTGGACTACATTTTATACTGTCAAAATATAGTTTTTAAAAAGTTAACAGCATGACTCATACAAATATGACATGAAAATATGTCAAAAATGTATTAATTCACTAATGAGGAAAACAATAAAAAGATAAAACTAACTTAAAGAGCATTTAGAAAAACTGGGCATTGAAAGTCATTTTGACAAAAATATTAAAGGATTTTAAAATAATGTGTCCAAGTTAACTACAAAACAAGTAAATGTCTTATGGGGCAATAAAATTTTGATCCCCATTATTTTCTTCTCTGTGGGACAGAAATCTTCATACTAACATGTACATCACATAGTCTGGGCTCAGATGAAATAATGTTAACACAGACACATTCCCTGAGATAATTAAATAATTGTAATGTGGGCTTGTTAAACAATAGCTCATATGGCATTGAAATTATACTGTACATATTTTATTTTGCTTATTTTCAAATTTTGGGTACTTTTTCTCTACAGTCCATTTACAACAGAAGAAACTGGCAGGTCATGTTAATCCTTGTAATAAATATAGTAAACGTATTTCTGTTTATAATAAAGGACGTACTTATGTAAACTAATGATGATACTGTATATGTAAAATTAGATATTAAAATATTAAAACCTAACAATTCTATCTTTATATAAATAAAAAGTAATGCATACTTGATCTCAATTGATAATTATGGCTGTTCCATTCCATATATTATATACTTACAGAAATATGGTTGGTAGTATTTTAAAAAATAACTTCCGTTGCTGGCTATGCAATATATCTATGCAACAAAACTACAATTTACCTCCAAGCATGTAAAAAAAATTTTTTTAAAAAAAGAAAAACAAGAAAAAATAATTAGAAAGTAAGTGCATACGAACTTTGTGAATGGCCACAGCTTTAACCACTGGTTGCTTTTCACTATCATTTTAATCCCCACATTTAGATATTCATTTTTAGGTAATTTTTTTGGCAATAGATCTTTAAATTAACCCATCATTTATATTATCAAGAAAAAGGATAGTGATGGCTAGAAATAAGTCGAAAAGTGACAGGGGCAGAAGAACGGGAATGGTCCTATGGAAGATAAACTTTTAAGTCTGTAATAATTGGTATGGAAAGATGCCAAATGCATACTAACCTGCTTTTGAACTTGCAGCTACAGTGGTCAATTATTTTACAAGCCAATTTTAGACATTTAGCAAAGCTTCACTTAAGCCAATTTTGTCGGTTTACGCTCAATATAAAGTTAATTTTTAAAGGGTTGATTTGGGCAGCTAAGCAGATTCAGCTATAGCATCTGACATCTGCTGCTTAGCAAATAATAACATTAGTAAAGGAAGAAGAATTTCCACAAGTGGAGTAGATAGTTTAGTAAATCACTGGAAAACTTTAATCATAACTCTTTTCTCATATTTACAAAAAAAAAAAAAGAAAGGAGGCCTGGCACGGTGGCTCATGCCTGTAATCCCAGCACTTCGGGAGGCCGAGGCGGGCGGATCACGAGGTCAGGAGATCGAGACCACGGTGAAACCCCATCTCTACTAAAAATACACAAAAAAATTAGCCGGGCATGGTGGCGGGCGCTTGTAGTCCCAGCTACTCGGGAGGCTGAGGCAGGAGAATGGCGTGAACCCGGGAGGCGGAGCTTGCAGTGAGCCCAGACGGCGCCACTGCACTCCAGCCTGGGCGACAGACTCCGACTCAAAAAAAAAGGAAAAGGAAAAGAAAACAAACAGGAAGAGTTCTGCAGGAGAGTGAGACTTTCAAATGAAGTAATTTTGACTATCTGGATAGAAGACAAATTTTTATTTATCGGGGATAACTACTGACACTTAAATAATAGACTTCAGTTTATTTTCTGTTCTTTGTAGTGAAATATGATTTTTGTCTCTGTAAGTTGATATCCAAGGCTAAGGGTAAACCTCTGCATTCTTTCCTTTAAGTTTTATTTCTGTCAGCTTATAGGGAATGCATATCATAGCAACACCAATGTTTAGGCAAGGCAAAAGTCGTAGTTTCTCTAAGTAATATTAGTTTACCAGGAAGGAGACAAAACTATTTTGAGACCAGAGAGGAAAGACACCAAAAAGCAACAGAACCAATGTGAGTAAAAAGCATCTGTCCATACCCATACTTTCTGTGCTGGGAATCTTAGTAATGTAAATCTGGAGCCGTAAGGTTGATAAATTTTTAGCAACCTTTATAACACGGCCTCCGCGCTGTGAAATACTGCGCTAAAGGACTTGCATTACTGTTTTCAGTGCTACTTAAATCCTTGTGTATGTTAAATTTATAGTTGAAGACAAAATAGATGCCTCAGTCAGTCCAGGCTGCTATAGTAAAATACAATAGAAGGAGTGGCTTAAACAATAAACATTTATTTCTCATAACTGGAGGTTAAGTCCAAGATCAAGGTGCCACCATATCCAATATCTGATGAGGGCACTCCTCGTTTGTAATGGATTTTTTTTTTTTCCTATATACTTATATGGTGGACAGAGAGAGGGAGAAAACAAACTCGTTTATGTATCTTCTTATAAGGGCACTAATTCCTTTCATGAGGGTTCCACCCTAATGACCTAAATAACTCCCAAAGTCCCCATTTCCATTACATTGGAGGTTAGGATTTCATTATATAAATGTTGAATGGACAACAACATTCAATCCATAACAATATATTAATAAGCATTAAACATCTACAATATATTCAAAATCATCAAAGTGATGTTATGAGATAACAATGATGAAAAAAAAAAAAAAAAAAAGCAGTCAAGCTTTCCTGGTGTGAGTAAATAGAGTTGAACTTTCAGGTTCATGGTTTTCAATTAAAATGTTATTCAAAGGGACAAAACTGTCTACTTCAATAGAAACATGGGAAAAAATGAATCACCATGGCAAATAAAGTATTTTCTTATCCTTGAAGAAAAATATGGTTTTGTTTGTTTGTTTGTTTGTTTGTTTTTTTGAGGTGGAGTTTTGTTCTTGTTGCCCAGGCTTGAGTGCAATGGCATGATCTCAGCTCATCGCAATCTCCACCTCCTGTGTTCAGGCACTTCTCGTGCCTCAGCCTCCCAAGTAGCTGGGATTACAGGCATGCACCACCATGTCTGGCTAATTTTTGTATTATTAGTGGAGATGGGGTTTCTCCATGTTGGTCAGGCTGGTCTGGAACTTCTGACCTCAGGTTATCTACTTGCCTCAGCTTCCCAAACTGCTGGGATTACAGGTGTGAGCCACAATACCCAGCCTATTTCTAAGGAATCTTAACAATACGTCACTTTACATGAATAAAATCAAAAGTTAATAGATTTGCTTTTGTAGAACCATGTATAGTATAGCAAATACTTTGGTATGTATTATAGTTCATGACTGCTCTCTCAATATCTATAATATTTTAAAATGCATTATAAAAACAATAATTAAAATAATTATCTGAAATTTAAAAATTATCCCTGCATTAAAAATGCAAATAATTTGTGATAGATGCAATTTTAAAATAAGTGTGTTTGCCTTTGTAATTATTTTCTTCCACCTTTGTATAAAATGCCCTTATGTAGTCAAATGAAATTATAATTTTCTTTCAAATAAAACCCATGAGCAGCTATTTAATCTATTTTCTAGATAATTGGCTAATTATGTGTTTCTCTCTCCATCTCATTTTTCTCTTGATTTATTACGGCAGAATGGTTAAATAGCATATAGGTGGTCCCAGAGAAGTCACTTCTATCACACGTGAACCTCCATTTCTCTACAAAATTCACATGGATTATCCTTTGTTACTCACCCCTCAGCCCTTATCACTTTGAATGAGCCTCTTTCTTGGAACACTTCTTTACATCTGTGCCTACTGTAAAATCTTCTTATAGTCGAATATACATACAGTGATGGAGCTGAAGGGCAGTGTAGTATAATTATGTCAGGAAGCATGAAACTTTCCAAAATTCATGAGACTATAAATGTTTAAAGATAATGAAATTTCAGAATCTCATCCTCTGTTTACTTGCTTCTTTAAAACTTATTTTTTCAGGAATTCATCTGCCAATCCTTTCTTGCCTACGCTTTCACAACTGTCCTCTCATATATCTCTCACATACTTGAAGTCTTAGCATAGAACAGTAACCTGGGAGTAAAAATTTCTGGCATAACAAAGGGACATTTCAAAATACGGTACTTAACTGATGAAATCTGTCTTATCAAATTAAGAGCTATATAGGCCAAGCAAGCATAGGAAAAAAATGTTCAACATCACTAATCTTTAGAGAAATGGAAATCAAAGCCATAATGAGATACCGCCTCACAGCAGTCAGAATGGCTATGATTAAAAAGTCAAAAATTAACAAAAGCTAGCAAGGTTGCAGAGAAAAGGGAACAATTGTACGCTCCTGGTGGAACTGTAAATTAGTTCAGCCATTGTGGAAAGCAGTGTGGCAATTCCTCAAAGAACTTGAAACAGAATTACCATTTGAGCCAACAATCCCGTTACTGGTTATACACTCAAAAGAATATAAATTGCCCTACTATAAAGACACATGCATGTGCATGTTCATTGCAGCACTCTTGACAATAGCAATGACATGGAATCAACCTTGATGCCCATCAGTGGTAGACTAGATAAAGAAAATGTGGTACACATACATCATAGAATCATACACAGCCATAAAGAAGAATGAGATCATGTCCTTTGCAGCAACATGAATGGAGCTGGAGTCTCTTATTCTTAGCAAACTAACAGAGGCACAGAGAAACAAATCCTGCCTGTTCTCACTTATAAGTGGTAGCTAAACAACATGAACACATGGACACAAAGAGGGAAACAACTGACACTGGGGCGCACTTTTGGGTGGAGGTAGGAGGAGGAACAGGATCAGAAAAAAATACCTATTAGGCATTATGCTTATTACCTGGGTGACAAAATAATCTGTACACCAAACCCCAGTGACACACAGTTTACCTATATAACAAACCTGCACATGTAACTTTGAACCTAAAATGAAAGTTATAACAAAATTTATATAGACCATAAAATTTTATTTTTAATATGCATCAAAATTTATATACAATTTTTAGATAATACTGTACTGATAATTTTATTAAAAATGTAAACTGAGAAGCAACTATTTAAAACTTAATCACTCAAACATCAGAAAATTATCAGTACTCTTTTTGCCTCTTTCCTGTCACTAACTCTACCTACAAAAATGTAAGCCCTGTCTTGATTTTCAAAACCAAAGATGAGCTTTTTCTGTCTTGATATACATTCATATAGGACATATGCTTGGGTCTGGGTCTTTCATAAATATTATCCTCATAAGACTATTCCATATCATTCTATGTATTTATTCTAATTACTAAATAATATTCTATTACATAACAAAATGCTATTCTGAAGTTGATGAGCATTTAGCTGATATACAGCTTCTGATTTTAATGTATAGTGTACATTTCTTCTTGTAAAAGTGTAAACTCATTTCCGTCAGCTATTTACCTGGAAATAAAATTGCTGAGTTATGGAATATTCATATGGTTATTTTTTCAAAGGTATTCCATCAAATTTCATTACCAACAGTAATTCCGATGTTGTAAGTGGTTTTAGACCTCCTAAACATTTTGTTTTGTGTAGTTTTCATATATTAGCCATTCTGGTGCTTATATAGTGACATTTGAAAGTAATGTAACTGAGTATCTCAGCCTTGAAATTAATTTTGAATTTTTCTTTCCATCCGAATATCAGAATATAGCCTTGTACTTTCAAAACTTTTTTTTTTCTTTTTTTCAGACAGAGTCTTGCTGTGTTGCCCAGGCTGTAGTGCAATGGCGTGATCTCAGCTCACTGCAACCTCCACCTTCTGAGCTCAGACAGTTCTCCTGCTTTAGCCTCCTTAGGAGCTTGGATTACAGGCTCACACCACCACGTCCTGCTAATTTTTTGTATTTTTAGTGTAGACGTGGTTTCACTATGTTGTCCAGGCTGATCTTGAACCCCTGACCTCAGATGATCTGCCTGCCTCAGCATCCCAAAGTGCTGGGATTACAGGCACGAGCCACCTTTTTGTGGCTCAAACTTTTTGTTTATCTCCCTTTCCCACCAGCACTTTCTGTGCACAGCACTCTCTTATCTAATTACATGCTTGCTTAGAAATTCTAGTGGCAATTTTAAACTATATTATAAAGCTACAGTAACTGAAACAGCATGGTACTGGTACAAAAACAGACACATATATCAACAAAACAGAATAGAAAACTTAAAGTTACATACCTACAACAATTTGATCTTGTACAAGGCAGACAAAAACATGCAATGCAGAAAGGATTCTTTATTCAATGAATGGTGCTTGGATAACTGTTTAGCCATGTCAAAGACTGAAGTTGGATCCCTACCTTTCACTATATACAGAAAATTAACTCAAAATGTAACAAAGATTTAAATGAAAAACCTCAAACTATAAAAATTTTAGGCAGCAACTTTAAAAATACTCTTCTTGATATCAGCCTTGCAATGAATTTGGAGTAAGTCTGCAAAAGCTATTGTAACAAAAACAAAAGTAACAAAAACAAAAGTAGACAAGTGGGACCTAATTAAACTAATTACTAATTAAATTAGTTAGTTAATTAAAGAGATTCTGCATAGCAAAAGAAACTATCAACAGAGCAAACAGACAGCCTACATAATGGTAGAAGATATTCATAAACAATACATTCAACAAAGTCCTAATAACCTGAACCTATTGGGAACTTAAACAAATCAACAAGCAAAAAAAATAAAAAAAACAAAACACCAAATAACTCCATTAAAAAAATGGGCAAAAAATATGAACAGAAACTTCTCAAAAGAAGACATACAAGTAGCTAACAAACAGATGACAAAATGCTCAGCATCAGGAATCATGCAAGAAATGCAAATCAAAATCACAATAGGATACCATTGCACACTAGTCAGAATAGCTACTATTAAAAAGTCAATAAACAGATGCTGGTGAGAGTGTGGAAAAAAGGGAAAACTTATACACTGTTGGTAGGAATGTAAATTAGTACAGCCACTGTGGAAAGCAGTCTGGAGATTTCTCAAAAACCTTAAAACAGAGCTACCATTCAACCCAGCAATTTAATTACTCGGTATGTACCCAAAGGCAAATAAATGATTCTACCAAAAGGACACATGCAGATGTATGCTTATTGCTGTGCTATTCATGATAGTGAAGACATGGAAATAACCCAGGTGTACATCAATGGTAGACTGGATAAAGAAAATGTGGTGCACATACACCGTTAATTCTATGCAGCCATAAAAAATAGAATCATGTCCCTTGCAGCAACATGGATGCAGTGGGAGGTTATAATCTTAAGTGAATTAATGCAGGAACAGACAAACAAATATGGCATGTTCTAACTTATAAGTGGGAGCTAGACATTGAGCACACATGAATATCAATGTTGGAATAATAGACATTGAAGACTACTGGAGCAGGGAGGGCGAGAGGGGGATGGGTGGAAAAACTACCTATTGAGTCCTGTGCTCATTGCCTGAGTGATGGGATCCTTATCCCAAATTTCATCACCCAATATCCTCATGTAACAAACCTGCATATATACCCCATATATCTAAAAGTTGAAATTTTTAAGAAATTACATTTTACCCTGTAATTATATATAACTATTATATATTAATTACAAATAATTAAAAAAATCCCCCTCCCCCAAAAGAAAGAAGTTCCAGTGGCCAATTTGAATCAAATCAGGGATAGACATCAAGCTGCCAAATCCCCCTGCTTAGTCTACCACTACTGGGCCAAAGTCAGCATCACACAAACCCAACCTCCAGACAGGTAATTATGCAAGATAACCTTCAGAACAAGACACGCAGAGCTGCACCCTCTTGCCCCACCCCTGTACATTCCCCACACCAAATTTTACTTCCTAAACCCCTTCACTCAGCTCAGAAGGCTGAGATGGTTCCTTTGAGGCTTGAGGCCAGCCATTCTCCCATCTGCTAGCATTTGGTTGATAAAAGCTGCTTTCCTTTACCACACCTAGCTTCTCATGTTTTGACTCTGAGCACCAAACAGCTGGACTTGAGCTGGTTACATTAAGTACAATCATCTCTTTGTTTTTTTTCCAAATAATATATCTTGTATTTTAAAAATTTTCTTATGGTGTTGCATTGTATTGCCTTTATTTGTCTTGTATTGTATTGTATTGCACTGTATTGTACTGGTGTTAGTGGAAATGTTTGGCCTTCTTGTCTGGCTATGCCCCAGTTCTGTAGAATGATTTGTAGTATACATGATATCAGGCATCCTTGTCTCATGCAGAACTCAGAGTTAGCTTTTTCATACTTCACTATTATTTGTTATCTTTGTACTTCGTTGTAGTTTTCTGAACTATTACGTTTTTATCGTTTTTATTTTTTATCAATACATAATAGTTGTACATATTTTTGAAGTACATGTGATACTGCTGGTGATGATCCTGGTGCTGGATATTTGGTTTTGGTTTTCTGTCAGGGAGTGAAGCCAGATAACTCGCATTCTGCCATTTTGGTGATGTCACTCCACTGAGGTATTACTCTTTTTTCTTTTTCTTTTTCTTTTTTTTTTTTTGAGACAGGGTCAAACTCTGTTGATCTGGCTGGAGTGCAGTAGCACAATCATGGCTCATTGCAGCCTCAACGTCCTGGAGTCCAGCAATCCTCCTAGCTAAGCAACTTGCATAACTGGGATTACAGGTGCACACCACTACACCCAGATAATTCTTGTAATTTTTGTAGAGAGTGGGTCTCACTATGTTGTTCAGGTTGGGCTCGAACTCCTGGGTTCAACCGATCTACCTGCCTCAGTCTCCCAAAGTGCTGGGGTTACAGGCTTGAGCCAGGACACCTGGCCAGTATTACGCCTTATTTTAACAAAAAGGTCATTCTCTATTTCTACTTTACTAAAAGTGAATATTATGAGTACATTTATTATTATTTATTAAGAGAGTTTTCTTTATTGAAATGATATGACCTTCGATTTTTGTTAACATTATTAATTATATTGAATGTTTGCAGATGCTAACTTACTATTGCATCTATGAATTAACCTGCTTTGGTCGATGAATTCATCCCTTTCCTTATTGCCTAATTTCTTTTGCTGATATTTCATCAATGATTATTAAATCTATGTTTCTACATTTTTCTCTTCGTGTAATAAATTTATCTTGTGTTGGTATCATTGCTACTGTGGCCTCATAAAAATAATTGTTATTTCTTCCTTCATTTTTCATTATCTGGATGGTTATGTATAAATCTGACATGAACTTCTTAAGTATTTGGAAGAATATGATGAATCTATATGGGTCTAAGCATATGGGTTTATTTTTATAGTTTTTTTAAATAATAGATTTTAATTTTGTAACAGATATCAGACTTTCAGAATACCTATTGCTTCCTTTATTTGTTTTGGTACATTGTGTTTCTCAAAAATTACCACTTTCCCAAAAATTGTCAAATTAATTGGTATAAAGTTGTTCCTGCTATTCCCTATCTTTTGAAAACCTGTTCATGTTTCCTCTACACCAACAAGAAATGCTAATAGTAAAGTTATGATGTTGGATCATAAAAATCATTTTTAGAAAAAAACATAAAATATTTGTAACATACTTTTTAAGTGAATAGTGCTTTAAAATTTTAATTAGTTCGACTATACACGCAGAGAAAGAAAAAAATAGAATGAGGCATACACAGGCAAAGGGCACACGCTAAAGTCATAACAAAGCTATCCCTGGATAATGGGAAGACAAAAATGCTTATCATTTTGTTATTACAGGTTTATTTTTCTACATTTTACATGGTAATCATAAACATAAATTGTTTTCATAATGAGAGCAAGGATTCAAATTAGAAAAAATAGGAGACCATCGTTTTGTCAGAATCAGTTTTAAAATGAATTCAATTTCTAAATAATATTTATAATTATGTAAATAAATGCAGTAATTTTATATATTCCAAGGGCTTCCTAAATGTGCAAATGTACAAACTTTTATTTCAATATTTGTTTTCAGAAGAATAAAATAGTATGTCTCTAAATCTTTTTCTAATTTTTCTGTAATGTTTACTTTCATTAGAAAATAAATGTGATGCCATTTATTTATAATGATATGCCAAATGCAGATTGTTATTTCTCACAATTATAATTTAGTGTCATAATTTAACAGGGTATAAAGTTGGAAAACATTATAGAAAAACTACTTTTTGTTTTTGATTGTGAAAATCTCTACTGATGTAGAAGGCATGGCAACATGATCAATCAGTTGCACAATTGGGCTCTTGGTAAGTAATAATAGGAGATAGACGTGGCATCAAGAGGAGAGGTATGCATACTTCTGAGTCTAATTTAGTCCTCTGCAAAACTATTAACATGTTATGTGATGGTCCCAAATATCACTGAGGTTCAGTAATTCATTAGAAGGACTCACAGCACTCAAAAGTTGTTATATTCAAGGTTATGGTTTATCATAGCAAAATTATACAAATCAAAATCAGCAAAGGGAAAGCGCATAGGGCAAAATCTGGAGGAAATCAGGTTCATATTCTTTCCCAGTGGAGCAGCATAGGACCCACTTAATTTTTCCAGCAAACAGGGTGACAAAATGCTTTAAGTGTTGTCTCTAAGGAAATACCATTAGAGAATCAGTATCCAAGGTTTGCACAGAAGCTGTTGCTGTACGCACTCTCTATCTTGTGGTCAACCTGCAGAGCAGGATAGATCAGCACCCAAAATTTGGTTTGGATGTCAAGGCTGATGAGGAATCATTTATCCACCAAGTTTCTAGACATCAGCCAAGGGCCAATCTGACCAGCAGACTAGAAGGACTCATAGCACCCAAAAGTTGTTACCCTCAAAGTTATGGTTTATCATAGCAAGATTATACATATCAAAATTAGCAGAGGGAAAGTGCACTGAGCAAAATCTGGAGGAAACAGAGTACATGAATCCAAGAGTTGCTTAGGATAAAAGCCTGAGCCAACAGTGTAAACGCATTTTTTTTTTCCACAGGTGTACACTGAAGTTTAGATTGATTACTTGGCCACTTGGAGA
Organism: Symphalangus syndactylus; assembly: GCF_028878055.3. Classification (NCBI taxonomy): domain Eukaryota; kingdom Metazoa; phylum Chordata; class Mammalia; order Primates; family Hylobatidae; genus Symphalangus; species Symphalangus syndactylus. Next base: position 74,902,641 of record NC_072438.2, on the reverse strand, counting down.
GCATAAGTTTTTTTTAGCAAAGCATTAGAATTTGTGTCCTAGACTTGTACTCCTTATGTAACCTGCAAATGATAGGACATATTCAAATAGAGATATGAATATATAGTATTCAAATGATGTGTTGTACGAAATATCTTGTCTGTCTAGAGTCTCGGTTTTTGTTTGAGTCATCAACTTTGAACTTTTTCTTCTAACTCTTTTGTGTAGTGTGAATTGATAAGGTGATCTTATGGGGAACGGATCTACTGTATTACCAAGGCATAGTGTCTTAACAACCAAGCAATGAATGTGTAAAATATATTTTTGCCTTTTTGCCTTCTCTGCCCTGAGTGGTTTGTAGTTTGTATCTGTAGTTGTCTTCATATATAATCTAATTCTTTTGGATAGCCTTTGCCTAAAAAGCTACTATTTCTATATCTAGAGTTACAGATATTTATATATTTATATTAGTTCCCATATACTTTAGTTTGTCTTTTTAAATAAGAGATCAATTAGTAAACATTTTGGAACAAACCTTGCACAATATGAAAATAGAGTTTAGTTCACTTACATCTATGTGTCTGGTAAGTATCATCAGTATGCTTTCAAGGTTAACACTTTTCTATTTGAAAGTTATAGTTTTAAAATTTAATTATCTTTAGATATGGGAAGAATCAAGTTATTTTTGTTGAAGCATAGTTATAATTCTTTTAATGAATAGGAGCTTGAATATATATGCAAAGAATGGCACATTTATTAAAGTAATTATACTCTGAATACTTAGCTACAAATTTTATACCTCCTGGCTGAGGAGCAAAATTGAAATAGCAAACATGCTATAATGCAATTTACAACGTAATTAGTTGTCAGTGGCATTATGTATTTCATGTAACTCCATTATTAAAACATTTACAATTTACATAATCAGACAAATAATTTAATGAGTTTGAGATAGAAGAGTTTTTTTCCTACTTACAATAAAAGGCTATTTACAAGCAGAAGTAATGGCCAGTTTTAGATACAGGGACAGGTTAAGCACCATAAACCAGTTTGAGATGTTTAACCAGAATAAAATGGAAAATTGTATTTTTATTGTATTTATTGACTGTTTTTGAAACAGAGTCTCACTCTGTCACCCAGGCTGGAGTGCAGTACCGTGATCTCGCCTCATTGCCCCTTCGTCTTCCCAGTTCAAGCAATTCTCCCAACTCAGCCTCACAAGTAGCTGGGACCACAGGCATTCGCCACCACACCTGTCTAAATTTATGTATTTTTAGTAGAAACGAGGTTTCACCATGTTGGCCAGGCTGGTCTCAAACTCCTGACCTCAAATCATCCACCTGCCTCGGCCTTCCGAAGTTTTGGGATTACAGGCATGAGTCACTGCCCCCTGCCAGAAATATACATTTTTAGTATTAAAGTGTGTTTCTGTTTTTGTTTTTGTTTTGTTTTGTTTTTTACTATGTGAAAGATTCTCAACAAAATGATAAAATGAAATGTTTTTATGGTTTTATCATGTAAACATGAATACATTTTCTATTAATCATGAAATGATATATTTCACTTACCAGTTAGAAATATCATACAAAAGTTACTTTGCTTTAATTCTGAGTTTTAATAATTCAGAACACATTTTAGAAATAATTTTATTACATCTTTACTGTATATGTTGCAGGAATATCACCTGAATCTGGGCTGTTACCAGTGCTAGGGTCCAGACATATTTAGGAACATTGGAAAATAAACTCTATAGGCTCAATAGAAAACTCTTTACAGAGAAGCAGAGGCCCCTCTTAGAAGAAAACTCATTCAAAGGGAAAACTAGACCGGGTTCTAACAGCTAAGTTCAATAACAGACTCTTCAATTTTGGATGAGGGGAATTCTGATTAGAGCCAGGTGTCTACCACTGGATTTATACAAATTTCCTAACACAGTTTGAGGTCAGATTAAGGTCCCAAATCATATGGACTCTACCTTTTAGTAGCTTACATTCTTCTCTACTGCACTGCATGGTAGCCACCAGTCAAGTGTGGCATTGGGATCTCAAATTGAGATCTCAAATTATGGGATCACTTTTAAATTTATGCAAAACACAAGTTAAGACATTTTTTCCCATTGCCTGGAGAACTTTATAATTTAGTGTAATCTCAAAAAGAGTTAACTGTGAGTGGGTTTTGGGATTAGGATTACAGAAGGAAACACAATTTCCATGCACACAAGCGGTAAATGGTGCACTTTTTGTTAAAAGAGCAACTGAAATACCCCAAGCTTCTCACAGAAACAATTCTGTAATACTTTACAGGGCTCTGAGGTCTTTGTAAAGAGGAGCCACTAATAAAGGGGACGATTTCAGTTAATTTGTTATCATCATTACTGTGTCTTGAAACGGCTACTCTGTGCCTCCAGCTATCGGTGTCAAATTGTTGTCAATTTAGAATGATAATCTTCCGTTCCTCCTTGGTGCAGCTATGTTTGATGGCAAGGCTGATTTAGCACTGGGTGAAACTCAAGATATTTTTTGTACCACCTCTGTCTTTTCTTAGAAAAAAATCAGATTAAAATTAAGGAATGCCTTCAATAACAAGAAAATCTAGAAGTTGTGTAGGTTTTTAGTTCTTATTTTAGGTCTTTTGCACCCAACAGAGTACTTTGCACATCTCTTCTTGTAAGTATTATTTAATCACCTGTTTTATCTACAAAATTGTTACCTAGAATGGGCATCTACATAATATAGCCTATACACCAAATTCACTCCATGGCATGTTTTTTATTTTTTTTAATTAATGAATTATTTGTTTTTACCCACTAAGTATTGCTTACCATTTTTTAAATGGGTTGTTAAAGAAGAAGTAGGAGGAGGAGAAGGAGAAACGAGACTGTATGTAGGCTGTAGAAACTGAAATATTTATTTCTTGACTCTTTACAAAAAATAAAAATAAAAATTGTTGATTTTTGCTGCAGAGCAGCACTTTCAATATTACTTTCAGCAATGATGGAAATATTTTATATCACAGATATCCAAGACAATATTCACTCTTACAGTAGTAATTATTTAACACTTAAGCTATGGCTAGTATTACAGAAGAAATGAATTTTCTTGCTGTTTCATTTAAAATAAATTACATTTAAGTGTAAATGCCACACATGACTGGTGGCTACCATACAGTGCAGTAGAGCAGAATGTAAGCTACTAAAAGGTAGAGTCCATTGGATATTCTTAAGCACTGTGTATTAAATTTTAATGTGCGTATAAACCACCCGGGATCTTTGAAAAACAAGGATTTGGGTTTGGTAGATCTCAAATGAGGTCTGAGATTCTGTGTTTCTTAGATGTTTTCAGGTAATGTTGCTAAATGATGGTGTTCAGATCATACTTTAAGAAGAAAGGCAGAATATCTTGAGAATAGCAGGTAACAAATTGTTGAATAAATGAATTTTACAATGTCATTTTCAGGAATTCTTATAAGATGAATAAAAAATTCATGAAAACAGGTGATTTATAACTATACATGTAAACTTAGATTTGTCTTAGCACTAGCTCCTAAGCTATCTGTCACCTCACCAAGGGTTGCTGTCAAAGGTAAGACATCTGAGAGTGTATTAGACCCCAAGTTATTTTCTTTCTTTCTTTCTTTTTTTTTTTCTGAGACAGAGTCTCACTCTGTCACCCAGGCTGGCGTACAATGGAGCAGTCTTGGCTTACTGCAACCTCCACCTCCTGGGTTCAAGCGATTCTCCTGCCTCAGCCTCCCAAGTAGCTGAGGCTGCAGGTGCGTGCCACCACACCCAGCTAATTTTTGTATTTTTAGTAGAGACAGGGTTTCACTATGTTGGCCAGGCAGGTCTTGAACTCTTGACCTGGTGATCCACCCACCTGGGCCTCCCAACGTTCTGGGATTACAGGCATGAGCCACACGCCCGGCCGGACCTCAAATTATTTTCCAGGAATTATTCTGGGTATGTGTTTGTGCACGTTTGTGGTTGGAAATGTTAAAACTGGTCACTAATTGAGTACTATTATAATAGACTATGCCATGTAACATGAGCTCTAAAAGAAATCTAACTTAATACAGCCTGCCTTTGTAAGGACTAAGGATACTTAAAATAATGCATTCTAAGAGATGGTGATTAACAGCATGAACTCTAGAACCAAATAGCCTAGACTCCACCGCAGGCACTATCATTAACAAACTTTGTAAATTTGGATATATTACTTACCCTGTCTGTGCTGCAGCGTCACTTTTTGAAAGGAGGAGAAATATATATATATATATATTTTTTTTTTAAAAAAAAAAAGGTTGTAATGGGAATTACGAGTTAAAAAAGTACAAAGATTTGTGCCAATCAATATTTGTTAGCCATTATTGGGCAATAAATATTTATGTTACCTAAGTATATAAATTATCCAAAGTGATTAGAGTAAAAGGTGTTTAGATATAAGAATAAATGATGTACCCTAGAATTTAAAGTATAATAATAAAAAAAGAAGTAAAAAAAAAAGAATAAATGTCTAGGAGTACAAGTAAAATGCATGTATGTGACCCAAATATGTGAATGTAATATCAAATAGAATTGGAAAGATTGTATTAATATAATGGTATTAGATTGAATTAGAATTATATTTCAACATACAGAAAAAGGTGACTTTAAAAGCATTACATGTTAGTTTTTAATACTTGCAAAGATTAGAAATGTCTTTTCCATTATCTATTTGATACTTGGTTTCATGGATGGCAATCTTAGGAATGTAGGCATTTTCTTATCTCATGCCATTCTTAGAAGTATACTGTAGATAGCAATGCTCTTACAACCCAGGAGCCATAGTTGCATCAACAATATTTTATTACAAAATTGGAGACTTTTGAGATTCAAAATTATACCTATGTAGACAATTACAGATAGTAATGAAGGAGACCTATTATTCACAGTTTAGGACACAAGTGTTAAAGAAAGTTACATCTGAAAACCTTTCTCTTTCTTTTCTTTCCCTTCCCTCCTTCCCTCCGTCCCTCCCTCCCTTCCTTCTTTCCTTCCTTCCTTCCTTCCCTTTCCTTTCTTTCCTTTCTTTTCCTTCCTTCCTTCCTTCCTTCCTTCCTTCCTTCCTTCCTTCCTTCCTTCCCTTTTCTTTCTTTCCGTTCCTTCTTTCCTTCCTTACATTTATTGGCAATGATTCTAAAAGATGCATTTACAAAAAATAAAGACAAATAGAGTATGGCTAATGGATATAAATTAGTGTACTAAGGAAGAGTTGAAATTGTCAGTTTATAAACAAATTACTGTTTTTCTTAGAGAAAGAAGCCATGTGAAAGCAATGATATTTCTATTTTAACATAAGAAATTAAGCCCTGATTTCTTTTTCCTAAGAAAAATTGGGGTAAAAATACCTAGCCTAATAAATTTTTATGAAAATCAAATGGTAAAATTTGTACAAAACATTTAGAAGGTACAAATAAATTTTTGTTGTGAGAAAACCATCATACCTGAATTTGTATTTTTTAATTGTTTCTAATAAAGAAAAAAGTAACAGGTTCATATTCAGTGGCTCTTAAATTAAGGATAAACTTGCTTGAGTGGAAATATTAAGAAGAAAATTCCAGGTTTTGTACAAGAGAACATTTTCTGAATTTAGATATAGACAAAGTTGAAGGAGCCTTATTGAGAAATAAGCTACTTCCAGTTTAGATGTAGTGAAACAGAGGTCAGATAGCAAGTTGTCAGTGACGAAGTTTAGACTTCTATAGATACCAAGATCTCTTCTAATTCTTCTGTTCACTGTCTGTGTGGAATTAATTGGCTCTGTCTTAACATTCAAAATGGATTCCATGAAAATAAATCTTCACTAAAAGCAAAACCTTTTAGCCTCTTAAAAAACACTGGGTAAGTTTCCAGAAAAAAAAAATATACAAAAATGCCAGTCATATAAATTACCAGAAAAATCAAGAGCTTCCACAGACAACCTGAATATATTGCACTCCAAGTAATGGCAAAGAAAGATTCTATCTTTCTCTATTTATAACATAATACAAATAAAATTATTACTCCCCTACACCCAGACAATTAGAGTGAGAGAAAGAGCGAGAGACCAGTCTACAGTAACAAAGTGGTGTTTGTTGATTGTTTTCAGTGTCTTTTATATAATTAAATATGGTCAAGACTCTCAGTGATAAGTTGAAAACTTGTTTTGAAAATTTTTGAAAGGCCAAACTCTTTCAAGCACATTAGGAGTTTAAGAAAATCAAATAATATAATAGTAACAAGAGAAAGAGATGTAATTGAAATAGCATAATCACAGCTAATGAGAACACTCTAGAGTACCCAGGACCATTAACTGTAATACCTTTTACACACAAAAGCAAAATTGTATTACTCCATGGATTCTTTTTCCTTAAAATTGTGTCTTATAATTATGTGGAAAAAATAGAAGGAGGGAAATGTTTCTTTACTCAGTAACTCTGAAATTGGACATCTTTGTGTTAGCAGTAAATGCAAGAAAATAGGGGAAGAAGAAATTATCTTTGGTGAAATTAGAGCTTTCAAAAGGCAACGCACAGCAAAATGGGGAGATTGAAATTTAACTTTAGCAGCCAGTTCCCATAATTAACTTATTAAATATTTCTTATTAAATATGTCTCTGTACAAGATATTTTGAATGGTGCTCATAGCACAGTGCTTTCTGCTGATATGTTTACAGTAAAATTGGAAATGAGTAAGTAAATATACCTACTCTGATAGGTACATTTTTTAAAGTTAATTCTAATTAAATCTCATAAAGCAGGGATTATTAATTCTGTGTTACAAATGAAAAAAAAAAAACTGAGGTGTAGAACTTGTCCTTCAGCTAGATCCTCAGCTAGTAACTGCTAGAATTACTTCTCAAGCTTATATATATACATCTCACACTAAACTCAGAATTTTTAACCATTGAACCATTTAAAAGTTCCACAGGAAGGAAATAATGAGTGCTACACGAGTGTGGTAAATATTCCTGGAATATAGAAAACAGATAACTGAATTTTGATGAGCCAGAAACCTTTCATGTTGAATAGAGGGCATTACCACCTTTTTAAAAGATGAGAACTACTTAGGTCTTAGGTAAGCTGAAATGAGGAGAGGGATGATTTTAAAGAATTTGTGAAACGTACTGAAACACAAATCTACATTAAAACAATTATCTGCCAGTTATGTGACAACATTGATATAAACATAAAAGATGATTGGAAAATATCAAATGTTTTATCAACTCTCAGACAACACAATTTAAATGGCCTCTACTTCCATGTTTAACAAAACCACCTGTATCTTTCATACATAGATAGAAATTAAATATCTTTAATATTTTGTTTTTGCCCTTAGGCCTTTATTGTACCTGAAAATAATTCCAGTATAAGATAAAATTACAAATTTATTTTTCCGATATCATGACGTTGAATATACTTAGGGATAATGAAGGTAATTATGACGTATTAATACATATCATGTTTACTAGGTGTCAGCTATTCATCTCAAAATTTTAATATATTAACTCAATTAATCCCTAAAAGAAACCTCTGATGTAGGCATGCTATTGTTATGCTCACTTTCTGGACAGAGAAAATGAAGGACACTGATGTTAACTGCTCAAGATTAAAAGGCTGTAAATACAAATCTGAGACTCGGATGTGTGCACCTAGCTCCAGATTTGTGCCCTTATCTACTATAATGCAGCTTTTCCAGTTGACTGGAAAATTATTCCAGTCAATTATTCAGCATCATTTATTTTAAAAATCTATCCTTTGCTCACTGATTTGTGATAAAATCTCAATTAAATATCAAGTGTCCATAAAATGAGTCTATTTTTGATCTCTCTTTTCTGTGTTGTTGCTATGTTTCCATATGCCTGCAGTGATATTAATATAATTCTGTCTGAATTACTGTACCTTGATGACAAATCTCGTGATTAAGAAAAGTTCATTAGCTCTGTTATTCTTCTCTAATGGTATCTTCACTATTCTTGATTCTTCGTATTTTCAGATATATTTTTTAAAATTTTGTTCCGGACTGTCAACAAAGTAAATTTTTGGAATTAGGATTTTGATTGACATAGCTTTAAATCTACATCCCAATTTAGAGATAACTGACATCTTTACAGTTATAAGTCTTATTTTATATGATCACAGGAAGTCTGTTCATCCGTTTGGATTTTCTTTTTTGACTATGTCATTTTCCCATGACAATTATTCATGAAATCATTTGGGGTAAATGATTTCAGAAATTATATGTATTTGCTTATCTTAGACATTTAGGAAAACCATCTTTTGGATTAAAATATTATGTGATCTTGGCTTTCAAATCTATGTTAAGATTTTCTTTTGATTATACAATCTCAAGGAAATCCTTACTAGGCCTCCTGCTCTAAGATCAGTAACTTTTATTGTAATCTTCTTGTGATGAGGAAGTTGGAAGGGTTTTAGACTTGCTTCTCACTTTCACAAAAATTACAGCTTTGTGTGATTGTAGATATTTAATTTTTTTAACTTTTATTTTAGGTTCAGGGTTACATGTATAGGTCTGTTATGTAGGTAAACTCATGTCATCGGGGTTTGATAGCAGAAAAAATAACTACTGGGTACTAGACTTAGTACCAGGGTGATTAAATAATCTGATAGTAGATTTATATCAAAAGGTTATTGAAATCAACTGGGGAAGGTGTTTGGGACTGTATTCTCATCTCTTGGTGTATACTGTCTCAAGGAGAACCAAAATTTGTCAAGATCATAACTTTTGTGATAATGTCTCCAGGACAAAACTGTCTCTGATTCTGGGTCCCCATGTTCCCTTAAATATTCTATCTAGCTCCTTCTTTAATGAATTTAAGAACTTTCATAAAGAGTTCACATACTCCTAACTGCAGGCTTTTTGTTTTCTGGACATCTAGTCACGTACTTTAACAAACATAACTCAAATTTATTTACGTAAATATTTTATAGTTATTATTACCTGCCCTTGTTGAATATCTGTAGTGTTGTAATATAATAAGAAATATCTATTTGTTTTTTTCCTTCAGTTCTTGACATATGGCTCCTGAAACTTTTATAGATAGGGGTACTAAGAGAATCTTCTGTTCCAATATTTGGTCTTTGACCTCAGTTCCTGACAAAGATCTCCTAAATCCTTGGCAATTTCTTGGATGATAGGATCATCTTTTGTCCTAATGAAGCAACTCTTGGTGGGCTCACAGAGACTCTCAAGACAGGAGCTGGTTGCCAAGGAAACCAACCATGCAATAAGAGGATTAGAATATTCAGCCCCACCCCATGACTTCCAGAGAGGGAGGAGAGGCTGAAGGTTGAGTTGATTACCAGCAGCTCACGAGACAATCATTCATGCCTACATAACGCAGCTTTCATAAGAACCCAATAGGACAGGGTTCAAGGAGCCTCTGGAGAATGCCACACCTATAGAGGCAGGGAAGTTCTTTGCCACTTTCATCTGACTATTGATCTATAGCCTTTGTAATGCCTTTTATAAGAAATGGGCAGATGTAAGTAAAGTGTTTCTCTGAGCTCTATGAGCTGCTGTAGCAAATTAACCAAAACGCAGGAGACTGCCTTGGAAACCTCCCATTTGTAGCTGGTCAGTCAAAAGTATAGGTGATAACCTTATTCTCAAGATTGGTGTCTGAAGTTGGGTCAATCTTGTGGGACTGAGCCTTCGGTCTGTGGGATCTGATGCTGTCCCCAGGTTGGCAATGTCAGAATTGAGTTAAATTACAAAACACTAGTTTGGTTTCCACTGGAGAATCTGGAATCAGAAGTATTCTTTTGAATGTCTATGTAAAAGAGTGAAGAGAAAAAAAGTATGCTTTTTTCTTTACAATATCCTATTGCAAGTTTCTCTAACTTTTACAAACCACATATGCTTATGTGGTTGTTTGTATTTATATACAACATATTTATTATTCCTTTATTTGTACTTTCTAGGAACAAACCTTAATTATTAAAAATTACTAATATTACTGTTTAATATTAAAGATTGTGATTTAATATCATAAAGATATAAGGGACTATAAAGGGACTATGATTTAATATCATAAAGATATAAGGGACTATAAAGATGAACTGATTTTATCAATAGAAAAAATTAATATGGTGTATAATATATCAAAAGAAAGTCTAAAGCTGGAAACACAGTAGTCATTCAGTGTTATGTATTGAGAGGTACAGTTTAAAAATTTTATTGTAAAAACAAACAAATGAACAAAAAAGAAGCCTCTCATACTTTTAATATTTTCAAGGATAAAGATCAGTTGAATTACCCATATTTAAAATTTAAATATGAGAACTTAATGTACCAGTTGATAATTAAAGACCAAGCCACCTAATTTCTTACAATTTAGAAAGAAATTGTGGAGATTCCAGAGTTGGAAAATGAAGAAAATATTCTGGGTTTTAGGAATGTGGACAAAGTTACAGATCTTTCAAATCATATGCTAAAAACTTAATAAAAATATATTTTTGCCAGCTGTTTGCAGATTTTGTAAATTACAGCAAATGAGTTTTAAAAGCCATGTGCCAGATGGAGAAAGGCTCATATTTCCTAAAGCGTTAATGAAATTTAGTTATAGCAAGAGAGACACAGGGAAAAAATAATATTAGTATAAGACTGATAATGATTTTGTCAAGCCACAGCTGTCACAATGAACTACTCATCTGTCCATATTTGGGCATGCTTCCCATATTTGTTACCACGTTTATCATATAATAAAATACTGAAACTGTTTGTTTTTGATGCAAGCCAAGTTTAGTGGAGCTCATTTATTTTATAGATAACAGTTCTAATATAATGTGATATTGTATAACTACAATAATTCTAAGAAAACATGAACGGTTTTATGGGTAATTTTAAAATTCACATTAATTATGAAAGGTCACCATTTGAAAATATTTCAGGAATTGATATGAAAGAACATACACAAATAATTCTATTCATTTTGTGATTTCAATGTTTTTAAGTGCATTAATGATAATTTGAGAAATCAAAGCTTTTACTACACAAAAGTAGAAAATTAGCCATCGATAATATTGATAAATCCTGCAGCTCAAATTACTTCTCATTTTAGTATTACAAAAAGTTGCCTTCACAAACACAGTATCTTTTTGTGTTAGAAATCAATAGGTAAAAATGTCTTCCTGAAACATGAAATAGTGTCCAGCAAAATATGGCACCCTCTTAAATTTCATACATTGTATCAATCAAATAGAGAAAATAATTTTGCTCAGGTGAGAGTGTTCCAGGATGAGCAAGGAAGTTGTCAAATCCTGACATATTTACCAAAATATATTGTTTAAATGTATGCAATATTTAAATGGGTATTCTTCCTTCTCTGAAATATTAAGGGAATGGATCTTGTCCAAATTGGATCCGTATCTGCTTTTAGTTAGGCATGCTAAATAAGAGCTTTAGAATTATCTAAATCCACTGGCATGCTTAATTTGAAACAATGTTGCTTGTTTGGGGGATGTCCAGAAATTTCAGTTTTAAATAATGATATATTAGCTGCAGGTGTAGCAGTACCTACGCATTTATTGCTTCACAGTGCAGCAGTGTTTGTGAGAAAAACTGGTGGGATCCCGCAGATTAACTATGGACAGCCAAATATTGAGTAAAGTGATGTCTACAACAGCATCAGCTATGCCTGATATGGTGTTAATTCACATTGTGAAGGTAAATTGGTATTTTGTGATGGAAAATGCAGGGCCAATTTTCATTAATGTGAGGTGAAACAAAACACACATTTATTGTTCTCCTCTAAGGACATTTAAATTTGCGTGTGTGTTGACATCACTCGGTAAGAAGAAACAATTTTGATTTAATTGAAAGCTGTTGTCATTATGTTGATGATATAATGCTGATATATATTTTAACCTGAGGATTAAGCTAAAAATGAATGAAAAGTAATGGTTATTTATATAAATACCCAGGGAAGAGTTACATTACTGATTATATGGATTAATTTGAATGAAGTACAGGACAAATAGTAAAATTCATATTTATTACTTGGGCCAGAGTAACTAAAGACATTCCTCAATCAACCAAAAATAAATTATTGTGCTTTTCCAGTTCCAAAATCAGAAGACGATACAGAAAGATTGCTCTGGTTGTCTGGTTTCTGAAGAAATTGTGTACCCTTTCTAGATAGTGTCTTAGTTCCTATCCACAAAGTTGTGAAATAATCTGGAATTAAATGGCAACCTAAACAACACTAGAGTTGCCAGAATTTTAGAGAGTCATTGCTGTGTTGATCATTATAGCAGATAGATGTTAATTTGGCCCTGAATATTCTTCACCTCTGAGTATTTACACTCTTATGCAATCTCTCTTATTTGAGTATAGGCTGGTTTAGTGACTTGCTCCTTATCAACAGAATACAGCAAAGGAGATGAGATGTCACTTTCTTAATTAGTTTATACAAAATATGAGTTCTGCCTTGCTATCTTGTTGGCTTCAATAAAGGGAAGAGCCATATATATGAGGTCCACATGGACAAGGAAATGAGAAATTCCCTGAACAACAGATAGCAAAGAACTGTGGCTCTCATTCTAACACCTCACAAGGAAATGAATCTTGCTAACAACCACAGGAGCATAAAAGCAGATTCATTCCCAGTCTAGAGTTCAATTGAGACCCCAGCCTTGGCTAATACCTGTATTACAGTCTTGTGATAGACAGAAACAGAGAAGCCAGCTAAGGCATGCAGAGATTCCTGATCCACAGAAATTATGAGAAAACAAATGTATGTTGTTTTAAGCACCTACATTTGTGACAATTTGTTACATAGCAATAGATCAATAACATAAGACTATGTGTGACCCTTATGCTTAAAAGATATCAGAAGTGTCAGCAATGACACTTATGCTGGATGGAGCCTTTGGCAAAGGCCTGTAAGTACCACCTGGTGGTAGTCACTAGAAAATAATCTGAGGCTGCCTTCATGTCTACTCTCTTTGAAAGGCAAATGATGGCCTTTTATTGGGGTTTAACATTCATATTAGGAAACATTCATATTAGGATTTATATAAGAACAACATTCCAATACAAAGAAAAAGGCACAGAGAAACTCCCTGATCAAATGAAAATGGTTTATTTAAGAATATGCATCAGAACTGACCACAGGCAGTATTGATCATATCTATGAACAGGTAGCTCATAAGTCTTTAGGTCCGGTGTTAAATTCAATTTTAGATGTTAACTAACCCCATAATTTTAAAAAGCTTAAAAGTTCTCTTGTATAATCAGTTATTAGAGGACTTCCTAACAGGCAGCATTGCTCAGGATGGAGATTCCACATTCAGTCCGGAAGGCATCTATATTGTGTCCTGTGATCGCTGCATTTTACTGAAGAAAATTATGTATCTTCTAAACGAGCAGAATTATGAGGGTGTTTCCATTGCCTTAGAAAAAATACATAATAACAATAATAGCAAGGTAAGAGTTTATACAGTTTCTTAGGTAGTAACTGAGAGACTGACAATATGGTAAGGAAATGAGCCTTGGATGACTGGAGGATAAAAGAAACCCGGCGCGGTGGCTCACGCTTGTAATCCCAGCACTTTGGGAGGCCGAGGCGGGCGGATCACGAGGTCAGGAGATCGAGACCACGGTGAAACCCCGTCTCTACTAAAAATACAAAAAATTTAGCCGGGCATGGTGGCGGGCGCCTGTAGTCCCAGCTACTCGGAGAGGCTGAGGCAGGAGAATGGCGTGAACCCAGGAGGCGGAGCTTGCAGTGAGCCAAGATCGTGCCACTGCACTCCAGCCTGGGCGACAGAGCGAGACTCCGTCTCAAAAAACAAAACAAAACAAAACAAAACAAAACCCTACCGTGATGGTTAAGTTGAGGTGTCAACCTTGCTGGACTAAGGGATACAGAAATAGCTAGTAAAGCATTATTTCTGGGTATATCTGTGGGAGTTTCCAGAAGAGACTGCCATTTGAAATCAGTGGACTAAGTAAGGAAGATTCACCCTCAATGTGGGAGGCAGCATCCAATCTGCTGAAGACCAAGTTAAAAAAAAAAGGTAGGAGAAAGGCGAATTCAGTCTCACCTGAAGTTGGGACATACTTCTGCCCTTGGACATCGAATCATCAGGCTCTCTGGCCTTTGGACTCTGGGACTTGCACCTGCAGCCCCCTGGGATCTCAGGCCTCTGGCCTCCAACTGAAAGTTATACCATCAGCTTTCCCTGCTTCTGAGGCTTTTGGATTTGGACTGAACCAACCTACTAATATCCCTGGATCTGCAAATTCAGACAGCCTATCATGAGACTTCTCAGCTTCCATAATCTCATGAGCCAATTTTCCTGATAAATTCTCTTTCTTCTATCTATGTATCTATGCATCTCTGTATGTTTTTCTTTCTTTCTTTCTTTCTTTCTTTCTTTCTTTCTTTCTTTCTTTCTTTCTTTCTTTCTTCTTCTTTCTTTCTTCTTCTTCTTTCTTCTTTCTTTCATCATCTATCTGTCTTACTGGTTTTTGTCTCTCTGCAGAACCCTGACTAATAATCATACTTTGGGCAATGTTTTAAGAAGAGGAAATTTCAAAGTAGACATATCAGTATTAATGAAAACAAAACACTTACAAATTCAGTGGCAGCCAGAAACAAACAAGGGGATGCCCCTTATTCACTAACTAGAAGTGGCCAGTTGGCTAAATGAGATACGTGGTTATGGAGGAATTCAAACAATGCAAAAGAGAGAAAAAGAGGAATCTCTTTGTTGGCCTCACTATCAAGCATGCACTTTTTCTTGTTGCTGTCTATGGAACAGTTGCTGAACTATCGAAAATTGCACACCAAGGGTGAAAGCTGGAGCTTAATTCCCCCTAAATATATCTACCCTCTTCCTTTTTAAAAATGTATTTCAATTAAAATTAGTGTTCTCTCCGTTTTAACAGGCATACTTTTGGATTTTTAATTTGTAATTTAAATAACCCTGCATAGTTTAGATGGGAAGAGTGTGTGAAAAGTCCTACTGACATCACTTTTACTACTACTACTATTACCATTAGCTTAATTAAATATTTGCTGAGTCCGGTTTTATTTAATCATTTTCTTGAAATTTTTTTAGTAAAATTTAACAATTTTTCTTAGCAAGTATTATTAATATCCACCTGGCAAGTTAATTACTTTCCTGAGGCACACAGTTGGTAAATGAATAATGAATAAATATTTTAACCCAGGCAGGCTCCCTTCAGAAAAGACATTCCAAAGCACTTTGTTACACTGGATTTAACAATGTCTTGACATAATTCCTCTGCAGGTGGGTCATAGATAATGAAATGTATACTAATGTAAGCTGTTCAAGTATATGAGGTATGATTTTACTTCTAATTTGTTCTGTAGGCAAATGTGGAAATCATTCTTTTTAGAATTTCCTGGCCTCTGTGGTCATTCCTGAGTACATCCCCTCTCTCCTCAGACACACACAGTCTTCACTAACGATTAAGAATACATTTTATGTTTCTGATACCTGCTGTGGTATTGAACTCTGGGAGAAAATACTCTATTTTCTTATTTTTTTTTATCATATACTAGAATGGACCCAAAAATATTCCCACAGAACAATTCTAGCATTATCAGCAGGTAGTGACCAGTCAACTTTTCTGTAATGTTTGAATGGCTTATTATGAGAGTGAGAGCATTGATTTTGTTTCTCAGTTTTTGTAATAGAATGTGACCTGCACTACAGAAATCATTTTTAACTCATTTTTGGTTATGATTAAGCAATTGTGTGATAAAGAATTTGGCCTTTGTCCTCAGTTTCTGGGAGGTAATCTCTGAATACTGGGAATCTCTTCAGTGATAGAATTGTCTTTGTTATTCATGGTGGATTCTTTTGACCACATCTGATGGTTTACGTAGAGGTGACTCAGGGTGTACCTTTAGATAATTTGTGCTAAAAACATGATTTAAGGTGGGGACTGGTCATGCCAGAAAGATAAACCTTGTAAAGCTTGGAGCTTTGAGCCACATTATATCAGCCAGACATCTGGAGAAGGGAAGCAAGCTGGAGGATGAGCTCAATAGCATGCACAGTGATTTAGTCTATCATTCTTAGGTAATGAAAATCCAACAAAAACTCTAGACATGGAAGCTTGAGTGAGCTTCCTTGGTTGACAGTGCCGTGTATTGTCATACATCGTGGTTCTAAGAGGGTAATGTATCCTGACTCCACAGGGAAGAAACAATGAACGGCCTATAGTTAGAATCTTCCCAGAATTTGCCCTACGTGTCTCTTCTTTTGGCTGATTTTGATCTGTATGATTTTGCTATAATAATAAAACTGTAATCATAACTCTTTCTGAGTTCTGTGAATTGTTATAGCAAATTATCAAACCTGAGGAGGTAGTGAGAGCCGCAGAATTTATAGCCGGCTGATCAGAATTGAGGGTGGCCTTGGAGCATGTAGCTGCTGTCTGCAGTGAGGGTGCTCTTGTGGAGAACCACTTCTTCCTTAGGTGTGGACACGAGAAATTACATGGATGTCTGTTTTCCTCAAATCCGTATATGGTTTGGTTTGACTGTCACTCTGAATAGAGTCAGGTGTACCCCAAGGAAGAGGCGCTGGGGTTGGCAAAATACCTCTTTATCAATATTCATGTGCCTTGGCACTTCAAAAGGCTTGAAAAAAAAACAAGTGCTTCGGTGTTTGCAGGATGCTAGAATCACTTGCTGTAAAAATATTTACAGTTGTGCTTCAGTTTCCAGGTCTCTGAAAAGATGTTTCAGTAGTGTGGGTGCTGAGTAGCTTGTGTAAAATTTTTGTTGTGAGCACCACATTTCTGGGTACTGAATCCATTTCCAAGTGTATCATTCCCCACTGTGAGCCAAGTTTACAGCCAAACCAAGGCAGAAAAACGCCCTGGAACTCACGTGCAGTTTTCATCCACAGATCCCAACTCAGGAGTCTGCCTGAACTACAGTCCCTAGAATCACCCACTCCTTACCTGACCTCTAGCACTACTTACTGTTCCTCCACTTGCAGGCATCTCAGTGTCATTAATACTCATCCCCTTGCCTTTTGTGTTCCACTTGACACTGACCTCCTCCATCAGCAGAATGAGATCTGTCATCTGGGATACGCATTCTGTCCATTATGCATAAATGTAATTTAGGTCCTTGCTGCCCAGGTTGAATCTTACAGTCTTTCATGCAGTGAATGCACAGAAAATAGAATAAGCTGAAACTTGTTTGCTCCATTCTAAATAAAAATGTTTATGAGGAAAATGGTAAAGTGGTTTTATCAGTTTTCCTCAAGTAAGAGTAATAATTTAAAAGTATTAAATATTACCAACTTCAGATAGTGAATAAATTACAGTAACACCTTAAAACATAAGGTATACATCGCAGTCTAAGATTTAAAGGTATTTAAATTTTTTTTTTAGTTTGAACAGCATATAATCTCAGGACCTAACCTTGTTGTCTATAGCCATGTTTTAATTATTTAAAAAATGTATCGGGTAAGTTATGTAAGGTTAAGTTGTATGAGGTTTAACTTTAAGTGATCACTTTTACTTTCAATACAATTTCATAAATATATTAATCAGAAAGGAAAGTAAAACTTAGAAGTATGCTAATTGTCTTGTGCTTTGTGAAATAGATGGAATGAGACCACTTAGAATAGAATGAGGCTTTGTTCTTAATTGCTGTCAGGTGAACGATAAGTTACAATTTTGCACATAAAACAGAACTAACTTCACAGATTTCAAAGAAAAAAATATATTCTAAGGTTCAGAAAAATAAGGAGTTGGTTGTCTTTCCTCTGTTCCCAATATAGAGAAATAACAGCCATTGATGCAATGAAATTTTGCTAATGCAGTTCTCCTGCAAGTCAAGAAGCATAAATGATTCAAGGAGTTCCCAGAATATGAAATTCATTTATTCTTCCAAAATTATTTTATATATTTCTATTACCTAGAACTTTTTTGGATTTGAAATAATAGAAAATGAATGATGTCAGATTAAGCACAATGGATACAGGGTCTCCTCCCAAGCTGGAGACAGAAGAATTAGTGAGCAGGAAGGCTTCAAGCATGCCTGAGAAGCTTGTCTTTAACACGTCTCCTTCTCTTATTTTCTGGTCGCCTGCTCCATTATTCTTCCTCTGGATAGGCAACTGAATTTATATGACAAAAGAGCCTATTGAGATTTCATGAGTTTACAAGATAAACATCCAAAGGACATGGGAAAAGTGATTCTAACATCAGTTGAAAATTCTGTGGGAAGAAGTTCTGACTGTTGTAATTTAGAATAGGCACCCACTCCTTGTCCAGTTAGGTGCAACTGATGGATTGAGTAGAATCTCTCTGCAAATAAAATGTTCTGATCCTACCACTATACAAATGTTGGAAGCTGAACTCATAGTCACTCTTTGAGGGAACTTCTGATAATTATGCCTGAGAATTGTATTATTATATGTACATAATTAGTAAATAAGTAACTATTACTTCATTGTAAGTAGAGTCAAGTGATTAATTAAATTTTCACTTTTCATATTTTAGCTATGTTGCCTCCAACCATCAATCAGTGATAACAAACAAAGGGGATTTCCAGTTAATTTTGTATAATCATAGATTCCTATGGGGAAGCCAGGGTTCTTGCATTTCTTTCTGTAATATGATTTCATTGAACCCTTTCTTCCTTGTAGCTCATTCTCTTCACATAATTTCCATCTGTGTCATCAGCTTATTTTCTTTCTCATAGGATTAAAAATTGCTTTAATAATAGGCTCCCAATTCCTCACAGCAACACACATAAAACAAAGAGAAAAGAGGAGGTGAAGCAATCCTTAATGAAACAGAACATATATTTATGTTTACCTTTTCATCACAATGTGTTGACAGGCTGGATGAATTAAGGTGTGCATTGGGGGAGGGGAAAGCTGCATTTTAGGCATTTTTCTAGATATTAACATTTAACATTTAGTTTCACTTCATTCTTTAAATATGTATAATTCCCATGCATATAAATACAATGGATTTCATTTCATAGGTTTTCATTAGGAGGCCATTTTGTAAATGTAACCAATAAGCATTCAAATGATTGCTGAGACACTGAATTTTTTTAATTAATCATGTATGTTGAGGAATTCTGATTTTTTTCTGTAGTTAGAGTGGCTCTTCATAATATTAACTAAGTAACTAACTAACTAAATAAATAAATAAAACAACCATTCAGTGGCTTAACAAAACAGAAATTTATTTCTCATCCATTTAGCTGATACATGTAAGCATTCCTATCTAACGTGGGATTGTTTGCCCTCTATACTGATTCAGGAACCAAGTTGCTTTCAGAGTATAGTTCTACAATCCACTCGATATTTATAATTCTCTGCCCTCAGAAAAAGGAAAAAGGAGATGCCTCCATGGTCAACCTTCCTGGAAAGTATGCATATCATTACTGCTTAGATTTTGTTGGAGAGAAATCACACTACCGTCAAAGACAATGGGTCAAAGAGAATGCCGTCCTAAGCTGAGAAGCCATCTTCCTAATGACAGCCATGTAATGTGAAAGGGAAAAGCATACTGTTATTGAAGAACTTACCAGCTATGACACATCATCCATACAAATACTCAGGAAAGTTAAAAGAAAATTTCACCTTGGACACAGTTGATGTACCTCAGTCTTGCACAAAACTTAGAACTAACTAAGTCTGAAATATGACTTTAAACTCTCTCTGAGGTGAAGTTGTAATACAGTGAGAATGATAATATATAGTACATTAGGATTTACTTATTCCTGCATTGTTCAGGACTATAGACTGCCACACATATCAGATGCACATGACTAACACATATATCTTCATTTTGCTATTCTTTGTGGTGAACTAATACAGGATTTACTATAAAAGTATAATAATGCAGTGGCAATATACTAATAAATCAATGCAGTTAATATACAAGTGCTGGCCGGGCACGGTGGCTCACGCTTGTAATCCCAGCACTTTGGGAGGCTGAGGCGGGCGGATCACGAGGTCAGGAGATCGAGACCATGGTGAAACCCCATCTCTACTAAAAATACAAAAAATTAGCCGGGCGTGGTGGCGGGCGCCTGTAGTCCCAGCTACTCGGAGAGGCTGAGGCAGGAGAATGGCGTGAACCCGGGAGGCGGAGCTTGCAGTGAGCCAAGATCGCGCCACTGCACTCCAGCCTGGGTGACAGAGTGAGACTCCGTCTCAAAAAAAAAAAAAAAAAAAAATACAAGTGCTGCTTATAAGTTATTGTGTATTCATCAAGGCCACAGAATTTGCAAATGAAATAATCTATTATATAGTCCACAGCTTGTGAAACTAAAATTGTTTAAATTTAAGTGCAAATTCATTAAAACTTCATTTAAACAAGCACTATTTCATGTATAATAACATATTATAGAGATCTTCTTTGCTCAATTCCATATGAACACATTTCTACTCTGACTTTATAATTTTAATGTTCTGATGTTTTTATATTTATATTTTTATATATTTGTTCTTATATCTTGCCTTGTTATTACTATGTTTACTATTGTTGAATTTACTATATCTTTTAACTGGGCTTATTTCAGTAGAAATACTTTTAGTTAATTGCAACCCACTAAGATTTTGGCTTCCAAACTACAGTATGGAAAATGGTAAATAGAATGCTAGGGAGTGACATAGTAAAAACTCATTAAAGATGCTAATTAGCAAGCTGAATCGTTCTGACATACCCACTTTACTAATCCACTAGCTAAATACATCATAAAAATGAGACCATATTGCAAGTGAGCAAATATCCAAAGGAAGGCCTTTTTGAATTTCCAGATTACTTTCAATTAACTGAATGCTGAATAGTCTAGGATAGAGTATGAAATGCTGTGTTATCAGAATTTTAATAGAAGTCCCTAAATGAGCCTCAGAGTCTAATCATACTATTTCCTTAACTTATTTAGAGCATTCTTGACAAATCATATGTTTATTCTCATCCTTCCCCTTCCCCTCTTCTACCACTTAACCATTTTTACAGATTTTGGTACATTTATAATAACATTTTTCACATTTCATCTTTCATTACATTTATATACAAATATTATCAATTTCAATTCTACTAGATAGAAAGCTCTGTGAAGTCAAGGATTAAATGGTTAAATGCTGTCTTCTTAGTTACCTATTAATGCCCTGTTGAGTTTGAGTTTGTATAGATACAGTACTATAGTATCTATACTGTGAGTGTTGAGTTTGTATAGCTATTGTACTAGGCCTTGGAAAACTAGTTCTGGAAGTTGGAGATGGTATCTGACTAACAGTCTAGTTAAACACAACTCTTTCCTTTTATTTTCATTACTTCTGTATGTATGAATGTGTGTGTGTGTGTAATTATATTCTTTTAAAATACAATAAGTAGATTTCTTTATATTCCGTTAAGAACATTGACACAAAGTGGGGATTATGGGTTCCTTAAAGTCTGGTTTTAATAAGCCTCAAGGACTCACTGATCGTTATTTATTTTTATGTGTGATGCTTTAAATTACCAATGCATATTTTAAAGACTGATTTTGGATACTTTCTAGTTCCTCCTTAAATGGAAATTCCAAGTTTTTTATTTTTTCAGATACATGAAATTCTCTTAGGTTTTCACCACATTAACATAGTTTCGAGGAGTTCTCTACTGACTATTCTGATCTGTACTCTGCACTTTAATGATCCTTGTATACACATTTGCTTACATAAGTTTCTTATTTCTAACTTTGTTGATTTGTCACTTCTGCCTTCCCTTTATTTTCTTGATTAGTTAGAACTTATAAGTTTTTCTACGTTGTTGGTTTTTCCTCCCAAAACTTCAGTTTCAGCTTGCTTGTTTATTCTTCTCTCTCTCGCTACCTCTCTCTCTTCCTCCTCTGCTTCATATTCCTATTCATATATTTATTTTTCTTTATATTTTCTTTTAGTTTATGTTGTTATTTTGACTAATAATTTTTATATACTTATTTATAAATAAATAGTTTAAAGCCTAGGACATTGTACTGAACATGTTTTGGTTTGCTACATGCCACAGTTCTGATTTCGGATTACTGCATTTGGAGTCTAAATATCTTATAGTTCTAATTTGTTAGAGGGCTAACATTTCTTCTGTGTTTAAGATTCCACAGGAAACATCTTTTATGATAAGAAAAATTCATAAAATTTTCCCTTCACTTTCCTTACTCATCTCTCCCTTGGAGGCTGAGTGTGTTCACTGATTGCACTCTGATATCTACTGGTCCAGTATTCCTGATACTAATGTATTAATCTCTAAGAAGCCTGAAGGCTTGTCACAGTGGCTCACGCCTGTAATCCCAGCACTTTGGGAGGCCAAGGCAGGTGGATCATGAGGTCAGGAGATCAAGACCATCCTGGCCAACATGGTGAAACCCCATCTCTACTAACAATACAAAAATTAGCTGGGTGTGGTGGCGTGTGCCTGTAATCCCAGCTACTCGGGAGGCTGAGGCAGGAGAATCACTTGAACCAGGGAATCCGAGGTTGTGGTGAGCCAAGATTGCGCCACTGCACTCCAGCCTGTTGACAACAGCAAGACTCTGTCTCAAAAAAAAAAAAAAAAAAAAAAGAAGCCTGAAAGTACCAGAGATTCTCCTTGTTTTGTTGACTCTTTCCTAAGTTGATATGATGCAATAATCCTAGTTAGGTAAGAATGTGCTAGTCTCCTCAATATTTTCCAGGTTGAGAATCTCATTGTTTAGGCTGGAAAGATGGCAATTCATAGATCATTAGTCTTTTGGCTATAAATGTAAATCCATATTATATAAATGCATTTGTCAGTATTAAAGCATGCATCATAGTTTTAATGATCTGTCTGTTCACCGATTTATTTTTTAATTTGCTTGTATTCTAGCAGGTGTCTTAGAAGGCTCCTGCTGCTATAACAAAATACCTGAGCAATTTATCAACAACAGAAATCCATTTTCTCAAAGTTGTAGAGGTTGGGAAGTAAAAGTTCAAAGTGCTGGCATATTCAGTGTCTGGTGAAGTTTTGATCTTTGCTTCCAAGATGGAACTTGGTTGTTGTGCTCTCAGATGTCGAAAAGTGGAAGGGGCGAAAGGGTCTGGCCAGTTCCCTCAAGCCCTGATAATAATCACCACCTAAAAGCTCCACGTCTTAATACTGTTACATTGAGTCTGAGACTCCAACATATGAATTGTGAGCAGACACATACATTCAAACCATAGCAGGAGGGGAAAAAGTATATAACAGAATAGTGCCTTAAAATTTTTAGCTTTTTAGTGAATTGGTCTGAAATCTTGAAGAAGAAAAATAAACAATGGACATGGAGCAATCTAAAGTCGTCTAAGTGGGTGGCTTCAAATTTTAATTTTAGTAAATACAGTCCAGGTAAGGTTTTGACAGCAGCAGTTCACTGAAGATTACTCTTGTTTTATCTCAATCATAGAGTTTATTTAGTAGTGAGAAGACTGATGTTTAATAGGTCACTGGCAAGCCTGGTAACTAAAACTATGATATCCTTTGCAACTGACCATTATCATTTATATAAGTTTATTTTTATTAAGCTGGCATGGCAGAAGCAAGGATATATAGAGAAGAAAAGAGTCTTTTAGAATACTAGTATTTTATATATTGACGACTAGAAGTATGCATTGAAAATTTAGCCTAATTGTTTAAGAAGGTCTGAAGACTTAAATTTACTCTGAAAAGAACTAAGTTCCAAATGGACTGCAGGACATGCTGTGTGCACTTTTTCCTGTGCAGTATTGAATGACATGCCTTAAACTTCCTTCCATTGAGTTTTGTTCTGTTTTTAGATCATGAGAGAAACTGTAGAAGGGTGTATCACTACTATTCATGTAAACTACCCCTGGACATAATTGGACATTGGAACCTAATTAAAATAAGTCCCAACATTGTTACACTATGCTAATTACAGAATCTCTGTGTACAACCCCCCATTGTTCTGACCACCTTTCTCTGACTCTCATCCAACTCAAGTCCTTTAATCTTGTTTACTCTGCCTAAATTCATGTTTTATCATAATAATTAATCTGCAGACATGCTCAATTCCTTTCCCCTTCCTTGCTGTTTTACCTGCTTACTGGGAGCAAAACCCTACTTAAATACAATTCTTTACATTTTCATGCAACTGAAGAAACTGGAAAAAAAAATACTTTTCTGACTGCTGTCATGAAATTCTTGACCATATACCTCGGGTAGGATTTTACTGAACAAAAATCACACAGCATTATTCAATTCTAAATAACCATTTCAAATTTTTTCTTATCTTCTCAAATACCTAATACATTCTCCAGTTGTACTATTTGCTGTTGCACTGGACACTTTAAAGCAATCAGAATAAAATTTCCACAATGAATTTTTGTGTGGTCGCTGTCAGTACTAAAATATACCTCTTTAAGGTTTCACGATCTATCATCAAACAGTCTAAAGCTTAACCAATCTATCTCCAAACATATTCTAATGCTTAACCAACAGATAAAAATGTTACAAGGGAAAACCTTTAATACATTTTCTCTTTTCTGGAATACTTTTAAAGTCATTTATTTGATTTCTGTATATATAATATAAATCCCAGGTCATATCAAAAATTATTTTTAAAATATCTTTTATTTTGCATATATATCATCATTACTCTTTTCCCCCAGTTTTTGTAAAAGCCTGTTTCTATCAGATACCATTTCTCTGGTTTAAAAGAAAAAATATTAAAAAGCATGCTTTTATATTTTATTTCCTCTACAGCAGATCTGTTCAAGAAAAATTTTTCAGCTTGCCTAAAGATGTATTTATTTTGACTTTATGAAAGACATTTTCACTAAAATTCTAGGCTGACAGTTGTTTTTTTCATAATTGTTATTATATCATGTCATTGTTTTCCGAGCTCTGTTGTTCATTTGCTTCAGTGCAGCGATCTGTCATTTTCATTGCATTTCTCCTTATCCTGTTTTATTTTCTCCATCTAATGGCTTTTAAATGTTATATATTTTTTCAATTTGAATAGAGTGTGCATAGGTGTGCTTTTTTCTGCACATATTCTGGTTGGAATGTGCTGAACTCTTTGAATTTCTGGGTTGATGTCATTCATCAATTAAAAATACTATAAAACATCATTTCTTAAATATTTTTAACACCAATTCATTATCTTTTATATTTTATCTGGGACTCCAATAATATGTATATTAGACTGTGTGATATTGTCCACAAATTTCAGATTAACCATCCTCATTTCTTTATATATTCTCTTTTTCCCTTTTGTAATTCAAACTATATTTGAATTTTCTACCTGTTTTCAACATTATTTATTATTATCTCTGCTAATGAGTCAACAAACAATTTACCTATAATATAACACTTTCAGTTTTTGGGTTTTCTTTTTCTTTTTTTTTTTTTGAGACCGAGTCTCTCTCTGTCGCCCAGGGGCGCAATCTGGGCTCACCGCAACCTCCGCCTCCTGGGTTCAAGTAACTCTCCTGCTTCAGCCTCTTGAGTAGCTGGGACTATAGTCACATGCCACCACACCGGGCTATTTTTTTGTATTTTTTGTAGAGACGGGGTTTCACCGTGTTAGCCAGGATGGTCTTGATCTCCTGACCTCATGATCCATCCGCCTCAGCCTCCCAAAGTGCTGGGATTACAGGCATGAGCCACCGCACCCAGCCAACACTTTTAGTTTTGATAATTTTCATTTTGCTTTTATTAATTTATTTTTAAATTTCACTTTTTTCCCTGTATGTAATGAATATTAATTCCCTTTATTGACTAGGTTTCTTAATGTATTTATCTTAGTTATTTTAAGTCTATCTGTAGTAATTCTAGGATTTGTTATCTCTCACTCTTGTTCTATTGACAGTTTCCCTCCTTGATGATGTACGGTATAGTGCCTTGTTCCTTTGTGCTTTGTAATCTGTTGCTTAACTGGATGCCAGACATTTTGATCATATAGTCTTACAAATGAAAGTAGGTTACATTTGTCCACAGAAAATTGTAGGCTTTCTCTTCTGTCAAGTTGAATACTTTTGAGGTAATCAAGTCTGCATTGAAACAGCTTTGTTTATTATTATTTTGCTTTTGTGAGGTTCAATTAACTGCATACTTCAGGTTTTTTTGTGTTCAGGACAAGAAACTTCTGTTTTTCAAAAAGTCATATTTCAATTAGCTCTTTCGGCTTTTAGCCTTCAGCTAGCCTGAAGCAACAGCAACCCTGGAGAGATCTCTCCCAACTTTCTTGCCCCTCATCCATCAGATGCAGGTATCCAGTGTTTAATACTCACTGTAAGACTAGGAGAGACTTTTTCACAGTCATTAGTGAGCCACAGACTCCGTCAACTCTCCTGTGTGTATTAAGCATAGACTTATCCACTATTTCCCCAACCGTAGAGGGTGGCTGCCTTGGACACAGTTAAAGCCTGAAGTGCTTATAGTGTTCATCTCAGTTTTCCAACCTTGCCCTAATATTTCTGCAGGCCTGATACATCTATACCACACAGGAGAGTATCTCCAGGTGTTTTGCTTTGCCCTACAATCTTTCTGTGAATATATCCTGTCTTTAAATCTATGCCTGTAGAGAGTGTTCCTTCTTATGCTAGCCATCATTGTGCCTTTAAAAGAGTCATAAAAAGAATTCTCATTTTCTATCTTCTTACCCAGGTCTGTTCTTTTTACATCTATTGCTCTATAAGGATAAAAGCAACTATGAACCTCTTTGTGGGCAAGAGGTATTTATCAAATTGTACTTTAGTTCATTGGCTATTTTTGTGACATGAGTTCTTACATGCTTTTAAAAATTTGTTGGTTTTCTACTTATTATTGTTAGAGAGGATTCATAATTATCTTCCACATGATAGGTAGAAGCAGCTTTTCTCTTTGCTTAAATTGCAATAAAATCCTTGGAATTATGTTGGAATGCACTAATTTCTTTGTGTCTACTTGACGTTTCAAATCCTTAATAGTATGTATTATTTAGATCTTATCCAAGATTTCTAATTTGTAAAATTTTTTAAATACTTAGAACTGACTCGTAATAGCTGTACATATTTTTGTTTCATAATTTTTATCTATATATTTTAAAATAAAGATCTTAATTTTATTCCTGTATATATCTTGAATATTCTTAGTATCTTTCATGTTGTTAAGTAACATTTTTTCTGTTGTGAATTTCTATTTTAATTACAGAATGTATTGGTTATCTTTCTTAGGTTTATCACCTAATTTTATATATTTTTTTGTTATTTTGGACTTCTCTCTCTTTTGCATACTCTTGTGCTCTCTCTCTCTCTCTCTCATCCCTGCTTTTCCCTCCTTTCTCCCTATGATTCTTTCCTTAAATTTGACCTGTGAGGCTTGATCCAGGTTCCCATCTATGTATGGAATGGGTTTAGTCCATGTGTTGCTGCAGGAGTCAATTTTTTGCCATCTGCCTATGGAACTAAAACTCCTTTAGACAATAGGATAAGTATGTTTGCTTATTTTTTTATTGTTGCTCTCTTCATGTTGATTCATTGGTGGTGGTTATAATTTTAGTTGTAGATGCGTATTCATTTTATAAGTCCAGTTTTGTAACTTTTGTTTTGCATACTGTCCATTAATGTATTTGCAGCAAATATGATTGTTGATGTGTAAATTCACTGTACCACCTTGGCTGTACAAACCACCCCTCTATTTTTAACTATTTTTTTTCCAAGAAGCTCAACACAGATTTCCTAGCACAATTTGTTATCAATAGGGTTAAAAATACATATACATGATAATCACAGAGCTCAAACCTAATGCTATAATGTTCTAGAAAGGCCAGGTCTCATGGAAAAGCAGAGCAAATGAATGCTGATTACACAATATGTTTGCTCTTCTCTCTGCCTTTCTCTTCACTGTGGCAGTAAGCAAGAGAATGTGAAAAAAATAAATACTAGTTAACCTCTTTAACTTCTATTAGCCTTTTTGCCTTCATGCTACTACTTAGTGTCTCCTGGATAATTTAGAAAACTTCTGCTTAATAACTATACTGAAATTGGCTTTATAATTTCCTGAGGCTTCCATTAGGTGGAGGCAGCAATTTAGAAACTCTCATGAACAACATAAAACAGCTAAGTGCTGGTGCAAGACATTAAAATACAAAAGGCTTAAGCTGAAAAAAAGGGCTTTAAACTAAAGCTTATAAAATATTGGTGGGCTTTTCAAGTTTATATTCAAATAGTTAATGGCAGGGACTGTCTTCTCACTTCCATTAAATTTCGTTTCAAATTTCCCTTAATGTGTAGTCCTTCAGTAGCCTGAAATTCGAGCCAAAAGCTCTTTACTATTTGAGTACAATTTCTTAATCTTTGTAATTTAACTGTTTGAATAATTTTATATGTCCTTTAGACTCCAAAAAGAGATTTCAAGCCACAGGACATGCTTTGTTTTAAACCAGCAGCTTAGTCTTTCTGGCTCTCTGAGACAGGATGGGCACTGATATTGCAAGCTGGCTTAATGAATGAAGCCTTTGAATGAATGTCCAGAAGAAGCTAGGAAGTTTTTGTTAAAGTATCTGATTTTGCTTTTTGAATCCCATTTGCTGCTGTTTTGGCTGTTTAATGTTTCTGAGATCTGTGTGACAATGATTCTGACTTTCCTGAACCAGTAATAGAAATTCATTTCTTATAACTACCTAGGATTGCTAAAGTCCTATTGCATGCTTTCAGATGCCTTGCGTTTGGTGAATTGAAGCCTGATATGTCAACACATTCTCTGTAAACACAGCAGTACAGAGGGCAAAGAAACACTTATCCAGCACCACAGCTAGGACAAAAGGAATTATTTTGACAGTAAATGGACTTGCAGCTTAAGTAAGTGCATTAATATTGGGATGGTATTAACTCTACAAAATTGTTTCTAAGCAAAGGTGACCAGATGTCCTAATTTGACTGATTAATTTGTTTGCTTAGTTAAATATCCTTGTAACTTGATTGTTTATAAATGTTTGCCTACTCTTATTTTTATCAATCTGCTAAGTGCTATGCATAGAAAAGTATATATTTGAAATTAACTATTTTTCATTACAATATTCTAGCTTATATGCTTATTTTTCACAAACTATTTATCTAGTAATCACCATGAAATCAAATGGTTATTTGTAGTGGGATGGTTCTAAAAATATTGATGTGATCTTTTATTTCTGATAGTATTTAATAAGACAAGTCCTAAATTTAAAACCATGTATTTCTTCATAGATGAATCTTTCTCTTTACTCACCAACTCTTTCTCTTTTGTAGTAGAACTTTTTGTCACTATTTTATTAGCTCAGATAGTGAGCAAAAGCACATTAAAATGGATAGAGAAGTTGATGTTGCAATTGCTAAACTGATTAAAATAACTGAATAATGATTTTAATTTACTCATTTTGGTTAAACCAAAAATACTTGTCTCTACCATCAAAAAAATGCAAAAGTGCATGTTTTGGAGCATGTTAATGAAATTTATAATTTTTTAAAATAAATATCAACAGTTGTCAAAAATTAAAGCAATAAAAATATAGATTTCATCTCTTGGCAGGGTAAAGTTTCCATGTTAGTTGAATAGTAAATGTTACTTTCAAATTAACGTCTCTACCAAATGGGGCATTTAGTAAGAACTGATAATTTGGATCCATATTTATTGTTCTGTGACCATATTAAATTGAGAAATACAGAGGTGTACACATATTAAAAATGTACACTATATGATTCCCAATTTAAGAAAAACTGAAGACAAACTATAAAATACATAGATCAACTACATATTTTATTCATATTACTTAGCATACTTCAGATGAAATTTCAAAATTCTACATTATTTGTGTCATGTTAATAAACCATACTATCTCAAATAATCATGAAATAAATTGAAATAATTCGATTAATAAGATAAGTCTGTATTTAATTAAGTCAATTGCAAGCATAATAAAGAAAAACAATAAAAAATCACAATTTTTATTCAGTTAGAGGTTGTAGTATTTGTCCCCAAAGGAAAATTAATCTATTCATAGTTGCCTTAATATTGAGGATAGTATTCTCAAACATTTTTAGGTGTACAAACTATGCCTTTTTGTTTATCTAATTTAAAGTTATCAAATTTACAGCATATGTACTTTGGAATAAACTCTCCTTCAATAATACAATCCAAAAAACAAAGACTTATTTCTGAAATATACTATTAGAAATAAGTTACATTGGCAGGGCACAGTGGCTCACGCCTTAATCCCAGCACTTTGGGAGGCCAAAGCCGGCGGATCAGGAGGTCAGGAGATTGAGACCATCCTGAGTAACACAGTGAAACCCCGTCTGTACAAAAAATACAAAAAATTAGCCGGGTGTGGTGGCATGCGCCTATAGTCCCAGCTACTAGGGAGGCTGAAGCAGGAGAATCACTTGAACCTGGCAGGCGAAGGTTGGAATGAGCCGAGATCGCGCCCCTGCACTCCGGCTTGGGAGACAGAAACTCCCAAAAAAAAAAAAAGTCATATTTTAAAAAAAAAGCAGTAAGTGAAAAAGTAACTATACAACTAATATATTACTCTCTCAACTATGTAACAAAAATATTTCTCTACAAAATACTATTATTCCTATAATCAATTTATTTCTATATACCATGTTTGTGTCACTATAGGTTGGTATGTACCAAATTGTGACACTAAACCAAAAGAAACAAATCTGGAAACTGAAGTACCAATATGTGAAAAGTGTTCTTTTGGTATTGGGAGTGCCAGAGATTTTTGCCATTTTATTTTACTTAGCAGTAATATCTGGCTTTTTCTATTGAGTATGTGCTACTATAAAAATTTAAAGGGGTTATTTCTAATTTGGGAGACAAATAGAAAAAGTAGCTTTTAATCTTATAAATAATCAGCTCATTGAAATGTCTTATTTAATCCAGATCTGTGCAAGATGAACTTAAAACCAATTTTTAAAGCAGCTGGAAAGCATTATTTAACAAAAGGGGTATCTATCATAAGTTTAGGCCTATTTGTGCATATTTTCTAAATTTTAAAATATAAATCAAATCTTTACAAATCAAATCGTGTTTCGTTCTTGATTTATGTTACCATTTTAGAGTTGCTTTCCCTTGACTTATTGGTATCAAGTTGGAGATAGATATTAACATCTTGACTGTTTCTCTTGCAGTTGTCTTTGTTTCATGAACTACTTCTTCATAATAGCATGCAGCCATCTTCAAGAAGTGAGAATTTCACTTAGCGGCTTAAATAGAAGTGTTATCTCAAGATAACATAATATCTGGAGGCATGTGTCTGCTACTGTTTGGTGAGTAATTCAGAGTAAAAGGGACAACATTGCTTGAGATTTCTGTGGCCTTTTCTATAAGATCTATCATGTAACTTCAGTCATCGTAATCATATTCAACAAAGAAGAGAGAAAAAGATGGCAGAAAAATCACTGCCTTGGAAAGAAGAGTACAAGTTTTCGTTGAGGCCAGGCACGGTGGCTCACGCCTGTAATCCCAGCACTTTGGGAGGCCAAGGCGGATGGATCACGAGGTCAGGAGATCCAGACCATTCTGGCTAACATGGTGAAACCCCGTCTCTACTAAAAAGACAAAAAAATTAGCTGGGCGTGGTGGCGGGTGCCTGTAGTCGCAGCTACTCAGGAGGCTGAGGCAGGAGAATGGCGTGAACCCAGGAGGCAGGGCTTGCAGTGAGCCGAGATCGCGCCACTGCACTGCAGCCTGGGCGACAGAGTGAGACTCTGTCTCAAAAAAAAAAAAAAAAACAACAAAGTTTTCATTGAAGATTCCCAGCAGAGTTCTTCTCTAATATAAATTATTTCAGTGGTCATTTCTAGCAACATTGCAGAGTAGGCACAGGTATTTGGCTTCTCCAATTTCTGGAGTGAAGTTGACAAGGGAGGAGTTATTTGGGAATGGGTGTTGGGTTAACCAACTATTTTTCTGTTTCTGAAATTATGCTTGACTCTGGCTTTTGTTCATCATTCCTTATGTGATATAATATTCACGTTTATACACACTCATCTACCTAAATGTTACCTTTTCCCAAAACTATATCTATACTTCATCTCTAAGTTCCATATTCATACTCACATGCACTACCAACCTGCTTCTTCCTCCTGGTATATATTAAATACATTAGACAACTCAATGTGCACCGTTTTGAAAGCCTGCCAACAATCAAGCATACCTTGACTCCCAACAGACACATAACACGGCAATAACAACAACCCACCCAGGCACTAAACCCAACGCACGTAAATTTTTAAGGGACATCAATGCTAGAAATTCAGGCCATGGCACTAACCTTCCCTCACCCCTTTTCTCTATCATGATCTACTTAGAAAATCTCTAGAGCTATTAGAATTTGCTCGAATGCAAACAACTTGAAGGCAGTAAATCTTGTTTCTCTCTGAATCTTTGCAGCCTGGAGGTTTACATAGCCTCCAATAGACACTTTACAGAATGTTTGCTGAACATCAAGAGATTTATGATTGCTATACATTCAGCAGTCTCATTTTGCACAATAGAAAAGACCTATATATTATAACAGACCTGATAATTTCCAAAGCTTTATAAGCCATTATTTGCTTTCTTAGAAAACAAATTACATTGAAATTTTTTTTTTTTTTTTTTTTTTTTTTTTGAGACGGAGTCTTGCTCTGTCACCCAGGCTGGAGTGCAGTGGCGCGATCTCGGCTCACTGCAAGCTCCGCCTCCCGGGTTCATGCCATTCTCCTGCCTCAGCCTCCCGAGTAGCTGGGACTACAGGCGCCCGCCAACACGCCCGGCTAATTTTTTGTATTTTTAGTAGAGACGGGGTTTCACCGTGTTAGCCAGGATGGTCTCGATCTCCTGACCTCGTGATCCGCCCACCTCGGCCTCCCAAAGTGCTGGGATTACAGGCTTGAGCCACCGCGCCCGGCCGACATTGAAAATTTTTGACTTAAATTTGGCTTATTGAAAAAACAATACACTGCTTTTGAGTTTCCTATGAGGAATTACTTTTGAAATTGTGACGGCTCGCAGCATAATATTGCCACCAAATTAATTTTTAAAATCTACTACTTAAACCATTTTATTGTATCAATGGTTTTAACAACGACAAATAATTTATGCCCTACTCAATGTTCTAATAAGAATCAGAAGTTTACTCTGCACTTCATCGAAGCAGGCATCAAAATGTACTCAAAATAATCTGTGATCTTCCCCAACCCCGTGCCTGAAAGTATGTGTGTTGTGGATAGGGAAATATTTTAAGAGTTTAAATGAATGTTGGCAATATCTTAAGATTGATAACTCTTATTTTGTATATTGAATAAAGACTCTAAGATTGATATGCCTCTTGGCATACTATTGCAGAAAAAAATTTGCCTTGGAACTTAAACTTTCAATATTAGGTTAGTTCAAAGGAGCAAGTCACCTCTGACTTTGAAAGGAATACAAAACGTAAGACTTGCATTTGCCAAATGAAAACCACTTTATTATTTGTGTGTGGCCATTGACTCTGTGGTCATACTGTCAAACTTTCAGGTAGATATTTGAGATGTCACATAATTGTTTTCATTTATGAGGTCTGTAAACAGGATCCAATTTTTTGTGGTTCAATATGTTATGTAAGTATAAAATTATGAAATTAGATATATTTTAGGTGATTTTCATTTCCTAAATGAAAGACATCAATCCCATTTAGATTGTTGATCTTGATGTTTTGCTAGTGTTTTGGACTGAATAATTTCTCTCAAAAATGCATCTGTGGATGCCCTAATGCTCAATGTGAAAATACGTGGAGACAGGGCCCTTAAGGAGGTAATTAATGTTAACTTATGTGAAAAAGGTGGCTCAGCAATTTGGGAGGCCAAGGCAGGCGGATCACCTCAGTTCAACAGTTCAAGGCCAGCCTGGCCAACGTGGTGAAACTCTGTCTCTACCAAAAATACGAAAACTAGCTAGGTGTGGTGGCACACTCCTGTAATCCCAGCTACTCAGGAGGCTGAGGTAGGAGGATGGCTTAAACTCAGGTGTTGGAGGTTGCAGTGAGCCGAGATTGAGCCACTGCACACACGCTTGGGTGATAGAGTGAGACTCTTTCTCAAATAAAAAAAAAAAAAAAAAAGAAAAGAAAAGAAAAAAAGAAAAAATTGGGGCCCTAATCCAATGTGACTGATGTCCTTTTAAAATGAGGGAGAGGCACCAGAGCTCACTCTCTCTGCTAGATGGAGCACAGAGGAAAGGCCATACAAACACAGGGAGAAGGCCACCGTCTGTGAGGAGAGGAGTGGAGCCTCACCAGAAACCAACCCTTCTGGCACCTTGATCCTGGAATTCCAGCCTCAGAACTCAGAGAAAATAAATTTCTGTGATTTATTTCACCAAGTTTGTGTGATTTTGTTATGGCAATCTGAGCAGACTAATACAACTTGTGAATCAATTTTCCATCAACCTTACCTGATAAATGGTATGTTGTGCTTTTCCATGAGACAGCAGAAGACCTAAGAATTGAGTGCACACCGTTATGACATAAAGAAATTAGCACTGAAACTGCAATTTACTTGGCAAGTGTTTTTTTTTTTTTTTTTTGAGACGGAGTTTCGCTCTGTCACCCAAGCTGGAGTCCAGAGTCCCAATCTCGTCTCACTGCAAGCTCCACCTCCCGGGTTCATGCCATTCTCCTGCCTCAGCCTCCAGAGTAGCTGGGACTACAGGCACCCACCACCACACTCGGCTAATTTTGTATTTTTAGTAGAGATGGGATTTCTCCATGTTGGTCAGGCTGGTCTCAAACTCCTGACCTCAGCTGATCCACCCACCTCGGTTCCCAAAGTGCTGGGATTACAGGAGTGAGCCACTGCACCTGACCTTAGGTGGCAGTTTTAATGGATTGCCAGATTATGGGGTAAAAATTACTGGATCTGAATATTTTAATTCATGATTATAGTTAGAATCTGCATCAGGAGACCATAATATAAATTTAATTCCCAGAATCAAATTTTATTTTTAATTTGTTTACTGCAAGTTCATTTTCATACAAAGAATACAGAAAGACTAAATATATCGGTCATTTTTTTCATAGTTGAGGGGCTTTTCTTTTGTGAAATAGAGGTTGATAAAGTTATATAAATTAATTTTAATGTAAATTGTAATAGACTTGATTATTAAATTACTATTTTGTACAATCATAAACCTACAGTTAATCTCTATATAAAATGAATTTAAAAATAAATAATTTTGATATCTTTATTGACTTTTCCCCTCATTTATAGAATAGTATATTTTAATTATATTGATTAACAAAAACAAAGACACATAAGTAGAACAACTTAAAAATCCCCAGCAAATCTACGTAGTAGGACAATAAGGGACTTAAAAAGATTCCACTGAGAAAAGAATATTAAGAATTTGCAACATTTTTATCTATGTGGGAAATTACTTTAGGTGTCTTTTTATGTTTATTAGTATTGCTTGAAAATAAGAAGACTTAAAGAAATACGACAATTATAGTAGGTGCTGGAATTTTAGTAAATTTTCTGGCACTGATTCCAGGCTCTACTTTGTTTATGGCTTTGGGAAATGTATTTAACCTCTCTGAGCTTCAGTTTCTTCCACTGAAAAAAAGAAAATAATTATGGCACTCACGTTTTAAGGTTGGTTTAAAAATTGCATGAGATAATATATAAAAAATGCTTTGCATAGTGGATGGCACTTAATAGACACTGAGTGAACATTGGCTATATAATAATGTAAGAAGATATTTATAATCCATTTTTCTTTGATATTCAAAATGAACTTTAACATGTTTATGTCAGGCAAATAGAATTATACCAATTTCACATAATATACATTTCAGAGATAAGTCTAGCTCATTCACCCACTTATAATCATCTGAGAATTTGAAATTTTGGCCCTAACAAAAAGCATTTTACCTATAAAAATAAGAGTTTACAACAGTTTTCTGATATGTGTAGAGGAAACAGTTTGCTTATTTTCTACCAATATGATAAATGCTTCCAAGATGCAGTTTCTGTATAATACAGAATCATTGAAGTAATCGAAGTAATCAGTCAATTATCAGGTTATCTTGATACCAGTTTGTTTTCTCTTTCTCTCATGTTCCCTCTCTCTCTCTATTTCTTTCTCTCTCTCTCTCTCAGCTAAAATAGCAACCTCCAGGATAAACAGGTGAAGAATCACAGAGCAATTTAAAAATTATTACAAGATACATAAAATCATATATTATGAATGGAAACACTCAAGTGAAAATGCCATTTCTACTTTAACAATGTAGTCTTACTTTGTATCTTGATATACACAAACACTTTCACATTTGACAGAATAATATACCTTTGTTCAGCTGAAGGTGTTTTGGAATTAATAATAAAGAATGAGGTGGTTTAGGGAATACTAT
The DNA here is from genome assembly GCF_028878055.3 of Symphalangus syndactylus. Taxonomy (NCBI): domain Eukaryota; kingdom Metazoa; phylum Chordata; class Mammalia; order Primates; family Hylobatidae; genus Symphalangus; species Symphalangus syndactylus. The sequence continues at coordinate 74,866,270 of NC_072438.2, read as the reverse complement.
GCAAGGAAACTTCTAACTTTTAAAAAAATATTACATGAGGGATTTAGTCAAGAGCTAAAAAAAAAAAAAAAAGGCAAGCATAGTGGTGAGGAAAAGATATTATCATTAATTACTTTTCAAGGTTGTCTGCCGCCTGCAGATTTGTTAGCTCAGTCATGGTATATGTCACAAGGGAGTTACTTTTGAAGGAGTAACAGAAGTGTGTGAAAAATCTCAATATGATGCATGAGTGTAATCTCCTCTTTGCAGATGTTAATTCCCTGCTTGCTGCAACTAGGAAGCAAGTGCCAACATATTTGGGAATGCTCCTTCCTGCTGGACAGCACACAGACAAGTTGGAAAGGAATCCTGTAACAAGCTAGCTGCCATGCATATGGAATGAAGCTTAGTTCAAAAGTCTTTCCAAGTGCTTGAGTATTTTTAGATGATATTTAGCCCCCTTTAACTTGAAAGACGAAATGCAGCAACTGAAACTGAGTATGTACTCTGATCTTGGTGGGGAAGTAATTCTCCATAAGATGTTGTGTCTCTGATGAACTCTCAACAAATTCAAAATATAGGATGTTCTCAAACTTGCCCTTTTTCACAGAGCACTTTTTAATCAAAAAAAAAATCAGGATAGTAAAAGAAAAACTAAAACATTTTCAATTTTCAAGGTCACATAGGATAACTTTGAAAGTCTAAGTTCATAAAAAAAAAAACTAAGGAAAAGTAAAAACAAGGATCAGGAAAAGATCATAAAAAGATTGACCATCTAAACAACAAACATGGGCTTTCTAAAAGAAAAACATATATTTATTTGGGAATAGAGCATTGCGGTGAGAATACTCATGCCATATTAAACCATGTGGATATTTAGAGATGTAAAGAAAAACCATGGTTTCTAAAGGAAAAAGAATGAGGAGAATTATATAATTGTTTTGAAAGCATTATCCCTGGCTACAAAGATCACAAGGGTGATGCCAGTCTGAGTTTGGACAGGCAATTGCTGGGCAGACATCTTTGCAGAAGTATGTTTTATGTAAGGTTGGGATGGTCTTTGTACAAGGGTGTGGTTTTTGCAGAGGCTACTGTGAGAATTTTTGTTATTAAGCATACAAGCATGAGAACATTCTCTTCACGGCCTTTCCTGGCTCTGTTTGCGGGGGATTCTTTTTTTAACATTAGTAATTCCATTTTGATTCTGACAATCCTCACGAGATTATAAAGTTTATATTTTTCCCATGGAAATATTAAATATATCACTTAAAATGTTGAGCAAAAAGTGGAGGATTTTTTTAAAATAGAAATAAGTTTTCAGGATTAATATAAACTTCTAACTGGTCACACATGATAATCCAACAGATGGCCTTAACTATCCAATAAAACAGTCATTCTATATGAACAAATGCAGAAGAAAATATGTTTCTAAGTGTTTTATTCGGTTGTAATTCTCCTAATAATAGCTTAAACACATTGTCCATGTACTGAGAACTTTTATTAACATCCCTTGGGATTATAAATATAAGAAGTAGAGAGCTAATGTTGACTTTTTAGTGTTTGCAATCCACAATTCTATAAACTGCAAATGTGTAAAATAATTTAATTTCTAGATAACTCTAAAATACTCTTATTTTCTTAATTTGACACACGAGGAGACTGAAGTACAGCACAATCATTTTGCATTCCCTAGTGGTTACTTTTTGTCAGATCTGGGATTTGAACCACTGTTATGTATTGCCAAAATGGTCTCCTAAACCTCTTTGTAATCAGATAAATTTCCAAGGATGGAAGAATTAAGAGTTTTTCTCTAGAAAAAAAGCAATGTATGTACCTATTATTTATAAATGAAATGAGAAAAAGAAAGAACAAGAAGCAGGAGAGAAGCAATACAGAGATAAAGAATTAATTAATTAATTAAGAATTATACCCTATTAAACCTGAATACCTACAGATAAAATAAGCCAGCATTTCTCAAAAGTCCAAAGGTGTGTTTGTGTTGGGGGATGGGAGCAGGGGCAAAGATGGCATTTCTGTTAACAGTTATTTTGATATAAGCTTAATTATTTTCATTCTAGGCAAATCTAATCTGATTTTAAGATAGCAACTCTGAAAAATGGAACAGAATGGCTTAAAAGTCACCATTGTACAATAATGAGGTGAATGCATCTCATTCATCTCATAGAACAGTGAAGCGTTAAAGCCAAATTCAGCTGTAATTTTCATTTATTTTCTGTCTCTCAAGGAATACTACACTCTTCCTTAAATAACAAAAACTGGGGCTGGGCGCGGTGGCTCACGCCTGTAATTCCAGCACTTTGGGAGGCAGAGGTGGGCGGATCACGAGGTCAGGAGATCGAGACCATCCTGGCTAACATGGTGAAACCCCGTCTCTACTAAAAATACAAAAAATTAGACAGGCGTGGTGGTGGGCGCCTGTAGTTCCAGCTACTCGGGAGGCTGAGGCAGGAGAATGGCGTGAACTCGGGAGGTGGAGCTTGCAGTGAGCCGAGATCACGCAACTGCACTCCAGCCTGGGCAACAGAGTGAGACTCCGTCTCAAAAAAAAAAAAAAAAAAAAAAAAAAAAAAAACCTGGAAAATTTGTTCTAAATAACTTCATGGGAAGAGATAATGAGCTATGCAGCTCAACATAATTCAACAAATATTTGTTGAGTATCTATACTACAACCTGTTCCAGATGTTTGAAATACTTCAGTGAACATACCATTTTTTATAAAAAAAAAAAAAAGGAAAAGGAAAAGAAAAAAGAGCACTTTCTTTACCTTTGTGGAGCTTGCATTCTATCAGTGGGAGACATACACTACACCATTGTTACACTAAGTATAATATTTAGCAAATTCATATAATTGTATGTTACCTCAGCATCCATTTTGAAAATAGGTTTAACTTGCACATACCAGAAGCTTGGCTTAGTGACCCTCAAAGGAGTTTTCACTTCCTCCAAAGTCCTATATGTGATCGCCTCCGATATCTGCCTTACACAACTGTCTCCTGGTGACCACCTCCCTGTGGGACAGCAGATACAACCTACCCCTCTGGCCTTCTCACCTCTCGAGGACTGTGTGGATGCTGCAGTGGCCCCTGCTCAGTTACAGTGTGACTGTTGGACTTGTGCCTGCTTGCTATAAACCCACTGTATTAGTCCGTTCTCACGCTGCTAATAAAAACGTACCTGAAACTGGGTAATTTATACAGAAAAGATGTTTAATTGACTCACAGTTTTGCATGGCTGGGGAGGCCTCAGGAAACTTACAATCATGGCAGAAGGGGAAGCAAACACATCCGTCTTTACATGCTGGGAGGAGAGAGAAGAATGAGAACTGAGTGAAGGAGGAGGCCACTTAAAACCATCAGATCTCCTGAGAACTCACTCACCATCAGGGGAATAGCATGGGGGAAAACGCTGCCATGATTCAGTTACCTCTCACTGGGTCCCTCCCACTATGTGTGAGGATTAGGGGAACTACAAGATGCTATTTGTAAGGCCGAGCATGGTGGCTCACGGCTGTAACCCCAGCACTTTGAAAGGCCAAGGCAGGCGGATCATCTGAGGTCAGGAGTTCGAGACCAGCCTGGCCAACATGGCAAAGCCCCATCTCTACTAAAAATACAAAAATTAGCCAGGCTTGGGGGTGGGCGCTTGTAATTCCAGCTACCTGGGCGGCTGAGGCAGGAAAATCGCTTGAATCTGGGAGGGAGAAGTTGCAGTGAGCCAAATGGTGCCACTGTACCCCAGCCTGGGTGACAGAGCAAGACTCCATCTGAAAAAAAAAGAAAAAATGATATTTGAGGAGGGACAGTGACAAACTATATTACCCACCAATTAAAACTTCCCTTGGAAACCTGCTTGGATAATACCCTCAACCCCCAAAAAAGGCTTCAACTCACAGGTCTTTCTGCCTTTCTTGCTCTCTACCTGATGGTTGAATGTGTGTGCTATATGGCTTCCCATTTCCTGTTGCACCTTCAAGACCTGCCCTTTTTTCTCTGGATCCGTAAGTAATAAACAGCTTCTGTTATTTCATGTGTTTTCTTGAGTTGCCTCCTCTGTGGCTCACCTGAGCAACACACCAAAACCTATCTTCTTTCCTGGTCAGAGTGCTCCTAGAGAGTGTCTATGGTAGAAACAAACTGGACACAAGTCAGACAAGAACCACGAAAATGTCCGCCCATATAAATGAGTTTCCTGTGAAAGGGACCAGTGATCACAAATTGGATACTTAAATATTAGAAGGTATACAGGAATAAAGAATCATTTTGTGAAAGGCACATTGTAATATGTACAACCAAATACAAATCCTCCGGAGCCCCATCAGGGCAGGGCCAGAGTTGATAGCTAATCTCCTAAAAGAGATCTTGAGACACAGGCAGGAAAAAAGCGATTTGGCAAAATTACAATCATAGCAAGATTATGTTACGTATAGGCATTGGAAGTATGGATTATGATTTCAAAAGTGAGACTGTGGTAGGCCTCAGTAAGCAGAGCACACATGAGCTAGTGAGTAGAGGGTAAAAGCATTTGTTATAAAGATATCTGGGGAGACAACCAGTACAAATGCCATAAAGTGAAATTGTGGCTGGTATGTTCCAGGAATTTCAAGAAATACTCCTCCCTCCGTGCCCTCTGTGATATGAAGGCCATGAGTTATCGGGAGAACAGAATATGAGGTTAGAGAAGAATCAGAGGCCCAACCACACAGAGGGACTTGTACCAATGTAAGGATATTGTGTTGTTACTTTTAGTTACATGGAAACCTATAAGCAGGATTTTGAGCAGATAAGTGACATGATTTCACATATCATTAAAGAAGCACTCCAGCTGCTCTGCTACAAATAGACAGCATGGGGGCAAAGATAGAGCACAGAGACAGTGAGGAAGCCACTGCAGAAGTCTAAATAGTGGCTTGGGTTAGAATGATGAGCAGTGACATATCAATGAGATAGTTAAAAGTAGTCAGAGTCTGTTTACATTTTAAAGGCAGAGCCAGAAATGTTTCTGAGTGCCTGATGTGAAGGAAAAATATACTTAAGTATAACATCACATGCCATTTGTGTCTGAAGGCATGAAAAGCTGAAATTGTCATCAACTGAATTGGAAAAGGTGGTAGGTGAAGGAGATTTTGGGGGAGATAGGTAGGATTCAGTATTAGATATGTGGAATTTGAAATGTCTATAAGACGCCCTAGTCGAGAAGTTGAGTAAATAGTTTGACTAACCTGTATTTTCAAGAGAGAGGTCCGTATTAGAGATGGTATTTGGAATTCATGGGCACATAAGCCATTTGGCTGAATGAGATAACCACTGGAGTGGAGAAGTAGAGGAGAGATTTGAGGATTGGGTCTTGGAAGTCAATATTATTGTGTATGATATAAAAGAAGGAAAAGAAAGAAGACAAGAGTTAGGAAAGCAAACAAGAGTAGTATCCTGGAGGCAAAATGAGAAAAGTGTATCAATAAGGAGATAAAGGTGGGCTGCATTATATGGTTCTGATGGGCAATATAAAATCAAATATTAGATTTAGCAAGATAGAGGTCAATGATTACACCAAGAACACTTTTGCTAGAATGGGGATAAATGTATGATCAGTGTAGCTTCATGACAGGATATGTAAAGGGAATTTGGGAATAGTGTATGTACACAACTCTTTCAAGGATGTTTACTGAAAAAGGAAACAGAGAAGTAGATTGGTGCTTGGTAAAGGAAATAGGATCAGGTCAAGATAAATTACATTTTTAAATGAGAGAAATTTCAGTTCATTATTATGCTGATGACAATGACCTGATGGGATTGCTAACTTTATGTATCAACTTGGTGAGTGTATCATCCACAGTTGCTTGGTCAAATACCAGTCTAGAGGCTGTTGTTGAGGTATGTTTTAGACATGGTTAATATTTAAATCAGCAAATTTGTATTAAAGCAGATTACCTTCCATAAGTTGGGTGGTCCTCCTCCAATCAGCTGAAGGCCTTAAGAGGAAAAATCACTGAGGTTCCACTAAGGGAAAAGAATTCTGACTTTAGATTGGCCTTCAGACTCAAGACTCCAGCATCAACTCTCCCCTGATCTCCAGCCTGCTGCTCTTCAGCATTCACACTTGCCAGCCCCCACAATGGTGGGAGCCAATTTGGGGGATACTGGCATTCAGTTTAACACCCTGCTCTACAGTGATCAAGGAGCAGTTAGAGGATGTGGTATAGATACCATACATGCATAGATTTGGTGACTGGAATCTATAAGTTTGCTTTCGGTGGTGGAAGCCACAATTTCATCAGCTGCAGCTTAGGAATAGGGAGCATGGAGGTTTGGAGAGAGGAAAGGACGGCTAATAATTAAGATTTAATGTGCTAAGGATATTTAGTATGGTTGCTAAAATGCATTAAGTTTCCACTTGAAGTTCACATCAAAAATCTTCAGTGAGACCTGTCAATCTGGTTGTGTATTTTTCTCCATTCATGTCAAACTCCATGGGTGCAGATAAAAAACAGCTGGAGGGTTAGAATTAATCAGAGTGTGGTTTCATCCTTCAACTAAAAAGAAACAAGAGAGACCATGGGAATCAAGTGTGTGACCATGGATTTCAACTGGGTAAAAAAGGGGGCAAAAACTTTAGAGGATAAAGAACAGTGAAATAACAGAATTAAAGGATTTATGATTCTTGGGGTCTGGGTTAGATAGTGAACAGTAAATATAGGAAACCAGATAATATTATGTCTTTTCACAAAGGGGACCGTATTTTTTAAAAACAGAGCGTTATTTTAAACCAGTACTCCTCATGAAATAATGGAAAAGAAAATCTTAAAAAGAAATTTCTACAAAAAAAAATTCTATTGTGATACAAGGATTGCCACCATGTCCAACTGTAGGTCCTGGGAAACTAGTCTGAACAAATAAATACTATTTTTTATTTATACTACAATGTAAGTAATTCTGGTCCAGGTGTCCCAATCATGTAGAAGGGCCAGAGGCACTGGATTAAGGAAATATGTGCCCACATGTTTAGAGCAAATTGCTTTGTTACTTGGCAGGAATCAGTAAGGAAAGCTGGAATATTCTTTTTTTCTCACAGTTATGTCATTTCTATATTGCCTGACCTAAAGGAAAAGAAAAAAAGGGCCAATGTTTTCAATACAAGATAGACTCCTGAGATCTAATTCCAGCAAAGAAGAAGACATTCCTAAAAAACAAGGTCTAACTAATGTTTTTAATATCATTTTTTTTTTTTTGGCTTGGTTGTGGAGTGAAATAAAAAGTCTTGCTCTCTCCTCATTGTATATTGGGCAAGGGAATGGGAGATAAAGGAATGATAAGCACCAAGTCTTCTCACAGGCCTATGAATAGATATAAGGCAGGATATCTATAAAAATATTTTGGACCCTATATACAATATCTGTTAATTATCAGAATTTCTAAACAATGTCTTTTAAGAGAATTTAAAGACATGCAGTTTACACAGTATCAATCCAGTAACAGAATATGAAAATGGTTTGATAAACCTTTATAATTCCATAGAACTATTCTGTATCCAAGCAAGGGAATGTGTTGTTGTATGTCAGCCAATGCCAACGAAAGCTAAGGTAAACCTTTGAATCACAGGCAATTCTCTGTGGGACAGTTCAACAATAATTGAACTATTGCATTTTTTTCCATCATATTCGTAGATGTTTTTAGCTAAATTTGGATCTCAGGTTTAGCTTTGTGTGGTTTAAAGTAGCAGTAAAATTAAATGTCTTGAACCTCTAGGAGTATGGTGAAGATCAAATTACACAACATATATGAACAAAGCAAAACATAAAAATTGTTAATATTCAAATAAAATCTAAGTTTATTAGAACAAGTTATATATATATATATATATATGTACATACACACACACACACACACCCACACATAGGTTTCCTCAGTTGAACATTGCCTACAATAAGTCAGGAACACAAAATGAAAATCAATATTAGTGTCAAAGACCTTTTTAAAAATATAGCTATTATTTCATCAAATAAAATGCTACCTGCTGCCTGCTTTATAAAGTTAACCATTTTTATGTCAATTGATAATTTCAGTGAATTGGATCATCAACACATTTATTTTATCAAAATGTTTAATACATAACTATTAAAATACATTTATGGATATATGTGTTTAAAATTAAGTCAGCTATTGTCTACTTATTCTTTCAATATCATTGACAAGCCTCTACTCACTGTTTGCATACCCTTTTCGCCTTCCTTGCCTCACCTTGAGAAAGAAGTGAAATATAATGTAGTTTGGACAACAGGAATTGCAATAGTGATATGGGCTAAGGATAACCCTTTTTTACTGTCTGGAGAAAGTGGAAAGAAAATGATAAGATGAAATGGCAGCACTGGATGTAAATGGGATAAAACAAAATATGGAAGAGATTCTCTGTATTTAGCAAACTTTCACAAGTGTTCAGAGCTTAGGGAAAACACTAATATGCTTAGCTCCTGAGTTTTGTTGTCAGTGAAATACAGACATGCATTTTTAGTTCTAAAATAAAATAAATCCTATTCTCGAGAAAGTTCATGCTGTTAAATAGGCAGATTCAGATGCAGGATGGGGAAAGATTTTCTTCAAAATTAAAGTTCTATCTTTTATTAAAAACACAGTCCTAGTAACAGAAACGTGTTCCAGAAATGTGCTTAGTTATAATTTTAATGGAATTATTTGCACAATTCAAAATTATAATGCTTTAGTTTATCGTAAAGATCATTTACATGTCTAAGGAATTATCTGGAAATATTTCCCATAAAAATACATATTAAAGTAAAAGAGAATTACGGTTTATTAGGAAAATTATCTTTTATTATATGAATAGGTGACATTCTTAACATGTAGGCAGATAATGAAATGTCCTTCAAAACATTGTAAGACAGATACATTTATTTTTCAGTGATGATAACATGTCTATTATAGTCTTTTATTCATTAATTCAAACATTTATATTTAATATTTTCTATCTGTTATGTTCTCAAAGTTTTAAAAAACATAACATACTGAACATAATATATAGATGAGAAATAATGTATAGAAATTATTACAAACAAATTAGAATATTATGAATTCTGAAGAAAATAAAATGTGGAAAAACTCAGTTCAGAGTTAGCCAAAAAAGGAAAACCCCAGTCTTCAAGAGTTTAAATCCTGCAATTCATTTATTTCCAAGTGTATAATGATATTGAAATGTATGTCACATATGATGTAAGTGGAGGTTAAAATAATCAATCAGTTTCAATTCCTATGCTATAGTTCTTTTGAAGACATTATAGATAGATACATATATGTGTGTGTTTTATTAGATGAATGTGTGTGTATTTAGATGACAAGTGATGCAATTACTATGGTGAAGAAAGTACAAACTGCTGAATATAAGGCTGAATGGGTAATTTAGCCATTATGATGTGATAAGCAAAGTATAAGTCACAGTCTGTAAGAAAAGAAAAAAATAAAACAAAATAGACTCCTGAGAATACTAATTCCAGCAAAGAAGATCTTCCTAAAAAACAAGGGGATAAAAAGAAACAAATATATAATTCAATTTTTGAAAGGGTACAGTAGCAAGCTTTGTGAGACCTCACAGATATGTCAGGAGACAAGAAATGCCTCTTGTCAAACATCAAGAGACAAGGTTGGGATAAAGTGCTGGAAGGAAGTTGCTATTCTTTCCATAGTGTTACTCTTTGAAACCAGAGTTAAAAAGTAAAATTGTCTATTTAAAAACTAAATTTTATGACCAGGAACTGTGTCTCATGCCTGTAATGCCAACGCTTTCAGAGGCCAAGACAGGAGAATCGCTTGAAGCCAGGAGTTCGAGACCAGCTTGGACAAGTGCGATATTTTAATTTTTCTAGTAGTCACATTAAAAAAGTAAACAGAGGTTAAATGTATTTTAATTATATATTTTATTTAAACCTGTGTCTCTAAAGCATTACATCAACATATAATCAATATTTGAAAAGAATTAATGGGATGTACTACATGCTTTTTTTGTCCAAACTGTCTTCAGAATTCAGTGTATTTGGTGTATTCAGTGCTTATAGCACATTTCATTTCAGACTATTAATATTCCAACTTCTCATTAGTCACATGTGGTTAACAGTCATCATACTGAAAAGTAGAATTCTAGTTTCATTTTAATGTTATCTTTATAATTAACAAGTGAGTCTGACAATCAGGAAGGTAGATCTATCTCTTGAATTTTATCTAGATAATCTTTTTAATATAATTGATGAGAAAAAAACAAATACAAATCAAGAGAGGGGAACTTCTATTAATCTCAGGATATACTATATATAACTGTTTAATCTATTCTCTTCCATATTACTTATCTTTATTAGAATTAAGATATATTGGTAGTTTTCACTGAGTTCATCCTATTTATGAATATAGATTTCCTTGCAGTTCAGTTTTCCTGTTAAGCTGTGTTTATTTTATTAAATTAAATATCCTGTAAAATAATAGAGAATTACAATTACAATGTAATTGAATATTAGTGGTTTAAATAAAGCCCCTTATTAATTTTGCCAAGGAGATAAGTTTCTATACCACGTAATTCTAAAAATTATTGTAAAATTTAAAGGAACATGGGACCCTATATATTTCAAAGTCAGAATATTGGTATAGGGAGAGTAGATTATTCGCTTATTTCATTTATAAAAATGAAAAGATTTATTTTCTCAAGCTATCTCTGTGAAATATTTTTGTTAATATGTTCCAGAAAAGTTTGTTTGTTGATTTATTTATTTATTTTTTCTGAGTAGGTTCTGGTGGACAATTTCCAGTCTGGTGTCTGCATTTGGAGAGATTCTACAGCACATGCATGAATGGTAATAATCTTTTATTACAAAGTGGTTTCCAAAATGATCAGAGAAAGCAATATAATTCTAATTTCATTCCAAAAATATCATTTGTTTTGGTACATTTGAATCATATAATCTATGCTTTATTTTATGCAGTGCCAGCAACAGCTTCTGCTAAACTACATAATCAATTTTTTCCAAGACATTCAGCTCTTCTAAACCAGTAAATTTTTATGAGAAGTGGAGTTTGGGGAGAAGTAGAATAGAAGGGTTTGAAAAATATTAAAGCATATAATCCTTTGATTTATGTTGCCATTAATGACAGCCAAGGATCAGAGTGCTAGGTTTATTACCTTTTAAGCACAAATTAATAGTTGATAAAAGTAGGAACGTGTTATGGAACATACAAGTGATTGTAACACCTACAAACATTGAAATACTAGGGCTAAAGCGGTTCTTGCTTGTGGATTCCTAGGTTTATTAAATCATAGAAAATGAGTTTTATGAACAATCATCCAGATGGGAAAATGTTCGCATGTCACACAACATTTCACATATTTATGTGAAAAGCAATCTGTAACCATATGCATATTAGAAATGAGTAAATGAATCTTCAACTATGCAGGGGATGCCGTTAGGTACACAGCTGTATGAATTTGATGTTTTCCTGCCAGTGGATTTACCTGCTGCCACATAACTTTTGGGAAGCCAGGATGTGTCAACCTAAGTAACAGAAAAAGTCTCTTTAAAAGAAAAAGGTAGTTATTTGGGACTAGAGCACTGACATGAGAATACGTGTGCCGCAGTAAAGGTATGTGCATATTCAGAAAGGTAAAAGAAGAAAAAGGTTTTTAAAGAAAAAACAAGGATGATTACATAGTTGTTTTGAGATAATTATCCATAGCTACAAAGATAAATAACAAGAATGATTCCAGTCCCAGTTTGAACAGGCAGTTGCTGGGCAGATGTCCTTGCAGAAGAATTTTGTGTGTAAGTTCGTGATGACCTTTGTGCAAAGCTGTGGTTTTTGCAGAGGCCATCGTGATAGGTTTTGTTATCAGGCATACAGGCCTGAGAACTCTCTCTTCATGGCCTTCCCTGCCTCTATTTGGCTGGGAATTTTTTTTTTTTAACAGTAGTGATTCCATTTTGATTCTGATAACTTTCACAGTAGTGATTAATCTTTACAAGAAATTAAATTGCTAGGCATAAAGTGCTTTTCTTTGAAATCCACAACATTTAAGACTAACCTACACATTTATAGTTTAACAAAAAAAGAAACTAATTTTACATTACCCATGATTCTCATATCCAGAAATACAAAGATGTTACAGAATCACATATTTAGCTTCTCCTCTCCCTTTTCCCTTTATCTTACCATCTCTCTGTCCCCTGTTCCTCCCACCCCTTCTCATCTCCCTTTTTCTGTTCCTCCCCTTTCAGAATTTAATGAACACCCAATTGATTCACTTACGTGATCAATTGCCAGATGCAAAAATGTGTAAGGGATAGCAAACAAATTTACTTTCTTCTTTTATTTTTAGTGAGAGAAAATTCTGATAGAATATATATATGCACATTTTATATACTTATTTACACATTTATATAATTTTAACTGCTCAACGCTTGAATTTCTTAAGATCAGAGTTTCTTCTTTGACTTAGTGCCCATAGGACTTGGAATTCTTCCTGGACTATAATAAACTTTTAAAAACTAGTCAAATAAAATTGAACCCACTAAGTCCAATTAAATTCTACTACAGATCTTTAGAAAATCAATTACCATTAAAGTATAAAATGTATTATTTGCTCATGGACTGCCTTTCATAGTTTCCCCCACAGAAATTATATTCCATTAATGCAAAATTTTACAGATGACATTATATCACAATATGTAAAAGTTGTAATAATTTCTGAGTAAATCTTGAAATGAATTGTCTAGCATTACTTTTAATATCTTTTACATTCTCAATTCTCAGGATCATTCTGAGCTACTTTACAATATTGCTAAATTTATTTATAATCACACAGATAATCCACCATCCTTTCTTAGCCTTTTTATAAAAATTAAAGCACTAAGTATTTCCCTGCTTGGTGGCCCCCTTCAACAAATTCCTGAACAAAACAAAATCCCATCAGGATATTCTTTTTAGCCCATAAACGGAACATTATAAAGTTTGAAGTTTGGTAGCTGTAACAAGATGGTATGTTTGAAACTTGAATTTGTGTAATAAGTTGCCAATTATGAAATGAAGAAAAGTTATTTTGGCAAAAATTACAGAATACAAATCATTGCAATGACTAGAAATGGTTTAGCTAACATTCTTTGTAACCCTGCTAGCTTACTGACAATGTAAATCTTTACATGTAATTGATATTCACTCATCTACTGTCTAAATACAGAATAATATGATAGATATTTAATATGTCATTTTACATATTTCCAACATGCACTGATTCATTTATTAAAAATAGAAGAAGAAAAACTATTTAGCACAGGATAAATTAGAAATATTACTGACTTAGGAGTTGTTGTTCAGTTCTTTATATTCTTCTATATCTGAATTCTGTTACTGAGCCCTTACTGCCTTTTGTCTTGTTTCTTCTCCACAAGTAACTAGAGGCTAACAGACTTACCTGTTGCCTTTTCCATATTCTTATGTTTCTGTTTCTCCCCAAAATTGATTATACTGTCTCACCATGTCTGGTAACGTTTTATGCCATACATAACTAGACCTACTGATATCACACTATAGAAATAGCTTTCATTCATTTTGGGAGGCTGAGGCAGGAGGATCGCCTGAGGTCGTGAGTTTGAGACCAACATGACCAACATGGAGAAACACCATTTCTACTAAAAATACAAAATTAGCTGGGTGTGGTGGCATATGACTGTAATCCCAGCTATTCGGGAGGCTGAGGCAGGAGAGTCACTTGAACCTGGGAGGTGGAGGTTGCGGTGAGCTGAGATGGCACCATTGCACTCCAGCCTGGGCAAGAAGAGCGAAACTCCATCTCAAAAATAAAAAAAAAGAAAAAAGAAAAAGAAAAGGAAAAGAAATAGCCTTCATTCTTTTGAGAACCGGATAACCCTAGTTTTGTGTTATAAATTTACCACTCACTGGAAAATGTTATTTAATTTGTCCATTTCTCAATTTCCAAAGATGTAAAATGATAGTATATTTTTAGAGGTGATTGAAAATCAGGTTCTGATATAAAAGACAGGACAACACTTAGGCTAGAAAACTTGTTGCAATCCTTCTTTGAGAATTTATTTCATCTCTCTTCTTTAACCCTTCTGAGAGATCTGTTTTGTGGCAGGCTGGACCAGGACTTCCATAATCATATGGCATATTTAGCTATAAATTGATGATTGTGATAATTGAAGATAATGTTTATACTTTTCCCAAACCTAGCCTCAAAATAAAATAAAAGGAGAGTATTTTTTTACGTTTTATAAGCTGTTAGCATGTTAAAGAAAATCACAATGACAAATTAGCAATTTTAGTTCATTCAGTTTAACTGGAACACAGCACCATCTAAATACGTAAGAATTATATTTGTATGTTACATTAACATATTTTGCTATTTAATTTAAAAATGTGTATTTCCATGAATTTGCTAGTAATATTTTGCCAAATAGAGCTTTACAAAGGAATATATGACTTATATATTAGTAAACCACTTACATATAATTTGGTATTTCTAAATGCAAGTTTCCTGATGTATTTTAAGCATACTTGTTGCAATTCTAGTTTAAAAGTCTTATTTGTTTGATTATTTGTCATAGTAGAGAGCAAAGCTGGATTTTACATTTTGTTCAAGTAATATTTATTTCAAATGAAACTAGTCTAAATGATTTTTTTCTGTAGTTTCCCCAAAACATTGCTTAAACATTTCAAAATGCAAAAATAAAATTAGCATCTATTAAGTTACTTAACCATCTCAATATGAAAGTGAGCCATACCAGAAATTATTATCATATCCAAAAATCTTTCATTGCTATTCTTGACCCAACACAACCTACAAACTTTCCTGAGCCCAAGGTTACAAATAATGTGGTTATAAATAATGTTGCTACCCTGTTGGAAGAATAGCCCTGTGTATTTTCACACAGACTTTGCTTTCCTTAGAATAATGAGAATAGAAAATATAAAATATTTTTATTAAATTTTGTAATTTGCTGATGCTATTTGATTCTTACACAGTCACACATAATTAGAGAAACAAATTTATCATGCTCATTAATACAAAAAGAAATTAATACACTTGCCCATAGGGACTGCATCCCTACGAGATGCATCTGTCCCAAAGCTTATTTTGTGCTACCAGAAAAAAATCTGAATACCTTAAATAGCTATGATTTGACATGGCTATGTAGTTCATTTTGTCATTTACCATCTTTTGCACATATTGTTTCTCTAGTGCTATTTTATTCTCATTAACAGAGGGAAAAAGTAGGTATCTACTAAGTATCATAACATCGACATAAATATTTACCTTATACATCCCTGCATATACTCTGTAGTGTTCAGAGGTTTATTGCATTCATTTTTGAATTGCACACTGTCATTACCGGACACATTTTCTCTAGATACAACTCAAACTGCTTTGTTTTTGTCTTTTGGGATATTAAATCATGACTGACACCTATTTTACATTATTTTTCTCTCTTTTCTCTAGTAAAAGACTAAATCTTTAGTCACAGAGTGGTGTTACATATGACTCAGGCCAAATCAATTCTGTTTGCCATTGTTGCTCACAGAGATTGTTCAAGGAATAAATATGTAATTCTTAAGCTGGAGCAATAAGAAACTCTTTTCATGTATTTTGCTTCTATGTTTGTTTTGTTTTCTATGAAAAGCAGCTAAGGAAACCTCTTTTTTTCTCTCTAGGACACTCTTAGAAACAGAAGCACATATTTTGCAACCATAGCTTCAGTTATGTAAAGAAAACTGGGCTGAGAAAATGAAGTAAAACACAAGGAAATCAGAGAGGAGATATGGAAAGAAATGAGAACAGAAGAGATTGTGATCAGTTTTGTAATTCTAATCATCTATTTATGTTATACAAATTTCTAACTGGTTTATAGATCTTTTTAAAAAGTCATTGAATTCCACGTGTTTTTACCTAAGCTAGTCTGCTGAGTAAGTGCTAGCTACTGCAATGCTTAACTAAAAACAGTATTATGACGTATACTAGGGTTACATATTTAGATCACTTTCAGATGCCCCCCCCCAAATTAATACCAGCCCCCCTGAAAGTTCTGAACCAAATGAAGGAAAAAACAAAAGCAGAGAGAGAAATAACTATTGTTGCTGTGGTTGATATTGGAAAATACTAGCTCGGGTGTTTGGCAACAGGGCTTTGATACCACACTCTATAATTGGATAGACTTATCCTCTTGATCAGGGCTGTACTAGACCTTTACCTCTTTCTGCAGTAGAGCCTGTCTATGTAAAAGATACAATGTAGACTAAGAAAGAAAAACATGCGTCCCAGAGAGTAGCCTAACTGCAGATAGACATAAAGTTTAGGTTTAAACCTAGATCTAGCTGCATAGGTTTAGGAAGAGACTTGCCAATTTCTCTTCCAAATACTCCATTAAGGCAGTTAATTTCTTCTGCCAGAGAAGAGGGTGAAGGTGAAAAGGAGACCTAAGTGTTACTTTGATGGATGCTGCTCTGCATGGAAGAAAACGTCAGGACTGGTAATGAGGCTCTCCTCCGAACACAAATAAATACAGCTACATGAAATTTTTAATTAAAAATATATATTTGGTGTTACTATATACAGCATTTTAGAAAAAGAAAATCTAAAATGGAAGGCAATATGTTTAAAAGAAATCTTGCTGTCATGTCAGACGTGACATTTTCTCTTTTATAAAATACTGCTTTGTAGCCACTATGTTCAGTATAATTTAACTGGCTTCATAAGAATGTTTTCGCATCCTAATTTTAAAATAATTGAAACATGAACTTTAGGATGGAAAGGAACAAATTTCAATAGAAAAATCAATATATGCCTTTTATAATCTAATCATTATGTTGTGAACAAATACTACGTCAAGAATATTGGGACTCTAGCCTTTCAATTTCTGGTAATCTTCAGTCATACACCCTCTTCTCCACTAAAAAGAAGTCACATTTCCATTTTATGTTCCATAATTTTTCTCTTTGCTCACATATACTTAGAATTACAGAATTAATCTAAATGTGGATAAGAAAGATTTTATTGCTGTGAATTCAGTTTTCTAAGACACTGCTAATATAAGACAGTGTCTTAGATTCCCAGGACTCAAAAGGATGGTCACTGTTGCATTTTCAACTGCAAATAGGAGGAATGTATTCACTTTGTCCTTTTGTATTTGCCCCATTAGTTTTTCTAATGAATAATCAGTAATCCATTGTATTAATTATTCAACATGAATACATTCAGTACAATCTGAAATTTTGTGAGAGTTGGCAAGTGCAAAACTGAGTCAGCAAGGTAAAATAATTCCCATAAATTTCTCCTACATCTAACAACCTTTAGGTAACATTTATTAGACATATCATCTCATAAATTCTGAAGAATATGTCTGCATTACAATTTAAGAAACAGTACATGGAAAATTATATTCTTTCACTTTTGATGATCACTCGGCAGCAAAACAACGGAAAACACACGTAGATATGACCAAAGTGTCAAGGTAGTAAGAAGTTAAAACTATGCATAAATCACTTGTGGATTGTTTGTGAAATATGGGATCAAATAAAGAGATATTTTAATTATGATGTGGGTGCTAAAATTTTAAGCAAATAATTCCTAGGTAGGTAACTAACATAGACAAGGTGCCTAAGCTAATGAGACAGTTGCCTTCTGTTATGACAAGGATGGATAGGAGCAACAACAATCATTTCATATAAGAAACAACAACGATCACAGTAAACACACACATATATACATATATAGGCACATATCCATATAGTTTCTCCATCACAAAGCGTTTTTTTTTTTTTTTTACCTTTCCTTAAGAAGTAATCATTTTAGATTTCGGCTAGTGCCTGTACTGAATGTCAGATTAGGTATTACCCTGATTTGCTCTTCATTATATTATAAATTTATTATTAAAACAAGTTCAAGAAATGATATTTCTTATCAAGCTTTAAAATATTAGTTTCCATTTTGCCTCAGAATTAGATGTTTTATTCATTGGCAAAATTCCCAGTCCAATAATATAAAGGGAATAAATTATGTACATTTGGATGGCACTTTAG
Organism: Symphalangus syndactylus; assembly: GCF_028878055.3. Taxonomy (NCBI): domain Eukaryota; kingdom Metazoa; phylum Chordata; class Mammalia; order Primates; family Hylobatidae; genus Symphalangus; species Symphalangus syndactylus. The sequence goes on along the minus strand of NC_072438.2, from coordinate 74,848,196 downwards.
TGGATTCTTAATTAAGAAATGGTAACCATCATCTAAGGGGACACATTTTATTTAGCAAGTAAAAGAACAGATCCATTAACCCCCATACATTCCAAGATTTAGCACTAGGGATGAATATTAAATTACTATTAAGTCTTTCATTGTGTAAAAAATATAACCTTAGGATAGTGATTAAAAATAAGGAATAAATGAATTCTCATAGCTGTATAGGTTTAACAAACATTTTGAATATTTAAATATAAAACATGGAAATGTGAACACAATGATTATTTAGCATATTTTTTACTAAAGAAATAGTTAACTTTGAAGCAGTTTAAAGCAGTTTTATATATTGCAATGTTTGGCAGAGATAGCTTTTTAACAGGCAAAAATTTCTTTAAGGACACACCTACATCTTTGTAATCATAGGCCAGCTATTTGATTGGATATGCTCTGTTGATGAGGAAACCCCTTAAAATCAGCAGTGTATATTAAAAATTTACTCAATAAAAGTTTTATAATTTAGCTGTAGGTATGTTTCTGAACAGAGAGAAAACAGAGAAGCAAGAAGGTACAGTCTTGAATGGCAAAGGAAGGAATAAATAAAGCATTTTATATACGTTATATATCAATATGACATTAAACTAGGGTAGAAATTGATGTTTTGCTAAAATAGTATCGTGTTAAAATATTTATGTGTTGAAACATATGTATAAAAGTTTACAAATAATAGCAAGCATTTTTGAAAATTTTAGAAGAAATTGCTCCTTACAAGTAATATTTTCAAATTAAAAGCAATTGAGTGTTCAAGCAACATGTTAAATATTTGATTTGTGTAATTCTGATACAAGTACTTTGCTTGTACTTGCAACGGAGTTCATTAGCGTCTCAACCTGTTTTCAAAGGTGTGATGCCTATTCATTTAAGAAACTGATGGTTTCATGACTAGTAGCATGGTGCATTTAACAAACACTGGCATAGGCCTCATAAGCAGAGATGACTACAGGATGACGATCTAATAATAGTTCTAGTCATCACTGCCTGGGCTGAAGGTAAGAAACTGCCAGTAAAAATCTATTGTATGTGACATTTTTTCCTTATCAATAAAAGAGATATTGACTTTTAGACACAAAATGTACTAAAAAAAAAAAAATAGCCAGAGATACTTTTATAGTAATGCCTTGGTATTCATGAGGAATTGATTCCAGGATATTCATGGATATCAAAATCCACAAATACTCATCACTTATATAAAGTGGCATAGTATTTGCATATAATTTTGTACATCCTCCCATATACTTCAAATCGTCTCTAGATGATTTACAATACCTAATATGATGCCTACACATCGCTTCATTTATATGAATTCAATGTAGTACTCCACATGGACAAATTCAAGATTTGCTTTTGAGAATTTGCAGAATTTTTTCCCAAATATTTTTTATTTCATGGGTGATTGAATCCATGAATGCAGAACTCAAGAATTCTCAGGGCCAATTGTATCCTCCAGTCAATTTCAATAAATTATATTTATCTCATGGCATATATATTTGACTGGTTGTAATAGTTAGAAAGAAGGATATTGGTTCAAATTAAGCACCTTTGTTTTTATATTTGCTTCATAATAATTTCATTATCTCTCAGAAATAATTTTGACTCTTAAACAGTATTTGAATGTCATATGTTCAAACCGCATCTTCCCAATTATTTTGAAAAATATTACCCTCTTAATCTTAAAGTTAAATTTTAAAAATAAGTAGGGTATAAATATAAATATTTAATAAAATATTAAAAAATAATGCATATTTCCACTTTATGTAAATGTATGCATTTACATCGTAACACTTTCTTATGTTAATAACTGATTAGTATATTACATTACAGTAATACAGTTATATACACACAAATATGCCTAATTTTGAAAATTGATAGAAATAGGAGGCAGAAATGAATGTATGTATAATTAATTTCCAACCACAGAATATATCTTTAAATTTTAGACTAATAAAATGAAATTATTGAACCAAATATGTATGTTGATTGTCAGAATCTTGATATATCTTGCCAAATTATTTTCAAGTGAAAAACTCACTTTTAGAAAAAAAGTAAAATAGTCTCAAGTTATAGTCTTGTCAGCATTCTTTTAGATGTTTACTATAATGTACTGATAGCTAATTTTATTATGACTTTAAATTATTTTTATCAATTTAATGGGCACAGAAATCTCATTACAATGCAATTATTCATATTTCTAGGCTTCTTTTAAAAACAAAAATAAATTTAAAATATATAACTAACAATTAGACACCTGGTTTCAGTCAACTTTGATATTGTGGGCAAGAATCTTATTTTCACTTTTTAAATCACAATGAATAGCTATAATGATTACAGACAATATTTGAACAGGTAATCCAGGATATTTTAGTAATATTTGTAATGGGCATTTTTTTATTATTTTATGATTTTTGTTTGCAGTTCTATAAAGGAAATTCAATATTAGTAAAACATGGTCTCTGTATTATTGGAATATTCTCACTTCACTGACAATCTTGAATAAGAGTTTAACCTATGATAGACTTGTAAAAAGATAGTTCCTTTTATTTAGTTTCTTGAAGTCTTCGTTCCATCTTATTTCCTGTCTTGTATTGCTGAGAGGAAGGACCTCGATCTCCCTGCCATTCTTTTGTAGCTATCCTTTGAGATTTTCTCTTTATAGCTGATATTTTCAGTTTCATTAGGTTTTGTTTGGGGTGGATTTATTTTATTTATCCTATTCAACAGTTTGTGTCAACTTTTAAGATAAAGATGCATGTCTTTTTTTTAATTAGAACGAATTTTCATTATTTTTTAGCTCAATTTTTTCCACCATTTTTAAATTATATTTGAAATGATAATTAAGAACATAGTGATGCCTCTTAATACTGGACACACGTTTTTTAACAGCTTTTTTATATTTTTCATCTTCCTGACTCTGTGAAGTTTTCATGGAGTTATTAGTTCTAAATTCTAATTGATTAAAATGTCCTAAGAATCTGTACAGTCTATCAGTGTGTAACACCTAGTTTGTTTTTACTTCAATCATTACATATTTTATCTTACGTATGTTAAATAGTTTTTTATAATTTACTTCATCTTTCATTTTTCTCTTATATACTTTGATAACTTAATGAAAGTTATGTGGCTACTATCATATTTTTATGTTTGTGGTAATTAAACATACTTATTGTATTTATTTATCTACAGGAAATGAATCTCCTTTCTTAGTTTCTTGGGCTATAAGTTATTATTATATTTTAGAGTAATACTAGATGTTTTAGTAAATATACCTTCATTTATAACATTCCAGAAACACCTTTCTGTTCATATAACAGTACAAAATGGCTTTGTCAGTAGATTACCTGACTTCTTTCCGTCCTAAGTACTAGCTCCTAATATAAAAGCCTCGTCATTTTCTATATCCAGAAGACAGAAGGGGAAAGAGACATGTGGAAAAAGTAGATCCATAACTTACAATCTTTAATTTGTAAAGACTTTTCTTCACATTGCAATTGGGAAAATAAGTCATATGGTCACAAATAGATGTACAGGAACCTGGGAAGGGGGACCCTGGTTCAGTCGCTGCTTTCAACTCACAGTCATGGGGACTCAGTCTTGGAAAGGAAAGTAAGAACTTACAGGAGGGCTAGGCATTTCTGGCGATACACAGGTTTTTTTCTTCATGTACTTTGGTTTCCAGTTTGTCAGCACACCCTTGTTCTCTCTCTCATTTCCTCCCACCATCCCCCACCTCCATTTATTCCCCTCTTCAGTTGGTTTTATGGTTGTTTCATTTAGATACTCAAGATCTCCGATCAAAAATACTTTCTATGTTCACAACTCAGTAGTTCACAGCTCAGTCGTCCTTCATGATGTTGACTTTGGGGGCAGTGCACTGATCTAGCTGGTGATTTGAGTATGATACAGGCTATGAAACTGTGTGTGCTTCTAAATCCCCAACAGTAAAATTTGAGCACAAACTATAGCCTAGATAGAGTGTACAGGTAGGATTGCCTTGTCTCATCTCAATTTTTAAAAGTGAGACTGGTTTTAGTTCCCAACTTAGGCTAGTGATACTGCCCACAGTTACTCTATAGACTTGAAATTCCTATCACTTTACTCATTCCTCAACCAGAATCCAGGTTGCTAGCAAGATCAACCTCTTTTTACTTTGAATATTTGTTTGATTTCTGGTTTACAGAAACATGATTTTTTGTTTTGTTTTTGTTTTAAGAAGAGGAGGTGGTGTCCCAAGGGGATCTCCTTTCTGTAAGTATTTTTTTATATTTTGTGAGTTATATTTGTTCATATACCTCACCACTCACCAATTGTAAATATTCTTCTTTCTTGTCTTGTGTCATCTTTTAGTTTCTCTATATGTGAAGGTATTAAAATATATTCATACTTAGTGTGACCAGTTGATTTGGCGCCTCCACTTATTTCTGATGTTTATGTGGAAGAGTAAGCCGATAAAAGCACACCTTTACCAATCTGCATCTTTGTAGGATTCATTTTATGCAAGCTCTCTATACTCTGATCTTTTCATTTTATTTTGCCATGTATGTATACAGCCAATATTCCCCACACTGTCTACAACCTGAAAGTTCTTACCGGGATGGAAATAAGGGAGCTATCAAACCTTTAGAACAGCCACAGAAAGAATGACCCAGAAAAAAAAAAAATTGCATGATTATTACAGTTGTAACCTCCAGATATTTGGGAGTGAAGCAGAATTTGTCTTTTAAAAACAAAGTTAAAGCAATCTGTAGCTTTTCCTGGAAGTCTAGGAGACTTTGCACCATAGTTAGTAAATTGATACATGGCTCCTTTGCTTCTCAGGGCCAGAGAAGTCACAGAGCTTACTCTTGCCTTAAGGAGAAATTTGTGCTCATTTGCCTCGATCCTAAAACACAATGATTGATAATGATAGATATTGCTCCCATGACTCCCTCTAAAATGTCTTTAAGGCACATTTCAAGAAAAATAAAATACCTTTTCTGATTCTGATTTAAACTTTAGTATCATCCAACGATTCTAAGTCAGTCATGAAATTTAAGCAGTTTCAATTTTCTGAAGTTCAAAGTTAAAATTGTAAGATAATAAAAGTAGTACTTAAGAAAATAAGGCCATCTAAATGGCTCTAGTCTAACAAAATCATCACATACTTGCATTACTACACTTCTTTACTAAATAATATTAAAAGAGTACCTGTGAAAAGGCTACTACTCATCACAAACATCATAATATAGGTTAAGTCCATGTTATAAGATCCTATTTTCTATCAACATGTTTTATGCCATGAAGGCCTTCGGGTTTATAGTTCCATTTGTGTTTGCATGTAGCTATCTTTTCATTCAAAATGACTCAGATTCTCATTGAATACTTCACTTTGTATAAACTTAAAGTCAAATATTTGCTGCTGAGACAGGTATACATCTAAGAAGGCTTTCGTTTTCTAACTTACAAAATTCTCTAAATTTCCAGAGGGAAAACACTGCCATCAATTGAAGTTGTCATCCTCGTGAAGCTCATACTGTTTTGCCTGAAAAATAAATGTAAATGCACATTCTTGGTCTTAAAATACATAGAAACAATATTTTTTCCCTGCTACTAGCTTTCTAAGATAAATAGGGTTCATGTTTAACATATATACTCAATACTTGGGCAATTTGTCTTCATCTAATGAATTATTATTTACCATTTTTAAATTACCTGCTCAGATTACAAGATTCTTTTTAACAATAACCAAATTTTAATTAGTAAAACTTTTGGTTATTTTATATTTTCTGATATGCATATTACAATAAAATATTATTTTGCTGATCGAATGAATATTGCTTATTTATTTAATAGATACACATATATACAAATATTTATATATATATTCCCATTTTATTTTGTGTATATACTAGGACAATATTATATTTATTGATATAATTAAAAAAACTGTTATTGATAGGATTACCGAAAATTACTTTTGACTTCGTAGTGTCTAATTCCTGATTTATTTTAAAATTTTGCTTGTTTCCTTTAATTGTGTCTAAAAGAAGGGTTAATTCTGCCTTCTCTCCCATTAAATTAACTGGAACTTTATTGGGGTATTGATCTAAATTTCGTGTAGAAGAGAAAACGTTTACTGCCAATGGTTACGTATTATATAAAGATGATGCACAGAGGTTTTTAAAATAATTTTTTATTATTAAATCATACACAATAATGAGAGAAAACTGTCAACTACAAAGAGGTCTAAAAAGATAACCTATAATTCAATTACAGACAATAAGCATGTTTATGCTTCCCTCTAGATTATTTTATATTTACATATGAATATATATATATAAAATGCAATTATAAACTTTCTATATACTTGTATAACCTGTATTTTCACTTATTTTGATAACTTGTATATTATTCCAATATACTCAGCCTCATAAATTTATTTGAGTAATCTGTTATTGTTTCTAAATTGCAGTTTTGGGATATAACTTTGGAAATTAGTGATTTCCAAATTATTGAGCCCTTAGATAGAATAAACTTCAAGATGTTGATGAACTCAAAATAGATATTTTATGTACTTTCAAAATATATTGTCAAATTATAATATCAGAAATTTTGCATAAATTTATACTTTAAAAATATAAATCAGAGCCAACTACTGTTCTTTTATTAACACAGTTTTTAAAAATACAAAATATGTCACACAGTATTTGCATTTGCATGTTTTTCATCAGTCATAAGAATGGTGACAGAAAAACAAGATGAAAATTTTCTCACATATCATCCATTTTAGAGAAGCAGGCAGAAAGGATTTAGGTAACATAAGGAGAGACACCAAATAACCCTGTAAAACCAAAAAATCTTTCCAAACTGTAGTAAATGTCTTGATGTTCTGTTTCCTCACTTCCTCTTCTACACTCTGGCCTGGAACATTCATTCTCCTAGTTGCTGAAAGTGTGGGCAGACAATAACTCCCAGCTGAGTCACTCCTAGCACTTGCCATGGGCTGAGGAGAGCTGCTTGCTCAATGTCATTACCCTCTTCTTGGAGTAACCCATGTCAAGTGACCAGTTGAGTTGGCAATATAAATGCCTAGAACCCTCATTCCAATTCAGTACAATTTTGAGGAGTCATTGCAGCTCCAGTGCTCCTGTTAAGATTGGCTGAGATCTTTGGTATAGTTCAATTTCTCCTGCTACCCAGCCTTACTTTTTTTTTTTTGAGGATGCAGTCTTCTGACTTAATTCAACTGATAGTATTCCTCTCTTTGGTAACATTCAGCACACTTGAAAATATTTTTTTAAAAATTGGATTCCCCACAAGAATGCAAGCTTCAAAAGGAAAATGAACTTCTGTATCTTATTCAGCATCTAGCACAGTGCATGTTATGCTATTCTAAATATTTAATAAATAAATTATTCAATGCTAAATTTCTGGCTAGCATTCAGTCTAGAAGTAATACAAAAATCCACATGTATTTTTTTTTTCCTTAATGTTGTATATTCATGACATAGAAGGCATTGCCTATGATGGTATTTATGGACTTTTATGTTATTAAAACTCATGTTTCTGGAAAATAATACTAGAAACATTGCATTAATTGAAGAACTGAGATACTGCCTCCTATAAACAATGAATGTGATGCAACTCTCACAATTCTGAGTACGGAGGCAAAAATATAGAAAGATCATAAATAAATTGAAACATTAATATTAGTAATTATTTGATTAGCTATTTTGGAAATATTTTAATTTCAAATTACATTTTTGGTTATCTTTGCTAATTTTATGCATTCTATGTGTGCACAATTGTGAAATATGTATTTCATTTAATTACAAATTTTAAATTGCCTGATATTACTGATTGAATATGGATGGATAAGATTACTAAAATACCAAATGGTATTTGTTTTTCAGTCACTGTACTCCTTCAAAATATTTAATTCACATTTGTAATTAGCATCTCAAATACTGCATGTGATATAGTTTGTCTTTCAAAGCAGAATTGTTACTGACAGCTGTTAGTAGTAGATGTCTGACTTTTTTCCACAAAATGATAGAAGATAAATGTGTTCGTCCTTGCTTTACATTTTCATATTTTCACCTCTAAGACTCATCAGTAAATTATTCCTTATAGGTTTTTTAAAAAAAAAATAATTTGGAACCATGAAATAGAATCTTTAAAAAGAATAAAATGCAAATACATCTTGAATTATTACTTGAAACTTTTATATGGAAATCCCTTATGTGAAATTCAAAGAGATGCTTAAGATGCTGTCAATGTCATTTTTTTCTGCCTTCCTATTTTAAATCACACAGGCATATACACACTTTCATATTGTAAAGTCTTCCCAGATTTTAAACATTTTTTATTATTTGCAAAGATAAATTCAAATAAATAATTTTTATAGTAGTATGTGTTTTGTATTTGGAAATGAGTGTGGTAGAGCCATGTTACTGATAATAATTATTTCTCATATTAGAAATTAAAATAATACAAAACGTAAAATTTACTTTTCATTGTGGTATCAGTTTCTGTGGTAAGGCATGCTCATTCTCACTTTTTGTATTACTTTTGAAAGTAATTATTCATCTTAGTGAAAACACTATTTTCGAATTCTCAATTGTTTAGCTTCATCAAATTCAGGAAACACAAATATAATTATCAATTTTGAGGCCTCAGTTTTAGCAAATATAGAAAAGAAATGCATTTTCTAATATAAATTCTGCTTTCAGCTACACAAATCTTTGACAGAATGATTGAATAGTTTTTTTTTATTCATCCCATACCTTGAAAAATAACCTTTTAAAAAAAAGTAAAGAAAAATAACCTGTATAATCTTCATCAGTTTTAAGATAACAAAATCTTCCTGCAAAACAGACACTGAGGAAATAATCACAGCGGCTCAGTCTGCCTTGTTCACTCCGTTTTATCAGCTCTCTGCTCTTTCTGTCCTTGCTGACCTCCAGAGTTGAGGCTGAAGAGCATCTTAAGGCTTTTTGTCAGCATTGATTTAAAAGTAAGCAAAAGATCAGCACAAAAATTAAAGGCTGAATCACTTTTTCATACATATAGCATACTTATTAATTGAATTTGATAACAACTATGAATACAATTATAAGCAATTTACTTGATATTTGTGTCCTTGGAACATTTGAAATTACAGAACAAAAGTCAACATAGGAAGGAATGCTATCAAGAATTAAGAAATAGAGGTGGCTATGAAGTGCACTTGATCATTTATAGAATGTACACATTTTAAATTTTAATAGACACTACCAGATGAGGCCTTTAAAAAATAATAAGCATATTGCATAGGAGGTCTTATGAATTTCTGTCTCAAAATGTGTTATGCTGTTTAGAAACTCATTTTTAAAAAATTCTAAGACTTGATAATTTTGCAGTCACTCAACAAGTAAGAATGAGGGTGAAAGGAAATTAGATCTACATCAGTTTAATTAAACATAAATATTTAATTTATCAATAAATCTTTTCAAAGGGATAAGGCAATTGCGAATCTTAAAGATACTCAATGGAGAATGAAATACAAGAATGGACCCAACAGACATCTGACAAACACGTGTATATATTTATATATGTCATAAATATATGTGAATTCTTAATATATTTTCATTAATAACTACCGAAACTGATAAACTAAAAAAAGTTGTAGTCTTCAACTTAAAACAAATTTTGTTATTCAAATAAAAGACACAGTTTTGACAACATTTTTAAAATTAAAATAACTCAAGATACGTTAATGATAATGCAGATAAAAGATAGGAAATAAATTATAATTCAGAAACATCTTATATGAAATTCTGAGAATAATGACAGTAACACAAACAAATCTACCAAGTCAACTCCTTTGCTACCTTTATTTCAGTTAAAGTCTAATTCATTGTTTTATTACTTAGGGCGGAATCTAAGTGTCCTCTCTTTCTGTCATTTTCTTACGCTCATTAGGAGGAAATACAGTCTGTTATGCCTCCAATATCCAACTTTTAATCCCTTTTAACCACCACCAGTATCGCTACCCTAATTCACAAATAATTGCAAACAGGCCCAGCTTCAAGTGTCTGCAACCTATTTTCTGGTGTCCAGTCTTCCAGATCTTTGTGTTTAGAAGGGCTCTGTTCTTAGTGTTTTGCTCTTGGCATCTTAATTTCTGAATAATTATTTTAATAGAAGCTCAACATTTTCATTTCACATTGGGATCCCAAAATTTTATAGCCAGGCCTGATTGCAAACATCTTCTATATGCTGTCTTTACTTTTGCTGTTGTTCCCACTAGACTCAACAGAACAGCCAGTGAGATAGTAAAAATTTGTTAGACAATGCCATTCATTTACTTAAAATCCCGATGATGTCGAAGTCCATATTTTGATCTGTAACTTCTTAAATGATCTCCCTACTCTCTTAGCTCTTTTATTCTCTTACTATATCGTTGACTCAGACGCTAACCTTCTTGCTGTTCCTAGATATCCACATACTACCAAATAATTATGTCTAAATCTTTGCATTTGTTCTTATCTAAGTCTAGGATATGCATTCTCAGTTTGGTCTATATCATTCCCGAGAGAGCAAAAGTTGATTCTTAGAGGCCAAAAAAAAAAAAAAGACCTTAGCTATTACAGCTATTAGTAGTTATCCACTGTTAAACCCAACCCATCAAAATCTCATTTCTTAGGATTTAATTTTATTTGTGTGTACTGGGGGAGATGCAGTTAATGAATGCCTTAAAAGGCTCCTAAGAGGATAGTTAATGAATATTGAAAAACATTGGTTTAGAATATCCTCCAACAGATATTTTAAAATATTAACTCACTTCCTTTGGGGTGTTTTGGAGTGCACTGGCGCCATCTCAGCTCACTGCAACCTCTGCCTCCAGAGTTCAAGGATTCTCCTGCCTCAGCCTCCCAAGTAGCTGGGATTACAGGCACCTGCCACCATACCCATATAATTTTTTTTTATTTTTAGTAGAGACGGGGTTTCACCATGTTGGCTAGACTGGTCTCGAACTCCTGACCTCGTGATTTGCTCGCCTCGCTCTCCCAAAGTGCTGGGATTATAGGCGTGAGCCACCGCGCCCAGCTTCCTTTGTTTTTTTTACTTAGAAGTCACCTTCTCAATGGAGCCTTCCTTGGCCACACAGTCTGAAGTTTCAAAACTTGCTCTTCTTTCCACCTACCACTTGCCAACAATTAAATTCCCCTTTCTCTGAATTTTTTTTATCCTTAATATTTATCACAGTGTAATCTACTTTATATTTTATTTATTTGTTTAGTGTTGGTCTCTTCAATTAGAATATACTTTCCACTGGAGGTAAGCTCTTGCCTGCTTCAATTACACTGTATTCCCAGTGCCTACAGCAGTCTTTTATATGACAGGTACCTAAGGTGTATCTATGAATGAATGATTTAAACAACTAGACAGAAATAAAACATGTCTAATGTGTAGTGAGTTTACTGAAAATAGCTAAAATACTAATAGCATCAATAAATTGAGTCGGGGGTCCTTTCACTAATAAAAATATGAACAATGTATTGCAAACAAGAAGAAAGTTTTTTCTTAATTGGTAAAATAGTCACGTTAAAGACTTAATTTCATTTAAGCCCTGATTTCACATAAACTACAAGAAATCAAAATGTTTGTGTAAAGAAATAAGGGAAGCATCCTTATTTTGACCTTATCATCTTCATTTGTTAGCATATATGTGGACTTATATATGTAGATATAAAACATGTATTAATATACAAAGTCAAATGCGTAATTAGAGAACTTAAATTTTCTATTTTAAATGAAAGTGATTATTAGATGCATAAGACTTCCCTGATGGACTCATAGAGACACAATCAGTTCATAGACAATTGTTTAGCTTGGCTTCCACCACATTCCAAAATTCACAATATCATGCATCAAAAATATATTGAAACGTTGAAGAATTGGCAATATCAGGCTCTCATTCTTATATAGCAGTAATAACATGAAGCTGAGTAGCTGCTGCAACATTTGGAAGAATTTTATGTTCCCCAGTTTGCTGCAGTATGTGATATCTGCAGGTTATTTCCCTTTTGGACAACTGCTGCTGAAATGCTCTTTTTGTTTCTTCCCATGATTCTCTCATCACTAGGTGGTGTTTTCATTACTTCCTCTTATCAAGTATCCTTCTTCTGTCAACCTTGTACTTCATTTTGTTTTTATTTTGTTTTTATTTTTGGCACATCTTGCTACTCTAGTAGCCCAATCTATTTGGTCACAGCCCTTGTAGCCAGATCTTCTGCTCTAAATTTTTGCCTCTAAAAAGATTCCTGGCTATCATTTATTTCTTATTTATTTATTTATTATTTATTTAAATAGAGATGAAGTCTTCCTATGTTGCCCAGACTGTCTCAAATTCCAGGGCTCAAACGATCCACCTGCCTCGACCTCCCAAAGTGCTGGGATTATAGGTATGAACCATGGTACCCCTAGCTGTGATTTATAATCAAGAGCTTGTTTCAAGCATGGCATGTTCCACCATTTATTTTTACAATTTTTCTGTCAATTATACTGCATCAAGCAAGCCCTATATTACAAAAATGATGCCGAATCAACAATGTCCCCAATAGCAATTATGTCTGAAGTACTGATTTTTCATTGAGGATACCCTGTTATCATCATTACTGTATCTTAACACCCTGACTAGATAAAACCGTTTAAGTAAAAGACTTCTATTTTATGTATTTGGGACAATAAAGATACGAGCAGAAATTTAAAAAATAATAATAAGTTAAAAAATAAAATTTGCCAAATCCCAAGATTATTCCACAATAAACTAACAAGTAGATGCATTTCTTGAAAAACTCACTTAAAAACACAAAAGAATAAAGTTCAAAAGCCTAGTCCAAAAAAACCAATATTAAAATGGAAAGTGGGGCCTATAAGATATATTAAATAATCTTAACAGAATTCTACAAGTCTAGACTATTTTGGGAAAGAAATGTACATTTGTCTATTATCAAAACATAGAAGCTCCATCATCTAGTCCCGTGTAAAAATAAACATTCATTGGATTTTCAGATTTTATTTTAAAGTTTGCAATGTATATATAAAATCATATTGCCAATCCTTTATAAACCCATACCCAACATAAAATACGTGAGTTGCTGATTTGGTAGTTCATTTTTCCCTGGGTATAAGAAGTCTCTTGCCAAAAATAGTTCATATTTGCTGACCTAAAAGCAAACCTTATGATTTGTTTTGCATTTTACAAGTTTTAGCTCACCTAGAATTGTCTAGATTTCTGGGGAGCTTGCTTTGTGTTCAGCAAATCTTCTCAGGGAGGGTCAATCACACCCATTCTTCTAAACCTTTACAATCTGATTAAATTATCTTCCCTCTCTCTTGTAAAGATTTAAGTAAATGCCCTTTTAAGCTCGATCATTAAAGTAGAAATAGTTTAAATTACACATGGTCACAGTACTAACCACAGATAAGAAGAGTTTCAGGAGAGATTCAAAATAATACAACGAAATATCAGGAGTTTAATTCTTAGGGAGATTATCAGAAAAGCTTATCTTCTCTTACCTGAACTGATGATATAATACTGATTACACTGATTTCAAGATGTAAGAAATGATGATAGAATACTAACTACACATAAAATAGAAGAAGTGTGTCTTTGATTTGGTTTTTAATCAAGTCTGGTTCTTCAACACCTTTGTAAATAAAACAGGTTGGAATAAAAGGTTAATTGTTATTTATAAAATATTTTAAAGTTTTCTTGTGTATTTGCTATGCTATTAAGGGAGAAATTTTAAATAAACACTTAACCATCATATTAATCTGAAAATATTACACATTTGTTGCTACTTTAGAAGGAAAACATTCTTATCTGCAATTTAAAAATGAAAAAGGACTTTTGAGATAAATATTTATTGGCAGACTTTAAAATATTCAAGCAGAATTCAATTTTCTGCTTTGCACTTTCCAGTTACATAACCATGGTTTCTTAAATTACGTAATTTTTCTGAGCCTCAATTCCTACATATAAAGAATCTATGTTAAGCCCAGTGTCTGACCTAGAGCAAGTATTCCATAAATGGTAGATTTTTGTTTCCAAAAGCTTTAGAATGTGTTTAATGGTGTCCAGCAACCAAAGAAGAACATTGCAGTAGTTTTCTTTCTTTTTCTTTATAAAATTAGTATAATTTTTGAGACAGTGTTTAGCTCCGTTGCCAAGGCTGAAGTACAGTGGCGTGAACACTGCTAACTGCAGCCTCAAACTTCTGAGCAGGCTTGACCTTCTGGGTTCAAGCCATCCACCTGCCTCCACTTCCTAAGTGCTGAGACCACAGGTGCCTGCCACCATGCCCATTTTTTAATTGTTTTGTAGAGATGCCATCTTGCCATATTGCTCACTGTGGTCTCAAACTCCTGGGCACAAGCAGTTGTCTCACTTTGGCCTCTCAAAGTGCTGGGATTAGAGGTGTGAGCTACCACACCTGGCCTGAATTTGAATATCTGCAACATCTCTGTATCATTTACAATTGTGTTGAGGTTCATGTAACTGGTATCTGACAACAGTAGTATAAAGTAATTAGGGGCTCATTTCCCCCATGTGATTATAAATTTGTTTTCCAGGATTGGTGCGGCTACTGAAAGAAGTATTCAAAGAATACAATCCAGTGATAGTGACAGAAGATGCAAGAAAGAACAATTTACCCTGTATCTTGAACTGTATGTCCCAGCATGTCCTCCATCATTGACCTTATAGAAAAAAAAAAAATCTCTATTTAATAAGCCTTTTAATTGTTATGACATTTAACTTTCACCTTCTTGAATGTACGTATTTTAGTAGGAAAGCTATATTGTTTTGCTTTCCTATTCAATTGGTGCAATTAAAATGGTGCCACCAGTTACAAATATAATCAACATGAGTATGAGCAGAAGGTCAAAATAATAAAGGTCACTGGATTGTATGTTGTGACAGAGGACCAGAGAGTCAACACTGGGAAGAGTGAAGGCAATAAATCTGTGCTGCAATCTTTGCTAAGCAATTTGAAACTGCTTTTTACCCTACCAACTAAGATAAATAAAAAAGAACACGGGCTAAATCGGTAGATACTTACCAAATGCCAGGACTAGTGTTGATCTGTTCCTGCAAAAATACAAAAATGACATTTAGCTCTGATTGGGGCTACCCCATGCTTGAGTTTGTGCTATTCCACTATCATCTGCCATGATCGCCCTGTTTGTGCATAGGACATACAGTTGACTGGAGATATGATTGTGGCCACTCTGCTTCCTTCTTCGAATCTTTGTTAGGTGTAATAATTTCTGCAATTCCTCATGACATAGGGCATTACACCTGATTAGTGACTTGGCTGGAAAGACAATTTAGGGGCTTTTGCTTGACCTTTCCTACCATAAGAGCCCTTAATTCCCAAGTTAGCAGAATCAACATAAATTTTATTTCAGGTGCTGAATATACCATTGCAGTTATATATTTGTGAACCAGGAAAATAACCAAGCCATTGTTTCAGGAATCCATGAGACTCATTAGGAGATTAACTTTAATCCCAGCTCTATTTATCACCTGAACTTCATGAACCCTGGTTCTAACGAGAGGCTCCTGATGGCTCGTTGATTTCCATGGTTTCAACTGCAGCTGAGATGTATGGCTCATTATATGAAAGGCAACCTATAACACCCAAAGGTTCCCACCTCTTGATACCTACATTTTGTGCAGTCTCCTATCTTAAGTCTCCTTTCTTTAGCCTCTTAAATGAGCCTCTTCACTCATTTCTCATGAACAGAATACGGCAAAAGTGATTAACTTTTGAGATAAGGTAACAAAGAATTTGTGGCTTCCATCTTAGATGCCTGCTCATACCCTCTTGCTTGGCCACTATAAAGTAATTAAGTTACCATATTTTTTAGTTGCCCTATGTAAAGGCCTGCATAAAAAGAACTTAGATAAGTTTCTGAAACAGTCAGCAAGGAACTGAATTCCACAGTACAAAAGCCCACACAACATAAAATCCTGTCAACAACCACGGGAGAAATGGCTTTTATATTTCTCTGACTGCTTGCATGGTGTTTCATTAAATATTTAACAACCAGAATTGTGCATGTAGTTCCAGAATGAATCATAGTTGATATTTTTATTTATATTTTGGTTATACTAACAAGGCAAAAATAAAACACAAAGATAAATGTGATATCTTCTTGCACTCATTACTAGCATTTTTGCTAAATTTGACAATAGTTTTAAAATATTCAAATAGTTCCTCAAGTATTTTTGTGCTCTTTACAATTTAAAAAATATCAAGATACTTAAAAAATGTAATCTACATTAACATTTTTTATCACTTAAATATAGACATAAGTGTAGACAGTCAACATAATAACAAATCAAGAAGTGGTTTGTACCATTTGTGGTGTTCTCTTACTCTAGCTGATTTCAAGCTACCAATTTCACTGATCACAAAGTTGAAAAGTTGTATTTAGTACCACAATACTTTTTAGTATTTCTACATCACCTGAACGATAGAGATATCAATAATCTCTAAAGCTTAGATAATATCAAAATGTAATAAATTGTTAGAAAGTATGGGTTTTGAATATTTGGGTTTTTTTTGAGGTTAATATTATTTGGATGTAGGTTTATATAATTAAACTTTTAATATTGCTTTAGTTTTACAATTGTCTCACATAATTTCTGAAATTTTATGTTGCTGGCTTTCCACAGAGGCAAGTGAACCTTCAGCCAAAATTTAGTTTCGATGTCAAGACTGATGATGTCATACATACCAAGAGGATATGAAAAAGTTTATTATACACATAATGAGGCTTTCTGGGAAGAGTAGGGCAGGTTCCCAAGCAGGCATAAAACAGGCTTAAGAGAACAGGGAAAGAAGATTGGTTTGGCTGGCTTTTTTGTTGTTACAGGCTTGGGGTGGGGTGAGAATTGCCTTACACAGTCCAAGGATTACATTGCTTGAATTTCTTTCCAGTGCCAATGAAGAGAGCATCTAACAGTTTTTCTCAGCTTACCCAGATGTGGAACAGAAAAGGAAAGGCTGTTGGTGAGGCCTGAAAGTTGTCAGCAATGACACATCAAAATAATGTCAGACTCTTGAAAATCAGTTTTCATGGTCTATTACGAGCCAGTTCCAGGACACCACAGCTTGTGTATGAATTGGCAAGATTATGCAGATAGTCCAAAATCAAAGATATGTTTTGAATGTGTCCAATTATCATTAAAACTTTTGCTCTACAGGCTGAATTTCAAACTAATTATTCAACTACCTAAGGTTCAATTAATTTTATTCCTTTTTTACAACCAAAATTTCACAGTTTTTTTTTTAAGAGTCTAAGTTTTCTATAAATACCTCAAAAATACAAAGTAGCTTTTGTGTTCTGGAGTAAGAAAATGTTCTAGCAGTGTCAGCATAATGATTCAACAAAGGTTTTCGGATTCATATGGTTATTTCCATAAGCTTAGACTAGCATTTAAAAAATAAAACAACTTCTTTGTTTGCCTTCAAAGCTATCAATTTATTTAATTGTTTTAAGCATGGAAGTTGGTTCATGTATAGTAAATTAAAATGTAAATTAAACTTGAACCTGAAAATGCAAATGTTAAACTTCTTATGTGAGATTTATTTTTAAATCATACGTTGTTGATCAAGTTCAACTTACATAAATATTATTCAAATATATTTTCCATTATATATTGATTATGGCCAACTTGATTTGCATGATACAGAAATAATATATTTAGTCAACGAAATAGTTTATTAGAGTGCAGGTTGGATTAATATTTTTTTAAAGGGCAATACATCATATTAAATACAAAAGCTTTGGGTTATGGTAATTCAATTATGACAGCTATATTAATTGCAACTTATATTAACATGACATTTATTATACAGAAAAATAAAGAACGAGGAGCCACAATAAAGTAATTCACAGAAGTTGTCTTTTAATTAAGACAATATTTATTGAAATTCTAGAGAAACATAAAAAAATGGAATTTAGAGTAGTTAAAAACATGAAAGGACTTTTTCCTAGAGACCAATGTTTTAGCATGTGGTATTTAATATCTATCTTCCCAGGTTAAATGAATATAATCTTTTTGTGTGTGTGTAAGAGGGAATCTTACTCTCACACAGGCTGGAGTGCAGTAGCATGATCTCGGCTCACTGCAACCTCTGCCTCCCAGGTTCAAGCGATCCTCCCGCCTCACCCTCCTTATTAGCTGGGACTACACGCATGTGCGACCACGTCTGGCTAATTTTTGTATTTTCAGTAGAAACAGGGTTTCACCATTTTGGCAAGGCTGGTATTGAACTCCTGACCTAAGGCGATCTTCCCGCTTTGGCCTCCCAAAGTATTGGGATTACAGAGGTGAGCCACCGCACCCAGCCCAGTCATTGTCTTTTAACGTTAAGCTCAGAAAAGACTTAGAGACATACGGGAGACAAGAGATTTGGGGATAAGTGAAAGCACATAAACATTCCCAATATTTAATAAATACAAAAAAGTTATTCTTAATTTCAGAAATGCATTTTTCTGTCTTCTTCCCCTACCTCTAAAACATATGCTTATTTGACTATTAGTAACAGTATTTCCAAAGTGTTAGCATATTTGTTTATTTCTCTATTAAGAAATTATCTCAAACATTGCCTTCAAAATAATATCTATATTCTTAATCAACTGTATTCTAGGGTATCATCGACATGTACTTAAATCCACTTGCTAATTGCAATCATGTTTACTTTCCCCTTGTAAATTATGTTTAATTTTTTTTCTATCATTGTTAACTATGAACTAATAATATTCTGCAAGTTAATTAAAGTCATTTTATTGGTGTAATGTCATTGCAGGCCATAAATTACCAGAAATGTAATTCATATATATATATGTATATATATATCTTAAATAGTGTTTATATGATACTGCTTATATTCACAATAGCAATAATGCATACTTACCATATATCTGCTGATCGTTAGTAAACAATTGGATTCATGGTCAGAAAACTAATAATTTACTTTTCATATTACTTTTCGGTATAATGCCAGAAAAAATTACACAATATTAACTAAAAATATGCATCATTATGTATGAATTCCATACATAGATAATAAATACGGAAGATTTAAGCCTTATCAAATTTGGCAAGTTAATTTTTTTTTTTTTTGCTTTTTATGGACATTAGAGTACTTGAATACTTTTATGAAAATACATGAAACATATAAAAATATTGCTTTAGCAAATAGGCCCATAAATTATAATAAATATAACAATTTTGTGTAACATAACCTCCAAGGATCTATAAACCAATGATATTTACTTGGAAATAATTGAGAATTATAACAATTTAAATAAATTCTGTCACTGTTCCAAGGTTTATGCAAGAAGAGAAATCTTTATTTCTGTGGCAAATCATCTTCCTTGCTGCCAATAAAATTATCAAGTGTGAAAAGTAACTAGATTATATTTGAATATGTTAAAAATATTCAGATAGACAAAATTAAATTATATGTTTGCATATGTCTAAATTATTGTTAAGAAATTCAGTATATAAATTCCAAAGAGTGAGAAAGTTTCTCCTGTGAGACAGAAAAAAAACATACTCTTTTGAAATTTACCTCATTTAAATTCAACTAGATTAAAGGATGGTTTTAAATCAAACATGTATAAATATGTAATCAACTCTCTTTTAACTCCCCATGTTCCTCACATATTTTCAAGTGATTTAATCAATACTTGGCTGGATGACAGATGTTAGCATCAATGAACCATATGTTGTTATTAGTATCTGCAAATAGAGAACAGAATAATAAAAATTCCATACTGAGTACCAATTTCTTAAATTCTAACTTTATAGTTGCTGACTTTGAAGAGGAGTTATTAAAGGTAACATTTTGTTTTAAAACTCACTATACAAAATGATTTTTTAAAATACAGCATTCATATTTTTTAAAATGAAAATGTTTATGAGCAGTCATGATACAAAATATGGAGGATTTAATTATTCATGGATATAATCATATTGGTACTAAACTAATGTACCCCAACAATCTGAAATCTAATACAAATATATCATGAATGCCTTGGCACTTCCTTAAGGTACCTAGGAAAAAGTTTCAACATGATAAACATTTTTTAGAGCTGTGTGTTGGAAATAGAGGATCCGATGTTAGCGTAGTACCTTGGTTAGGAAAGTAACAACCCATAGTATATTATTAGGGCATACGTATATATAAAGAATTTGTTCTCTCACTTACTGTTCCTGCTGAAACAGTAATCACTGGAGCCCAAATAGAAAAATATTTTTTGGAAAAGATTTTCTTGTGTATGTGACCTAATTTGTAAGTATGAACTGTTCAATAAAGGACAGTATGTGATTTATTTTTCCCCTTAAGCAAACTGTCCCTTAGATTTTTGTACATCTCGAATTTCCACCAATGTAAGTTCATGTCCGAGAGCACAATCATCATTCTAAACATTGTCACAAATCAAAGTTAATGAATCACATTTTTCTTTCCTACCCAACTGGAAGGATTGAAGACATGAAAAACTTGATTTTCTTTCCAGTGAACTTTGAAAGTGAAGTGGAGAGGAAAAAAATGTTCTTGGCTCTTTTTCTGGAGTTGAAATATCTCCTATGCACAGCTTATACTCCATCTCTCCACATGAATCTTATATTCCATCTAAACTCTTCTCTTGAAAAGTAATTTACAACTATTTTGCCTTTAAGACACTATAATAGGTATGGAATATTTTAAGATTTATAGTGTCTACGTGAAAGACTTAACACATCCAGAGAGTCAATATTGCCAGATACAAAGAATACTTGAGACCCAAGGACCTGACCTAATCCAACATGATCCATGGGATATAATCACTTTAACATTTGGAGATAGTAATTTCTAGTATTTAAAAAATTAACTATAATTTTACTTTAAAACAATAGAATCTTATTTAATTAGATTTCTCAATATCCCTTGAAGAGAGATTTTTTGTTTTCCTCTATTCAAATACTAAGGAATATATAATCACAGTGAGTTTGTTGTTATCAAAACTTAATTCACTTGCCTTTATGAAAGGATAATCTCACCATGTCCCTTTCTTGTAATGGGGTTTAGAACATGCTACCCCCAAAATAACACTTTGGCTTTCAGGAAAACAGCAGAAGCAGGAAGGTCATGCTCTGACCTTCTCTTGCCCTTCTCTCCTGAAGAAAGTCATAAAAGAAATCTAGGCCCTTCCTCCAAAGTAGGTCATTAAGACTTTCATTCCAGATGTACTCTTTCTATACATGGGGAGAAAGAACATCCTTATTCTCAAAGACACTATGATGCCTGTCTCTATGTCCTTCTATGCCCTCATTAAAATGACAGAACTAGGCCAGGTGTGGTAGCTCACACCTGTAATCCCAGTATTTTGGGAGGCCAAGGCGGATGGATCACGAGATCAGGAGATTGAGACCATCCTGGCCAACATGGTGAAACCCTGTCTCTACTAAAAATACAAAAATTAACCAGGCATGGTGGTGCACTCCTGTAATCCCAGCTACTTGGGAGGCTGAGGCAGGAGAATCACTTGAACCCAGGAGGTGGAGGTTGTGTGAGCCGAGATCGTGCCACGGCACTCCAGCCTGGGAGACAAGAGCAAATCTGCGTCTCAAAAAAAAAAAAAACAAAAAAACCAGAACTAAATCCTTTACTTGTTAAGAAGGTTTAACCCATTTCTTGGAGAGAGAAAGATAAAATGTCTTTCTGTTGATGGTAAAAAGAGAAGTAAGTCAACAGCAGCAAAGAATATGTATGCGGGGTTTGCAACTTACAGAAAAGCATGTTAGCAATCCAGGCAAATTCTAAACTCACAGGCAGGAATGATACAGGATCAGAACAGTGGAGCTAAATGAAAGTTCATATACACAGCAATTTCATCCCTCATTGTCCCAAATGCTCTCCCCTAACGAATCCTAATCCTTACTCAAAGTGAATTAGGGTGCACAACTCATATTGCCAGAGTTAAAGAAAAAAATTAAAACGAGACTATTCTCTAAAGAAAATAAAATAAATGACTCTGTGAAACTTAGAATTTTAGGGTACAATATATTGTATCAACAGACTGTTATTTCTTTCTTGGCATTCCCTCAAAATGGGTTTATTCCCTCAAAATGGGTTTATCGGTCTTTCCTGAAAGGTTATAAACCTTTCCAAATTACAATTTTATATGTTTTGCTATTTTTTCTTAGCTCAAAACCTTTTCTTTTGTTTTACTTTTAAATTTCCTTCTGTTTTTTGTTATTAATCTTGTTTATTTGCTTTCTGATGTATATATTAAGCATACATCATTTTCTAACATCAATTCTACATAGTCTAAATACTTTATCCCTATATCCTTATTTTCTCAATGTAGAATTCCTTCTCAGATTTACCCTCTACATTACTACATTTTCTAATGTTGCAAATTTTCTTCTATGTTGTTTTTAACATTATTTTAATTTGGCCTTTTCTTTTGCTTTTATGTAATTTGTTGTCTTCTTACTCATTTCTATTTTATCTTCTTTGGTTTCCTTTTTACTTCAACATATCCTATATTCCTTAATTTTTACTAATATTTCATGGAAATCTTTACAAACTTTTCGGGCCCTAGGTTTTACAAAGTACATTTTTGAGGTTCAAATCTTCTGAATCTTGTAATACTTCATTAAATTTATCTACAATATTCGAATACTTTTTTCCTTCTTTCTTTTATACCCCTTCATCCCTTCATTCCTTGCTTCCTTTTTTTTTTCCTCATTTTCTCCCTTTCTTCCCTCCTTCCTTTTTACTTTAATTTGCCTTAACATGAAAATGCTCTGTATTGATCAGGGTGTTAAGGAACAAAGGAATGCAGATTATTCTTGATCCTTAGTAGTAGATCAATTACTTCCTTGATTCCTATAGCAAGAGATCAGTGATTGCACCACATTTTGTCAAATTTGTATGTGATGTATTCACATATGATCACATCTTGAGATGTGCTTGAGATGAAGCTCATATAAATTAGTGCCCCAAATGCCCTCTGCTAACAGGACCATTTATGTCAATATCCAGAGCTTATGGGCATTACATATCTCAGGATATAGCCTCAACTGTCAAAAACCTTTTTCTCTCTGCCCAGTGGTTTTCTGAAAACTTTAATAATAGCATCAATTATTTGTTGGTAAAGACACTGGCTGAATGAGAAAAAGTAAAGCATGGTATTAGTCTTTTTTCCCATTGCTATAAAGAATTACCTGAAACTGGAGAATTTATAAAGAAAAGAGGTTTAATTGGCTCACAGTTCCACACGACCTACAGGAAGCATGGCTGGGGAAGCCTCAGGAAACTTTCAATCATGGAGGAAGGTGAAGGGGAAGGAAGAACATCTTAGATGGCAAGAGCAGGAGGAAGAGACAGAAGGGGAAGGTGCTACACACTTTTAAACAACCAGGTCTCCTAATAACTCACACACTCTCAGGAGAACAGCAAGGGAACCTCCCACCAGGCCCTTTCTCTAACTTTTGAGATTACAATTCAACATGAGATTGGGGTGGAGACACAGATCCAAACCATATCAAGCATGATGAAGGATAAATGGTCTACCTCTCTACAGGCAGATGATCAAGAATAGACCAATAGTCATGTTTATTAATTTCATCAATTTGTGCAGGTCTTAAAATTTCATGTGAGTTTAAACATTTGCTGTTAGAATGTTTTAATAGTTTGCATGAGTATTTTCTTGTAAGATGTAAACAAATCTATACCAAGAATTCGTTGTTAAGTGCTATTTTAAAACAGATTCTTCGAATATAATTTTAATTGGGAAATGCATCTGCCAAAATAACCAAATGTTTAAACCCTTTAGCTAACACATTACCTTCTTAAGCTAATGTATGTTGAAATCTAAACAAAAATTTAGAACATTGCTTAATGGTGAGAATTTTGGAACTCTTGACACATTATTCCCTCCAAACCCATACCATAAGAGACTTCAACAAACTTCAGCGCAGTTTCTAACAGCGTAAAGTCGTATACTCAAGATTACCTTAGTCCTCTTTTAAATGCTTGGCTAATACATTGTTGTGTTGCCAAGATAATTTACTTTTTGTTTCAGCCAAAACCTGGTGATAGGCAGATAGGTCCCCAAACTCCTCTTCAAAGTAGTTTCTTTAGTAACTTTGCAATTATAAGTGCTTTGCCTTTTAAGATGCAAATCTACCACCCAGAACTGCTTCCTCCATGGCCTGTGAACTTATTTGAAATGCAAACATTTAGAGAGTGAACTCTCCTTCTCCAGTTCCTGTGGGAGAATAGGGTCTAACTTCAGTGGGGTCCATGCTCACTCTTGCACCACTGCCTCATGGGATAAAAATAGAGAAGTTTGTTCTTTCTCTGACAAGCACCATTTAGCAAACCCAAAGGACCTATTCACATGTCCACCAAACCCCCCCGGTATCCCTAGTTCTTTTCCCCAAGTACACTCAAACCTTTAAAAATTATCCTGCCTATAGTTATGGTAAATTTGAATTCACTTCACTCTGGATTCCCTTTCTTATTAGAATGGGTATCACTAAATAAAATCTGTCCCTAAGGATTTAACTACTGTCCAGCTTTGTTTATCATTGACAGTGAATGCAAATTTAATTATAACCAAGTAAGTTATCTTGGTAAAGTGACTCGCTTATAGGTATATATCTGTATATATCTCATGAAAAAAGGTCAAGAGACAGGAGGACTGATATTTTGTCTGTTTCTCCTTAAGAACTATATTAATGACTTTCCTTACCCAAAACTTTTCCTTAAATATGTTAATGTTTGCTTGTCTCAGTTTCAGAAATGCAAATAAAGCTTAACTTCTATTTAGGGGACACAAACCAAAATATCTCCTTCACCCAAGAACCATGAATTTATAATTTAGTACTTAGGTTGAAAAATTAAAGATAGATTGACTCACTTTCTTGTGATTTACTTAATTCAATTATCAGATTCTAAGGTATACCAGTATGTTCTTTTTGATTCACTGTTAGTGATTTGAACATCTGAATGATAGAAGTTGAAATATTAAGTGTAATTTACCTTGTTTCTTCTTTATCCTTAATACAACCAAAAAACTGTATTGCACAACTTTATAGATTTGTCAACCTAAAGGAAGAAACTGAGGCAAAATTAGAACAAGTATAGAGTTTATTTTGGTCATGCTTGAGGAATGTTACCTGGGAGAATAGATTCAAATTGCCCAGAATATAATGATACACTCCAATTAGCAACAGTTACAAGCAGATTTTTTTTCTTTTTCTTTCTCTCTCTTTCTCTCTCTTTTTCTTTCTCTCTCTCTTCTTTTTCCTTTTTGAGACAAGGTCACATTCTGTCATCCAAGCTGCAGTGCAGTGGTACAATCATAGCTCACTGCAGCCTTGAACTCCTGGGATCAGGCAATTCTCCCACATCAGCCTCCCAAGTAGCTGAGATTATAGGTGTGCAACACCACACTCAGCTAATTAAAAAAAAAAAAGTTACAAACAGATTCTTGTTATGTTGAACAAGGTTGTCTTGAACTCCTAGGATCAGGCAATCCTTCCAGGCAGGTTTTTAAAGGGAAAGAAGAGGCAGTTTCTAAGTTGTTTACCAAGAATTTATATTAAACTAACATAACCTATTGATTGGATATACATTGTTCTTTGTATTACACATTCCAGGAGTGTGAAGTTAATGGGTGAGGCAGCTAGTCAGTAACAAAATGATTTAAACAATAGCAGGACGAGCCACAGACAAAACCTCTCAGACACCGAGTTATAGAAGGAAGGGCTTTATTTAGCTGGGAGCATCGGCAAGCTACTGCCTTAAAATCCGAGCTCCCTGAGTGCACCATTTCTGTCCCTTTTAAGGGCTCACAACACTGAAGATTTCACATGAAAGGGTCGTGATTGATTTGAGCAAACGGGGGGTACGTGACAGGGGCTGCATGCACTGGTGGTCAGAGAGAAATAGAACAGGGCAAGGAGTTTCACAAAGTTCTTCTATACATTGTCTGGAATCTATGAATAACATCGGTTTCTAAGTTATGAGTTGATTTTTAACTACTAGGTTTAGGCCAGGCAGGCCCAGGCCTGGTTTTGGGCCTGGCGCCAGGCTGCCTATCTTTGGTTTTACTTCCTTGTTGCTTTTTCTTAAAACAGATACTGAGTATAATACAATATAAAATAACATGAGAGGGTCTTTCTCTTCCTTCAAAACAATTGCCCTAGACGTGGGTGCAGGAGGAGTGTGGCATGACGGAAGTCCCATACTTATCTTTCCGGGCCTGCATGCTTCAAAGAGCTCAGAATGCTTGTGATACAGTTTTTCTTTCTCATTTCCCCCCGTTGATCAAAAATCTTCCCATGAAAACATTGATGATCCATTTCTGCACGGTCCTACATTCCTTGGCACTTGGAAGGCTCATTCTAAGATAGTTGTCAGTAAAGTCACTGATTTTTGTAACTGCTGTCACTTGTTGAATCATCACTTACCTTCAGAACTTCATGCTTTTCATTTTCTCAGAGGGAAAACAATGAGGGATATATTGCATCTATTCCACTAGAGATTTAGTCAAGATTTTAGCAAAATAATAAAAACTCAAAAACAATGGTCAGGGCTGGAAATCTAATAACAGATATGCTATAATTTTCCTCTGAAACATAATTTTTCTCTCTCCAGTTCCCCATTTCTACCAAAGATAAACCTTAGTAGCACCAATTACTTGCAAAATAAGTTTTAGTAATATACTTGGCCTGATTATTCATGTGACGTTCAACAAGAATTTTTATTGACCATATAGACTCTTTTAAGTTGGCTTTGATGGAATTTTCATATGGAATTTTGGATTAGACTTTTAAAAGCCTCAAGACTGGTAAGTGACAGTAACTATTAGAATGTGCCTATGATACTTGAACAAATTGGGTGAATTCTTCTTTTCTCAATGTCCCCCAAATATCTTAGGTTCCTTTGCCTGTCCAAAAGTAACATTCTTTACTTCCTGCAAGGTCACAAACCTTGAAAGGGATGTGTACAGACAAGATACCAGGCCAGTCTTTCCAAGAGACTTTTTATTTGCTCTATAAAGTCAATCTCAATTCCTCAAAGCAGGCTACTCATATTGGAAAATTTGTCCAAGTCAAAGCCTTGGTAAAATAGTCAGTGTTTCCAGTTGTGTCCTGTTACTGAAAATTGATTCTTATAGAACTCCTGTTTGCCATAAAATAAGATATTCATGAATAGTTTCCAAATTTTGGAGAAATCAGAGAGAAAGGCAAATATTTTAATTTTGCTCACAAGGGTATATTTTATACAATTTCTATATGCTATAAATAGCTCAAAAAAGTTTTCTTTAGAAAACAAAATGTTCAAAGAATCAGTAATGTTTCAAACAAAAAGTCAAAAATATTATTTCAGTCGTCTATCATTTCAGTTTGATGTAATTAATTGTTGTTTTGCTTGATGTTAGGTTAGCAATCTTCATGAACACATTAAGTTCAGTAGAGTTTGGAAAGTTTTGACTTAGTCCAATAATATAACCTCCAAAGTCATCAGAAACCTCTATTCAAGAGTACTTGTCGGCCGTGCATGTTGGCTCACACCTGTAATCCCAGCACTTTGGGAGGCCAAGGTGGGTGAATCCCCTGAGGTCAGGAGTTTGAGATCAGCCTGACTAACATGGAGAAACCTTGTCTCTACTAAAAATGCAAAATTAGCTGGGCATAGTGGCACATGTCTGTAATCCCAGCTACTCGGGAGGCTGAGGCAGGAGAATCGTTTGAACCTGGGAGGTGGAGGTTGCAGTGAGACACGATCACAGCATTGCACTCCAGCCTGGGTGACAGAGCGAGACTCCATTTAAAAAAAAAAAAAAAAAAAAGAGTACTTATTTCTCAGGATACTTTCCTATGAATATCCTTGAAGTAAAAGCAAATTTTGCACTGCAGCCAATTATAAACCAATTTTTGAGAAGTCTCAAAGTAAAACAATAATTATCTGTGAATTAGAAGGCTTAGAGGGGCAATGTTAAAAATGCAAATGACAAGAAAATTTGGTTATTTCTATATTCATACAACAGCCAAAAATAATAATCATAATTATTACTGATGACTCATATTAAGACATATGAGAATTTTAGGAATCTGATGCTATTTTGGAATCCATATTAATAACACATTTATATGAATATAACTCAAAAAATTAAACACCATTTCTTATTTGATGATAAGCTCCTCTGTGATTTTAACATAACAAATAAGGAAAGTATCTCAAATATTATATTAAAGTTTCTTTTTTTCCTGTTTCTTATTTTTTTTTTCTTTTTTTTTAAGTAGAGATGAGGTCTCCCTCTGTTGCCCAGGCTAGTCTCAAACTCTTGAGCTCAAGCAATCATTCCACCTCAGCCGCTTAAAGTATTGGAATTACAGGTGTATGTCACTGTGCCCAGACCAAATTTTAAAGTTTAAAAACACTTAATCAATATAGTATCACATGTTACTGTAAAACAATCATCAATGATTTAGACAAAATGATAATTTAAAGATTTCAGAAAACAAATCTTTTACTCTTTGGTAGAGAGGAAAGTCAGCTATCCACATAATCAAACAACCTAATAAAGACAACATGAGACTAGCAGAGTCTGTCTTCCCTCTTTTATTTTTATTTTTTGCAGATTACTCAAAAGGTGAACTCAAGTCTTTTGTTATGTCTTATTAACATGATATGAAAATCTTGTTTAAAAGAGAAAACCAAAATTGACCTTTTCATCAGTATATTGTTAATGATAAAGCTAATTTGAATAAAACCTTAGAAACAAATCAATCTAATCTCAAACAGTTTTGACCACAGATGATAAGATTTCCATAAGTTTTTCAAAATCTCTAACAGTTTCTATTAAAGAGCAGATCAATGCTTTTATAAAATTCTGTGATTCCTACACAGGGACCCAGACTCTGGACTGGCATCAGTGTCCCTTGATATTGATGATCAATTTTAGAGAAACTAATCTCATTTTACCCAATTTGATCACACACGAGATTTCTTTCATATGATTAATCTTCCACAAACCATCTTCAACTTACTCAGACCTTTAGTTTCGTCCTATAATCCTTTTTTATATTGGCACTCTACCTTAGGGCAAAAATTTAGTTTCTTTTCCTCCTTATCTTTTTGACAACACAAAGTTCCTTGTCATGCAAAAGAAAAAAAAATTGCTCTCTTTTCACCTTTCTTTAGATCTTACTTTCTTTATAGCTCTGCATATAACATTATTTCTCTTATACTGGTTTTTATTACATACATTAACTACAATTTTAACTCTTAGTAACCCTAATTTTTAGTGAAAAAAACTAGGAAGTAAGTGATTTTGAATGGTTTTATACCAGTATTTATAGGTAAAAAATTGCATAATTTTTAGAAATATGTTTTTTCAATTTTTGTTTATGAACAGATCTAAATTTTTATCTAGCTTTTTTATACCATATACATCATGTCTCAATATATTAAAAAAATCACAATTTTATCAAGCATCTTCTTGGACTGCAACAGAATAAAATTAGAAATAAATACTGACAAAAACTGGTGAAACTCCACAAGTACATGGAAACTAAACAGTCTTATTTTAAATGATTATTGGGTAAACAACAAAATTAAGGGAGAAACATAAAGTATAATAATAATAATAAAACTTTTTAAGCAATTTAATGTGAAACATAACATACCAAAATCTGGGGGATACAGCAAAAGCAATGCTAACAGGGAAGTTATAGCATTAAATGCCTACATTAAAAAAGGAGAAAGATCACAAATTTACCACCTAATGTTGCACCTCAAGGAAATATAAACAAAAGAACTAGAAAAAAAAAAGAATAAACCACACCCAAAGCTAGCAGAAGAAAATAAAGAGCAAAAATCACAGCAGAATTAGATGAGATTGAGACCAAAAAAAAGATACAAAGAATCAATGAAATTAAAAGGTGTTTTGTTGAAAGGATAAACAAAATTGATAGACTCCTACCTAGTTTATCCAAGAAAAAAGAGAGGCAATTCAAATAAGCACAATCAGCAATGATAAAGGTGACATAGCTGATATCACAGAAATACAAAAGATCCTCATAAGTTACTATGACCATCTCTGTGTGCACAAACTAGAAAATGTAGAGGAAATGGTTAAGTTCTTAGAAACATACAACTTTCAAGACTGAAACAGGAAGAAATAGAAAATCCTGAACAGACCAATCATAAGTAATGAAATTGAATCAGTAACAGAAAATCTTTCAGCAAAATAAGTCCAAGACAAGAGAGATTCACAATTGAATTTTATCAAACTTAAAGATTACAGCTGGTACCAATCTTATTGACATTATTGGAAGAAATTGAGAAGGACTGATTTCTCCCTAACTCATTCTATGAAACCAGTATCACCCTGATATCAAAATCAGGCAAGGACACAACAACAACAATAATTTGGGCCTGTATTGCTAATGAACTAAGATGCAAAAATCCTCAGCAAAATGCTAGCAAACTAAATCCAACTTTGTATCCAAAAGATAATTTGCCATGATCAAAGGACTTTATTCTAGGCATGCAAAGAATAGTTGAACATTTAAAATCAATAAATATAATTCAATATATAAGAAGAATTAAAAATGAAAAATATATGATCATTTTAATAGATCCATAAAAAGCACTTGATAAAATCCAACATCCCTTTATGATAAAACTCTCAAAAAAAAATAGGCGTCAAAGGACCATAACTGAAAATAATGAGAACCATATAAGAAAAACCCATAGCCAATATTGTACAGAATGGTAAAAAGTCGAAAGCATTCCCTCTAAGACAGGGACAAAACAGGGATGTCTACTGTCACCACTCCTATTCAACATAATATTGGAAGTCCTAGGAGAGCAATCAGGCAAGAGAAATAAAGGGCATCCAAATAGAAAAAGAAGAAATCAAAATATCTATCTTAGCTGACAATCCTAAAGACTGTGCCAAAAGTCTGCTAGAATTAATAAATGACTTCAGCAAAATTTTAGGATACAAAATCAATGTACAAAAGTCAGTAGCATTTTTAGACATCGACAAAATTCAGGCTGATAGTGAAATCAAGAACACATTCCACTCACAATAGCCAATTTTTTTTTAAATACCTAGGAATACATTTAACCAAGGAGATGAAATGTCTTTAGCAGGAAAACTACAAAACACTGATGAAAGAAAGTATGGATGACAGAAACAAATAGAAAAACTGTCCATGTTCATAGACTGGAAGAACGAATATCATTCAAGTGACCATACTCCACAAAGCAATCTCGAGATTCAATAAAATTCCTATCAAATCACTAATATCATTCATCACAGAATTAGAAAAAACACTACTAAAGATCATATGGAACCAAAAAAGAGCCCGAATAGCCAAAGAAATCCTAAGCAAAAAGACAAAGTAGGAGGCATCGTATTACCTGACTTCAGATTATATTACAAGACTACTGTGGCTAAAACAACATGGTGCTAATACAAAAATAGACACACAGAATAATGGAACAGAATAGAGAATCTAGAAATAAAGCTACATACCTATCACCAACCGATCATTAGCAAAGTCAACAAAATTTAACAATGGGAAAGAACACCCTATTTAATAAACAGTGCTGGATAATTAGCTAGCCATAGGCAGAAGAATGAAACCGGACCCCTATCTCTCACCACATACAAAAATTAACTCAAGACAGATTAAATAAAATATATCTGAAACTATAAAGTCTTAGATAAAAACCTAGTAAAAGCTCTTCTGGACATTGGCTAAGGCAAGTAATTTATGACTAACACCCCCTAAACCAATACAACAAAACTAAAAATAGACAAATGACACTTAATTAAACTAAAAGCCTCTACATAGCTAAAGAAAAAAACAGAGTAAAGAGACAACCTACAGAATGGGAGAAGATTATGCCAATTATGTCTCCAAAAAAAGACTAATATCTAGAATCTACAAAGAACTGAAACAAAACTCAACAAGAAAAAAATGGATAACTCCATTAAAAAGTGGGCAAAGGATATGAAAAGATATTTCTCAAAAGAAAACAAATGACCAACAAACATGAAAAAATGTTCAAAATCACTAATCACCAGAGAAATGGAAATTAAAAGCACAATGAGATATCATTTTATACCAATTAGAATGACTATCATCAAAAAGTCAAAAACAACAATGTTGGCATAGAATTAGAAGAAAAAAGGAATCTTATACATTCTTCTTGGGACTGTAAATTAGTAAAAACTCTATGGAAAACAGTGTGGATATTCCTTAAAAAACTAAAAATAGAACTACCATTCAACCTAGCAATCTCACTACTGGGCATCTACCCAAAGGAAAGGATATCATTATATTAAAAAGATACCTGCACTCGTATGTTTATTACAGCACTATTCACAATAGCAAAATCACGGAATCAACCTAAGCGTTCATCACCTGTGGGTTGAATAAAGAAAATGTAGTATATAACCACCATGGAATACAATGCGCTCATAAAAATAATGAAATAATGTCCTCTGCAGCAACATGAATGGAGCTGTAAGTCTTTATCATAGGTGAAATAATTCAGAAACAGGAAGTCAAATACCACAAGTTTTTACCAATAAGTGGGAGATAAACAATGGGTACACATGGACTTAAGGATGGAAATAATAGACACTGGGGACTTGAAAACGAAGCAGATTGGGAGGGAGGGTGAGTGTTTAAAAATTACCTATTGGGTACAATGTTCACTATTTGGGTGATGGGTATACTAGAAGCTCTAATCTCACCATTACACAATTTATCTATATGAGATACCTGCACGTGTACCTCCTAAATCTAAAATTTTTAAACAAAGTTAAAGAAAATAAAATAAGGGAAGAGCTGCCCACCCCATACTTCCCAAAAAAAGACCTGTAATGGGGACCTAGGGCATGGGGGAGGAAGTGTTGCCTGAGAAACACTTTCTGCAATGTCAAATGAGGAAAATTGGAAACCTGAAGAAAGGTTCTGGAAGCAGCATGTGCCATGAACAGGAAACCCCACCCTTTGCCTTTTCAATTTTCTGAGTTCTTTTCAAGTGATTGCTAATTCATCCATTATTAGAACATTGTGCAAGCTCAGAGAAACATCTCTGTGAAGAACTTCTAATGGTGTCAAAAAATAGTAAATGCAGTATGAAGCAAAAAACGAAAGATTAGAAAAGGCCGTTTCTAAATTGTTTACCAAGAATTTACATTAAAGTAACAAATTATTAACTTGCTAAACATTTGTTTCTTTTATCATAAATTCTAGGAACATGGAGATAATTGATGAGGCTGCTAGTCAGGAACAAAATGACATTAAACAATTGCCCTTAGGCCTGAAGGGGGATGAATGATGTCTCGTACTCATGTATCTCTGGGCCTGCATATCTCACAGAGCTCATACTTCTCTGAGTTATTTTTCTTATCAGCAAAAACAATGGAATAGCTGTCTGCCTTAAAATCAATTGATCAGACACATGCACACAGACATACACAAACATACACACAACTTTTCTTTTCCTCCTCTTTTGTCTTTATTGTATGTCAAGTTTATTAAAATGTTATTGTTTAAAATGTATTTCCTTAGTTATTACAGGTATTCATCTTAAAAATATAATGCTTGTATTAAAAATAACTCATCTAATGAAAGAGCTAAATGTGGGAAAAACATTTGTGAAATAGAAAGGTAATCAGAAATAGAAAAAAGGTATGTAACAAAATGTGATAAAAACAAGTTTTCACTTTTTCTTAGAGTGGGATACAAGGATAGAGGATGGGAAGAAATTGTATCTTCTCATATAAGTCTCAACTATTATTAAAATAATTGTTATGTTGTTATAACAGGAAATGTTACATAGCCTAAAATGTATTAAACAAAGAAATAGACAAGTTCTCTATTGATTCTATATCTTAAATTGCAATAAAAATGTTCAAAGAAACTATCTTTTAAGTCACAATTTTAATGTTTATAAAGAACACACCCATAAATACAAAAATTATATTCTGTTACAAGTAAATGGGAAACATTTTATCACCATTTTTAGGAAATGGCTTTTTTGAATTATATATGAATTATATTTGCATCTAGTACCAGGTATATGAGAAAAGGATATGGAGAAAAATTATTACTATACATTTTTAGCTGTTATTTTATATTCTTTATTAGATGAGTTTATAGAAAAGTACTTGGGAATTACCTAACTTCTCCAGTTGAGAGTAGCTGAAAATTCTAATTTTTGAAGTTTTATAAGGCATTAAATAAAGAAATCAGATATAATACTATAGTAATAATTCAAATAAATCACAGCTTCATTTAGAATTTTATTCCTTTTAGTATTTTAATGGTTTTATTACAATATTTTGAACATGTACAGGTGATAATTTTCCTTCTATTCCTTATAATTAATAGTAAATAATGGAGAAACTCATAATCTTTCATCTTTACTCACTTTGGTCAACTTTTTTAGCATATTTGGTATTTTCATCATTTTATTGTGTGTTACAAAAATGTATTAATAAATTATATGAATTGGTTTCCAGTAAGAAATCTGTATATTAATAATAATAAAAAAGTATATAATAATAAACAAAAATAACATACATTTGTATTTTAAAAATGTATACTTATGCTAAAACAACTCTTTTTTTCATTCTTTCTAACACACACTCGAACAAAAAACCTGAGTGCTTAACGTTATATGTATTCATGAAATATTTTTTTAAAGTTACTTTCAAGAATATCTTCTGCCCACCATGTTTTTCAACTGGCTTAAGTCACTATTCAACAAATATAGACTGCTTGGGAAAAGATACACATAAAGGGTAACAGTCATGATTGGAGTCTTGTTATTGTAGGAAAGATAAGGTTGTGGAAGAAAGCTATATCTAGGGGCTAAAGCTGTAAACAAGGACAATGTATTATTTTTGTCTTTAGAGGTGAGTTTCTGTTCTAGCACAGCCTGTGGAAATGTAGTGTTAGGAGTTAGAACCGAGCTCTGAAATATTATGCTGGCTCAAGTCATAAACGTTATTTTAGCATAGCTTATGTAATTAGGTCTCAGTTTAAATTAATTTCAATGCAGAAAAAGAAAAAAAATAGCTACATTTATTTCAACCTCACCTAAATGATTCAGAGGTATTTAACCTTCAAAATGATTGATTGTGACCTAGTTTTAAAGAAGAGCGGATGGCTGAAGATGCTTTTTAAGTAAAATTATCTAGTCTAAAGCTCTCCAATGTAGCTGCAATGGAGAAAGCCAGGTAAATCTCTGGAAAGGATGGATTAAAATGTTTTTAAAACTTAAAAAACTTGCATTTTAAGGATAATACCAAAAGAAACTGCCATTTGTGGGGTCAGGTGGGTGAGTGTTGTGACCCAGTTTAATGTTCAGCATCTAGAGAAGATTTTAAGCATGTCGACATGTCTTCTACTAGAGGAAACCACACTGGAAATATAAATATCACTGAGTAAAGTCGATTTGCCTAGACCCTCTCTGGATGTCTCTTGAATTATTGATTTTTAGGGCAAAGTCCCTTGGCATCCTTTTGGTCTTTCCATTTTAGGCAGTGAAGAATACATGGAATTTAGAATTTAACTTTTATCATTGCCTGGTATGGCATTTTTTCTTTCTCAGAGGACACAACAGTCCCTTAAAAAAGGTGAGTGAAATAAGATTTGCTTTGGTTTTCATATGGTCTGATTGTTCCCAGTATAAGCCATGTTGAAATTCCATCCCCCATGTGGCAGTGTTGGGAGGTGAGGCGTAGAGGAAGGTGTTTGGGTCATGGGGGTGGATCCCTCATGAATGGCTTGGTGCTGATCCTGTGGAGCAAGTGAGTCCTAAATCTCACAAGAAAAGATTGGTTCTCACAAAAATGGATCATGTCACTTGACAGCAGGTTGTTATAAAGTGAGGTTCCTCCTGTTCTGTTTGGTTATCTCACTTCACACTGGTCAGCTTCCCCTTTGACCTTTCTTGCTATGTTATGACACAGCAGGAGAACCTTCCCCAGAAGCCAGAGCCATGCTCTTGATTTTTTCAACCAGCACAACGATGGGCTAAAAATCCTTTTTTCTTTATAAATTACCTAGTTGCAGGCTTTCTGCTGTAGCAACACGAAAGAGACTAAGACAATAAGAAAATGTACTCTTTTTTTTTTCTCTCTCTCTCTGCTTTAGAAAATAATACAACATTTGGACCAGGCGCAGTGGCTCATGTCTGTAATCCCAGCACTTTGGGAGGCTGAGGTGGGTGGATCACGAGGTCAGGAGATCGAGACCATCCTGGCCAACATGTAAACCTCATCTCTACTAAAAGTACAAAAAAAATTTAGCCAGGCGTGGTGGCTTGCGCCTGTAGTCCCAGCTACTCAGGAGGCTGAGGCTGGAGAATCACTTCAACCTGGAAGGCAGAGGTTGCAGTGAGCCGACAGCTCGCCATTGCACTCCAACCTGGGCAACAGACTGAGACTCTGTCTCAAAAAAAAAAAAAAAAAGAAAGAAAAAAACATAAAGAAAATAATACAACATTTTTACTGTCTTCATGAAAGCAGAAAATCACCAAAGGTATTGCAAAGAGGATAGCAGGCATGTTGCATGTGAAATAAAGAATTGGATGAGGTGGCTAGATTAGACTAGAACCCCAGAGAAACTAAGTCTTTTCTCTTGCCTGACTCTCAGGCTTTAAATCCAAGATTCAGAAGAAAGAATGTTAGTCAGGAAACATGCTGTCCTGAAAGTTTGAGACCTGCTGCGTCTGTCTTGATGCTTTTCTATAGGGCCAGCCTCAGCCACAATATACCCTCCGGTGGCCATTCATCTTAGCTCAGGGCACTCGTCCTCCATCGCCAAAGGACCTGATTCAGAACAGATCCCCTGTCCATGCTTTGCAAATTAAAAGAACACATTGTTTGTTTCAATATTTTCAAAGCTCTTGGTTAGCAGATATTGTCTGTGACCTTTTAAGACTTTGATATTCTTCTCAGAGGTATAAATTTTTTCTCTGAGCTTTAAATTTATTTTCAGATGTTGCAAAACAACAACAATATATCAAAACAATACCTGTCTGTAAAATAAAACAAAATAGGACAGACAGAAGTGAACAAAATAAAACAAAACAAAACACAATAAAAATCCCCACAAAATCCACCAGTTCTTGAAGACAGATCCATTGTCTACATAAAATTGATCATAGACTTAAGTCGTTTTCCTGATAATTCGAACAGATGACCCATGATCAGTCTAAAAGGAGGGTCAGAAAGGCCTGGACCAAGAGGTACAGGATGTATGAGTGCAATGCTATTATCATCCCTCCTCTCTTGTGCCTCTTTCACATTTTATCAAATTTTCTTACAGTTTTATGATTGCCCTTCTGCTAAATAACCTTGAAATAGAGTTTAGCCTTTATAGGTATTTAAAATTCATCTTGATTTTATTTCGTGATAAGTTAAGGTTAAGGTATACCTTAAAATGGAAATTAATAATGACAGCAATAGTAAGATTTTAAACAAAGATCACACATAACTCTACAGTCAAAATTATGACTGTATCAACTGGTTCTGAGTATGCATAAATCATTAATACCACAGAATTAACCATGCATGTATGTAACAGCATGTTTTATTAAAACACTTAATTATTTAATGTTTTAAATAAAACACTGTTTCATTGTCACATTTTACAAATCCTAAATCTGATTGCCATTATTGCAGTTTGCAGATAATAGCAGTAACTGACAAAGCTAAAAATCAGAAGTCTCAAAAATCAGAAGTCAGCTGTCATAGACTAATTTGATGACAATGAAGAGAAAAATATGCTTAGATGGAATGTACATCAATGTGTATAAATATGATTTTGTACACACACTTTTAAAATAGTGTTTTGAAGATTATCTTTGTGTACGTATTAGTGTTCCTATATACTCAAACATATTTAGTGTACTAGAAAGTAAATACAGCAAGTCTTAAGTCTTAAGGATTAGTAGAGAAAAAGAAAAGTACACCTTGGTATTAATTTTTTTTTTTTTTTTCTCTTGAGACAGAGTCTCACTCTATTGCCTAGGCTGGAGTGCAGTGGCGTGATCTTGGCTCACT